>NC_056730.1:430835430-431462930 GCF_019279795.1 Protopterus annectens
ACATAGTGCAGTTTCCCCTATTCAGTCTCAAAATACTGAAATTCGACATTTTAGTATTTCGAGATTGTCTTGTAAACCCATATAGATGTGTATGTGTGTATACATATATATATATATATATATATATATATATATATATATATATATATATTTATATACACATATATCTATATAAAACTCATATTCTTGGTGAATTGGTGCACAGTTGCAATGAAGTAAATAAGAGCAACAAAACAAAGATAGATTTTAGCACTTTCATTCCAACCTTTATTGACCAAGAACGTCATCAGAAACTATCATCATTATAAAACCTACTATTTAAATAGTGTTTTAAAAAACACCAAATGCTAAGAAGCAAATCAACTATTACAAACATAACCATGTGACTTAATCACCACTGAAGAATCACATGACAGAAAGAAAAAAATAATATTTTAAAAAATATTACATATCACGCTCTACATGTAAAAAAAATCAAATTACTTTATATTTTAACAAACATTTAATACTAATAGTTTCATTGACCCCAGGAAACTGATCGGCTCTTAATTTTTTCTGCCACATCAGTTCACGGGTCTCTAAAAAAATCATTACAACCCTCAGGAAATGTATATAAAGCAACCTGTTCTAAAACATGAAATAAAACTTCCTAAAATTAGGACAGTCTACACTGTGTTTTGCTAAAGCATTATTTACATCACCATCTTTAATAGCCTTTACATGTTCTCTAATACGTTTATACAATTCCCTAATAATTTTACCTATGTAGTATCCAGAACAAGAACTACAACTAGCTAAATAAACTATGTTTGTGCTTTTACATTTAAATCTCTGTTTAGAAGTAATAGTATAATTTAAATGTTCAAAATAAACAGTACTGACATTATTGATAAACTGACATTGTCTGCAGGACATACAGCAGAACATTAGTTTTATGTCCCTTCCTACATCAAATTCCAACAATTTTTAAGGTTGTAAGATTTCTTATATATAAACTTAGGCACCTCACCTAAGATTTTAACAAGATCAGAATTTCCTTGAATAATCTTCCAGTTGTTACTAATAATATTCCTTACTTTATAACAATCCGTAGTCATACTTAAAGGAAAAGACAGAAACAAACCCTTATCTTCAGTAGGATTTTTCTCTTTTACAGAGAATCTATACAGAGTAATAGGAGGAAACTTAACATATACCCATCTATCGAAATGGATTCAGTTTGTTTGTCTCTTTCGGCTTTTCCCAGTTAGGGGTCACCACAGCGGAACTCCGGTCCGCTAATGATTGGCAGTAGATTTTTACGTGCTGGCTTGCAGGGCCTAACGCACAACCTTCAATGAAGGAACGCCCATTCACGCATGTCGACACACTGAAGACGCTCTAACTGAGAATCTATCGGGCATCGTCTAACTGTGAGGCGACAACGCTACCACAGCACCACCACCGCAGTCAAAATGGATTCAGTTATTGAATCTAATTCATTGTCAGGATATCCCCTCACTATAAATAAATTCTTACTGTACTTTACCTCTTGTAAAAAAAACTTTTTCATCACTAACTAGTCTACTAGCTCTGATAATTTGTCCCCTAAAATATTTAGTTTCATAAATTTAGGGTGCATACTATAAAAATGAAGGTAATTATTTTTTTGTAAATAGAACTAGCAAAAACTTGGTTATTCAAATCCATTTTACTGCTTACATCCAAAAAGTTAATAGTATACCCACACCCGCTGCAGATAAACTTTAAACAAGTCACTGTTTGATTAATTTGATCTACAAAATCTCTGTATTGTGCTGTACTACCGCTTCATATAAAAACTAAATCATCAATGTAACATCGATAATATTGGACATAACAAAACAACATTATTTTTCATTATTAGTTTCAACATTATTTATTTTGTGATATGTACATACACACACACACACACACACACACACACACACACACACACACACACACACACACATACACACACAGGCACGCACGCATATATGTATATATAGTGCATTTCTGTTTACTTTAATCAGCTTCCCAAAAAATAAAACCAGATGTTCTTTACAGTTGTGAAAGACATCTTTTTAAATGTTGATATATGGAAGTTCATTCCCGATGCAACCTAGACTTCATCTGGCACAGATATCGTCGTGCCTAGTAACATTATGATGAGATCTCTGGGGAATCTACTTTCCAGTAGGTAGGGATGGGAGTCCTGAGCTGACATCCATCAGACATTTTCATTTGCCTAAGCCATTACAGTAGTGTTTTGCAGAGAGGTGGGAAAGCCTCAAAGTTGGCTGGTATGTTGTGTGGGTGTGGATGGCTGTGTGTTTTTGGGGAGTGGAGGTGTGCTTTTATAAGTGTGATGTGAATGTTATTAATTGTCAAATTGAGAGATTAGGAGTAAAATTGTTTGAGTGCCCTGTTTGGAGTATGGTATCACTGCTGCAGCTGCTGATACTGTTTCAGTGCGTGTGTGTCATAAAGTATGTACATGTCTGTCTGATTTGGAGTAGTTGCAGTGGAGAACAGATGGGGCATGTCAGATCACTTATCAGCATATCCCACAAGTGTCCCTAATTTTGATTATACTTTTGCTCTGACATACTACAATCCATAATGCTTTTTGAAAAAGGTGTTGTATTCTCATGAACAGATAAATGACACTCATTGCAATTACTTCTTTTTTTCTTCTTCAGAAAATGCATACTAAGTTGTATAGTCTTATTTTGTGAGCTTGCTAAATCTTTTTGAAAGTATCTGATTTGAAAGCTTTCTCCGCGAATATGTTTCTAAGAGGATGAGAGATATGCTACAATTATAAAACTAAGACAAACCATATAAAATAATATTGTGTCTTTCGGCTTTTCCCTGTTAGGGGTCGCCACAGGGGAACTCCGGTTCGCTAATGATTGGCAGTAGATTTTTACGTGCCGAGTTGCCGGCCCTGATGCACAACCTTCAAAGAAGGTACGCCCATTCAATCATGTCTCCACACAGAAGACGCTATAGCTGAGAATCAAACAGGATAACGTCTTACTGTGAGGCGACAACGCTACCACAGCACCACCACCGCAGTCAAACTACATTAACAGAAAATACTAGGTTACATCAGAGGCTTGGGAGATCATTGTTAAGAAAAAAACAAGAACATTTTCATTGTTATGTAAGGCCTGGCATTAAATGCTATAGTTCAGGTTATGCTATAACAGAATAACTATGCAAAGATAACCATGTGAGCAGCCAGAATGCAATTAAAACTGAATATTTTACTGTGCACATTTTAAGAAATGGATAATCCTAAACTCTGGATTGATGTGTGTGCTTTTTAAAGACTTTCCTGGAAAATGCTGTTTGGAAATGAAGAGACATATGAGGGAAAAGTTTTAGTGGTACACCAGGCTGTGATTTTTTTAGACGTCTATTGTCATGCAAAGTTTATTAACTGGTTGAAGCTAGTCAAGCTGGAAATGTGAGGCTGTGACTGATTGAAGGAGGGGAGACGGGAGGAATAACTTGGCCAGAAACTGAAACTTACAAAACTGATTGTCTCAGTAATTTGTTGACATTTTTGCAAGCTTCTTTCAGAGAATGTGTAGTATATCAGTAGGAACAACATTTGTAAAACTCAGTGTGACCAGTTAATGACACATGAACTGCACTCTCAAACTTGGCAGTTTTTTATTTTTTTTTTAAATTTATTTATTTTTTTGGTGTTCTGCTCTAAGTGAATGAGAACAAGTGGTAGAGTTACTTTTTATCACAATCTTTGCTCTCGTCTTATGGGACAGATTTAGCTTTGCAAAGGAATCAGGATGTCTACCCCTATGAGGGCAGACAAGGATTAAAAACTAAAGTAAAATTAGGAATGAGTACTTATTTTGCTGTGTGCAGCTTTGGGAGGTGCAGCAATTCATGTCAAGATTAAAAAAAATATATATGCATTTTCATTATTTGCCTGTAGGTTCCATTAAGTAGGGATCATACAGCTTGCCTGTGAATAAATGGCCTCATTATTTAAAATAATTTACCAGCCTTAAAGTGACTGTTTGACAGCTAGAATGTGTTTGTGTTTCTTGTTTTGTTAAACAGCATTTTTTTGCATGTGGGAAATAGGTATTGTGTTGTTTTGAAGTTTTGGCAGTATAATTATTGATCTCATTGTATTCCTGTTTCATAGATAATAACTAATAGCCTAACTGCATTCTAGTTCATTCAGAGTTGACATTTTATTTGTGGTATATGCAGAGATGTTCAGCCATTTCAGATACTGAGAAGAGGAAGCGTGAAATGCATGAAGAGAATGATCTGAAACTGTTGTATTCATTTGATCTTCAACCTGTGGGTATAGGCACCGAATCGGTGCCGAGCTGGCCATATCCAAGCTACAGTGCTGAAACTGAGATCCTCCCCTACCCATAATGCCTCTCCCTCATTTGCTGCCATTTGAGCTACAAGCGGGTCGACTGAGCTCCTTGGTTCTGAATGATTTCTTATCCAGTATAGCCTTGTTACAGGTATTGTTTTCTCTTCTCTATAAATTTCTTATTCTTTACCCTATTTTCATGTTTTTTGCGTTAAAAAAAATCCTTATTTGGTCTATCAGGTTCCTCTTTCTAACCTGCTCTGTTGTATTCTACTCGTGGATATGGCTGAAAAATCTGACAAAGAGAAGGCTGCAGGTTGTAAAAAGTGTACTGGGTGTGGACACAAGCTTCCCCCTTCAGATGCCCACACCCAGTGGATTGCATTGTGTGTTTAGGTCCAGCCACCTGGACTCTGAGTGCTCCATTTGTGTGGGTTTCAGTGCCCATACTATCATGGACAGAAGGAATAAACTTATTTTAAAGGGCCTGTTACCCAGCTCCGCTTCTATGGGCATAGAGACTTGATCTCCCTCTAAGTCACCCAATGTGAAAAAGAGAGAAGAGGAGAAGAAGGCCGAGAGAAAAAGAGAGAGAGGAAAGACTAGAAGCAGGGACAGACCTCTGGAAAAGTGGAAATTACCGGATTCTTCACCATCTACTGGAGAACCTTCCCACAAGGCCAGGCCTAGGCTGTCTTCACCTCCGCCAAGGTTTTCTCCTGAACCTCCCGAGATCCCATTGGCCTCACCCTGGTATCTTCCAGGCCTGAGTCGGTGGCTTTCTCTGCCAGATCATCTTGGAGTTTGTCAGAGAGAGAAGTGGTCTGTCTGATGAGATAGTTTCTGCGGGCCAAGATCCAGCTGGTGGCCCTTCCCGTCCCCTCCCCTTTGAGAGCAGTGAGTCCTCACCATGTCTTTGCCAGGCATCCTCCTTTCCTGAGCCCCATGGCTTCAGGGCCTGTGGATATTGGACCATCTGGCATCGAGGTGCCAGTGTCAATGGTTTTGGTTTCATTGCCAACCATGGCCTTGAGTTCCTCTGCGTCTTTCACTTCGGTGCTGGAGGGCTCTCGGAGCCGTAGTCTGCTCGGCGGTGGGTCCAAGGGGTTGACAATCAGCATCCAAGTTTTCAGTGCCTTCCCTTCCCCTAGGAGCATTGGCATTGAGCAGCTCGACACCAACTCTGCCATCGGCGCAGATGGGGTCAAGGGTCTTGGTTCCAGCAGCATCAAACCCCTTGGCACTGATGCTTTTGGCAATGATCTCCTGCTCTCTGTCTGCATTTGACGTGGTGAAGAGGTTTCTATCAACCTCTGTGTCGAGATCTTCAATGCCATCCCCTCCGGATCCTTTCTTACCTCAGCCAGAATCTGAGCTCAGCATTTCCAGTTCAGGGACAGTCTGCCCCGACCCTCCAGGTTACCCTCCTTGTGGAACCCCAGGCTTCCCGTTCTTCCCTGGAACCCCCCCCCCGAGGAAGTCCACTGCATGTGTGCAAGAGGAGGCACCTTGATTCCACTCCTCAGTCTGTCACTGAAGGCAACGACTGGAAGGAAGGGGAGGGTTCTCCCAGATCTTCACCTGACGATGTCTGCTTTGGAGATTCTGGAAATTCTGTCACAGAAAGGTGGCTGGTCATCCCAAAAGCCCAATCCAGATGAGTCGCTGTTCCTGAAGGTGTTCGGAGCAGGCCCTGGGTGACCCCCCGCGGACCCTTTAGTAGACCTTATTGCCTGCAGGGACATGGAAGTAACTGGATACAGTGGAACCAGTACCCAAGTGACCTGACAAAGTGTTAAGCGCTCCTCAGGATAGAGTGTTCTGGCAGAAGAGTGTCCCTGTTGATGCCTTGGTGGTTGCAGCTGCCACCAAAAAGGAGCTCACTCAGGAGAGCACTTCTGTCCATCCGCACAACAGGAAGTTGAGAGTTATAGGTTGGGGGACACATGTTTATACTTCAGCGACCTTCTCTTTAAAGGCACTGAATTATATGACACATGTTACCAGGCTACAGAGATCACTCATTGAAGAGGTATCTGCATCTACCCCAGAGTCCATGTCTGCCGAAGAGAAGATTTTCTCCCCCAGACTGGCTACTCTTAAGGCCATCTCTAACACCTCTATGAGGCTCCTCTCCTGTGCCATGGAAGGTGCATGTAGAGCAGCCGGTTCAGACATTGCCACTATGCATCATGCCTGGATGAGTCTCTGTACCTTCTCTGAGTCCTTTAAGCTATCCTTCATGAATGCCCCCTTTGACGGGTCGACCTTGTTCAGCCCATCCGTGAAGGGGACTGGCCCAGTGCGAGAATGACAGCAAGACCCTGTCTGCCATCAGGATCCGCTTCTCTATTCCTCAGTGTTCCTACTCCAGTTAAAGAGGTAGTAAGAAGCTGTGGTTCTGGAAGTCCAGGGCTTTCCATGGGGACACACCAGCAGACTCTTCCCCTAGAGGGAGATTGGGGATTGAAACATTCAGACGCCGTCCTAGAGGCCGAAGGGCTTCAAGGGACCAAGGGTCTCAGGACTCTTGCCTGGACAGACCCTTTCAGCAACCCTGAAGTGTTGCCTGACTGCTCTGCCCTGGAGGCAGTCGAGGGTCACTTTTCCTTATACCCATCAGCCTGGGAAGCCATCACGACAGATCGATGGGTACAGAGAATAATAACCAGGGGTTATTCGATCCCCTTCCTTTGTCTCCCAAGTTCCAGGAAAATCCTCTCGGATGTTCCACCCGGTCACTGGGAGGCAGTCCATCTAGAAATCTCCAAGCTGCTTATCAAGTGAGCTATCCAACCCTTCCCCCCAGAACTATCTTGATCAGGCATCTACTTAAGGTTCTTTTGGTGCCCAGGAAGACGGGGGGGGGGGGGCACAGACCCATATTGGACTTGACCCGTCTAAACAAGTTTGTCATCCAGACAAAGTTCTGGATGGTTATCATTCAATCCATCCTTCTCTACCTGCAGAAAGACTACTGGATGTGCTCCGTGGACCTCCAAGATGCGTATTACCACATAAAGATAGACAAGCACCACAGTAGGTTCCTACGCTTCCGGTCAGGAGCCAGGCATTTCCAGTTCAGGGTGCTCCCCTTTGGTCTCACCACAGTCCGCATGGTGTTCACCAAAGTGGTAGTAGTACTTGCAGCGCATTTCAGACTACAGGGAATACAGCAGGGAATATATGTTCTTCCCTATCTGGACGACTGGCTCCTAGCTGCACCCACCAGGCATCAGCTTCCTCAAGCCAGAGACCAGTTTCTGCAATCAACTTTGACCTTGTGCATCATGATAAACTTTCCAAAATCCAAGTTGGAACATTTCCATTCTCTGGAATTTATCGGAGCATGGTTAAACACTTCTTTGTGCAAGGTCCTCCTCACCAGCAATAGGATTTACTCTCTTCAGCTCCATGTTCATGTCATTTTCAAAGCTTCTGTTCCTTCAGCAGCTCAGATTCTTCAAGCCCTAGGATCCATGGCAGGAACCATCGTTATTCTATCCCTTGCAAGACTTCACATGCGTATCCTTTAGTGGACCCTAGGTGTACAGTGGTCTTTTCTGGACATACCTCTGTCTCATCCTATTCACCTGTCCATAGCCTGCAAATCATCCTTTCTGTGGTAGTTAGATTCCCAGAACTTGAGAGAAGGTCGCCCATTCTTGGCTCCCACTTCTTTAGCCACAGTCAACATGGACGCCTCCCAGCTCAGGTGGGAGGGGCATTGGATGGGACGGAGTGTTCAAGGGACGTGATCAACATTAGATACCAGCTTACACATCAGCATTCTGGAGATGAGGGCACTGCTTCTGGCATTGCAGGCACTTCATTCATTTCTCCCCCAAGGAATGATTACGATACAGATGGACAACATGTCAGTGGTCTGGTATATCAACAAAACAGGGAGGAACCAGATCATATCCCATGTGTCGAGAGGCCATGAGATTGTGGGAATGGATGATTTCCTCTGACCGCTTTCTTATCGCAACGCACATTCCGGGGAGTTCCAACATGTTAACAGTCAGAAGGAGCAGGACCATACTGTCTCCTCACGAGTGGTCTCTGAAACAGTCAGCTTTTGGACATGGCCTTCCAGAAATAGGCTCAACCTTGCTGTGATCACTTCACCTCTCCTTCCAAAGCTAAGTGCAGCAATTTCTTCACCCTGATTCCCCCCCAAAGGAGAACTTCCCAGAGACACTCTAGTTCATGCTTGGCCTCCTGGTCTGCTGTATGCTTACCCTCCTCTTCCTCTCATGTCAAAATTTCTTTAGAAGGCAAAAAGGTTGAGGTGTCAAGTGATCTTCATTATTCCTTTCTGGCCTCGTCAGGTTTGGTTTCCTCTCCTCTGATCTCACAGTGTTGTCCCTCCCTAGATTCTGGATCCTTGTCTAGATCTGATATCCAATCCAGAGCCAGTTTTCATCCAGATCCAAAAAGCCTGAAGCTCACGGCTTGGCTCCTGCAATTCCAGTGATGGCTAGAGTTCCCAGGCTTTCCTTTCCCGTGAAGCAGATTTTGCTTTCCGCTCACAAGTCATCTACCAAAAAGATTTATGCTAGCAAGTGGAAGAGGTTTTCCATTTGGGCATCACAGCATTGTATAAATCCCTTTACTGCCTGGATACCTTTGATCTTAGCGTTCCTGGCCTGTATCTTCAATCAAGGCGCAAGTTCTTCTACAGTTAAAGTCCAACTTGCTGTTATTTCTCATTACAATGTAGGACTTGAGGACTCGTCTTTAGCTGCTTCTAGATTGTGCAAAGCCTTTCTGAATGTGGTGCATTCCTCTTATGGCCACCAGTTAAGGATCCTTCTCCCCCTTGGGACCCAACTTTTGTGTTACAACTGCTGGTGTCATCACTCTTTGAACCATCTGCAAAGGTAGATCTACAGTATCTGTCTTGGAAGACTGCTTTACTAGTGGCTCTGACCTCATCTAAACAGGTTTCAGAGTTACAAGCTCTTTGCATTCACCCTCTGTACCTCATATTCCATAAGGACTCCGTATCTCTTTGACCAAACCCCTCTTTCATGCCCAAGGTTGCTTCTGAAACAAACATTAATTAGGTTATTCACCTTCCCATTTTCTTTCCGGAGTTCCAGAACAAAGGGGAATATCAGTTGTGCATTCTTGACGTACATAGGCAGCTCCATTTCTGTCTAGATAGAACCAAAACTTTCAGAAAGTCCAATCAATTGTCTGATATTCTAAAGCCAGATTGGGATCTCCTGTCTCCAAAGTAACCATTGCCAACTGGATTGCTAAATGTATCACATTTATTTAAGACAAGTATGGTGTTTCTCTTCTTTACTCAGTAAAAGCACATTCTTCCAGAGCGATCTGTACTTCATCAGCTTTTTCATCCAGAGTGACAGTAAATGAGATATGCACTGCGGCTACATGGGCTAGGTCTCGCACCTTCATATTCTCACTACAAATTGGATATTTTATTCCGAAATAGAGCCTACTTTGGTTCCGCCATGCTCCAAAATATCCTTCCTTAGGGCCTCCCAGGGTACAAGTAGCTGGTTACTTTGTCCCACAGGTTGAAGATCAAGTGAAGACAATAATTTCAGATAAAGAAGTTATATACTCACCATAATGTTCCATCTGAATGATTGCTCTTCATTTGTCTTCAACCTACCCGCCCTCCTTCCCCCTTCCTTAGTCAATTAATCTGGCAGAGGGAGCCTCCCACCCTTTCTCACTTTGATCTCTTTTTGGGATGGAGTGTGTGGTAGTAGTGATGTCTGTGTTATCTTCAGCAGGTGCTTGGCATTCAGGCAAACTTGATCTGAGGTAGTGAGGGAGAGATGGACATTATGGGTAGGGGAGGAACATCGTTTTGGCACTATAGCTTGGATATGGTTGGCTCGGCACTGATGTCAGTGCTTATACCCACAGGTTGAAGAGAAATGAAGAGCAATAATTCAGATGGAACCTCATGGTGAGAACATTTTTTTTCATTTAGAAAAAAAAGTTGCAAAATGTGATGATAAAGATGATGTCAGTATTTTAAAGTGTCAGTATTTGTCATTTTCTAGTGCCTTCATTAACAATGTAGAGAACATGTTCTGAGCCCGAAAATGCAAAAAAAATATGTATTCAAAGAAAATTATGATAAAAGCTCTCAATTAATCTCCCTAAGTTTGAGTTTTATTATAACAAGTTTGTTGGCATTTTTATTAAGAATGTTTTCATTAATTTACATCAAAAGCAAAATTCTAGGAAGAAGAAGGCAGCACCACCACTTTTCTTAGTATCTGAAGAGTCGAAATGAGGTTTCTGATGAATTTACAAAGTGTAAATGTAATTTGGAGCAGGTTAAGGAAGGATCTCACAAACTAAGTTAGCAATGTATGATTCACCTTATTGACTGGGCTTTGGCTGCTTTGCTCAAAGCAAAACAGGGTGCCCATAAACTGATATATGTCCATGGATGTCCTTCAAGGATGCATCTGCAGTCCTAACAAATGGGTTGTCCTGCCTCAGGCAGCCCTTCGGTCGGCCGGATTCCAAAGTCTGGGTCTGGCCTCGGCTGATGTCGCACTTCACCCGACGTCATAGCTGCAGTTCAGCGGGTATAAAGGCATCAGCCGACGCCATTTTCCTCAGTCTTTCTTGCCGCGTGGCGCCCGAAGCAGAAGCTGTTCGCAAGTGCCGGTCGGTCAGAACCAGAGATTGCTACTACTACCGAAGACTTCTAAAAAGCTAAGTACCCCGTTGGGGACTCTTTCTTGCCTCAGCCGATGTCAGAAAAAGTGAATAACTGTTTAACTTGTGGGAAACAAATACCTCATAAAGATTTCCACTCTTTCTGCCTACCTTGTTTAGGCCCAGACCACGACGTAGCAGCTTGTCTAGCCTGTGCTTCTTTCAACCGACGGACACTTAGACGTCGGTCGGAATTTGCTGAGGAGTTTTTCGGCTCCGCTTTTGCTTACAACATGCCGTCGGAAACTCCGACTTCTCAATTAGCTAAAAAGCGCAAGGAAAAGGAC
Organism: Protopterus annectens; assembly: GCF_019279795.1. NCBI lineage: Eukaryota > Metazoa > Chordata > Ceratodontiformes > Protopteridae > Protopterus > Protopterus annectens. The sequence goes on from NC_056730.1 coordinate 430,846,807, forward strand.
CGACACTCGTGGTCCGGGGTTTTGGCTGAAACCGTGGTTAAGTCAACCGCGAGTGTCTCGGTTTCGGCTGAAACCGATTCCTCGGTTCTTCCTTCGGCCGAAAGCTTGCCTCCTACCGAGGCCTCATCCAGCATGGCTGAATCTGCTACTGAAATTCCACCTGCTCTTACAGGTTCACAGGATTTATCTGATACTATCCCTTTAGATATATCTACCCCTGCACGTGGAGCTGCTAGGCCCCCTGCATCCATGTCGATTAAGGCTTTTGCCAGGGCTAAAGCAGCAAAATCAACCAAGACTGTGCCTGCTAAGACCCTCTCTCACAGGCCTAGCTCTAGTACTCAAATGCTTAGTCTAGCAGAGGATCTCATTTCTTTGATCAGGGGATCCCAACCTCACCCTGACAGGGCCTTTCACCCACCTCCAGAGAAGAGGCCTAGAGCAGAGCAGAGCCCCCTGAGCCAGTTTCTTCAGATTACTCCTCTGATGATTCAGAAAATACAAACCCTCCAGAGGGCCCTTATTCTCCTTATGAGGACTCTGATGCAGAAGACTCCATTCCTTCTGCCTCTCCGCCTGAGGAATTTTCTTTTGGGGAAACCTTGCATGCTATGAGGGAACAATTTCAATGGCAGGGCCAGGATTTTTCAGACTCTAGGAAAAGGCTTAGGACCTTTTTGCATTTGCCACAGCATAGGCCTTTAGCCATTCATCCAGTACTTACTGTTGTGGATGATGCATTTAATGATGCTTGTACTGCTCCTGATTCACTTCCTCCGGCCCCTGCTAAGCCCGACAGGTACTACAGGGTCCCGGACACACATTATCATTTGTATAAGGCTCCTTTTGCAGATCCTGAAACTATTTCTCAGGGACCCAAGGCAGTAGCAGCTACCTCTGCCAAAAAACCCCTCCCCTCTGAAAGGGAATCTAGGGCCTTGGAGATGGGGTAAAAAGTTTATACTTCTGCTACTCTTTCGGCTAGGGCCTTAAACTGTCAATTCCACATGATTCAGTATCAGGAATTTATGTTAGATCAGTTAACTAAAAAACTGTCCTCGCCTGAACCATTAGACAAAAAATCTCTTCAGGAAATGGTACATAACATTCAGCAGGTCAGTAATCATTCCTTAAAATGCAGCTATGATGCACTGGAGGCTTCCTTTAGATCAGCTATGACTGGTACAGTGATCAGAAGGCATGCATGGTTAAAAGAGCAGTCCTTACCAGACCATGTAAAATCAAAGCTCCTAGATGCTCCCATGGATAAGCAAAATTTGTTTGGATCCCCTGCACAGCAGGTGCTGAAGAAGGTGGAAGAGAAAGCAAAATCTGTCCAGACAGTCAAGGATTTCTTACAGGTCCAGCCTCCAAGGTTTAGTAGAAACTGGCCTTCCAAGAATTGGTCCTTTCCAGACACCACCAGAGCGCAGAGAGGCAGGAATAGACGCCCAAGAGGCAGGGGTCAATCCAGAGGTGCCTACAGGGGACGTCAGTGGCAGCCTAACAACCAGCGAAGTACTGCCACAGATCCAGCCACTACCACTTCCACAGGACAATCACAGTGACTTGGCTCTGAGACCGCCTACCAGGGAACAACTAGAAGCACCCTTAGGTGGAAAGCTAGCCTTATTTTCAGTAAACTGGCATTACATCACAGGAGACAAATGGATTTTACAGACAATAGACCAAGGTTACAGGTTTCATTTCCATACTCTACCAAGGAAGAGAGGAATGCCAAACCTACCTCCAAATCAAAAGACAAAAGCTCTAGAACAAATAGACCACTTAATAAGGATGAGAGCAATAGAAAAGGTACCGTCTATGGAACAAGGGCAAGGATTTTACTCCAGACTTTTCCTGGTGCCAAGAAAAGAAAACCAATGGAGACCTATTCTCGACCTGTCCGCTCTGAACACATATCTCATTGTTCCAAAATTCAAAATGCTGCCCCTACAGCAGCTTCTTCCCATGCTGGGCAAGGAGTCTTGGCTGGTAACTCTAGATCTCAAGGAGGCATACCTGCACGTCCCCATACGACCAAATTGCAGAAGATACCTCAGATTTCTTGCAGGATCAGAGCATTATCAATTCTCAGCATTGCCCTTTGGCTTATCTACTGTGCCCAGAGTATTCACGAAATGCCTGGCATCAGTAATTGCTCATTGCAGGCTTCAGGGAATTCAAATTTACCCTTACCTGGACGACTGCCTGTTACAAGCGGACAACAAAAACAAATTAGCAAAAGATTTGAAAAAGGTCATTCATCTGCTGCAAGCCCTGGAATATACAGTCAATATAAAAAAGTCAAGGCTGATACCATCCCAAAGGATAACTTTCTTGGGTGCAGAACTGGACACATCAAATCAAATGGCATCCCTCACAGCAGAAGCACCTTCCTCTCTATTTCATGGCATTAACAACGCAGAACCAGCTAACAGCAAGGAAAGTCCTGCAAGCCCTGGGTTACATGGCATCCTGCATAATATTGATTCCACATGCCAGACTACATATGAGGAAGTTGCAATGGTATCTAAGGAATTTATGGTCTCAGCACAAGCACAGCCTAGAAACCCAAATTCCAATAATTCCATGCCTGAAGCAAGAATTCCAATGGTGGGCTCAGGCCTGTCAATTGAACAAAGGACTGCCCTTCCACAGCCCTCAACCAAGCCTGACAATCACCACGGACGCCTCAGACCTCGGTTGGGGGGCACACATGCTGGACAAGTGCATACAAGGCTTATGGACTCAAGACCAGCTGAACCTACACATAAATCAAAAGGAGATGCTGGCAGTAAAACTGGCAATTCAGACATTCAGACCGTTTCTTCAACAGGGTCAATTGCTGATAAGGACGGACAACACCACAGTTATGTGGTACATCAACAAACAGGGAGGCACACATTCATACCCTCTATGCCGGATGGCAATGGACCTCTGGAATGTGGCCCTGAGCTTCAACATTCAGCTACAGGCAATATTTGTACCAGGAAAAGAAAATATACTAGCAGACATCCTAAGCAGAACTACCACGGATGCCCACGAATGGATGCTGCATCCAGACATCTTCAAATCCATTACAAGGAAATGGGGACTACCAGAAATAGACTTATTCGCATCCCCACACAACCACCAATTGAAAAAATTCTGCACAAGGGCATACCACCCACTTGCTTGGAAGGTGGACTCCCTATCCTTCAGTTGGGAAAACCTGACAGCATATGCATTCCCACCTCTTCCTTTGATGCACAAGGTGCTATTGAAGATCAAAGAAGACTGCCCAAGGATCATCCTGATAGCTCCAGACTGGCCGAGGCAGCATTGGTACCCATTACTGAGGAGTATGTCTCGGGAACAAATATGGCCTCTGCCCCTAGTTCCCTTACTGCTAACACAGAACAACTTCAAAACCCTGCATCCAAACCTAAAAACGCTGCAGCTAGCTGCCTGGAACATTGCATAAGACAAAATAACCCAGATTTATCTCAAAGGGTTAAAGACATTATCTTGGAGGCTCACAGACCCTCAACAAGGAAAACTTATTCAGCAAAATGGAAAAGATATCTCATTTGGAGTGCAGCAAAAGGAGAAAATGTGTCGCTGGTAAACATAGCTAACATCCTGGAATACTTGGCAGAACTTTTCCACAATGGCCTGTCCTATTCTTCCATTAAGATTCATGCATCAGCTATTTCAGCAGAATACAACATGGACCCTCCAGTCTTCTCACATCCTCTACTCAGGCAGTTTCTGAGAGGAATTAAAAATGTAAAACCACCAAGGAAGCCACCATTGCCCACATGGGACTTGAACTTTGTGCTAGAAAAGTTGACACTCCATCCTTTTGAGCCAGCAGCAACAGCAGAATTACAGTACTTATCATGGAAAACTGCTTTCCTGCTTGCAATCACTTCAGCAAGAAGGGTTTCTGAATTACAGGCATTAATGGCAGTACAGTCCTTCCTTATCTTCCATCAAGATAGAGTGTCCATGAGAACTAATCCTACTTTTATGCCAAAGGTGGTCTCCAGGGTATCTTTAAACCAAGCTATCCACCTGCCTACATTCTTCCCCAACCCACAGAACAGGGGAGAAAGACTATTACATACCTTGGATGTACATAGGCAATTGCGCTACTACCTGGACAGAACCAAGAGCAATAAAAAAACTGACCAGCTACTGGTAGCATATGCAACAGGAATGGAAGGAAAAGCAATTTCAAAACAGACAATCTCAAAGTGGATAGGAAATTGCATTAGATTTTGTTACTCTTACCATGGAAAGACAACTCCAGAAAACATCAGACCTCACTCCACAAGGGCTGCAGCCACTACTACAGCTTTTTTACGAGGAGTGGCTACCAAAGACATTTTAGAGGCTGCTACTTGGAGCTCCGTGCATACATTTGCCAAGCATTATAATCTACCCTTATACTCCAGATCCCGAGCAGGTTTTGCCACTGCTGTTTTGCAAGGGATCTTAACTACACCATAATCTTATTAGTACCTCCTCCCCCAGTTTGGCTATGGTATTCTACCCATTTGTTAGGACTGCAGATGCATCCTTGAAGGACTTAGTACAGTTTTGTACCTACCATAAATGTAGATGTCCGAGAGGTATGCATGTACAGTCAGGATTATCCTCCCTCCTTCCCTCTGTGGTACTCCTAGGGTATTTGCCCATCTTGTAGCTAGCTGGGGGAATCTATTATGGTGTATTTGTTTGTATATATGTATATACATGTTTATTTTTATTTGCTCTCTGTTATTTGGAAACTTTTACATTTATCCAAATTTAGCCTTCCTAGAGGGCACCTGGCATCTGGGGCAAGAAACACTGAGGAAAATGGTGTCGGCTGATGCCTTTATACCCACTGAACTGCAGCTATGACGTTGGGTGAAGTGCGACATCAGCCGAGGCCAGACCCAGACTTTGGAATCCGGCCGACCGAAGGGCTGCCTGAGGCAGGACAACCCATTTGTTAGGACTGCAGATGCATACCTCTTGGACATCTACATTTATGGTAGGTACAAAACTGTACTTTCCTCCTCCTGCCTTGCACAATTGTTTTTATCCAGATCTGTGTAGCAAGACCCTGAATTGCTGTGCAACAGCTTTAAGCTTTTATGTAAGGGTAATAAGGTTTCTATACAATCCAGCTTTTGGTTCATATTCCAAACTCCTGATATATAGCACGTATATATGACCCTTCTTAAGTATTGCAAAAATTTGTCTTTCAGTCTGATGAAGGTATTAAGTGCACTGTCAAGAGAAAGAAAATATATATATATATATATATATATATATATATATATATATCATTTTTTTTATTTGAGATACAGCTCAGATGTCTTTATCAAGGCTTTGACATATTATCTGATTTTTTAAAGGTAAGATGTTGGATAAATTTGTTAGATATAGCAGCACTGATTCCTCTCTTCATTTTTAAGCATGCTCGTGGTACCTCGTTTTCTTTATGTTGTCCTGCAGCAACTGGTTATGTTTTGAAAGAATGCTTGGCTAGAGATACCAACATATTCAGAAGTTTTAACTACTATTGGGACCTCTCCCAGTGCTTCTTTTTAGTCCTGAGACTCTTGATTTTAGTTAGCAATTGAAGAAAATGTTAAACAATTGAAAACATATGTATGCAACTGGTGACTTATATTTTGATTTTGTTGCTGAAAGCTGGAATGCCATTTTAGTAATAGGATAAATTATGCATATATTTTTTCTTTGATGGGCAGACATTCCATTGCAAACCATATAAACGGACAATGGGTACTTTTCAGTCTAGAGGAATATTTTAAAGAAGCTGGAGATTTAGTAAGCTTTGTTTGATGTGTATAACCCGTCAACAATGAAATGACTGCTGCCTTGTGCTGCAATGGGACCATGGGGCCTTCATCTTGTGTCATTTACCAGATAACTGATCCACCCATTTTGGGAGTATTCTCAGCTGGGGCAGACTTCCAAAGTTAAAGATAAGCTAGATTACAAGAATGCAATGTCAAAGGAGTACAGTGTTTGGAGTATAGGATGAGCATTTTTTTTTTTTCAATGGCTGACCCTTGTCAATTTCTAAGAACATTTGCACCAGTTCTAGGTTTAATGCGGATGGTATAATGGTTAAGGTTTTAACCTCACAAATGCAAAGTTTAGGGTTTGATTCGGACCTCTGGTTATTAGCTAGGTTTGTAGATTATAGGCTAGGTCTATAGACTGATAGTCCAGTATTCACCTATGAATCAGTCACCTGTAAAAGAGAGGCTTACAAAAAAGTTATGAGTTTCTTCTTATTTCAAGAAGTCGGACCAGTCATTTTTAGAAGTGCAATTTAAAAAAGTTATTGTAAGAGTTAACTTCATAGTTCAGGGAATTGGGTTATTATTCTTGTTTTTTTCCCCCATTCTCCTTAAAAATATTGAAGACCTAGAATACATGCTGTAGATCTGTTAGATCCCAGGAAGCACTAGACAGTGTGACAAGACATAATATTTACCCTTCAGATTCTCATCCATCTTCCTCAGGAGCACTGCATGGTAGTTTTGAAACCACAATTTCTAAATTTATTTGTTTAGTTTAGGATCATAGGAGATTACTAGGCTAAAGGCTCTGGGGCCCTTACAAGCCTAGCCAATAGTTTATCCCCAAAAAAGAAACTTCAGTCAGCAGCTGTCGCTCCTGTCACTGAGGGACACTGGTGCAACCCCTGGGACAAATTTGTGGTTTGCCATCCACTTATCAAGGTTGCGCTTGAAGAGAGATAGCAATGTACTTTATTTGGCATGTGTGGGGAGCCTATTCCAAAGATGGGGCAGCTTCTGGGGAGACAAACCTGTCTCTTCAGCAGGGTTTGTTAATGTCATATATGAGATTTAAGCCTTTTGATCAGGTAATGCATGAGGAGTTAGACTTACGGATATGGAGCATCTCTAGTAGAGCAGGCTCTGAGATTGCCTTGTAGGCAAGACACAGATCACCTATGAGCAATCTGTACGATACTGAGTAGAGTGATAATGATTTGAGCCTGTCCACATAGGACAGGTGTTGGAGGCCATGGATTCTCTTTGTGAGGTATTGTTGTGGCCTTTCCAGTTGGTGCAGGTGTTTAGAGAGGTACATACCAAACGGGGCATTGTACTGAATTATTGACCTAATGAGGAAGGAGTACAGAGAGATACTAACCTCCTTTTTCTGGATACAGTCCCTTTACTTGTGAGATGAACCAAGTAAAAGGCTTTTCTAACCACTGCCGGTATATGATGGTCAAATGTAAGATTGTTGTCAACCTGTGTACCCAGATCTGTCACCAAAGGTTGTGTGCTTAGGGAGTTGCTATTGATGTGGTATTCAGTAGGTGCCGTGTTTTTGCCGAATGGTGTGATAATACATTTTTTTGCGTTTAACTTAAGGCCATGACTTTGTCACCAGCCATTTGTTGCTGTGTATGTTAACATCATATGGGGAGTCATTGACAGCACCCAACTTACAGTTGTCCGCAAACTTGGTCAGCCACAGGCCTTTTGTCTTTGCCTGGATCTCTGAGAAGTATATGCCAAACAATAGGGGTCCCAGGACAGATTCCCTGGAGAACACTACTAGTGACAGGTCAGCTACTGGAAGTGGTGGCACCTATTTTGACCTTGTGGGTCCTATCTTTGACCAGTTGGCCATATAAGACAGGGATTGACACCAAATTGTGTTAGCTTTTCGATGATACCTGAGTAGGGAATTGTGTCAGAGGCTTTGGCCAAGTCAAGGTAAGCTGTACGTACTGACTTTCCTTCATCCAGTGCTTTGCTATCAGTCTCAAAAAATCAACCAGGTTCAACAGGCAAGGTCTGCCCTTGACTAATCTGAACTGGGTGGGGTCAACTGCTTGGAGATTGCCTATGTCCTTGTTTATGAGGTCCATAGTAATACATTCCATGGCCTTAGAGATCAGACTTGTCAAGCTAATGGGGTGATAGTTTCCAGGGTCAGTAGTGGCACTACCTTTGTGCAAAGGGACGAGAATGGCAGTTCTCCACTCTGTACATAGCCTGTACTTAGACTGTAGCTGAAAAGGGTGCTCAATAGCGAGACTAGTTCTTGTTGGAGATGTTGCAGAATACAGCCTGGGATACTACCAGGTCCCATGGAAGCTGTGTTCTTTGCCTTGGATAGGACCTGTAACATTTGGTCTGTGGAGATGTGAGGTGCGGGACAAGTGTCGGGATGTCGAATGGGCCTTTGGGGGGACAGGGGAGTGAAGTTTGCCCTGAACCTATCTTCTAGCAGGTTGGCTAAGTCAACAGGATCAGTGTAAATGGTACTGTTAAGAAAGAATTCAGAACAAACCTCTGCTTTGCCATGGAGGTTTCTGACATAACTGAAAAAGGCTTTGTGGTTAGCCTTTGTTTTGGAGGCTAGTTTTGATTCATAATTGGCTTTGGAGGTTTTCACTAGTGATCTAATTTGCTTGTTGAGGCTAAGGAGGGAGTTTTTCCAATTGAGATTGTGTGCCTTTTTACACTTGGACAATAGTTTCTTCCTTTTGTTGTAAATCCTGTTGATAGAGGATGTCCACCAGATAGTTTTGTGTTTTCTTGAGGAGCAGGTTTTAGTTCTGTTGGGTATGGCTGAGTCCATCCAGTTGTACAGGTGCTTGTGTACTGCACTAGCATACCGTTCAGAATATTTATATGCTTCCTCTGAGGGTGGCGGTGGTGTGAAACTACTGATATCCCCCCTTAGAAGGTTGGAGTCAGTTTTTGAGAAGTTTTTTAGCCTGGTTACGGCTGGTGGGGGGTTGGACGGGATAGACACTTCGAATGAGACTGATCTCACCAGGAAAGAAATTACTATCGGGGTGGTGCAGTGGTTGCCCATGTTGGTGAGAACCAAGTTTAGAATGTTATCTGTCCTTGTGGGGGATAAGACAAGCTGGTCTAGTGTGTTAGAATTTATGAAGTCAAGGAATCGTTGGGTGAGTGCATTAGAGCAGGAATAGTTCACCATATCTGTGGTGGGGTAGTTGAAGTCACCAAGGATCAGGTGTTAGAGGGTACCTTGATGAAGTCAAGTAGGTGCAAGTAGGAGGAGTGGGTGTCCTGAGTCATGAAGGGGGGGTCTATAGCTTGCTATAACTTGGATGGGTGTCTTGCCAATTGTCAGTTGCACCTGGAGAAGTTGTAGTGCATCATGGCGGCAAACCAGCCTGGAGGTGTGCTTATCTTTAATGAAAATAGAAACTCCACCACCCTTAGACTTCCTGACCTCATTTTGGGGTCGTAATGTGTGGTATGAGGTATAGCCTGGTAAGGCAGAGGTGCTCTCTGCAACCTTGAACCACCTTTCTGTGACTGCACAGATGTCTGCATCTTCCAATGCGAGGAGAGCCTCCAGTGAGTGCATTTTCAGGTTAAGGCTCCTTGCGTTAAGCAGCATGACTTTCAATTTGATTTTTGATAGATCTTTTATGTTGGAAGATTTCTTTGCAACATTGCCTTAAAAGGCACAATGGGGGAGGCAAAAGCCTTGGCCAGAATCCTGAATCCCAGGGATGACAAATGGAGGCTATCTCTGGCAAAGCACCGTGGCCTGTCAACCCTGTCATCCCAGGCAGATAGATACCAGATCACCTTGGAATGGCACCAGAAACTAAGCCAGTTGTTGAAGTCATTTTTTTTTTGTTGGTATTGTTGTATCATTCTTGGTGAAAGTAGGATGCTGCTTAGGGCTGAGGTCATACCTGCCTGGGACACGTACTCTGACAGCTCAGTCATGTTTCTCTTCATATAGTCCAGCGAGGTACATCTCAACTCTCTCACACCAACATGAACAATGACAAGAGTCATACTTGCACCTGCTGTGGAGAGACTTAAGTGGGTGTGTGATGTGGTGGATTCTGGCACCGACAGACAGACTGTGATGATCTCCTTGTCGAGCCTGATGAGGGGGACATCAGTGTGTCTCACAAATGAGTCACCAATGACTAGTATGTTTGGTTTATTGCTGTGCCTAATGGGCTGTGTGAGTTTATTGTTATGCCTTATGGACTGTTTTTGTGAGACACTGGCGTGTTGTCTGCTGTCTGCGATGCATTTGGTGTTGTGTGGAATGTTTGTGAGTGTGTTTTGGAGGTCTCTGCTGTTTAGGTAAGTTTTTATGGAGGACCGCTGTATAGGTGGGTATGTGTTGTGCTGGGCTAAGTGATGTGGGTGGGGTGGGGTGGTGTTTGAGCTGGCAATCTCTTCTTTGTCAGGAGTACTGACTGTGGCATGAGAGAGCATGGATTTCAGGTTGCTGATATAGATGCATTTCTTGCAAGTAGAAGAATTATGTGCTAGGAGAAGAGGGTTGTCAGTGAACATTAAGCAGTTGCTTCACTGTCTCACTATGGCCATGTCAACCAGGCTGGCAGGAGAAACTGATGGGAATTGTCCAGACATAGTTTTCTGAAACTTGAATGGACTTAGGGAGAGAGGGTTTTGATAAGGGTTTGTCCACAAGAGTGTAGACCACAAAAATTTTCTTAAATCTAAAATAACTGGCCTGAAGCCCAAGTGCTAAAACCAAAAATTAAGAGGGTTAAGAATAACAGACAAATTTAATCAAGCTACCAGCAAGCAGTAATAAATACAGCAGAATAAAAGCACTTCAACAGTTAAGAGCAAGTAGCAAGGCAAAATAAGGTAATAAAGTAGGAAGAACACAATTACAGTAAACGCAGCTGAAAAAAGTGTAATTATTTATTTTTTTTGTGGAGAGGGAAGGAACAGAAGATAATTCAAGATTAAGAAACTAAGGGTGTTGCCCTTCCCAAGTGCTCTCTCTGTACACAGTAGAATGAGCTGATGAGAATGGGACTGGGTGGAGTGTCCAAAATCTAAGAAGAAAAGGAGTAGTCCTTCCCAAATGATCACACTGTATTCAGTGCAGTAAGCCAATGGGATGGGACTTGGAGGAGTGTCCAAAATCAAGTTTACAGTAGGGGAGGGGAATTCCAAAGCCACCAAGTTTAAGAATACAACACTTGGATGAGAGGGTGGGGAAAAACAGAAAGCAGACACAGAGAAAAGCAGTCTCAAGCAAATCAATTAATGCTAAGTAAACCAACCCCCACTATGAAACCAGCTGAACAGAATCTAAACAGTGACCATAAATATCAGGCAAGTAAATAAATGCAGTACAGTTTTGTTAACTATCAGTAAAATTGAAAAACAAAATACAGACACCGAGAAAGGCCATCTCAAGCAAATCATTAAATGCAGCACAGTTTTAACTATCACTAAAACAGAAAAAAACAAAATGCAGACACAGACCAGCAATGTCAAGCAAGTAAATCAATGCAGCACAGTTTTGTTAACTGTCACTGAAACAGATTAAGTGCAAAAAAGTTTACTTATAGGCTTTCTTTATCCAGATGGCTATTGAATCAGTCACAGCTAGGCCACAAGGAGCAGCTAAGATATTAATACAGTGTCATAGAACTGTAACTCCTTATACAGTAGTAAAAAGGAAAACTTAAGAGCCTCAGGGAATTAGATAACACAAAAAGCTGTGCTCACACCTTGGATAGGCTGGCTTTAAGAGAATGTAAACCAGCTGTACAGAATTCAGAAAGTGACTAGAAATATCAAGCAAATAAATAAATACAGCGCAGTTTTGTTAACTATCAGTAAAACAGAAAAACAAAATACAGACACTGAGAAAAGCAATCTCAAGCAAATCAACAAATGCAGCACAGTTTTGTTAACTATCAGTAAAACAGAAAAACAAAATGCAGACACAGAGACTGGCAGTATCAAGCAAATAAATGAATACTTCACAGTTTTGTTAACTATCACTGAAACAGATTAAGTGCAAAAAAAGTATACTTACAGGCTTTCTGTATCCAGATGGCTATCGAATCAGTCACAGCTAGGCCACAAGAAGCAGCTAAGATACTGATACAGTCTTATATTTGTTTCTTAACTAGTTTGATCGTCTGGTTCACAAATAATTTTCATAGGCTCATAGGTAGGCCAGCTGCCCTTGAGGGCCATTTTAAGCCTAGCCAGTTTTCTTTTTTGTGCTTGACTTAATCTATTCGATTTGGTGTTAGATTGGCCTTACCTATCCCATGGCTTATAGTTCTATATTACTTCTAGTGAGAATAATTTGGACAAATCTATATAGTCTGACCAAAATTATTCCTGTTTCCCTGCATTCAAACACCAGAATCTGAAATAGCCCACTGTAGTTTAGTGTTCTCTTCCTTCTGCCTCCTCTGATGCTTCTCCTAGGGACGTCACTAAATGTCAGGAGGGCTGGACTACGCCTGTCATCAAGAAGGCAGAACCATGCATTGAGATGCCTGAAGGGTCAGATGGCATCTCAGTGCTGGTGAAAGAGGTACCCGTTTCCCATATTGAAGTCCATACATCTGACACAGTTTGTACTATGGCTATGGACACCCCTAAAAATAAAAGTCAGAAAACAAAACATGTCTGTACTCCTGTATCTCAATCTTTTAGAGAGTGAAGAGGAATGGTATTCCTTTACTAAACGTCTATTTAAGATCTTTCAGTTTTTGCAGCCTCCTGCTTCCAAAAAAAGAAAGAAGTCCCTTATCTCATTCTGATAGTGCCTCACAGTCTAACATTAGAGAGACTAGTCTGGACTATGCCTCTCAAGTTTCTTCTCTTGACTCCTTACAGTGAAAAACTAAAAATATTTCTTCACATTCCCCAGTAGGAGAAATTTCATTTTTAGTCAGCACTGTTGTTATGAAGGACTTTTTCTAATGGGAAGAAAAAGAGATTTCTGAGACCTAAAAAAGATACTACAGTGTTTTGCAGGCAGAGACCCCTATGCCTTTGCTATCCCACCGATAGTAGGTGCATTGGACAACACCTTAATGAAGCATGCACTTTGCTTGACAGTCAGCCTTTCCACCCCCCCCCTACATACACACACACCCAGACGCCTGATGGCCATCAACTCACAAGTTCTTTTTCAACAGTCCTGTGGCTGATCCATCTGGGATTTCCTTAGCCATGGATGCTAGTTCTAAACATGTCCTGTTAGTAATCCTATGCCTTCTGTGCTACAGACAACATCAAACTGGCAATTATACTAAGAAGCAGGCTTATTTTGAAAGGTGAAACATGAAACCTGATAAATCTAACATGCCACAGCCCCCAATTTCCCCTGACAAATATCCTCAGATGTCAGGAAGTATTGGACAAATTAGTCAGTGGAGCTGTGCTTAATGGTTGTGGGGAGATGGGGGTGGGGGGCAAAAAAGCATGAAAAATTAATAACTTCCTTTATACATTCTAATTTCATATTACCTCTTTCTTCCTTCATGGGCTCCCAGTCACCTGCTGCAATTGTATTGCAAGTGATTGGACATGTTTATCATATTGATCACTGCTGCAGTAGCCTTAGCTATATGGGTTATAATCTGCCAAGGATATAACAGCTAGCCAGCTTCCAAAGCTTCAGGGCACCTTCCTTGCATCCAAACTGTTAGTCAAGCTGAGCTTACTAAAAAGGTTTGGGCTCCAAGCCCTTCACAGTTTTCCTGCTGTTGAATGGAGCACTCCTCTGCAGACTTTTGAAGATTGACGATTGGCTTTGGTGTTCCTTTTGGGGAAAAACCTTCCACATTAAAAAAAAATGTTCTATTGTACTTTTCTGTTTAGGAACTTTATTTTTAAGGTAGGAGTTTGTGTTTTAATGACCTGTCACGAGACTTGACTATTTTAAATGGGAGTGCACGTTTTCCTGTCAGCTTAAAAGTTATTTAAAGTAATTGAAAACCATTTTTCTGTGGATGCATTGTATTTATTTTACTTTTAGGGGCTGGAAAAATGTTTTAAAGCAGTTTTTGATCTCTTTTTGTGTGAAAAAAGTGACTTTAAAGGCTTTCAACTTTTTGCCGGATTTTGCTACTTTTCTTCCTTAGGAAAGAAGCACCATTTTCACCTTGATCATGGTGCAAACTACCAGTCTCAAGGTTGATCCTTCTTCCAGCCAGAAAAAGAAAAAATTAAGCAAACAGCCATTGCCAGCACAGCACGCTAGTAATTTGCCTCTGCCACAGGTTTGTCACTCTGCTGTGGTCATAGCTTGTTCCTCGAACTACTCAGCTTTTACCCCGGATCCCTCTGGTGTAGTACCTACAAGCCACTATGGACGTGGAGATTATCTATGTCCTCTGTGGCTGTTAGGTTGCACTCAGAGGGCAAGGGAGAGCCACTGTTGTTGGTCCTGGAACAGGGAACAGGGAAGGCTTCCCTGTTTAGTCAGAGTGTTGTGCACATTTTTAGGGAAGCTGCTGCCATTAATAACATGGTTGGTTCCATTTTTCCTGTCAAGAAGAATCAGAAAACTAAACATTTATTTACTCCTCCTTAAGTTACACTAGACAGGAGTAGCTTACTTGGTGTGGCTTAGGGTTTAATTCAGGCTATTGAGCCTTCTTATAAGGTGGTTTCTGGTAAAAGAAAGGAGGATACCTCTTTTCCTGATGAGATTCAAGATTCTGAATCTGGACAGGAACATGAAGGGGCAGATACAAGGTTTTCTCCTCAGTTTTCTGATTCAGACTTAGAGGAGAGCTCAGTTTCTCATTCTCTCTATGGGGTTTCTCTTTCTCTGACACGAGCTCCAGAATGTGCCAGTGTTTTCATTGGGAGAGCAGTGAGGTTTCTCAGTTCCTCAAAGTACTGTGAGCTGCTACAGAAGGTATTTCCAAAATCTTCACCCACTCCCCCAGTTCTTTCAGCTGTGGAGGGAATGTTTGTCACTGCCTGTAAATTTCATGATAGTCAGCCTCCTACCCCTAAAAAGTTTGAAGATCTTCAGTCTTTTAAGTTTTTATACACTCTTCCCAAACCTGAACCAGAAGGTATTGCTTTAGATCTGATGCTGTCATCTTCATTCTTTCCTCAGGGAATGGGTTCTGATCTGACCCTTGAATCTGACTTGACCACCTTTTATAGAGTCTAGGATCTGACTCTCAATCTCCTCCCTTACCCATAATGCCCCTGACCACTGCAATACCTCAGATCTCGTTTGCCGCTCTTCAGGTTCGGATGGGATTGCGATCTTTTCAGCTCAAGGGGTTTAGTGAGCATTTGATCACAGTTTCTTTAAGTATTTTTCGTTTTCATTAGACCTTTTACAGTTTTTATAGTATCACCTTTACTTTCTTGTACCAAAGATTTTTCTTAATAGTCTTTTTATGCCATAGTTGGTAGTCTTTTCCTAATATCTTTACCTCACTTGGAGGTATTGTGCTATTACAGTTGTTGGTATTTCTTTCTCCCCTTATAGTTCCAAAAAAAAAAAAAAAAAGGAAAAGTACAGTAGAGAGTCAATTATCTGAAATGTAACTTATCTGAACCAGCCTTCCAAAGTTTTCAGTAGGAAAAAAATCATAAAGTATGAATATGTAAACAACCAAATGCGTAAACTGAAAGCAGACAGACTTCTGGCCGGACGCTTTAAATACTTTTGCGGTAATACAGTACACTTTAAATTGAAAATCAAACATCTGTTACACAGTTACTTAAGCAATTTATACACACACATATTAAAAACCTGAACATACCCACTTAATTCGGTTGATAGTTGGTGTGTGCAGTACCAATTTCCTGTAAACAATTGTGTAAAACGTTAAAGTCACCCCCTGACAAGTTCTTATAATAAATACCCTACTTTGACAAAACTTAAAAATGAAAAATGATAAAAAATAAAAAAATAATTTTACGTGAAAAAAAAGATGAGAGGTGAAAAAAATATGTACATATATGTATTTTGTGTGAGATTATCCTATTTTTGTATTTAGGTAGGGTGATGTTTGATTTTCAATTTTTAACCTTCTGAAGAAGTTGGTTTGGTACCAACGAAAAGTGTACTGTAAACCGCCGCTTAAAAAATTAAAAGCGCAGGAGTCTTGCATCCATTTTTGTTCTTTTTTATGAATATGTAAACATTATATGTATTTGCTTGAGCATTTTTTTGAGCTTGTAGCCAGCTTGTGTGTGAAAAATATTATTTATTGTTCGCTGAATGATTGAAAAGTGTATTCCTGCATGCAGAAAAAAAAAAACAAGATTTTAGAATTTTTTTATCCTGTTCAATTACATGTTTGATTATCCAAACCATCCTAGGTCCCAATTAGTTTGGATAATAGACGCTCTACTGTAGTACTAGCTTTTTCCATAAAACTTGAGATGTTCTTTGTGTTTCACTGTTGCAATCATTACATTTGGGTAATCTGCTGGCAGGTTTCCCTCAGTCGGCCTGATTAACAAAGTCTTGGGTCCTGCGTCAGTTGCTGTCCCTTCTTCCAAGACGTCAGGTCGTCAGTGGTATAAAACATGCAGCCGATGCCATTACATCATTCTTTCTTGCCGCACGGTGCCCGAAGCAGTTCGCAAGTGCCGGTCGGCCGACTCCTGAAATTTTCGTTTTCGAGTTTCAGATCCGAAGTCTTCAACTAAAAAGCTAAGTACCCCATTGGGGAAACCTTTTCTTGCTCCTTACCGATGTCAGTAAAAGTTAATAATTGCATTACTTGTGGGAAGCAACTAACTCATAAGGATTTTCATTTGTACTGTATTCCTCGCTTAGGCCCTGACCACAATGTTCCTTGCTGTCGGTTTTGTGCTTTATTTAATCAATGCACTATCAAACATCGGTACATTTTTGCTTCTAAATATTTTGGCTCACGCTTTAACTATCCAGAAATGTCGTCGGTTAGCAATCTGACTACCGGAATACCTAAAAAACGCAAAGAAAAAGACAGAGACAGGCCGTTGAGGTCCAAAACTGCCAACGACGCTTTTCCTAAGCCAGTCGCCAGTTCGCTGGTACTCAGTGAGGCGCTTTCGCAGCCCCTGATGCCCGCTACTTCTGATTGGCAGGCCTCTACTGAGACCGATTCGGAGTCCAGTATGCTGCAAGATGCTTCAATTATGGAACCCGCGGCTGTCTCTACCTTGGATGGGTCCGGAGTCGCTGTGCAGGCACCGGCTTCTTAGGGTGTTTTAAGGCCTACAGATTTGTATATTAGACCGACACCATCTTCAAAACTACGGCCAAAATCTTGACCTATGCCTAAAAAAAACGACACCTGGGCCACATGTGCAGGCCCCTATGCCTAAAAAACAAATTATCAAAATGGCTGAAGATTTAATTACTCTGATCAGGGGTAGCCAACCCCCCCCCCTTCTAAGAGGCCTAGGCAAGACATTGATTATGAATCTTCTGAACAGGATTCTATTTCTTCTGACTCTTCTAATGAACAGGAGTCGTCTATACCTAATTATGAGGACTCTGATGCAGAAGATTCCATTCCTTCTGCTTCTCCCCCTGAGGATTTTTCTTTTGGGGAAACTTTACATACTTTAAGGGAACATTTCCACTGGGAAAGTCAGGATTTTTCTGAATCTAAAAAGAGACTTAGGGATTTTCTTCTTCCTCAGCATAGGCCTTTGGCTGTACCTCCTGTTCTAGACATTGTTGATGATGTCTTTTCAGAATCTAGTATGGCTCCTGATTCTCTGCCTCCGGCTCCTTGTAAGCCAGACAGATACAACAGGGTTCCTGACTCCCACAAATTCCTTTTCAAAAATCCTGTTGCAGATCCTGAAACCGTTTCTCAGGGTCTCAAGGGTATTAAGGCTTCTACTGCTAAAAATCCTACCCGTTCTGGTAGAAATTCCAGGGAGCTGGATAGATGGGGTAAGAAGGTTTACACTTCTGCAACCTTGGCAATCAGGGCTTTAAACTGTCAATTTCACATGGTAAAATATCAACCGCATATCATGGGACTGCTAAAACAGAAAATGAGGTTAATTTCTGACTGTGTGGAAAATAAAGATTTATTGCATTCAGCTGAACAAGTTGGAAAACATACTTTGCAATGTGGATGTTCATCGTGTTACCCTGCTGCAGTCATCACACTTGGGTTATCCTGTCATCAGGCGGTCCCGCAGTCGGCCGGATTTCCAAAGTCTTGGTCCGACGTCGGTTGCTGTCGCCTCATCCCTGACATCAGAGCGCCAGGGGTACATATATTGCAGCCGACACCATTTTCTTCAGTCTTTCTTGCCGCGCAGTGCCCGAAGCAGAAGCAGTTCGCAAGTGCCGGTCGGCCAACTCCTGAGATTTTCAAATTCGAATTTCTGACCGAAGTCTTCTATAAAGCTAAGTACCCCGTTGGGGAAACTTTTCTTGCCTCAGACCGATGTCAGAAAAAGTTAACAATTGTATTTCTTGTGGGAAGCAAATACCTCATAAGGATTTTCATTCTCATTGCATACCTTGCCTAGGCCCTGATCACGACGTCACTTCTTGTCGTTTTTGTGCTAGATTTAATAAACGTACTATTAAAAGACGATTTGATTTCACGCGACACTTTTTTGGCAGAAAATTTAATTATAACATGCCGTCGGAGCTACTGACTACCGGCGTGCACAAAAAGCGCAGGGATAAGGATCGACAGCCCAGGCCTAAGCCCGATTCCGAGGCCTTGGTTGATCCGGTCTCCGGTCCTCCGGTTATCAGTGAGGCTCCGACGCAGCCTCTGACTACCGCAGTTCAGGAACCAGAGACCGCTACGGATATTTTGATGGAATGTACTAGGCCGACGCAGCCTTTTACTTCAGGCCTTACCGACGATTTACCTTCCAAGGACGTCGGGACGTCTGAAACGCCATCGCCTTCTGAAGGCTTTTTCTGACCGATGACTCTTGCAGTCAAAACGTTTTCCAAATTGAAGACTCCTTCCAAATCAAAAAAGGCTTCACTTCAGTCTCCTGTTCAAGGCCCTATGCCTAAGAAACAGATGCTCAAGATGGCTGAAGATTTGATTTCTCTTATCAGGGGTTCTCAGCCTCCTCCTGACAAAAGGCCTAGACAAGAGGAAGAATCTGTTTCCTCTGAACAATTGTCTATTTCTTCGGATTCCTCTGAGGACCAAGACTATTCCTTCTCTCCTTATTCTGATGCTGAGGACTCTATTCCCTCAGCTTCCCCTCCAGAAGATTACTCTTTTGGGGAAACTTTACACACTATGAGGGAACATTTTCACTGGGAAGGTCAGGATTACTCTGATTCCAAGAAAAGGCGCAGAGACTTTCTTTTACTCCCCCAACACAGACCTCTAGTCATCCCTCCTGTTTTGGACATTGTGGATGATGTCTATTTAGAATCCAGTTTCAACCCTGACTCTCTGCCTCCTGCCCCGGCCAAACCTGACAGATACTACAGAGTACCTGATTCCCACAAATTTCTTTACAAAAGTCCAGTAGCTGACCCAGAGACTATCTCCCAGGATCCCAAGGGGGCTAAGGCTTCCATGGCTAAAAATCCAATACCTTCTGAAAGGGATTCAAGAGCACTAGACAGATGGGGGAAAAAGGTTTACACCTCAGCCACTTTAGCTATGAGAGCTCTAAACTGTCAATTTCATATGCTTAAGTATCAGCAATTTCTGATCTCTCAGTTAAAACAAAAGATAACCACCCTCCCTCAACAATCTGAATTGAAAGAAGTACAGGATTTGTTGCACGCCACCGAGCAGGTGGGCAAACACACCTTACAATGTGGGTTTGATTCTTTGGAGGCCTCCTGCAGAGCAGCTGTCACTGGTTCAGTTATACGTAGGCATGCCTGGTTAAAGGAACAAAGTCTGCCTGATCATGTTAAAGCAAAACTACTAGATGCTCCCTCACAGCAGGATGTTCTTTTTGGTGTTAAAGCAGAAGAAGTTTTAAAGAAAATGGAAGATAAGGCAAAATCAATGCAGACAGTCAAAGATTTCCTACCGGTACAACCCCCTCGCTTCAGCAGAAACTGGCCAACAAAAAAATTGGTCCTTTCCAGCCACTGACAGGCCTCAGAAGTAAATACAGGTGCCCAGGGGGCAGAGGACAATCACAAGCTCAGTATAAACCTCGCCAATGGGGCACTCCAACCCAGAAGGGAGGAGAAGACAGGTCTCAATCCACCAGAAGGCAAACTCAATGACTTGCACCTCAGCTGGCCAAACAAAGCTCTTTTGTCAGCCCCCCGGGGGGGAAAACTAGCACTATTTGCAGACAACTGGCACATGGTCACAAAGGACAAATGGGTCCTAGACATCATTTTACGAGGATACAGATTCCACTTTCACACCTTCCCAATAAAAAGAGGAATGCCAAACCTGCCACAAAATCAAAGGGCAGAGGCTCAAAAACAAATTACAGCTCTCATGGCCATGAGAGCCATTCAAAGGGTACCAACTCAAGAGCAAGGCCAAGGATTTTACTCAAGACTCTTCCTAGTACCCAGAAAAGAAAATGCTTGGAGACCAATTCTGGACCTTTCAATTCTAAACACTTATTTACAAGTTCCCAAATTCAAGATGCTAACACTACAGCAGCTACTTTCCATGTTGGGCAAGGAAGCATGGCTGGTAACGTTGGACCTCAAGGAGGCATACCTGCATGTCCCTATCAGACAAAGTTGCAGAAGATACCTCCGTTTCATTGCAGGTTCGACTCATTATCAATTCTCTGCACTGCCCTTTGGCTTATCTACTGCGCCCAGAGTATTCACAAAATGCCTGGCACCAGTAATTGCATACTGCAGACAAAGAGGAATTCAAATATATCCATACCTGGACGACTGCCTCATCCAAGCAGAAAGAAAAGACATTCTCTTACAACATCTGGCTTTTGTGAAGCATCTACTAAATTGTCTGGGGTACACAGTAAACGAAAAGAAGTCAAAACTAGTACCCTCACAAAAAATTACATTCCTGGGTGCCAGCTTGGACACAATGGCCCAGAAGGCTTATCTTACACCAGACAAGCAATTACAACTGACTCAATATTTCAAGACAATGGCAACAAAGACCCAATTAACTGCAAGAAAAATTCTGCAGGCTTTGGGCTTCATGGCATCTTGCATTCTGATAATACCATTTGCAAAAATGCATATGAGGAAATTACAATGGTACCTAAAAAGCGTATGGTCTCAACACAGCCACAGCTTGGACACAGTGATATCTCTCATTCCCTGCCTTCAACAGGAATTTCTATGGTGGGCACAGGCATGTCACCTCAACAAGGGTCAGCCTTTCACCTTGCCCCCACCCAGGCAAACTATCACAACAGATGCTTCAGACTATGCCTGGGGGGCACACATGGCAGGGCAATGCATTCAAGGCCTATGGACTGCAGAACAAAGAAAACTGCACATAAACCAAAAAGAGATGCTAGCTGTACAGAAAGCTCTGACAGCCTTCAAGGATCTACTACAACCTGGACAACTGGCAATAAAGACGGACAACACCACAGTAATGTGGTACATAAACAAACAAGGGAGCACACATTCCTACCCTCTTTGCAGGCAGGCAATAATCTTATGAAACACAGCTCTCGCCTACCAAGTCCAGTTACAAGCTCACTTCCTTCAAGGACAGAAAAACACATTGGCAGACGACCTAAGCAGAAACATCAAGGATCCCCACGAGTGGAAGCTAGACCCACAAATATTTGCAATGATAACTCAAAGATGGGGCCTACCACATATAGACCTGTTTGTCAGTCCTCAAAACTACCAGCTGAAAAAATTTTGTACAAGGACATTCCACCATCAAGCTTGGAAAGTGGACGCTCTCTCCTTCAGTTGGAAAAACCTGACAGCATATGCCTTTCCTCCATTACCTCTTCTCACAAAGGTTCTTTTGAAGGCCAAAAAGGAGAAACCTCGAATGATTCTCATAGCCCCAGACTGGCCACGCCAGCACTGGTACCCGCTATTGAAGAATATGGCTCACAGTCCACCATGGATATTGCCTCAAATACCTCATTTGCTCATGCAGCAGGACAAGCAGATTCTACACAGCCAGATCAAAACCTTAAACCTGGCTGCATGGCAAATAAATTAAGCAGCCAACCAGCTCCTCTTTCACAAGCAGTGCTGGATGTTATTCTAGAAGCCAGGAGGCCAAGCACCAGGAAGGCTTACTCGGACAAATGAAAAAGGTTTTCTGCTTGGAACCAAGCTAAGGGCCAAGACACAACTCAGCCTCATATGCCTCACATTCTGCAGTATTTAGCTGAGATGTTACATAAAGGACTTTCCTTCTCCTCAATTAAAATCCATGCTTCAGCTATTTCAGCTCACTACGACAGAAATCCACCTTTATTTTCAAACCCACTCCTAAGGCAGTTCCTCAGAGGGGCAAAAAACATTAGACCCACCTAGAAGAGCTCCTACACCAACATGGGACCTCAACTTTGTTCTGGAAAAACTAATGGTACCTCCCTTTGAACCAGCTTTTTCTGCAGACCTTCAGTTCCTATCATGGAAGACTGCCCTGCTACTGGCAATAACTTCTGCTAGGAGAGTTTCAGAATTACAGGCTCCTTATGGCAGTGGAACCTTTCCTCATTTTTCATCAAGACAGAGTTTCTCTACGAACTAATCCTTCCTTCATGCCAAAGGTGGTTTCCACTGTAGCTTTAAATCAAACCATCTATCTACCCACTTTCTTCCCCAATCCACAGAACAAAGGTGAGAGACTCCTGCATTCCTTGGACATTCACAGACAGCTTCGATATTACTTGGATAAAACTAAGGCTTTCAGAAAAACTGACCAGCTCTTTGTTTTCTATGCTACAGCTTCTCAATGGAGGCCCATATCCAAGCAAACCATTTCAAAATGGATAGGCCATTGCATACGATTCTGCTATACCCATCATGGGAAACCAGTTCCTCCTACCATTAGATCCCATTCTACCAGGGCTACAGCTACCTCTACAGCCTTTCTCAGGGGGGTTCCTCCCAAGGAAATTTTAGAAGCTGCAACTTGGAGTTCTGTACACACCTTCACCAAACACTATCACTTACCTCTTTATTCTAAGTCCAGGGCGGGCTTCGCCACTGCAGTCCTGCAGGGCCTCATTGCCTCCTCTAACCCTTTATAATGCCTCCACCCTACCTTAGCTTTGGGACTCAACCCAAGTGTGATGACTGCAGCAGGGTAACACGATGAACATAGTACAGTTTTGTACCTACCATAAATGTAGATGTTCGAGTGTTCACCCTGCTGCAGTCCAGGTTACCCTCCCTCCAACCCCTCTGATCTACTGGCTAAATCTTTGCTATGCCTTACTGATGTATTTGCTTATAGCTGAAGGGTTTTTGTATTTGTACAGTGTTCTCACATTTTGGTACTAATTTGGATCACCTCTTTGGGGGCACCTGACATCTGGGGCAAGAAAAACTGAAGAAAATGGCGTTGGTTGCAATATATGTACCCCTGACATCAGGGATGAGGCGACAGCAACTGACGTCGGACCAAGACTTTGGAAATCCGGCCGACTGCGGGACCGCCTGACAACAGGATAACCCAAGTGTGATGACTGCAGCAGGGTGAACACTCGAACATCTACATTTATGGTAGGTACAAAACTGTACTTTTTGATTCTTTGGAGGCCTCTTGCAGGGATGCTGTAACTGGGTCTGTGCTAAGAAAGCATGCTTGGCTCAAAGAGCAAAATCTTCCTGATCATGTTAAAGCAAAATTGTTGGATGCTCCTTTACAACAGGACCTTCTCTACGGTAATAAGGCTGAAGAAGTTTTAAAAAAGATGGAAGATAAAGCTAAATCTGTGCAAACTGTGAAAGATTTCTTACAAGTGCAACCTCCAAGATTTAGTAGGCACTGACCTACTAAGAACTGGTCCTTTCCAGTTCCTTCGAGAGCCACTCAAGTCAAATCCAAACATTCCAAAGGCTCCAGGTTTCAGTCACAAGGGACTTTCAGAACAAAACAATGGGGTGCCTCCTCTTCCAAATCTGGAAACAACAAGACACCTCCCTATGGTAAGCAGTCTCAATGACTTCCCTTTACACTTACCAAGCACTTACCTTTTAGCCACCCCTTTGGGGGGAAAACTGGCTCTTCATGCAAGAAACTGGGAACTTATAACCCAGGACAAATGGGTTTTAAATATAGTATCCCAGGGATACAGATTTCATTTCCACACATTGCCAATTCCAAATGGATAGCCAGACCTGCCCCCAAATCAGTGGGCAGAGGCCCAGAAACAAGTACTTTCCCTCATGAGCATGGGGCTATTCAACCAGTACCAGATGAGGAAAAGGGACAAGGTTTCTATTCCAGACTTTCCTGGTACCCAGAAAAGACAAATCATGGCGTCCAGTTCTGGGCTTATATACTCTAAACACCTTTCTGAACATTCCAAAATTCAAGATGCTGACTCTTCACCAGTTACTTCCTATGCTAGGCAAAGATGCCTTGTTGGCAACTCTAGATTTAAAAGAGGCTTACCTGCATATCCCAATCAGGGAATCTTGCAGAAGATACCTCCGCTTCAAAGCAGGCTACTTGCATTACCAGTTCTCTGCACTACCCTTTGGCTTATCTACTGCGCCCAGGGTCTTTACAAAGTGCCTGGCTCCAGTAATTGCATTTTGCAGGCAAAGAAATATTCAAATATATCCATACCTGGACGATTGTCTAATTCAGGCAGAAAACAAGGACACTCTTCTAAACCATCTGGAGTTTGTAAAAAGGGTTCTAACTTGTCTAGGGTACACTATAAACAAAAATAAATCACAACTGGTACCCTCTCAAAAAATTACATTCCTGGGTGCAAGCTTGAATACAACTGCCCAGATGGCTTTCCTTACGCCAGAGAAGCAAATTCAATTGATGACTTACTTCACACAGGTGGCCACAAAAATCCTGCTTTCTGCAAGGCAAATACTGCAAGCCTTGGGATTCATGGCCTCCTGCATTCTTCTAATTCCATATGCAAGACTGCATATGAGGAAACTTCAGTGGTACTTAAAACGTCTATGGAGTCAGCATTGTCACAGCCTGGAAACAATGATTCCTATCATACCTTGCCTGCAACTAGAGTTCCTATGGTGGGCAGAGGCCTGCCACCAAAACAAGGGACTGCCATTCACATCAACCCCTGCCGCCCAAACCCTAACTACAGACGCATCAGACTATGCTTGGGGGACACATCTGGCAGGGAAGTGCATTCAGGGCAAATGGAGCCCAAATCAAATGCACCTTCATATCAATCAAAAAAAATGCTAGCTGTACCGAATGCACTGACAGCCTTCAAGGACTACCTTCATCCAGGACAGTTAATGATAGACAGACAACACCACGGTTATGTGGTACATAAACAAGCAGGGGGGTACACACTCCTACCCCCTTTGCAGACTAGCCATGGCATTGTGGAACACGGCCTTGACCTATCAAGTACAACTACAAGCTCAATTCCTGCCAGGAAAGCTGAATACTCTGGCAGATGAGCTAAGCAGAAATCTCATGGACCCACACGAATGGAAACTGGAACCATGGATTTTCAACATGTTGACACGCAAATGGGGGAGCCCAGACATAGATCTTTTTGCCTCACCCCAGAACGGTCAGTTGAACAAATTTTGCACAAGAATGCATCACAAAAAAGCCTGGAAAGTGGGTGCTGTATCCTTCAGCTGGAAAAACCTATCAGTCTATGCCTTTCCCCCTCTGCCTCTGCTCTCCAAAGTTCTACTAAAAGTCAAACAGGACAAACCAAAAATGATTTTGATTGCTCCAGACTGGCTTCGGCAACTCTGGTACCCACTCCTGCGCAATGTGTCACACCTTCCACCATGGCACCTGCCTCCGACACCTTACTTACTGTCTCAGCAAAACAACCAAATTCTGCACACTCAGCTCCAAACTTTGAATCTTGCAGTGTGGCTAATCACCTAAATTCACCCTTGGCATCCCTCAGCAAACCTGTGATAGATGTCATTTTGGAGGCGAGAAGGCCTAGTACTAGAAAATCTTATGCTGACAAATGGAAAAGATTCTGTGTCTGGAATCAATCTCAAGGGATAAGCACAGCAGTGCCCAACATTACTCAGATTTTACAATATTTAACTGAGATGCTTCACAAGGGCCTGTCCTTTTCTTCTATAAAAATCCATGCCTCAGCCATTTCAGCTCATTACAACACAGAACCTCTTGTCTTCTCTCATCCTCTGCTAAAGCAGTATCTCAGAGGGGCCAAAAACTTAAGACCACCCAGGAGAGCTCCAACCCCGGCTTGGGACCTCAATTTTGTATTGGAGAAGCTCACTCTCCCTCCTTTCAAGCCAGTTTCTACTGCAGACTTAAACTTTCTCTCCTGGAAAACAGCTTTCCTTTTAGCAGTCACTTCAGCTAGAAGGATTTCTGAATTACAGGCTCTTATGGCAGTTGAGCCTTTCATAATTTTTCATGCTGACAGGGTATCTCTCAGGACCAATCCATCCTTCATGCCTAAGGTGGTATCCATTGTGGCTCTTAATCAGACCATTCATTCACCAACTTTCTTTCCCAATCCACAGAACAAGGGGGAGCGGATTCTGCATTCATTGGATGCACACAGACAACTTAGATTTTACTTAAACAGGACAAAATCTCTAAGAAAATCTGAACAACTACTGGTGGCATTTGCTGCAGGGGCAGAGGGAAAAGCTATTTCAAAGCAAACCATTTCCAAATGGATAAGCAATTGAATTTGTTTCTGCTATATGCACCATGGAAAAACTATCCCCTAGGGGATCAGATCCCATTCCACCAGGGCTGCATCTACTTTAACAGCCTTTCTCAGAGGTGTTCCTACCAGGGACATTCTAGAAGCTGCTACCTGGAACTCGGTTCATACGTTCACCAAACATTACCATTTACCACTTTTCTCTAAATCCAGAGCTGGCTTTGCCACTGCTGTCCTGCAGGACCTTATAGCTGGTCCTAATGCTGTATAATTCCCTCCACCCAACCATAGCTTTGGAAATCTACCCAAATGTAATGACTGCAACAGTGAAACACGAAGAACATAGTACAGTTGTGTACGCTTACCATAAATGTAGATGTTCAAGTGTATTCACTGTTGCAGTCCTGGTTACCCTCCCTCCAGCCCCCCTATTTTTCTCTGGCTATACCTCTACTTTCTTTCATTATGCTTAAAAGCCCTTTTGGTGTATTTGCTTTTGGGATTGGAAGTATATTTTTTGTGTTTTTAATTTTATTTGCTCCCTATTTGGGGGGCACCTGACATCTGGGGCAAGAAAAACTGATGTAATGGCGTTGGCTGCATGTTTTATACCCCTGACAACCTGAATGTCATGGAAGAAGGGACAGCAACTGACGCAGGACCCAAGACTTTGTTAATCAGGCCGACTGAGGGCAACCTGCCAATAGATTACCCAAATGTAATGACTGCAACAGTGAATACACTCGAACATCTACATTTATGGTAAGTGTACACAACTGTACTTTACTGTTGTTCTGCTTGTTTTTGTTGTGTGCCTTTTTCTTCAAGTATGGCCGAGAAGCCAATTGGTTTTAAGAAATGCACTTCCTATGGGGATAAGATTCCCATCCCTGATGCCCACAGGGAGTACATTTATTGCTTAGGCCTGTCACATTTGGACACCCCTTGTTCCATTTGTGCGGCCTTTAACTCAAGGGCCATTAGTAACAGACAAAATAAACTCATTCTTAAGGGTTTATTATAAGCATCTGCTCCTCCTTCAGGTACCTCTGCGTCAGGGACCCAAACCCCCTCGCACAAATCTAAGGAGCCCGGGGAGCACTATAAACACTCTCATGTTCGGTCTCCAAACAAACGTTTTTCGTCAGAGCCACCCAAGAAGGTTCCTAAGACCTTGGTTCGTAAGCCTTTGGATCGATACTCATTGTGTCTCCATCCCCTTGGCCCCATAGTCCGAGGTTTTCTCCTGAACCGGTGTCACCCAAGTTAAGGTCTCACTTTCTACAGGAGGCACCCAAAAAGTCTTCTAGGCTGTTCTCCATGTCCTCCTCTGTTAGGTCATCAAGAAGTCTGTCTGAGGCATAGATGGGTAGGATGATGAGTAAGTTCCTCATAAACCAATGCTCAGATGGGGGTCTTACCAGCTCTGGCTCCCATCAGATCTGTGAGCCTTAAACCATCCTTTCAGCCTGTTGTTGCTTCTTCTCCAATCTGGCCTTCATTTTGGAGCCCTCAGATCTGAGATCCCCAAGAGTAAAGTCAGCAGATCCAAAAATTCCTTTGTCTTCCACTCTGGCAGCATCCTTGATCTGCTAGTTTTCAGAATCAAAATGTTGGAATCACATCCAAGGGGTTGACTTCGACTTGGAAGCTTTCAGAGCCATTGCTTCCTCTCTGGGCTTCAGCACTGGACAGCTCGGTTCCAACTCTTCCTTTAGAGAGGAGGGTTGAGGAAGGCCTGGGATTTTCTGCCCCGAGAACTTTAGCTCTGATAGGATTGTCCTCGACTTCCCCTGGTCCTTCTGCCTTCAAAGTGGTTAAGAGGGTTTTCTCTCACCCAAGATTAATTCTGACTCTTCCACCATTGGATCCATTCTTTGTTCAGATCCTGCGTCTACGTCTGCTGATCGTACTCCTCAGGGACAGTAAAGACCATCTGAGCTTCCAGCCAGTTCCCAATCGGGAACTCCCCGCCTCTTCTGATACCTTCCCAGAATACCCCACTGATGAGGTCCCTCAGAAGAGGTTGTGCAAAAGGTAAGCACTTAGAATCTCTGCAGGAATCTCTCACAGAAGACACCAATTTTGATGAAGGGAAAGGGTCCTCCTTATCTCGTTCTGAGACATCCAAGAGATCCTTCGCCAGAAAGATGGTTGGTCTTCCTAAATTTCCCAGGAGATATCATTGTTCTTGGAAGCCTTCAGGTTTGGACCATCTACATCTTGGGTTACTCCCCCTGCAGATGAGCTTATAGACATTGTTTCCCACAGGGTATGGAAGAAGCCAGATTCTTTGTAACCAATCCCCAAATGCCCGGAAAAGAATTTGAGCGTCCCTGCTGATAGTATTGAACTATAAGGATTCCTGTAGATGCTATGGTTGTTGCGGCAGCCAACAGAAAGGACCTGGCTGAACAAAGCTCTACTGTCCATCCCTCTAACAGAGAGTCTAAGGTGCGGACAGGTTTGGGAAGTGAATGTATGTGTCAGTGACATTTGCCCTGCAGTCTCTGAACAACCTGGTACATTTCAACAGATTACAGAGGGACTTGCTAAAGGAACTCTTAATTCTGCACCAGGGTCCATGTCCACAGAGGAAGAGAAGCCTTTTTCTCATGACTGGCCACCCTACGTTCTATTACAAATGCGTCCATAAGGTTGATCACACATGCAGCTGACGGTACCTAAAGGGCGGCCTGTTCAGGCATAGACATAAGAAGACATGCCTGGATACACTTGTGAGATTTTTCAGAGCCCTTCAAGGCACTATTCATCAGTGCTTCTTCTGATGGTTCTTCTTTATTTGGGCCAACTGTTAGAGACTCTCACACAGTGAACAGGATGGAAAGACCTTGCCTGCCATCTGAATTTACTTTCCTACCCCACAATGACCTTTCTGTAGGAATCAGTGCAGTAGGAAAAAAATGTGGTTCCGGAAATCTCAGGGTCCTTTCCAGGAATGACGTGAGGATTTTTCCCTTCAGAGGCAGGGGGGGGATAACTACAATGGTAGACATCGCCCACGAGGCAGAGGGGGTCGGCAGAACCAAGGATCTCAAGATTCATTCTCAGACAGATCCTTCCAGCACTCCTGAAAGGTTGCCCGACTGTCCCTCTCTGGAGGAGTCTAGGGGATACTATCCTTGCACCTAAAAGCCTGGATAGCCATCACAAAAGACTCTTGGGTGCAAAGAATCATTTCCACAGGATGTTTCATTCCAGTTTTACAAATTCCTGTAAGAAAGAGGAACGGTCTTCCTGATGTTTCACCCAGTCAGAGGAAGCTAACAGCTCAAGAGACCCGAAACTTGCTAGACAAGAGACCCCCCCCCCCCCCAGACCAAGCAGGATCTGGAATTTACTCAAGGTTCTTTTTAGTGCCAAAAAGACAGGGGACCTAATACCTCTCTTGGATCTCAGTTATCTAAGTCAGTTCATAAAGAATTCCAAATTCTGGATGTTCACAGTTCAGCCCATTCCACCTTTCCTACAGGACGACTGGATGTGCCCAATCGATCTTCAAGACATGTACTATCACAGCAAAATGAATAGGCACATTCAAAGGTATCTATGCTTCCAGCTGGGAGTCAGTCATTGTCAGTTCAGAGCCCTGCCCTTTGGTCTTATCACAGCACCTAGGGTGTTCATCAAATGCATGGCAGCAATAGCAGGTTACCTGAGACTGCTCAGATTCCAAGTGTTTCCTTACTTAGACGAACTGGCTCCTCACCACATCGACCAGGCATCTACTCATGAAAGCCAGAGAATATTTACTCCAGCTATTTTACTCATTTGGAATCACAATCAGTATGGACAAATCACAACTTCAACCAGTCCAAGTCTTGGAGTTTATAGGGGCTGGTTTAGACACAGTGAGTGCTCTAGCTCTTCTGCTGCAAAACAGGGTTCTTACATTGAAGACGCATGTCAGACATATACTTTCTTTCCCTTCTTCTCCAGCAGAACTGGTCCTCAAAGTTCTAGGGTTCCATGGCTGCTGCAATTACTCTAATTCCCACTGCTCGTCTCCAAATGAGAATTCTTCAATGGACCCTAGTATTGCAGTGATCCTTTCATCACCACCCATTACGACATCTGATAAAACTGTTTCAGGCTTGCTAAAAGTCTCTTCTTCAGTGGATTCACTCTTGAAGAGATTGGTCAAGGGCATCCATTTTTCTTTCCTCCCCTGAACACCACTTTGACTACTGAAGCCTGCCAGGTGGGGTGGGGGAGGCATTACTTGACATGGAATATTCAAGGCACATGGTCCCCACAAGGGACCAGTTTTGCACATCAGTGTCCTAGAGATGAGAGCGGTGCTTCTAGCTTTGCAGTCCTTTCAGCACTTTCTCTGTCTAGGGACTATTGCAATACAAACGGACAACATGTCAGTAGTCTGGTACATCAACAAATGGGGGAACCAAATCCTAACCACTTTGTTGAGAAGCATTGAGAGTATGGTAATGGGGAATTTCATCCAACCAGTTTCTTTTAGCGATGCACATACTAGGGAAATCAGCATTCTAGCGGACAAACTCAGCAGGACCATCCTCTTGCCTCATGAGTGTTCTGTCAACCAATCAGTGGTGAACATGATCTTTCACAAATGGGGTCAACCGTCCTCTGACCTATTTGCATCTCCCCTCGACAACAAATGCAGCAGGTTCTTTGACCTCATCCCACCTCAGGAACAGTCATTGAGAGATGCTGTAGTCCATGTTTGGCCCTCCAGTCTCCTTTATACTTAACCTCCCCTGCCTCTTATTCACTAGTTTCTTCAGAAAGTACTTCAGTTGAAGAGCATGGTAATCTTGATTGCCCCTTCTGGCCTTGACAGATGTGGTTCCACTTCCTTTGGTCTCACCTAGTACATCATCCTTGGACACTGGATCCCAGTTCAGACCTCCTATCTCATCCTTCAGGGCATATTCACCCAAAAATTGCAGACTCAAGTTGATTGCATGGTTTCTGCAATTCCAATGATGGCTAGACATTGCAGGCTTTCCTCCCCAGTTCGAAAAATCTTAGTCTCATCTCATAAACCTTCGACTAGGAAGATTTACAAAAGTAAATGGAAAAGGTTTTCTTTTTGGGCTCATCAGAGAGAGTTAGATCCTTTTACCACCCCACTTTCTGCTATTCTAGATTTTCTTGCCTCAATTTTTCAAGGTGGGGCAAGTTTTTTTCCACTATTTAAGTTCAGTTAGCAGCCATCTCCCAACTATGTCATTGGAGATAATGCTTCTCCTTTAGTGTCATCTAAATTATGTAAGGCTTTTCTTAAGGGAACCTTTTTACTTAGACCTCCAATAAAGGACCCTACGCTTGGGACCTCACTATGGTTTTGTAAACTATAGTACAGTCTCCCTTTATAGGTTCATAGGTTCATAGATTAGTACTAGGCTAACTGCCCTTGCGAGCCATTTTAAGCCTAGCCAATTATCCCTTGTGAGACTCAAATCCTGCACCTTGTGTTTGTAAGGCAAACACCTTAACCATTAGGTCACCCTCCCAACATTTGAACCATCAGCTAAAGTAGACCTCAAGTTTCTTGGAAAACTGTCTTTCTGGTGGCTATAAGTTGTGCAAGATGAGTATATGAACTCCAAGCACTATCTTCCAAACCACTGTATTTATTTTTTTCACAAAGAAAGAGTTACTTTACACACAAGCCCTTCCTTTTTACCAAAAGTTACCTCTGGAACCAACATAAATCAAGTGATCAATTTGCCAGTTTTCTTCCCCAAATTTGAAAATAAGGAGAATACACCCTTCATCATCTGGGCGTACATAGACAACTTAGTTTTTACCTTCACAGAACCAAGGAAAACTGATCAGTTATTTGTCTCCTTTACTAATAATAGAATGGGAAAACCAGTTTCCAAAACTACACTGGCTAAATGGATAAATTGTATCTCCTATGTTTATTCCTTGGGAGACATAACTTTACCAAGACAACCAAAGGGGCATTCAACCAGGTCAGCGCCTACATAGGCCACCTTTGGGGCTAGAGTATCCATTGATGATATCTGTGCAGCTGCCACATGGTCTAATACCCATACTTTCATTACTGATTAAAAATTAGACATCATCTCCAGAAATAGTGCTGCTTTTGGTTCCACAGTTCTGCAGAACATTCTTCTGTGAAGGCCACCCAGGGTTACCGTAGCTGGGGTCTCTGTCCCATTCATTGAGAAACAAATGAAAATGACAACATCAGATAAAGAAATTATGTACTCACCATAATGTTTCATCGGTGTTATCCATTTTCATTCTTTCTGAATTTCCCTCCTTTCTTCCCCCTGCCCATGTCTTTGGGAGAACCCTAATGGATTTGTTGATTGGAACCATAGTTCCTATTTGAACTCCTGATCTTTCAGTTGTCGCTTTCCTGTCATGGCATTGTTGTTGTATTTTCTGATAATAATAGATATAATAGCAGCAAATTCGATCTGAGGTATTGCAGTGGTCAGGGGGATTATGAGTAAAGGAAGAGCTCGAGAGTTGGATCCTAGAATCTATAAAAGGTGTCCGAGTCGGATCCGCACCCATTCATTAAGGAAGAATGAAAATGGACAACACAGATGGAATGTTATGGTGAGTACATAACTTCTTTTTAATCTTACTGCAGTTAAACATTTGGTTAATTCCAATCCTACTCTTTCTGACAAGGATAAGAAGATTATTGCTACTCATTGCAAGAAGTCTGAACCTCAAAATGCACGCACTCGAGGCACTCCTTAGTATGGAGAAAATCGATATATGTGCAGTAACAGAAACCTGGTTTAAGGCTCCAGAGAGCACCCCAGCACTACCAGGCTACAACTCCTACCCTACATTTCGGCCACAGAACCCAAACCGAAATACAAAAGGTGGGGGCATACCCGTATTCATCAAGGATACCCACACCTCCAGGTTAATGGCACAGCATGATACTTCAGAGATCATCCACGTGCAACTAACAATGGGCGAAACTACAATTCAAATTATAGCTTGCTACTGATCACCCGCCATGTCCCAGGACCCCCATTCCACTTTTCTGGAAACACCGGGAAACATAAAGGTCCTACCAAACACCCTAATATTTGGTGATTTCAGTTACCCAAACATTAACTGGGAGAACTACTCAAGTACTCGCTCTCTTGCCCAACATTTCCTAGAATTTATAAACTTAAATGCCCTGGTTCAACTGGTGAACACTCCCACAAGAGGTGACAACATATTGGACCTGGTCATCACCAACATGGGCGACCGGTGTTCCACAACAGAGGTCAACCCCTCGCTGGTTAGATCTGACCATAAAGAAATCACTTTGGATATCCACATTCCGCCCCCATCCCGGACAAAAAAAACACCGTGAAAAACCTTTCAAAAGCAAACTTCACGTTACTTAAGACAGAGGTGGAAAGTTTCAAAGCCCCCATGCTGAAGGATAACGCTGTCCAAGCTGCAAAATCTTTTAC
This sequence comes from Protopterus annectens, assembly GCF_019279795.1. NCBI lineage: Eukaryota > Metazoa > Chordata > Ceratodontiformes > Protopteridae > Protopterus > Protopterus annectens. The sequence continues at coordinate 430,880,828 of NC_056730.1, forward strand.
TAAAGCATTCTACGGGCACCTACAGGAATGCATGGATCATGCCATCTCAAGCAAAACCAAGACTCACTCCTCCAAGAAAAGGAAACCAGTCTGGTGGATTCTTGCCATAAACAAGCTATACAATAGAAGGAGGAAACTAGTACAGAAAAGAGTAAAATCCCAAGAAGGGAAGACATCCCTGATCAGTATCAGCGAGAAACTACGATCCCTCATAAAATCATCCAAGGCGAGCTTTGAAAGAACTTGCCAAGGACTCCAAAGATAACCACAAGGCATTCTTTAGCTATGTCAAGAATCTAAGTGGCAATGCTCAGATCTGCTCGGAGTAAGTGCAGAATGGCACAAAATACACTGAACCAACCGATATTGCCAACATCCTGGCAGACAGGTTCAGCACAAACATCACCCCCCTCTCACCCCCAAAGGGGTCCATAACCATACCAGAAGAATGTAGAGTCCCTGAAATCACAGACACTCAGGTTAAAACAGCCCTCTCCAAAGCCAAAAACACAGCATCAATGGGACCGGACGGTGTCCCAGTCTGCGTCCTACATGAGCTCAAAGATGAACTAACCCCTCACCTAAACACACTCTTCAAACTCAGCCTGTCCACAGGTTACGTACCCATAGAGTGGCGCACAGCAATGGTTATTCCTATCCACAAAGGTGGAGCCACAACAGACCCCCGGGAACTATCACCCTATAAGCCTGACTAGCTTGGTCTGCAAGGCTATGGAGCTCATCATCATGGAACTCATTAACAGAGACATTGGGAACCTCCAAACACTGGACCCTACCCAGTTCGGCTTTGTTAAGGGCAGACCATGCCTCCTAAACCTGGTGGACTTCTTTGAGACAGTTACCAAGGCTATAGACGAGGGAAAGGTGGTACACACAGCCTACCTAGACGTCACAAAAGCCATCGACACCATTCCCCATTCTGGTATTATAGACAAGCTCACCAACCTAAACATAAACCCCTAAATCACAAGATGGGTTGCCAGCTGGCTCACGGACAGAACCCACATGGTGAGAGTTGTGGGAGCTAGGTCCGACTCTAAACCGGTTACAAGTGGAGTTTCCCAGGGCTCAGTACTAGGACTCCTCCTGTTCGGCATATACTTCTCAGAGGTACAGGCAAGCACAGGAGGACTATGGCCAACCAAGTTCGCAGACCACTGCAAACTAAGGGCTATAATTGACTCTCCGGCTGACACAGACATCCTCCAAAAGGGTCTTGGGTAAAAATCATGGCCTCAAGCTAAATGCCAAAAAGTGCATAGTCATCCCCTTTGGAAAAAACAAAGTACCCACAAACTACCACATAGGTGGTAGTCCACTAAATATGACGTAATAAGGGATCTGGGGACCCAAATAGATAGTAATCTCACCTTTGATAATCACATTGCCAAAGTGGTTAGAAAATCCTTCTATGTGGCCCACCTAATCACAAAAGGGTTCGCATCCAGATCAAAAGAGGTCATTGTGCCCCTCTTCTCATTACTCATCAGACCTATCATAGAGTACAACACCCTATTTGGGATGTACCTTACAAGGCATCTGCAACAGCTGGAAAGAACACAGAAGTACCTCACCAAGAGGATCACTGGCCTCAAACAGATGCCCTATGCAGCTCGACTGAAGCAGTTACAGTTGTACTCCATTGCATACCGCCTACTCAGAGGTGATCTCCGCCTGACATACAAGGCCATGTCCAACCCAGAATTGATGGACATGCTCCACATAAAGAAAACCTTATCCCCGCGAGCCACATGCTCTAGGGATCTAAACCTCACCACGACAATAAATAGGATGTGCTGGAGGGATAGATTCCTGTCCCAGAGACTTCCCATGCTTTGGAACAAGATCCCAATCTACATTAAGCAGAGCTCCTTGCTAACACTCTTCAAAAGAAACCTTGACGAGTGGATGGGAAACAAAGTTTACCTCGGGAATCACTTCAGTGGCTCTGCTGGACAGAGGCAGTGGGAACTAATCTAAGGGGGCGGCGAAAGCCAACACATTCTGGCTAGGTTTATAAATGCCTTCGGGCAGATAGCCTAGTACCTACCTATGAACCTATTGATAAGTATGGGGGAAAGTGCATGCTTCTGGAGCTTTGATTTTCAAAATTTTGAATAGTCAGCATCATATGTTAAAGTTTATTCTGACTAATTGTGAAAGTATGAGGAATGTTGTCTCTTTCTTGTGTGGAAAAAAATCTGCTCTAAATAATTTAGTTTCTTCCATTGTGCAAGTCATAACTCATTGTTTACAGTGTGTGCATAACTACTTTAATACCGTTTCCAGGGCTATGGCACTGGCACCCTTTTGAGGAGGTTTGCTTGGCTGCACTGTTATAGTTTGTTTACTTTCAAAACTGTACTTTCTTTCTTACAAGTCATATTCCTAGGCTTCTTGCAAAACACCTAACAATGGTTTATCTTCCTCCAGAAAATATTAATTTTTATCACAGATAGTTTCAACAGTTTTCTCCAGAAATAATGAGTACAGCAAGGGAGTATCTCAGGATTGTGGGCTACATAACTTCAACTGTACTGATGATTCCTGTATCCAGATTACACATGAGGAAAATCAGTAGTTCCTCAGACCAGTATGGATTCAGCATCAACATCCTCTATCTTTCCAAATATCAGTACTCCACTTTGTCAGGAAAGAGTTATTATGGTGGGCAGACAAAACCTTACTAAATTGATGTCTTCCAATTTCCTTTCTAACTCAATCCATTTTGTAATTGTTGAAGTTTGAGACTTTGTGTGGGGGGACTGTATCCATGGGAATCAAAGTACATGGTTTTTGGGGCCATCATATCAAGAAAAACACATCAGTATCAAAGAAATGATGTCCTTGATAAATGCATTAAGGACCATAATCCATTTGTGGACTCCAGGACCACTTCAGGTAATCACAGGCAACAGTACTGTGTATGGTATATAAATAAGGGAGAACCAGTTCTTACCCTCTATGCAGACTAGCCATGAGATCTTGGGAACTTTCAACTCAACACAATTTATACTTCAAGCTACTTACATTCTGTCAGAGCAGAGCACTGTGGCAGACAAACAAGCAGATCCAGGATAGACCACTACAAATGGAAGTTGCTCCTCAGGGTCTTCCAGGAGATAATCCACATCTGGGGAATCGCCCATATAGATCTGTTTTCCTCCACTTGTACAGACAACTGAATAAATTCTGCTTCATGAAACCTTGCAGAAAAGTCTGGAAGGACAGATGACTTTTCCATCTCATGGATGGAAATATTCCTATATGGATTCCTTCCTTTCTTCTGATAACCAGACCTCTTCTAAATATCCCAAAAGACTCTCCAAGAACCATTTTCCCTGTTGGCTCAGACAGCATTGGTTTTCCTTTCTCATGACAATGGTCAATGGCAATTACCACCATCTTCCCCACAGGATGGATCTGCTTACACACACAAGGTGAGGGATCACTGATCTACCCCAACCTGTAGAACCTTCAATGTGAAGTTCTTCAATCTCGCCATTTGTTCTTGCACGTGGGTTTGGAACTGATCCATCGGCTCCGAGTCGGGCTTTCCAAGCTCTAGATCTCTTAGAAGCTTGAGACACAGTCCCTATCCCATGGTGCTCTGCTGCCAAACCCCAGATCTAGTTTGTCGCTGAAATGAATCACACGATCTTCTGAAGAAGCTCGGGACAGTATTCTTTTTTATTATATATTTGTATATTTAGACTTTAATATCTATCAGGGTTCTGATATTTAGTGAGGCTTCACTTTTTCCTTCATTTTTGGTGGTATTATAGTAGGTAATCTAAGCTAGTATTTTGTTTTTAGTTCGGAGCGGTTTGCTCCTAGGCCTTTAGCCTTTTTTTTTATTTACTCTTTTTGACAGGGCTCTGTCAAATTTAATACCCTATCCCCTTATAGTCTGTATTGAGTGTTTGTTTTTCTTTCTATAGTTATTGTAGTTCAGGGATCTGAACTTCTAAGCGAGTTTTGTGGTGTTTTTGGAACAATTTTTTCCCAGTGTCAGAAAAGCAAAAATCTGGTTTCAAAAAGTGTGACTGTGGACAAAAGATGTCCATCATAGATGATCATACTTCTTGTGTTTATTGTTTGGGCCCGCTACATTTACAGGAGGACTGCTCTATCTGCCATTCCTTCAGTGGTAGGGTGTTATTAGAGAGGAGAAGGAAATTGGTAGACAGAGGACCGTTGAAATCGGACTTCCAGGATATATTGGATAAGACTGACCAGACCTCCAAGTCCTCGAAGGGGTCGAAGTCGTCTAAGGTGTCTTCGGAGCACAAGTCTTCGGCTCCGAGCACATCTGGCAAGACTCGGTTGCCGGCTCCACAGCCTTCAGAGCCGTGCACCAAGATCTTACCTCGGAGCCAAGTCATTGTGTTGGAACCAGTGTCGGAGGTTTTGAAATCTCCGATCCTTAAGTCAGTGGCTTCTTCGGCTCCTTCAACCCGTTCTTCCGGTGCCTTTTCTGACTTTGATGTGGACCGAGTGGTACAGAGAGTTTTGATGAACCCGGCCCTGGCCAAATTGCTTGCTGCTTTGACGCAGTTGGCTTCAAAGCCTACGACCCCTCCTTCCACAAGTTCTGCTCTTCCTCCAAGGCCATTCGAGCCTTCGGAGCAGGAAAGAGAGGATCCAATAGTGGTGGAACCCTTGGAGCCGAGGCCTGTTCCAGTGTTCTCGGCTCCTTCGACCTTGACTTCTTCGGTTCCGATCGAAGAGTCTCTGAGCCAACACTTGCTTTCCGGATTCGAGGAGGGGAGTCGAACCGACGCTTCGGTTCCGACTCTCCCTCTCAAGGCTTCAGCACAGATGAGCTCTGTTCCGTCCTCTGGTTCGGAGCACGTGGTCTCAGCCCCTGAGAGGCTGCCGTCTTCTTCGGAACCGGCGGACTCATCGGGTCGGGAAACTGGTGCCTTCGATGCCATGAGGAAGGTCATGTCTGCTAGGACCCTCACTTCTTCAGTTCCTTCCTCTTCCTCCGCTAAAGGGCAGCGCTCTATCTCTACACCACAGGTTCCCACTAAGCGCTGAGACCCAGCGCCTCAGGTAACCCCATTGGGTGACCCCTGCTTGACCGAGACTTCACCAGACGCCCCCACTGATGAAGTTCCCAGGAAAAGACTGTGTAAGAGGAGGCATTTAGATTCCCCCCCAGGAATCCTTAACATCAGACACCAACTTGGAGGAATCAGAAGGGTCCCCACAGTCCTCGTCTGAGGATGTCTCTTTTGCTGACATCCTTGAAATACTAAGGCAGAGGGGTGACTGGCAGTCCCTTACCCCTACTGAGGATGAGTCGGTGCTCCTGAAGGCTTTTGGGTCTCAGCCCTTCACCTCCTGGGTTACTCCGCCTTTCGATGAATTAATTGACTTGATCGCTCAAAAGGTGTGGGAGTCTCCTGATTCTATGGAACCGGTCCCTCGGAGGCCCAACAAATTTATCACCTGCCCTCAGGATAAGTCATTTCTCACAAAAGGGGTTCCCGTTGATGCCATGGTGGTGGCGGCGGCCACCAAGAAAGAGATGTCAGAAACCTCTTCCTCTGTCCATCCTCAAAATAGAGATTCCAGGATGATGGACAGATATGGGAAACACATCTTTAGTTCTGCGACATTTGCAATGAGATCGCTTAACTATTTAACCCTTTTTACCCGTCTTCAGCGAGATCTCCTAAAAGAGCTTGGAGATACTCTACAAGGCAACACAGGTGATGCTGTCTCTCAGAAAGTGACGGCACTGCTTAACACCCTTAATTCCATTGTAAACTAGTCCATGAGGCTCATTTCTTATGCAGCCGAGGGATTGAGCCGGACAGCGGGTTCAGCGATAGCTCTGCAGAGACCATCCTGGATGCGCTTATGCTCCTTTGCAGAAGCCTTCAAGTCTTCCTTTGTGAATACCCCATTTGATGGCTCTTCCTTGTTTGGGCCCAAAGTCAAGGAGACACTCACTAGGTGTGAGCAGGAAGGAAAGACTCTATCTGCCATAGGAGTCCATTTTTCCACCCCCACTAGACCATACCCCAAAGGGCAGAGAGGTGGAAAAATGTGGTTCCGAAAGTCCCAAGGAGCTTTCCAGAGCACACGTAGTGAAACCCCCTCCAGAGGCAGAGGAGGGGGGTATAATGGTAGACGCCACCCAGGCGGCAGAGTGGGTCCGCAGAACCAGGGTGACTAGGAGCAGTTCCCTGGCAAAACCCTATCAGCGCTCCTGAGAGGAGGCCCGACCGTCCTACTCTGGAGGCAGCCGGGGGTCGTTAGCTTTATACCCAGACGCCTGGCTAGGAATTACATCAAATTCCTGGGTAAAAATCACCAGAGGCTACATCATTCCCTTTTCAGAATTCCCTTCCATTCGGACAAGAATCCCAGACGTTCCACCCAGTCTGTGGAGTCTAGCAGCCATAGAAATTCGAAGGCTGCTGGAAAAAAAGAGTTATCCAGCCAGTTCCGGCGGACCAAATAGGATCCGGAACTTACTCCAAAGAAAACAGGGGACTGGAGGCCCATCTTAGACCTCAGCAATCTCAACTCCTTTGTCAAAAAGGAAAAGTTTTGGATGGTCACGCTTCATTCGATAATCCTATTTCTCAAAATGGGTGATTGGATGTGCTCGATAGATCTCAAGGATGCGTACTACCACATAAAAATGGCCAGTCCATCCAGAGATCACTTGCGTTTCCGGCTGGGGGGGGGGCAGCCACTACCAATTCCGAGCTCTGCCCTTTGGTCTCACCACAGCTTCCAGAGTGTTCACCAAATGCATGGCAGTTGTCACTGCTCACCTGAGACGTTTAGGATTCTGGGTGTTTCCATATCTTGACAACTGGCTCCTTACCACCACCACCACCAGGCATCAACTGATTCACGCCAGGGATTACACTATCAGACTGTGCTCCCAGTTGGGCATACCCTTAAATTTCGAAAAATCTGCTTTATTGCCATCGCAGCATATTTCCTTTATAGGAGCAGATCTAGACACCACCACCGCCCTGGTCAGATTGCCTCAAGAACAAGTAATCTCTTTACGAAACCAAGTATTCTTTATGTTGATGGAAAAGAAAGTCCCTGCATTCCAAGTTCTGAAGCTGTTATGCACCATGGCAGCGACTCTCATAGCAGTTCCTCTGGGGCACATGCACATGAGGATACTCCAATGGTTACTCTTCACACAGTGGTCTTATCAACAACTTCCAATGTCACACGAGATTCTGCTGACAAATACTTGCAAAAAGGACCTCCTTTGGTGGTTGAACAGCCACCAAGTTACTGTAGGTCGTCCGTTTGTACCCCCCCCTCCAACAGCCACAGTGACCACGGATGCTTCCCTGAAAAGGGGGGGGGGGCTGTTCAGGGAAAAACTGTCCAAGGTACTTGGTCAGAGATGGAATCCAGTTTGCACATCAATGTCTTGGAGTTTAGAGCGGTGTTCCTGGCATTGCAACACTTTTCACGACTCTCTACCTCAAGAGATGATTGCAATACAGACAGACAACATGTCGGCAGTCTGGTACATCAACAAGCAAGGGGGAACAAGATCTTACCCCTTATGCCGAGAGGCCCTGAGAATTTGGCAGTGGGCTGTATCCACCGGGCGCTTCCTGATAGCAACGCACATCCCGGGGTCATCCAACATGATAGCGGACAAATTGAGCAGAGTGGTCCCTGAATGAACGAGTGGCGGAAAGGATATTCCACAAATGGGGCCAGCCTTGCTGCGACCTTTTTGCATCCCCGATGAATGCCAAATGCAGAAGCTACTTTGCCCTATACCCTCCACCGGGGGACATCCCAAGGGACGCACTCGTACACGATTGGCCCTCGGGACTCCTATATGCCTTTCCTCCATCCCTGCCGATCCCCAAAATTTTACACAAAGCCAAAAGCCTGGTAAGGACTGTTATTCTGATAGCCCCGTTTTGACCTCGGCAGATAAGGTTCCCCTTCCTTCAACAATACCAAGTGGAAGAACCTTGGGTTCTGGACCCAGTGCCAGACCTTCTGACTCATTCGTCCAGAGTTCTTCACCCCTCTCTTGTATCCCTCAAACTGACAGCTTGGCTGCTCCACTTCCCAACCTAGCCAAGTCTCATGATTTGTCTCCCGTGGTTCAGCATATTCTGGTTTCCTCACATAAAGTCTCCACCTGGAAACTATATAATAGTAAATGGAAACGATTTGGTCATTGGGCTTCTCAACATGGTATTGATCCCTTTATCGCCCCTATTCATAGCATTCTGGAATTTTTTACTTCACTTTTCCATGGTGGAGCGGCAGCCGCTACTGTAAGGGTTCAATTGGCTGCCATATCTAACTTTCATGTGGAATGCAGAGGTTCTAACATTATGTCCCACAGATTATGTTGTAAAGCCTTTTTGAAAGGGACTCATCACCTTCGACCCCCTATCAGACATCCGATTACTCCCTGGAATCTAAATTTAGTCCTGTCTCAACTCATGCTTCCCCCTTTTGAGCCCGCATCTTCTTGTCCGTTGAAGTTTCTTTCTTGGAAGACAATTTTCTTAGTGGCCATTACTTCGGCGTGTAGAGTTTCTGAACTTCAAGTACTCTATGTTAAGCCCCCATATTTGGTCTTTCACCCCAACAGGGTGTCTCTAAGAACAAATCCATCCTTTCTCCCGAAGGTCTGTTCCGAAGCAAATTTGAACCAGTCCATTGAACTTCCCATTTTTTTCAGGCATCATGCCACTAAATTGGAATACATATTGCATATGCTTGATGTTCATAGACAACTGAGATTTTATTTGGACAGAGCAAAAGGATTCAGAAAATCAGATCAACTATTTATTTCCCTTGCAGACCATAAGAAGGGCCTTTCGGTATCCTAAGTTACATTGTCCAAATGGCTTTCTGATTGTATAAAGTTTGCATATTCTTCATCCCATCAACCTTTAGAACGTGAAGTGAAAGCTCATTCTACCAGGGCTGCTTCTACGTCCTTAGCTCACACAACTCGTTTACCTTTGGTCACCATTTGTGCAGCTGCTACTTGGCCAAACCTCATACATTTATTACTCATTACAAAGTGGACAGGGCCTCCAGAGACAGGGCTTCCTTTGGTTCCACCGTTCTCAGGAATGTACTCCCGTGAGCCGCCCAGGATTAGGGTGCTTGGGACGCTACCCACGTGTAAGAACAAACAGCGAGATTGAACAACTTCACATAAAGAAGTTATGTTCTTACCATAACGATCCATGTGAGTTATTCATCTCGCCTTTGTTCTTACACTCTCTCCCACCTTCCCCCTCCATGTTCTGGAAGAACGGGTATGGCTGGTGGTCTGTTTGATCTTACTAGTATCCTCTTGTCAGCCAGGTTATCTTTTAACTAATTGTAAATAGTTACTTTGTTGTATTGGGTTGCTTAGTTATGTTTCTTGCTGGTTTTCAGCAAACTAGATGTGGGGTTTAGCAGCAGAGCATCATGGGATAGGGACTGTGTCTCGAGCTTCTAAGAGATCTAGAGCTTGGAAAGCGGCCGACTCGGCTCCGAACCCACATGTAAGAACAAAGGCGAGATGAACAACTCACATGGAACGTTATGGTAAGAACATAACTTCTTTTTTTTTACTGCTTGGGTGACAGAAATGTGACCCCTCTTAGCCCCTTTTTTTCTGAGGACATGCAGCAGTTATTAAACAAGGTTTAAACCTGCTACTGGAGATTCCTGTTTAGCCAAATTGTGTTCTAGTTGGTGCCACATAATTAACCATGACCCAAACAAGGCAGGTACATCTGTGGTACGCCACTAGCTGTGTGAATTGCTCAGTTCTGGCCTGACTTACTCTTCAATAAAAATTCACCTCTTGGCCATATCTGCCTTTAGGTCCACTTTCTTCCTTATTCCAAGTTAAACAGTTTCTGAAAGGGGGTTTGTATATCCATTCACAAAGGAAAGCAGGTGGCTCCTTCATAGGAATTTAACTAAGTTTTAGAAAAGTTCATCTTACCACCCTTTGAACCAGTATGATCTGAAATTCTTGATTTGGAAAACTTCTGACATTGGTTATAGGAGTATTTGATTTGCAGGCTTTGATGGTGAACCTACCCTTTCAAATATTTCAGTGTGTCAGGCATCTTTAGGAACTAATCATTCCTTTTTATGCCAAAACTCGTCTCAGAATTTACTTTGAACCCTTGCATTCATTTCACTGTGTAATTTCTGGAACTTAAAAACAGGTATGAGAGTACTACATATGGTTATCCACAGTCAGCTCAGATACTACATTGACAGAACAAAACACTTCAGAGCTTCATACCAGCTCTTTGTTTTATTTTAATGGAAATAAAAAAAGACATGTCAGCATCAAAACAATTTCCAGGTGGTTAGCCCATTGCATTCATTTCTGTTACTCCCACCATGGCAACTCTGTACTTCATAGGGGTGAGGCTTATTCTGCCAGAGCTATGGCCACTTATAAGGCATTTTCAAAAGGGGTGGATCTATTCTAGAGGCAACTTCTTGGTCATCTGTACATACCTTCACCAAACATTACAAGGTTGACTCTTTTTTTTTTTTTTTTTTTATCACCAGAACATGATTTGCTAGATCAGTTCTCCTACTGGTGCTATCATCCTATATACAGTAACTATGTGCTACTGCAACAGTGACACAACAGTGATTTAATGAAGATGCAGTTGTGTAAGTAAACATATTGTAACAATAGTTGTTTAAGTAGATCACTGTTACAGTATTGTAAGTCTCCCTCCATCCCCCTTATCTTGTTTCTATTCTTTCTTCCTTTCCAAATGTAATTATGACAAGGGTGGATTTCCCTTTCTACTCATCTTATTTTTCTCCTTTCACATGCATATTCAATTTGGCAACCTTGTCATGTGCCTTATATAAATCTCAGGTTCCCTTTTCTAGAGAGACAAGAAAGCTCTGAATTTTGGCATCTGCCCTTCTGATTTTATACCAACATGTCCTTGAGCTTCCCAGGGCATGTGGTGCATGTGAAAAGCACCCAAAAGTTTTCATATAATGGCCAGATGTCTGATGTTTGGCAGGCTGTGCTCCATACAGTTACATGCTACTGCAATAGTGACCTATTTAAATATCTTTTGTTATGTTAAGTCAAAGGCATACCTGGGTTGACAAAGGGGACAGCCCCCCCCCCCCCAGGCAAAGTTCTACGGTTTGCTGTCAACAGAATATTATTGCATTTACAGTCATAACTGAAGCACTGTGGCATTCCATGTCTTCAGTGCAGCACTGGCATTTTTTCTTTGGCCATTAACTTAAAGTTCAGGGGACAACGGGACTGGGAAGAATAGCTAGCTACTTACACAACTGTACGTATATTTCTCATCTGAATTTGGTTCCTGAGGTGCTTACCAAAACTACCATTGACCAATTTTTTTATTGTCCCTTTAAACATTTTAGCTTGGAAAACAGCTTTCCCAACGGCTGTCATTTCAGCTAGTAGGGATTTTGAACCAAAAACTCCTAATGGCTTTTGAAATTTTTACAGTGCTCCATAAAAAGAGCGTTTTCCACTAGTTCTCTCCAGTGCCAGTAGTTTTGTTAGAAATTTCTCTTAATCAAAAGATTCAGCTGTATTCTAGTATTTATGTCCTCAAGATACAGTCAAAAAGGTCTTGCATATTTTGGATCCTTCAAGACAGTTGTCTACGTGTTTCTAGGACATAGCCTTTCAAAAATTCTTTTTCCAGAAAAAAGTCAGTTTCTAAGCAGACCCTGGTTAATTGCTTTTCTGGGTCTGTATTACAAGATTGAATGCTTAGGTGATCGAACACCTAAACATCGAACTTGTAATATCAAAAGCAAAAAAACAGGGAATGGTTGATTTAACGTAGGGAAAGATTTCCCTTGGCCGTTCGCCAGATTTTGTTGTTTTGTCTTCTGTAGTGCAATCTCGGAGTTGATATATTTAGTTAGGGGGGTTGTGGGGGGGGCCTAAGTCCCCCACTTAGTTTGGGTGTAAAGTTATTTTTTTTCCCGTGGCCAACCAACGTGTTTTCCTGTGCCATTCAACGTTTTTGGGTTCGATATTAGAAGTTCGATGTTTAGGTGTTCAGTCACCTAAGCATTCGATCTTGTAATATAGATGCGCTTTTCTTGCAATATTCTTTATGACCTTGTTTTTGGACATTTTTTTCTTATTGAGCTACTACTGATTCAGAAGCTTTTTTTAAAGAACCTTTCCTGCCAGTTTTACAAAACAATGACTTTGTCTTCCATATGTGCTTTTCTGTAGATGTTGTTAAGTTGTATGTCTGTATTGTGACAAGTGAGGTTTTACTGCTGTGGTAGCTCAAAATTTGTTTGCAGGAGCTTTATCCTCCCTTAAAAATTCATTGCTTAAGATTCTACTCAAAGGTGATGAATTACCAAAATGACAACATGACTAATAGTACAGTTGTAGCAAATATTCACTGTAATAATAGAAGTGATGGAGCTCTCCTTCCTTTTCCAGTTTATTTTGTTTGTTGTCTATTTTTTTTTTGTGCTGCTTTGTGGTATATGTCATTAAGACTTTGCTGTGAGTGTGCATGCATGTGTGTGCGTCTGTGTGTGATGGAGTGTTTTACAGTCGTGACTTCCCTTGTTAAGAAGAGATAAGGTTGACATTTTTCTGTAGGTTCTTAGGTAATTGCTAGGCTAATGGCCCTAGGAGGCCTTTTTAAACCTAGTTATGTTTTCTGATTTGTAAATGACATGAACAGTTACCCAGGGACATTTAGTTGGTTTTGGATGGCAGAATGTACAAGCTGTCTCTGCCAACAGGGTTATAGGTGCCAGTCCATGGGTAAATTTCCAATTCCCCATCCATTTCTGTAGGATGCATTTGAATAATGCCAGGGAAGAACTGTGGTTCCTATGGATTAGAAGCCTATTCCAGAGTAGGGATAGCCATCCAAGATATTCTGTTTATGTTGTTAAGAGGATTAGGACCTTTGTTCAGGTTATTTCTCATGAAGTTAGACTTGCAGGTAAGCAGCAAGTCCATCAGTACTGGATCAGATGACGCCTCGTAAGCCAGACACAAATCACCTCTCAGTAGTCTGTAGGAGGCAGAGTGTAAAGATAAGGCTTTGAGACAGTCTGCATATTCCATATGGTTAACACCTTGTATTCTTTTTGTAAGGAACCTCATTGAATGCTCCAGTTGTTGCATATGCTTGGACAGGTACATAATGAAGGGACATTGTATTCAGTGTTTGGCCTTATGAGGGCTGTGTAGAGTGGGACAATGACTTCCTTGAACCTGGATGCCATTTAAGTAGCACAATATAAAATGATTTTCTTACAACAGTAAACAAGATGGTCAAAGACCAAGATACTTAAAAGTCCCTAACCACTGGACCTACTGTTAAGGGTGTCCTGTCTATGTGGTAATCCCCTCCCCATGGGTTTGATGGGGTCAGAGGTTGTAGTTTAATTTCAGTGGATACAGCTTTGAGGTCCAGCCTAACAAGCAATGATGTTACACACATGTAGGTGTAAAGTTCGGATCAGGTCAAGGACATTGGCATCCCTAGTTGGTGCACAGACTAACTGGTCCAGAGTATCTTTATTAACAAAGTTTAGAAATCTCTGGGCCTTATACTTGGAAGTTGCATATATTTCCCAGTTTATCATGCTTTAATTGAAGTCACACATGAGTATAGTGTTGGACTGAATGCAGAGCGACTTCATTTTGTTTAGAAATGCTGTATGGGTTTTGTGGGTCATAGAAAGGGACCTAAGGCTTTTGATGATATGGCAGTGGACATTGAAAAGCTCAAGTGTGTCCTACTGTTTTGCCAGTCTTGATGAATATTGAGACACCGCCACCTTTTGTCCCTTCCTGAGCAGCAGCTGTTCTAAATGTATGGAAGGCATTATAGCCTTACACTCCTTGAGTGCTGTCCATGGCTTTGAATCATATCTCCGTAGCAATACAGACATGTCCATTCTCTAGGATGAGGAGAGCTTAAAGGGACTGCAGTTTTTTTGTTTAGACTCCTGGCATCGAGCAGTAATACCTTTAGATTATCTTGGATTGGTTTTGCTATATTGGAAGGTTTATCAGGTTAGCCATACCTACAAAAGGGCATTATGGGAGTGGACAAAGCTTTAGCCAGTATACAAAAGTCTAAAGGGGACAGGTGCAGACCATCCCAGCCAAAGTAGAGTGATCTGTCAGCCATATTCTCCCAAGCTGAAAAATATTGTACCCCTTCAACTGACAGCAAAAACTAAGCCAATTATTAAAGTCAATTATCTTTTGCCCATATCGAGGTATCATCCTTGGAGAAGGTAGAATGCTAGTCAGTGCTAAGCTTTTAACAGTGTGGAGGACACAGCCAGAGAGCTCTGTCATGTCTATCTCCATGTATTCCAGCGAGGTACTTCCCAGGTCATTTATACCCACATGTATAATGACAGAGTCATACTGGTACTTGTGGTTCAGTGATCTGAGTGCTGCATGATCTGACCTATCCTGGGTCCTAATATGGAGCTCACCGTGACCCTTTTCTTGCCATGGTTTGTGAGTGGAGCATCATGTGTCTTACAATGGAATCATCTGGGACTAGAACATTTGTTTGTGTAGAGATTTGCCTTATGGACTTACAAGTTGAGACACTATGTGTATGTGCTCTGGTGGATGCTGCTTTGGTGGAATGTTTGTGAGGTTGCTGAGAATCCCTGTTATAGCTGCATCTAGGAGCCTTTGAGGTGTGGGCAGATTACATTTAAAAGCCCCAACATATGTGAGTCTGTGTGCTTAGTCTTAAGTGAGAGAGATGGTTAGAATGTGGTGGTGCGTGTTTCTGACATCCTGTTTGGTAATTGTAATGGCTGTATGTGAGAGCCTTGCCTCTGGTGGTAATGTATACATGTCTCACACTCTGTATCAGATTAGGAATTAGGTGGTTTTTAGTAAACAAGAGACAATTGCTACATTGTGACAGTATGACCATTTCCAACAAGCTGCCTGCAGAGACGGGGAAGGTGCTTATCCATGGTTTCAGATGTTTACTCCTTGGATTACAAGGGGAGTTATTCCAGGGATCTAGAACAGATTTACTCTGGTCCTGTTTATCTGAAATGGCAATGTTTAAGATGAGACTGTTGCAGTGCTGCTCTGTGCACAGACAGCAGTAATGGGGTAATATAGGAGATGTGAAGTTGTTAAATCTCGCCGTTTATTCTCACTGATAGGGTTTGGAGCCGATCCTTGGCTCTGACACAGCCAATAGCAAAGCTCAAGGTTTGCCAGTAGCTCAAGACCAAGCTCCTTATCCCACAGTGCACTGCTGGAATTACCTCAGATCTAGTTTGCCGCGGCAAGAGAGATCTTGGTGATCCAGTTAGCTCAGACCATTTTGATAAATCGCAAGTTTTAAAAAACTTTTTTCTTCTCTTTTTGAGAGATTATTCATATTTAGTGTGTGTGTGTGTTTCTTGTAAAAAATAATAGTTTAAAGTAGGTTAGATTGTAGTGATAGTGCCTTGTGTTGGCTTGTTTTTCTTAGTGTTGGGCCCTTTCTTAGCCCTATTTATTTTAACAATTTTTACTTGATGTTCATCATGTTACCCTGCTGCAGTCATCACACTTGGTTGCTGAAAGTCAGGATGGAGAGACCCCAAATGATACTCATTGCCCCAGACTGGCCACGCCAGCACTGGTACCCACTATTAAGGAATATGGCCCAGATTGTGGACAGAAAATGTCCGTCACGGATGGACATGTCCAATGTGTTTACTGTCTGGGGGCTAAACACCTCCAAGACTCCTGCAGTATTTGCCACTCATTTTCATCTAGGGTTCTCTTAGAGAGAAGGAGAAAACTCATAGATAGGGGATTGCTGCAGCATACTTTTTCAGAGGCGTTGGGTAACCAGGAAGGTGCCAGCACTTCTTCTAAATCTTCAAAATCTTCTGATTCTAAACAATCCAAGAAGGCAAAGAGATCAGAGGGTACAGGGTCATCGGTTCCACAGTGCACGGAACAGAGTGTCCCTTTGGTTCGGAGCCAGCTCCCAGTCTTGGAGCCGATCTCTGAGGTTCCCTCATCTCCTCTGCTCCAGTCAGCACCTTCAGTGCATTCCTCGAAGTCTTCGGTCAGCCTCTCTGATATGGACATGGATCGGCTAGTGCAGAAGCTTCTAAGGGCACCAGGACTTGCTAAATTATCGGCCCGACCACTTCGTCGGAGCCGAAGACCATTGAACTGGATTTGACTACTCCTCCTCCGAGCCGTACTAGACTCTCGGAGCCAAAGGAGCCCGAACCGATGCTTGTAGAACCTTTATAACCGAGACCCGCACCGGTGTTATCGGTTCCATCTACTTGGATGTCCTGTGTGCCGACCGAGGATGCTAGGAGCCGACAATCTCTTGTCGGGTCCGGTGAGGATAGTCGGACCGATTTGTCGGTGCCGACTCTTCCTCCCGGGGCTTCAGCTCGGATGAGCTTGGCTCCTACCTCAGGCTCGGAGCCCATGGTTTTGGTGGGGAGGATCGGACGGTCCCTCCGGATCCATCTACCCCTTCTCGTCAGAGCAATGGTGCTTTCGATGCCATGAGGAGGGCCTGTCTCCTAAGACATCATCGGCACCAGTTCGGGCTTCCTTCTCCCCTCAAGCTCCTGTGTCCGCTTCTACGTCTACCAGTCCCCCTAAGCGTAGAGACCCCGAGCCTCAAGTGGCCCCACAGGGCATCCCCTGCTCTTCCGAGACCTCCCCAGATCTCCCCACTGAGGAGGTACCCAGGAAGAGACTGTGCAAGAGGAGGCACTTAGACTCCCCACAGGAGTCTTTGACATCCGACACGGACTTGGATGAGTCAGAAGGGTCCCCTCGATCCCCCTCTGAGGATTTCTCCTTTGCAGAGATATTAGAGATCCTTAGTCAGAGGGGCGATTGGCAGTCCAAAACCCCTACTGAGGACGAGTCAGTGCACTTGAAGGCTTTTGGGTCTCAACCTTCCACTTCTTGGGTGTCTCTGCCTTACGATGAGCTCATGGAGGTGATCTCTCGTAAGGCGTGGGAGTCACTGGAAGCCATGGACCCTGTCCCTCGGAAGCCGAATAAGTTCATCTCTGCCCTGGTGGACAAAGCCTTTTTGACCAAAGGAGTGCCTGTTGATGCCATGATGGTAGCTGCAGCCACCAAAATGGAAGTGTCTGAAACATCCGCATCTATCCATCCTCCTAACAGAGATTCTAGGATCATGGATAGATATGGGAAACACATGTTTAGTTCAGCGACTTTTTCTCTGTGATCGCTGAACTATTTAACCCATTTTACGAGACTGCAAAGAGATCTCCTGAAAGAGCTAGGAGATGCTCTCCAGGGTACTGTAGCTGCAGGGGTTGCCAACAAAGTCAACACACAGCTCGCTACCCTAAACTCAGTTGTAAACTCGTCCATGCGTCTCATATCTTATGCAGCTGATGGTTTGAGTAGAGCCGCTAGTTCAGGCATTGCTCTGTGGAGACAAGCCTGGATGCATCTCTGTTCCTTTGCGGAACCCTTTAAGTCTTCCTTTATCAACACCCCATTTGATGGCTCATCACTGTTTGGGCCTAAAGTAAAGGAAACTTAAACTAGGCGTGAGCAGGAAGGCAAGACCCTATCTGCTGTTGGAGTCCGTTTTTCTACCCCTACTCAGCCCTACCCCAAGGGCACTAGGGGAGGGAAAATGTGGTTCCGAAAAGCACAGGGAGCCTTTCAGGACACGTGGAGAAACCCCCTCTAGAGGCAGAGGAGGGGGTTATAACGGAAGACACCGCCCGCACGGCAGAGGGGGTCCGCAGCAACAGGGTGATAGAGGCCAGTTCTCTGGTCAGCCCTACCAGCGCTCCTGAAAGGGGGCCCGGCTGTTCGGCTCTGGAGGCAGTCGGGGGTCGCTTGTCTTTGTACCCAGAAGCCTGGCTAAACATAACATCAGATACATGGGTACAAAGCATCATTTCCAGAGGATTTTTCATACCGTTCTCTTCCCCACCTATTCCTGTAAGCAGAATCCCAGATGTTCCACCCAATCTCAGGGAATAAGAAATCATAGAGGTCCAAAAATTGCTAGAAAAAAGAGTCATCCAACCAGTACCAACAGCAGACCAAGTTGGATTCGGAACTTACTCAAGATTCTTTTTGGTACCAAAGAAAACAGGGGACTGGAGACCTGTCTTGGACCTCAGCAGACTCAACCAATTTGTAAAGAAAGAGAAGTTCCAAATGTTCACGCTTCAGTCCATTCTTCCCTTCCTAGGGAAAGGCGATTGGATGTGCTCCATAGATCTCAGGGACGCAAACTATCACATAAAGATGAACAGATGCTCCAGGGGTCACCTGCGTTTCCGGCTTGGAGCCACTCATTACCAGTTTCGAGCCCTGCCCTTTGATCTCACTACAGCCCCCTGGGTGTTCACCAAATGCATGGCAGTGGTCACGGCTCACCTGAGGCGTCTAGGATTCCAGGTGTTTCCATACCTAGACGATTGGCTCCTCGCTGCTGCAACCAGGCATCAATTGACTCAGGCAACACAATATACTCTGACATTCTGCCATCAATTAGGCATTACAATCAACTTTGAAAAATCTGCCTTATTGCCATCGCAGCATACCGTTTTTATAGGAGCAGAGTTAGATACCTCAACCACCACTCTACGTCTTCCAGTCGAAAGAGTTTCACTTCTTCGCCAATACATCATCTCACTGGTGTCAAAGAACAAAGCTACAGCAGCAGAGGTCTTGAAGGTACTAGGGTTGATGGCGGCAGCAATCCTGGCTGTACCACTCGCGAGGATGCATATGCGAATCCTTCAATGGCTCCTCTTCGCTCAGTGGTCCTACCAAAAGCTACCGATGCGCCGCATGATTCTCATCACAGATTCTTGCAAGAGAGACCTTCAGGGGTAGTTGACGCCTCATCATGTTACAATCAGAAGACCCTTTGTCCCCCCCCATGCTTCCCTGATAGGCTGGGGGGCATTTTCAGGGAAAGACTGCCCAAGGCATATGGACGGATCAAGAGTCACATCTGCATATCAATGTTCCAGAGTTGAGAGCGATACTTCTGGCGTTGCAGTACTTTCAGGACTCTCTTCCTCTAGGGACAATTGCAGTTCAGACAGACAACATGTCAATGGTCTGGTACTTGAACAAACAAGGTGGAACCAAGTCTTACCTCCTTTGTCGAGAAGCACTCAGGGTATGGCAATGGGCTGTGTCATCCCACCGTTTTCTGATAGCAATGCACATCCCAGGGAAATCCAATGTGATAGCGGACAAGCTAAGCAGGGCAATACTGTTGCCTCACGAGTGGTCTCTCAACCGAGTTGCGGATCTGATTTTCCGCAAATGGGGCCAGTCTTGCTGCGACCTCTTCGCCAGTCACATCAGTACCAAATGCAGAAGCTACTTTGCCCTAATACCACCTCCGGAACATTCCCCGAGAGACGCACTCGTACACGGTTGGCCTCCGGGTCTCCTATATGCATTCCCACCTATTCCATTGATACCCAAGGTTTTACAGAAAGCAAAGTCGCTGGGAAGGACAGTTAGCTCCCTACTGGCCTCGACAGATTTGGTTCCCCTTCCTTCACCATCATCTCCTGGAGGATCCATGGATCCTGGACCCAGTTCCGGACCTTCTGACACACCCGTCAGGGGACTTCCAGCCTTCACTGCAGTCTCTAAAACTGACTGCTTGGCTAATCCACTTCCCTTAATTGCCAGGCTTCATTCGCTCTCAGATTATACAAGACAAATCCTTTTGTCTTCTCACAAGCCATCCACCAGGAAACTGTACCGCAGTAAGTGGAACAGGTTCTCAATTTGGGCCAATATACAGAAAATCTACCCTTTCCGAGCTCCTCTATCGTCCATTTTAGAATTTTTGACAAAGATTTTTAAAGAAGGAGCAGCAGCTGCCACAGTTCGAGTCCAATTAGCCGCCATATCAAATTTCCACCTTGGATTCGATGGGTTGAATGTTATGAGCCATAAGTTATCTAAGCCTTTTTTTAAAGGTGCCTTTCACATGAGACGACCTGTCAAAATTCCTTATTCTCCCTGGAATTTAAATTTTATGCTGTCTCAAATTATTCTTCCCCCTTTCGAACCAGCATCTTCTTGTGATCTCAAATATTTGTCCTGGAAGACTATATTTCTTGTATCCATTACTTCTGCCCGCAGAGTGTCAAAACTTCAAGCATTATCTGTTAGGCCTCCTTACATGATTTTCTATGCTGATAGAGTATCTCTCAGAACAAACCCCTCCTTTTTGCCTAAAGTCTGTTCTGAATCCAATATCAATCAGGTCATTGAGCTGCCAGTCTTTTTTCCCAACCACTCTATCAAGTTGGAATACATGCTGCACAAACTTGATGTACACAGACAGCTCAGATTTTATCTTGACAGAACTAAGGATATTAGAAAATCAGATCAACTTTTTGTATCCTTTTCGGAAGCCAGAAAAGGTAATCCACTGGCTAAAAATACTTTATCTAAATGGTTATCAGATTGTATATCCTTTGTTTATGCGAATGCTAACATGCTATTGACACACAAACCTAAGGCTCATTCTACCAGAGCTGTTTCTATGTCTTCTGCCTTTCAAGCTAAATTGCCCCTTGACAATATTTGTGCTGCAGCCACTTGGTCTAAGCCTCATACCTTTATCACACATTACAAAGTAGATAAGGCTTCCAGGGACAGGTCTTCCTTTGGTTCCACAGTACTGAAAAACGTACTCCCATGAGCCACCCAAGATTGGGGGTGCTAGGGACGCTACCCATCAGTGAGAATAAACGGTGAGATTTAACTTCACATAAGGAAGTTATGTACTTACAGTAATGTTCCATGCGAGTTGTTTATCTCGCCTTTATTCTCACATCCCTCCCTCCTTCCCCCTCCTGGCTGACAGTTGACTTAGAGGCTAGTACCATCCTGGTTATTCAGTACTTCTTCCCCTTCAGGAAGTGCTTCCTTGTAGAAATAAATAAAAGGGTATATATACTCGCAGCAAACAAGATCTGAGTTAATTCCAGAAGTGCATTGTGGGATAAGGGCTTGGTCTCGAGCTACTGGCAAACCTTCAGCTTAGCTATCGGCCGTGTTGGAGCCGAGGATCGACTCCGAACCTCATCAGTGAGAATAAAGGCGAGATAAACAACTCACATGGAACGTTATGGTTAAGTACATAACTTCTTTTTTTACAACATGTTTGCTTGGGTGCTGTTTGGCTAAGAAGTGCAATCTTAGTGTAATCTCACAGAACAGTGCTCCTCTGCACGCAAACCAGATGTTCATCATGCAGCCACATACTCAGGAAATAGCCAAGTTCTTTTTTTTATTATTTTTTATTTTATTTTTTTTTTTAATTGAGAAAGTTAAGACTCTTCAGTGCCTATGTCTATGTAGGGCACTACTAACTTCCATTGTGTGATGGTCAGAGTTGCACAAACTCAATGCCTGTATACAGGCACAGAAAATCAGCAAACAAGCAAATTAGCTTGCTGGCCTATCACATCAACACACTCTAAGGTTTCCTTCTTGATTCCCAAATTCAGAAGAGACTAGTGTAACTCTGTAATCTCTACTCCCACTGGAGTATAGCTCTGACATTTCTGTAAATCACAAAAAGGAGCCCAAAGTGCAGGAACTCTGCAGTTACAACAGTAAAATGCCAGCAGACACTTTGAAGTAAATGCAAAAGTGCAGAAACCCAGCAGTTAATACAGTGAAATTACAATGGCATTTTAAAGTATGAAACTGTGCAGAAACTTAGTATATATATATATATATATATATATATATATATATATATATATATATATATATATATATATACACACATATATATATATATATATATATATATATATATATATATATATATATATATATATATATATATAAAGCAGCTCTTTCAAATTACAATAAAAATTGCAGTTGAGCAGTGTGGAGTAGTTATTTGGCTTCGATCAACTGGATTGAACCCGATAGACTGAAATCTCAGTGGTGTGGTTGCCAAGCATTGGTAACAGCTCTGTGTAAATAGAAAGTTAGTGGAATTGTAGCTGGAGTCTGTCCTTTGAATGTATATTGGGCCTTTCACTAATCAAACTGCTTGCTAAAAAAAAAAAAAAATTCCTCTCATGACTGTGCCAAGCAGTTACTTCTGTTCAGCCTGTCAAAGAGCTGTTTGTAGGTTATTGACTAATTGTCTTTATGGCATTAATGAAAAAGCAGTTATAAAAGCAAGGACAAACCCTTCATTCCACTACTTTTCTTGCAATTACGTTGGCTTAGAGCTTGCCAGAGTTGAGCTTCCTGAATTTGGAGTTCATTAGCGATTCATAGGGCTGGATTCTGTAAAGCTTACAGAATACAGCGCATTCCGCCAGTATCAGTGCAAAACTTATGCATAAAGTTGTAGTATGTAAATTTTTCTACAAGAAACTCAGAATAGCTCAGTACACAATGAAGTAAAACAATATCAATGGTGCACTAAAGAAATCTGTAAGTAATGAGAAATGGTTGTCCAATCACATTGTACAATAACAAAGTTGCAGAAAGATGATCATAATTCAAGCATCCTAGTAGTTATGCAGACATGTATATAACAGAAATTGTACAGTAAAGTTAAGGACAATTACAGAAGATAACTGATTCCGTTATGATACAAAAAAAAAAAAAAAAAAGAAATATACCCGGAAATGTCACATACAACTACAGATATTTCCGTAATTCAACCACTGACATAAAGATGCCTTTGTATGTATATATATATATATATATATATATATATATATATATATATATATATATATATATATATATACACACACATATATATATATATATATATATATATATATATATACACACACACACACATATATATATATATATATATATATATATATATATATATATATATACATATACATATTATGTGTGTGTGTGTGTAATATATATATGTATATATATATATATATATATATATATATATATATATATATATATATAGGTCTTCCTCGACCCACCAGAAATGTAATTTCGCAACCCTATTCTTCAGAAAGTGCATTTATCCGAAAATCCAATTTTGCAAAAAAAACGAGTCAACGAAAATAAAACAAAAAAAATAACAGTAAATGCATTTATGCAGGGGGGCTGTGCCCCCCACCCCTGCTACTTATATATTCTAACTCTGAGATCGCACTAGAGTGGGGAAAAGGGAATATTCCCTTATCCCCACTGTGCCGCAATCTGCAACAACAACCTCGGTTGTTTTTTGTTGACTCAGTTTTTCACATTAGTCCACCAGCAGTGCAGGTGTAAGCCAAGCAACATCACAGATCAGCAAGTGCAGGTCTAACAATTCTAGGTAACTCCAGTAGAGAACAGAACCAAACCTACGACCATGCATGTGATAGGCAAACAACCAAGCACAGTGCCAAACAAAAGTACTGCAGAAGAGCAACAAAGGCTGCTTCGTATACAAGTAGATATACACAACCCAAACAGGCATGTAATGGAATGTGTATATATTTTATACGGTTTACTATCAAAGGCCTGAAAGTTAACTTACCGTCGTTCAGATGGTGGAGGGTAAAGTTGCAAAAAATGTAAATCACGAATTGAAATTACGTCGCCTCTGGAACATCGAAACACAGCTTGCATTCATGGTTTTGAGCATTGCTGTTTACAAGTAGATCCCACTATAAATAAGACTTCCTCCCCTTTCCCTTCTCCACCCACTACCCCTCTAAGCACTCTTGAGATCTTCACTATCAATGCCCAGAGCCTTAACAACAAATTTCACCAGGTCCAAGCTTGGATTAATCACAACCAACCTGATATCTTAGCCATATCCGAAACCTGGCTAAAACCCCATATTTCTGACTCAGAAATCTTACCTCCTGGTTACCACATCCTCAGAAGTGACCGTTTAAATAAAAAAGGTGGAGGCTCTGCTCTAATCTACTCCAATCTTCTCTCCCTAATTCCTCTTCAAATCCATACCCCTCAATTCAAAAATTCTGAAATCACAACAGGCCTTCTCAGGTTGAATAAACATAAAAACATCTGCATAATTTCCATATACATCTCCCCTGGCAACAATATCTCCACCCTTGAAGATATTCTTCACTGGGCCTTAACTGAAATAAAATATGAAACCTTTATTCTAGGAGATGTCAATATTGACTGGAATAAAATCAACACACCATCTCCTTCACTATCCATTAACCTTTATAACTTCACCCAAGTAATCCATTCAACAACTCACCCTAATAAAAACCATCTTCCAGGTTCCATCATAGATTGGATACTAGTCTCCCATCCAAACAAAATCATTCTCTCTGGCACCATCCCTGACACCTTCAGTGACCATTTCCCTGCCTTCATCCATCGATCAACAAGCTCCATCCAGCACCAACATGTCTACATTCAAACTCGTAACCTTAGCAACTTCAACCCTTTAATTTTTTCTAACATCTTTAAACAAATTAACTGGCAAATCTTAAACACTCTCCCTCTCCACAACGCTGCAGAACATTTTAACTCTATCTTCCTAAACACTCTTAACTCCGTAGCCCCTCTAAGAAACAAACGAATCAAAGCCAATTCTGCTCCCTGGCTTTCCAAAGAAACTAAACAAATTATGCATCACAGAGGCAAATACTGGAAGCTTTACCAGAAAAGTAAACTGTCCTCTGCCTTGCTCCAATACACACAACTCTGCAACCAAGTAAAAAAACTTATTACCAAGGACAAAACAGTACCATAACTGCCCTACTATCTTTCCTAGAAACTGTCAGTCTAGCTGAAGACTCTGGACTCTTTGTATCCACAGTACTGCTAGATCTTTCTAAAGCATTCAACACCATCTCCCATACACACCTTCTCCTTCATCTTGCCAACTTTAATCTCTCCCCTAATACTCTATCCTGGTTCTCCAGCTACCTATCTGACAGATCTCAAGCTGTCAAATGGAAGAACTCCTCCTCTTCCTTCTTGCCTACACCTACTGGCGTTCCTCAAGGATCCATCCTCGGACCCATGCTTTTCAACATCTTTATAAATAACCTTCATACCGTCATCCCTGACACTACAGTCATCCAATACGCTGATGACTCTACCTTGGTCTGTGCCGCCCCCAGCATTCATGAACTACTGACTAAAACTCAAATAGCGTTTTCCACTACAGAGAACTGGATGCACCAAAACCACCTTTCTCTCAACTCCAATAAATCTAAAATAATAATTTTCCTCCCCTCCAAGGTTTCCTCCTTTGACAAAAACACTTTCAATGTCCTAAGCCAATCAAACACTGCGATAGAAGTAGTCCCCTCTGCAAAACTCCATGGCATTACCTTAGACGAACACCTCAAATTCGATCTTCACATTCAACATAACATAAAGAAAACCCACCAAAAGCTAGGTATGCTATATAGGAACAATCAATTTCTTTCCAACTCCTCTAGGCACACCCTGGCAATCACCTACCTCCTACCTTCTCTTCTATATGGAGCCCCTCTCCTAACCAATCTGTCCACTTCCAACACCTCTAAACGTGAAGCTTGCTATAATAAGATCTCCAAATTTGCCACTAAATCCAAAACATCAACTCATCACTGCCTCTGCCTTCAATCTCTGAATTGGTTAGAACTCCTCAACCACCTAGACTATCTCCAACTAACCTGCGCTCACAAATTAATATTCTCCCCTGATAAATGCCCAGCCTTAAAGAACATTCTTCCCCCTTACATCCCAAACAGATCTCTGAGATCTGAACACCAAATCCTAATCTCCATTCACAAACCCAAACGTCCCACCAGACAGCTTCTACTCTCCTTCTCTCTAGGTAAAAAATGGAACTCTCTCCCTCCTTGTCTTAGGACTATACCTAACATTGAATCCTTCAAAAACCAACTCTTCCTACACCTATCTTCCAAATGGAAATGCTCCTGTTTTCACCCTACATAACTCTTCCCACTAAGCTCTTCATCCTCCTGCTCTACTATACTCTTAACCTTATTCTAATTTCTCTAAAGAACCTGAACTAGCTGACTTTAAATAAACTGCAAGCTTGTAAATATTGTGAACTTCCCAAGAGTAAAAAAAGTGTTTTGCTTTTTTAAATTGTCGCATGATGTACATTACACTTGCTATTTTTTTTTGAATGTATGAATCCTACTCTTGTATTTCATCTCAATCATTATGTAACCTTTTTTTGTATTTTGTAACCTTTATTGTACTGTATTGCACATGAAGCTTTTCTCCCCGGGCCTCCACTGAAAATGGGCACTTCTTGGCCCAGTGGACTTCCCCGGTAATCAAACTGAAAATAAATAAATAAAAGGAGTAGATGTATATGTATGTCTGTCAGTGGCCTAAATGGAATGTACATGAAAGCAAGGTTGATACACATACACACACCAATGACATGTTATAATAAGGTCAAAAATGTAACAGCGCTGCATAATAAGTATAGCAAGTTTTGCACGTGGATGTGAAAAAACTACACTGAGTAACATGCAACTATAATAAGAACAAGGAAGTATTGCAAGCATTAGCCAGCAACTTGTGTGCAAATGTCTTTTGTGCATTGTAAAATGGCCATACAATTGGCACATGTTCACTTTGTCAAAGTAATACATAACAGTGGTCAGTAGCTAAAATATGAAGGTGGAAGCGAGATGGACACCTTGGGCTACAGCAGGGTAAAGCAGAATAACGTAAGTTGACACATTGCAATGCATGTATACAGCACACATGGTGCTATAGAAGTCAAACAGAAATGCACTTAATCGAATGGAAAATGTATATTAAATGGCCATATTGACAATGTCCCCAGAACTTGACATGTGTAAAACACACATACACAGTAATATGCAATCATGTCACATCAACATGCATAAATAAGCAAGCTAAGAATTACAAGTACAAATGCATATATTGACTTGCAAATGTCGAATAAAGAAACGCAGGTGTGTGTCAACCATCCTGTTCATTACGGAGCAGAGGGCACTCTTGTGAGCATCATTACAGCACATCAGCAGTAACTCAGAGAATGCTCACGTGTCAGTTACAGTTGTTTGTCAGTGTGTAACTATGTGCGCACACACAAACACACACACATATTCAGTTAGCGTACAGCTGCTGGTATAAGGTGTAAATCAGTATCAGTATGTAATGGATGTGGAAATGCTACATATACCAAACACAGTATAATGTACTGTTAAAGAATGTGTTATCTGTAACACTGTGTATAGGTTAATGTTACATTACTGTTTGATGCAGTCAGAAAAGGAGACATGCACATATACAGGATATGCCTGTATATAACCCCACATGGCATCAGTACTGAAATCTCATGGCACACAACACATCATGGCAATGGGACATCATGACAGATGCCATCCAGAATACATGTGAAGTAACATATATGTTTGTTGCACATACCAGACATGGCAAAACACAATTCCAAGGCATATTACACTGTTGGTGAAGGAGTATGGGCAATGTATATTTTCTGTCATTCATCCTAGTAAAACAATGTTTACAGGCTACCACTTGAAGCACTAGCTACAGGTTAACTGCCATAATGCATGGAAAGTTGAATATGGGAGGAAAGTGTAATGTGTTAGTGTGTGTCATGGACACATTGAAACAGAAGTAAGTGCCACACAACAGTAATACATAAACATGGCATATACATGGTATGCATGCACAAGAGTGCATGTACAGTCCAGTCAGTGAAATAGTAATCACCATGTTGGCAGTATAACACATGTGGACCACACAGACAATACTTACTGACTGGAGGGGCCACGCTGATAGGGCTCAGATTCCCAAATGTCCTCACGAGTTATTGCCCTGAACAAATCACACTTAGCCTATGTCATATCCTTAAAGAGGGACCCCATCATGTCCATCATCTCTGTTTGGAACACATCGGTCCTGACCTCCCCAATCTCTTCTTGATAATTGTTTCATTTCTGGTTGTGTCATCTCCTCTGGGATGCAGGCATGATGGTTTGGGTAGGAGCAGTTCCAGGTTCCTTGTCATCATAGTCATTGGCATCCTCAGAAGACTCTGGCCGTGGCCTGGCATGCACTCGTTATCATCCGGTGAACCTCCACAGGTGTCATGTTCTGTCAAGGTTAATTGCAAAAACACAACAAAAAATGTGTAGCACACTGAACAGTCCCATGAGTATCATAGCAGAGCAGAATATGATTGTGATGACAGTTTACACTGGGACTGACACATGTCCATTATGGACAGAGTTACCTCATAAATGCTTGGCCATATATGTCCTATTTTTAAACAGGATGTCAGTATTCTTTTGTGAACAGTTCTGTAGGCTTAGACACACCCAAATGGGTCATTAGCTTTGTAAGAATATATGAATGCTCAAATCAAGAGATTGTACTGTCTGCATTCAATGATTTTTTATGAACAGCCACCAAGTGTCATTGTTAAAATCAGGCGAAAGTGATGTTACAATATTGTGAACAATAGGCAAGCCAAATAATCTGAGAAAGGCATCAGTATAATGAATACAGTATTAAAACATTTTTATATGTTCAGTCACTATAGCTGTTGGCATATTACAATCTAATATATTTAGTATTAATAGTACTGTATATGTACAACTGTATGCATTATCTACCAAAAGTATTAGCAGTCAGTAGTCTGAAAAATGAAGACATTGTGAATGTGCTTGCTAATAATGACCTGCTGCACGCAAATATCTATCTGCACAAGTATCAGTAAACCTAGGCTATAATTGTGTGTCTACAAAAAATGCCTAAGGTGTTCGAGGGAGATGCAATACCAGTATTGACCTACATGGTGTGCTGAATATGAACTGCTGCAATCAATTGTCTGTCTGCATAAGTGCCAGTAAACCTAGCCTTATAACTGTTTCTGCAAAAACAACAAAGGTGTTGGAGGCAAATGCAATACTGTTGTTTACCTCTAGGTTGTGTTGATGTTGAATATGAACTACTACATTAAAATAGAGGCAGATCCAATACCAGTGTTGAACTGAAGGGCATGACACACATTCTTTAAATGGCAGTGTAAACACTGATATAGCAGGCACGCATTCACTCTGGGAATAGGCAGACTGCATACAGCTATACATATATGTGTGCCAAACCATGCATCATAGGCAGCAGTCAAAGCACTTAGAGTTGTTTGTAAATCATCCAGCTCAACATATGTGTGACAGATACACCAACACAACTGTTATTTATGTTGCGGAGTACATGTCAAAAACTGTGATGAAACAATGGCTCAATGATAAATGAATGTTCAATATTTTTATTTCAATCACAGTTGTAAGTACAGCTATTCTACAATGATTTCACTTACCTTGCTGATGCATGATGGGTATTCATGCATTCTAATCAGTATACATGTTATTGTGAAAAATACAGACCAGTAAACAGAGAAAGTTGCATTTCATTTCAGAAAACAGAAAAAATAAACACACCTGTCTCCCTTCGCTGCTCCTCAACGTGTGCATCCACTCGATACACGTCTCTTCCTGCTGCTATCCTCCTCGTCTGAAATCAGAAAACAGAAAGTATATATGGTGTAGTCATCAAGTAACAGTGATAATATGTTTCTCAGCACAGTTTCTTGACAATTTATTTCTGAAGAACATTAGATAATCACCAAACACATTTTTCAGTATTACATACAGGTGTTAACATAGTTGAACATAGATTGGAGGACATGAGATTCAGACTTGCTGCTACAGTCTCCATCCAAAGTCTAACCTTGACAGCTACCTGCCTAGCTAACACATCTTGACTGATAAAGCATGTTTTGAATGCAATGAAAGGACTTCTGTTTTTGACATCATGTGGATGGGGGTGGTCTGCTAATAAAGATCTTGGTTTAAGTTTTCAAAGTATGAACATGTGCTGGTCATGTAGCTAAACAGTGTGAAAAATTTGTTCATGTCAGCACTGTGTTCAAAATCATTTACAGTAATGGAGATCATCCATTCCGCAGATAGTGGGGCAGTGTTATATAGCATGGAGCTTCTGTGAACAGAAGCATGCAAGTTGCTGTACTTGAGGGACGCAGTAAGGTACGTGTAAGGACCATGATATTCCTTGCCAAAGTGCACATCACTAAGAAAATAAATACACCTTCCCTGTTCTGCATTTCAACTTAGTCTGCCCATCCCACTCCCTCAGAAGATGTTGATGATAATGTTAATGAATTAAATGTAATATTTCATGATAAAACATACGTTGATAGCTCTTTTACAAAGGATACAATATTAACTAGGGAATTGTTCAGACTTATAATAGTCTTTAACAAGCTTTACTGACCCTGCTGTTAAATAGCTGATGTTAACTAAACATTATGGATTAAGGACATGTTTATAGAAATTCTATGAATAACAGAGTTCTTTGCAATCATGCTAAAAATATACGTCAGTCTCAACAAATGGAATATGCTTCTTTAAATAAATATTATGGGTAGATTAAAGCAAGATAACAGTATCAGGTATGTGTCCTCTCAATGGATTTGGACATGTTGCATGCCAAAATGTAGGCATACTGGATTATTTCCTTATAAGCTAAGCTAACAGCCAGTGTAGGTTATTCCTAAACAGGTACTGCTGTGCAAACCCTGCTGTTGAACAGCTGATGTTATCAGTGAGTTATGGATTATGGGCATATTCCTAAGAATTTTGATGACTAACTCAGTTATTCATAACCATGCACAACATCAGCATTAATATCAAGCATTGGAATATGTTTTTCCAAAGAAATGCTATCGGTGAATTGAACCAAGATAACAGTTACAGATATATGTATCCCTGTATGTGGATTGGAACATACATCACACCAAAATTTAGACATGCTGGCAGGTTGCCTTACAGGGTGAGCTGACAGCAGGGATTCCATTTAGAAAACAGGTACTGCAGGTGTTTCTTGGAAGTCCTGTGAAGAATAGATGAATATAGAAGTTGCAAAAATATATTGGACATTTTATCGTAAAGGAATAACAGATGTCAACACATAACTGAAAACATGTAAGTAGTCAAACAGGCATTCCTTTTTAGCTTAAATAAATGCGTATGTGTACTTTCGTAGGAGGAATGAATTAATAAAAATTAGTTATGTATGTGAAAAAGAAGAAGTTATGTATGTGATCTGATGTCCTTTTCATTCTTCCTCAACCCATGGCTTCAGTTCCAACTTGGCTGCATACTTCAGACTTTGGATCCAGCTGCTGAGCTCCTCTCTCTATGTACAGTGCCCTATTCTGTTCCCATTACTGCAGAGCTCATTTGTCGCCATCGCAAACAGACTCAGTTTCCTCTCTCAAGCATTATCCTTGATAATTTCATGAGTTAATTCAGCTCTTTTACTTAGTGTTAAAACTTTAGCTTATTTTATCTGTCCTCCCTCTAACTTCTTGTGGGCATACAATCCCTAATTCAGATGCCTACAGGGAGTGTGTGTATTGTCTTGGAGCCAGGCACTTGGACACTGCATGTACCATATGTTCCATCTTCAGTCCAAGAGCCTTGGCCGATAAGCGAAAGAAGTTGATTTTGAAGAGTCTTCTTTCTGCTGCATCTGTTTCTGGGGCTCATTCTCCAAAACTAGCAAATCTGCACCATTGGAGCAAAGCATACGCTCCCCACTAAAGTCCCCCAGGTCTTCATTGGAGCCGCCATGTAAGAGGAGAAAAACTTTAGATCCAACAGTGTCAGATCCAAAAACCTGATTCATGGATCCAAAAGGCTTTGGATCCTACTGTCATTTCAGTAAGCCCTATGGCACCTTCCTCAGATCCTAGGTCCTCGGATCCATAGTCAGGTACTTCTTGCAGAAGTACTACTCCAGAATATATAATTAAACCCATATCACCTTGTGACAACCCACCACTGGACCAGTAATCAAAGAGCCTCAATCCCCACCACTGGCACCAGTGGGGGAATTACAATGAGAGGATTACAGGTGCACATACAGTATTTCCAGATGCCGCTCTCTTCAAGTGCAGTTTCCCTTAAGAGCACAGGGAGACCACAGTCAGTCCAGGGCTGGTTTCTTCCTCTTTTTCCAGATCCCCAGTAAGACTCCCCACTGGCACAGCTGTAGAGTTGAGATATTAGCTGAGTGGCCAAGCCAAGAACTCCAGCACCCTCTCTGTCCAGCCAGTGCTTCGTGTCCTTGCCCAAGTAGCTGATACACACACACACACACACACACACACACACACCCACACACACACACCAACACCCACACACATTTGAGGTTTGATTTACACACACACCTGGGAAAGACTGGCACAGGTTTACTAGCTATGCACCCTTTTTCCCAGACTATAAGGTAGTTATTACTGCCACCAACCAACTCCTTATCAGTTACTTTAAGGCCCTTAATAAAGGGTGTCCAGTCTTACTATGTAATATTAATATTAATACAAATGGTAGTTTGACCAAGAGCAAGGTTGTTAGGAGTGGCCCACACAATGTAACCAAATAAATATGCAAGTATTCTCAAAACTTAAATATCTCTAGACAGATCAGCCACAATAAAAGGTTTAAGTAGATTTAATAATAAAAGAACAAGAAAGTACTCAGTATATAATCACAGTGACATCAGAGTTCAAAATCACTAGAAATATTTAAAACAACATTGCAGGATAGTCTCAGATAAATAGAAACATATTTAAACATATCTAAATAACCAATCTACTTTCAAAGAAGTAAAACAATAAAGAATATTATAACAAATAAAAGAAATACTAAATACCAGACCTGACTTTGAAGAGATATGGTAAGGTATTACAACCAAGAAATACTTTCAATCTAAAATGAATTTTACTGCCCCTGTAATTAACTACATTTACCAAACTCTCCCTTTCTCCCACAACCCAACCTTAGCCTACGAGGACAACATTATTGGTAAAGTTCCTGATTGTTTCTAGCAGGCTCACCTCTCGGCTGGGGTTGCCCCGCTACGCTCGGGCTGTCTACACTCCCCTACCCCCATTCCCACACCCCCACATCAATAACCTTTATACTTATCCAGACACCCCCCCCCACATTCAATTGGACCACACCCCCTAGCAACAAACGCCCACACACCTTTCCTCCTCCTAGCCTATCCCCTTTCTTTCACCTTGCACTCTAGATACAACCCCACCCCCTATATCATATCTCCACCCTTCTAACTTACCCTGGTATTACACCTTTACTTCAATACTTGCACCTCTCATACCTTCCACACCTATCTCACCTACATAATACCTCCTAGCCTATCCCCTTTCTTTCACCTTACACTCTAGATACATCCCCACCCCTATATCATATCTCCACCCTTCTAACTTACCCTGGTACTACACCTCTACTTCTATACTTACACCTCTCATACCTTACACACCTATCTCACTACATAACAATTTTATACCCTTATATAAGATTCTCTCCTAAATTTAACCTACTACTTTCATTATGTCCTTCATACACAAATTGGCTCTCATTCTATTCACATCCTATCTCTCCTTACGTTTTTACCTCTCCTCTCCTCACCAAGCTCTTATATCTCACACACCATCATCTTCAACAACCCCTCACTTTAACTTCCTCCAAAGCTACTCAGCAGTCTGGTCCAGTCTGTACACCAACAACCTAATCCTACAATCTAAACTAATAATCCTTTCCACACATAATACTTTACCTAGCCCTATTCAGTATCAATCCAAAAACCAACAACATTTTCCTCATCCAAAATCCTACCTCCCCCTTCCAGTTCTATCCTAAGTGATGACATACATCCTAATCCCGGCCCTTCTCCCGCTTCTCAACATACCATAAATGACAAAAAGTCCCTCTATTTCACTAATATTAATATCCAAAGTATAAGAAATAAAATACCCCAACTACATGGATGGCTAAGCCAATACAAACCGACTTTACAGCCATCACTGAAACCTGGCTAAAGCCATATATAAAAGACACAGAATTTCTACCACCAAACTACTCCTGTCTAAGAAAAGACAGGCTTACACAAAAAAGGAGGGGGCATAGCCCTACTATATCCAAACACCTTCACAGTGATTCCCTACTCTAAGACTTCTCCGACCTTCTCCAATGCAGAATTACTCATTTCCTTCCTAAAACTAAACAATCAAAAGAACCTATGTATCATAGTTATATATATCCCACCAGGCAATAACATTCCAATTTTAGAAGACATCCTTGCCTGGACTGCCAACAACATAAAAAAAAATGAAACAATCATCCTAGGTGATGTCAATATTAACTGGTCAGATATCTCCAATGACAAACCATCCTTAGGCTTAAACCTTCACACCTACACTCAACTAATCTCAGATATCACAAGACCAAACAAACAAAATAGCAAAGGTACAATTCTAGACTGGTTCATGGTATCAGACCCTAAAAATATCTCCACCTCAGGTATACTCCCAGATAGTATCAGTGACCACTCACCAGCATTTATGGTACGCAAGCTCACCAATATACCAAATTTACATCAATACAAGTATACCAGAGCTCTATCCAATTTCTCCCCCACAGTTCTCAACGAGGTATTGCACAAAATCAACTGGAATCCCTTAAAATCTCTCCCCCTAACTGAAGCAGTAGAGTCCTTTAACTCCACATTTCTCAGTATCCTTAATACTCTAGCCCCCCCAAAGACAAATAAAGAGTAAAAGCTAACCATGCTAATTGGCTTACCTTGGCCACAAAAAATCATGGCCTCTAGAGACAAAGCCTGGAAATCCTGGCAAAAAAACAAAACAGATTCCAACCTGACTCTATACAAACAACTTCGCAATCAAGCCAAATGATTAGTTGCTAAAAATAAAAAAAGATTACTTCCAAAGAATCCAAAATCAACACTACCATAACCCAAAAAAAAATTGGGGAGCAGTCAGTACCCTTCTACACCCTGGGACACACCACAATCCATCCCCACACCCTGACAAATCACCCTCCGAGCTAGCTTCACTCTTTAACTCATACCTCATAGAATCCATCAATAAAATCACTACCACCTTCCCTCCCATTGACACCAGTCCACCAAACAACAATGTATCTCATCTGCCATCCACTTCCATTCTTACTTTTTATCTCTCTCCCATACCCACCTCAACCATAAAAAAACTCCTTCTCAAACTAAAACCATGCACTATCACCCTTGACAACCTTCCTGCTGAATTCTTACAACAATCAGCCTCTTCAATAGCGTATCCCATCAGCATCCTCATCAATAGATCTATCCAAGAGTCATGCATACCCAATATCTGGAAAAAAGCATATGTTCTTCCACTTCATAAAGGTGGCAACAACTCTGACATTTCTAACTTCAGACCCATTGCCATACTCTTCCCCCATTTCAAAAATACTCGAAAAATGTATCCAAACCCAGCTACTCAATCACCTAGTCACACAACAACTGCTTTCCCCCACCCAGCACAGCTTTAGACCAGGACATAGTACCAACACCGCCCTTATCTCATTCCTAGACACTATTAACAGAGCCCGTGACTCTGGAACCATAGTATCTGCACTCTTTCTTGATCTCTCAAAAGCATTTGACACAGTCTCACACCCCCTCTTACTACTCGTACTATCCAACCTTAACCTATCTCCCTGTACTCTCCAGTGATTCTCTAACTATCTTAACAACAGGCAACAGTCTACCATCTGGCAAAACTGCTTCTCTCCATTTATAAATACCAAAACAGGTGTGCCCCAAGGCTCCATATTAGGACCCCTCCTCTTCAATGTATTTATCAATGACTACCATATTAGTCTTGCCAACTCTACTCTAATACAATATGCAGATGACTCCACTATCATCTGCTCCTCCAAATCTTCCTCCCTACTACAACAGCTTACCCAAGAAGCTTTTTCCTCCACTGAATCATGGATGTCCCAGAACCATCTAGCCCTAAACCCCAACAAAACAAAACTCCTTATCTTTACTCCAACCAAAAGCTTCCTAATAAATAAGTCAGAACTCACTGTTCAGTCCCAAAACAAAATTATCATAGACGTTGTCCCCAACACTAAGCTGTTTGGTTTTACCATTGATGACAACCTAACCTTTGACCTTCATATCCATAATAACATCAAAAAAACCATCGGAAACTAGGATCCCTCTATAGACATAACCACTATCTTACTCTTCTGGCAAAACATGCTCTCACCTCAGCATACTTGCTTCCAACCCTCCTATATGGCGCACCCATCCTTACAAACATACAATCCTCTCTAAAAAACAAACTAAATTCATGCTACAACAAAATTGCCACCAATGCTAAACTCTCCACCCATCATTGTACTACACTACAAGAACTCAACTGGCTTGAACTCCCCCAACATCTAGCATATCTACAACTTAAAAACTGTAACGGAGACTCTACTGATGTAAAACAACCAAATAATCCAAAAATCAGTATGGGAAGACCGCAACCACTCACTTTATTAACGTAAGCAAACTGCAATAAAACGTTTTCGTCAATCCAAATTCTTGACTTCATCAGATACACATTGTAGCCAAGCCATGTCTTAAATACATAACACAATCAGTCATTCAATTGTTAATTTGAATTTCTTAAAGAAACACTTGCTTAAAACTACATAAGAAAAACACTAAATAAATATGTCAAGCCTTAAAAATTTTTTTTAAAAACATCACTTTACATATATACAAATGTATAAAACATGAAAATGCATATATATTTAAAGATGTACATAAAATACCAATGTTATTACTTAATAATCATTTATAAAACACAGGGGTAATAATGAATTACACTCTACCAGCTTTTAATTTAAGAAGAGGCATTATAGATATAGTGTCATTTAAGCCTGGAACCTTATTTGCTTCTAATAAAATCTGCCAGTATGTTTCCCTATGTTCCAATTTCACCTCCCAGGGGCCACCACGGTTGTCTCTAACCATTGTTTCTAAGACAAAAAATTCATATCTTGCCTTGGGGCAAACTGAAAGATGTCGATAAAGGGCATTATTAGAATTTTCTTTCTGAATTTCGTAAAAATATTCATAGATTTTCCTCCTAAGATGTCTTTCGGTTTTGCCAACATAAAATGCTTGACATTCTAGGCAGGATACCAAATATATAACCCCCCGACTGTTACAATTTGAAAATTTTGTAGACTGTATCAGCCTGTTTCTAGCTGAAAGAAGTATTTTGTCCGTATGAAAGATGTATTTACATTGTGGGCATGTACCACACCTATATGTACCCTTACGCTTGTTAGAAAATGTGTTTGGATTGGATTCATACTCTAATAAATTTTTGATATTATTCCCCTTACGAAATACGGTCTTAACATTCTTTCCTTTTAAATTGCTGAGATCTGTAATATCTCTATAAATATCCCGTTCACGTTCAATGATGTTTCTAATAGTGCCAGAATTGGCACTATACTCAGTAATAAAGGTTTTGTTGAACTCTATCTGGGAATCTTTTGGCCCTAGAGTTTTTTCCAGTTGTCCTGTACCCAAAATAGGTTGATATTTATTGTTTCTGCCTTCATAGACCTCTTGACAGATGTGGTTAATAAATTCTTTAGGGTAACCCCTGTCTTGAAACATCTCAGTAAGTCTGAAACATTCTGATTGATAGTCAATATCATTAGATGTCATACGGGATGCCCTGACAAACTGACCCTTGACAATACCTTTTTTTTGGTGTCTAGGATGTGAACTTTTGTAGTGAATATAACTGTTGGAAAAAGTGGGTTTTCTGTAGATGGTAGATTTAAAACCTTCTTCATGGATGCTAAGGGACACATCTAAATAGTGAACCGTTCCTGAATGTACTTGATAAGTAAAGGTCAAAAAATTGGTGGTGGAGTTTAAATAATTCATAAAATCCACTATAGTATAATTTGGCCTGTCCAAAAAATACAGATGTCGTCCAGGAACCTTGAATAAAATATCCAATTATTCTTATATTCACTGTTTGTTACATATTTCTTACCATCTAGCCCTAAACCCCAACAAAACAAAACTCCTTATCTTTACTCCAACCAAAAACTTCCTAATAAATAAGTCAGAACTCACTGTTCAGTCCCAAAACAAAATTATCATAGACGTTGTCCCCAACACTAAGCTGCTTGGTTTCACCATTGATGACAACCTAACCTTTGACCTTCATATCCATAATAACATAAAAAAAAACATCGGAAACTAGGATCCCTTTATAGACATAACCACTATCTTACTCTTCTGGCAAAACATGCTCTCACCTCAGCATACTTGCTTCCAACCCTCCTATATGGCGCACCCATCCTTACAAACATACAATCCACTCTAAAAAACAAACTAAATTCATGCTACAACAAAATTGCCAAATTTGCCACCAATGCTAAACTCTCCACCCATCATTGTACTACACTACAAGAACTCAACTGGCTTGAACTCCCCCAACATCTAGCATATCTACAACTTACTATTGCCCACAAACTTATTTATTC
Organism: Protopterus annectens; assembly: GCF_019279795.1. NCBI lineage: Eukaryota > Metazoa > Chordata > Ceratodontiformes > Protopteridae > Protopterus > Protopterus annectens. Next base: position 430,919,378 of record NC_056730.1, read on the forward strand.
CCCTGATGCCTGTCCATCCCTCACTAGTTTACTGACCATCTACCACCCAAACCAGCAACTTAGATCTCAAAATAAACTACTACTAAATGTCGATAAACCTAAGCTTTCCGCTGGACATATGTTATACTCCTTTTCTGTCTCCAAGCTATGGAACAATCTCCCCCCTGGACTTAGAGCAATCAATAATCCCATTACTTTTAAAAAATCACTTAAATCTCATCTCACTACACAATGGATTTGTTCCTGTAGCTATACCAATAACCATAAAACCTGACCCTCCCAACTTACTATCTCTTCTTCCCCTATACCACTTGCCATACACTTCTTCTCTCCCTAGCTCTCCTCTCTCTATCCTAACTATTACTATTTCAGATTGTCAGCCTTTCTCTCTCCCTGTCACCTCTGGAGATCTCTTACTTCTCACTTCATTGTATAAAATCTAATAGTTGCTATGCCCCTAAATGTCTATTATTCCCTGTATTGTATACAGTGTTGACTACATATGATTACTGTATTGTCTTAAAATTTATTTGAAAATTTTGTCTGCAAATAACTGTACAGCTTTTCTCCAATTATAATTTTACTGTACTGTTTCAACATTTTCTGTATATATAATCATGGAACTTTTCTCCCCGGGCCTCCACTGAAAATGGTTTTGTCAGGCCCAGTGGACTTTCCCGGTAATCAAATGCAATAAATAAATAAATAAACTAAGCTTTGCTATATTCATGACTATATCCAAGAGAATTATACTGTTTCCTAGTAACTTAACTTCATCAGAGCAAGGCAGATGTGGTGAATGGTTCTGGTCAGGTCCAAGACAGAATACAGAATGCACTGTCTCTCTCAGAGAGTTCTCAAAATAATATCTCAAATATTACTGCTGGGATAGGTTGCAGAATTACATCATTTCTTTTCATCTGACTCTATCCCAGGTGAAACCCCCACTGCTGGAATCTGGCAGTATTTAGCATCTACCTGTGAAAATACATAGACCTCAGATGTTTAGCAGATGCTGGAAGTCATAGAACAATTGCATTCCTTCACATTTCAAGATGTGTAATTAGTTCACTCTGAAGACAGTACAGGAAGCTTTTCAGTGCAGACTCTGTGTCTAGTTGCATTGAAAACTGAAAGATACGATCTTTTATTGCGTAGCCATAAAGTAATTTAATTCCAGCTATTTTTCTGAAGTTATCCTTTTGTATTCCAGTTTCCACTGTTAAAATATATACATTTAAACAGTTACAATAGTGCATGTACATTTCTGTTCTTTTCCAGTAGGGTACACTGTGGATCCATTTTAAATGCAAGCCTTTTGCAAATACTGTTTTCAAGACACATCTGTACAAGTAGTTTTATATGTACATGACATACAGTTCTAAGACATTTCTAACGCAAGCTTCTTACACAAATCATTTGACATATAATTACTTACAAAATTCCAACTAGCTGGGCTGGCAGTATCTCCTGTTGTCACACTTCTCCCCCCCACCCACCCTCGAAGGCTCAAGCTACTTTTTCAAGTGACCTTGAGAAACATTGCTCAGGACGGATGAGCCTATCTGGGAATACATTACCACATACCCTGTCTTGAGAACCCAGCTGCCTTTGCATTTGCTGACCCCAGTACTGTGCTCCACTGTTGTATCATATGCCTGCAGTCCTAGACTCCACCTTAGTAATTTGGGATTTTGCTGTTTGTCTCCTTGTAGCCATAGATCCCCCTGCCTCCTACTGCAAATACCTAGCACCAGGTCCTCTCTATCATGGTAAGGTTTCATCATGTTAACATGGTACAGTTTGTACCCCTGCTTAGCAGTTCTACTAGGTAGTTAACATCACTGACCTTCCTTACCATTTTAAAGAGTCCCTCCCAAGCTGCCTTGCAGCTTGTTGTGCCGACCAGAATGAGAAGTATAACCTGCTGCCCCACAGCATACTCTCTAGCTCAAGCATTCCTGTCATTCCAGACCTTTTACTGCTGTTGGGCTTCTGCCACGTTCTCCTGGGCCAAGACCATGAGTTCCCTGTGTCTTGTCCTGAGGTTTAGGACATGTGCCACAACAGAGTCCTTGTGAGATTCACATTCATACTCCCACTCATCATGAATCAAATCTAGATGTTGCCTCACCCTATGCACATACAGTAACTCAAAGGGTGAAAAACCTGTGAATTCCTGAGGCACTTGTCTGTAAGCAGACAACAGATGGGGCAATATTTGTCTCACTACCTCTTAAACTGGTCTGCGAATGCCTGTAGCATGGTCTTTAGTGTAGAGTTTAACCTCTCCACCAGACCATTAGTCTGGGGGTGGTAGGGAGTGGTCTTTAGGAGCTTCACCCCACAGTGCTTCCACAGACAAGCCAGCAGGTCTGACATGACATTGGCACCTCTGTCAGTCAGTATTTCTTTTGGGAAACCTACCCTGCTGAAAGTCTGTAACAAAGCATTTGCCACCTGTTCTGCCTCAATGGAGGATGGAGCCACCGCCTCAGGGTATCTGGTAGCATAATCTGCTACCACTAGGATATACTTCTTCCCTGTAGAACTTGAGGTACTCAGAGGCCCCACAATATCCATAGCTACCCTCTGAAATGGCTCATCAGTCACAGGCAAAGGCACCAAAGGAGCTTTGACCTTGTCTCCTGCCTTGCCTACCTTTTGGCAGTGCTCACAGGTCATGCAGTACCCTGTTGCATCTCTGGAATTCCCAGGCCAATAAAAGTTCTGCATAGTACGCCTCTTTGTATGCTTTATGCCCATATGACCGGCAAAGGGAATATTTTGAGCTCTGGCTAGAAATGCCAGATGGTAGGTTCTGAGCATGGCCAGCTGTTGTATTCTCTCACCCTCTAGTCCTCCCTCAGGGGTCCACTCTCTATACAGTAACCCTTTGTTCCCAGTCTACAGATTCCCCTTTTCCTTGAGAATCAGGTGTCTCCCTGGCTACTTCCCTAAAGCCTTGTAATGTAGGGTCCGAGAGCTGAGCCTGTCTCTTCTCTTTCTTTATAACCCTTCCCAGCGCCCCTTACAAGGGACGTATCCTCTCTCAATGGTGCCTCACTGTCAGCCTGTGTATTACTACTCACCTCTGCCCTTACAGTTACTCTGTCCAAGGGATTATCAGTACCCACAAGCAGTTGTGTGTCACCTTCAGTCTCACTGCTACTGGGTAGCTGCCTCCCTGAAGTAGTCACCTCACCAGTCCTGGCTTCAAGTATGTGGTCTGTTTGCATCCTTCCAAGCTACCAGACCTACATGCTTGTCTCCAAGCCTGAATTGCATGTAACTTCATGCACACAAGGTACTGCATCATCAGAATCATTCCCTATCAGGGTATCTGCAGGGATATCCTCAAACACACCTACTTGCTTGCTTCCTTTTCCACCCTTCCAGTCAAAGTGAACCTTAGCCTAAGGTATTTGGAATGGAGTCCCTGCTAAAGCTCTGACTGGAGTAGACTGCCCAAGCAAGTAGTGCTCCTCTTTAACCATTGCTGGCTTCACAGTGGTTAGGTCAGAGGCTGTCTCTCTCAACAGTGGCCTGTTTCCCGTCTACTAAGGATATGACCTCTTGTAGTTTGGTACCCTTGTTCTCTTGAGACAACTTACTACTGGCATTCTGTTATTTTCACTTACTGGTTCTCCCACCTTGCCTCCGTGGACATCTATATTCTACGTGGCCCCACTGGTTACATTTAAAACATTTAACCCTTGATCCTGGCAGTGTACCTGAACTAGTGGCTTCCTCTGTTACTGGCAGACTCTGTTGGGGTGGTTTAGGCTGCCCACCATGGGTTCCTTTAGACCTATGTGCAGCACTGGGTATCCCTTTTCTCTGCAGTGATGCCCTTCTTGCTAGATATAGGTCTCCCTTTTTCCCCAACTTATCTGCAATATTGCATTTCCTATTTGCCAGCCAGATTCTCATGTCCTCAGGCAAAGTGCTAAGGCCTTGTTCCCTCACCAAAAGTTCTGCCAGCCCTTCAAAAGTGGTGACCTGACACCCACTCACCCACCTAGGAATGTAAGTGCTTAGTCCAGCAGTATATTCACACACTTTCATCTGCCTTGCATCTATGCTCAATAAACCTTTTTTCTATAAGCTGTAGGTGCTAACTTAAAACATTCTAAGAAACTATTTTTAACTGTATCATAACTTAAGCAGTGTCAGACAATTTAGAAACAGTCAGGAAATGTACCCAAAGCCCATGGTCAACATTATACTGTTTATATACCCTTTGAAATATATGAATAAAACTATCAAAATTATCACCCTCTGTAAATTGTGGAAGAAATTTAATGACCTTTATTGCTCCTGGGGTTCGGTTACTCCCTTCCCAATTACCTCCATGACCCTGGAGAAGAGTCAGCATCTCATTTTCATGTTGCCTCTGCCTCTCATTTTCTTCAGCTTCCAGATGTCTCAGTCTCTCTGCTGATTCTAATTCCATTTGTTTCTGTTTCTCCTTTTCTTCAGCCTCCAACCACTGCAGTTGCTTTGCTGATTCTAGTTCCAACCGGTTGGCTTCCAGTTCAAGTCTCACTAACTCCAGATGGATTTTTAAGTTCTCTGTGGAAAGGATGAACAGTCCATTTTCTGAGAGTTGTACATCCCCAAGGCCAGTCAGGTTGTCCTCCTGGTTGCTGGCCTGTGATGCAGCTCAGCCTAAGGCTGCAGTCATTTCTGCTTTAGTCAAGTTGGTATGCACCAATCCTTTGTCTTGGCACATCTCAGCCATCTGGCTCAGCTTGCCATACTCCTCTGCTGACAGCCATACCTGTTCTCCCTGACTAACAAAGCTAACAAACAAAGTAAATAAAACTATTGTGATATGAAACTCTGAATGTTGACTGTGTGGCTGCTTGAGAGTACAAACACCATCTTTAATGACCACTGTTTACAGGTTACAGGAGTTCAATGTCCACACCACTGAATCCCAATATGTGATGTGGTGATCCCACCACCACCAACCAATAATGTGGCGACCCACCACTGGACCAGTCATCAAGGAGCCTCAATCCTCACCACTGGTACCAGTGGGGGATGTACACTGGGAGGATTACAGGTATGGACAAAGTATTTCCAGATGCAGCTCTCTGCATCAAGTGCAATTTCCCTTAAGGGCATACAGAGTCTACAGTCAGTCCGGGGCTGGTTTGTCCCTCTTTCTGCAAATCCCCAGTAAGACTCCCCACTGGCACAACTATATTGTTGAGATTTCAGCTGAGTGGCCAAGCCTAGACCTCCAGTACCCTCTCTGTCCAACCAGTGCTGTGTGTCCTTGCCCAAGTAGCTGACACACACACACACGCACACACCTGGGAAAGGCTGGCACAGGTTTACTAGCTGTGCTCCATTTTGCCCAGACAATAAGGTAATCACTGCCACCAGCCTACTCCTTATCAGCTACTTTAAGGCCCTTAACAAAGGGTGCCCGATCTTCCTGTGTAATATTAATATTAGTACAAATTAAGAGCAAGACTATTAGGAGTGGTCCACACAGTGTCATCAAATAAATATGCAAGTACTCTCAAAACTTAAATATCTCTACACAGATCAACTACAATGAAAGGTTTAAATATATTTAATAATAATAAAAGAACAAGAAAATACGCTGTATAATCACAATGACATCAGAGTTTAAAATCACTGGAAATATTTAAAACAACATTGCAGGACAGTCTCAGATAAATAATAAAGTATATATATATATATATATATATATATATATATATATATATATATATATATATATAAACTAAGCTTTGCTATATTCCTGACTATAGCCAAGGTAATTATAATGTTCCATAGTAACTTATTTTATCAGAGCAAGGCAGATGTAGTGAATGGTTCTGGTTAGGTCTAAGACAGAGGACAGAACTCTCTCTCTCTCTCTCAGAGAATTCTCAAATTGATATCTCAAATATTACTGCTGGGATAGCTTGCAGAATGACATAATTTCTTGTCATCTGACTGTATCCCAGGTGAAACCCCCACTGCTGAATTTTGGCAGTATTTAGCATCTGCCTGTGAAAATACATAGACCTCAGATCTTTGGCATATTCTGGAAGTTATAAAACAATTGCATTCCTTCACATTTAAAAACTAGTAATTTGTTCACTCCGAAGACAATACAGGAAGCTTCTCAGGACAGACTCTTAAGTCTAGCTCCATTGAAAACTGAAAGATACCATTTTTTATTGTGTAGCCATAAAGTATAGATTAATAGGTTCTTTGGTTGGTACTAGGCTATCAGCCCTAGGGCATATACAAGCCTAGCCATAACAATTCCCTGGCTATTTCTTCCCACACTATTTACTTCCCTAGACCCCTGTAATTTAATTTCAGTTATTTTTCTGAAGTTAACCTCCTGTATTCCAATTTCCTCTGTTTTAAACAGTTACAATAGTGCATGTACATTTCTGTTCTTCTCCAGTAGGGGACATTGTGGATCTATTTTAAACATAAGCCTTTTGCAAATACTATTTTCAGCACATGTCTGTGCAAGCAGTTTGATTTATATGTGACATAAAGTTCTAATACATTTGTAACACAAGCATCTTACACAAATTATTTTGATATTCACCATTGACATATAATTTGCAAAATTCAGGCTAGCTGGCCTCACAGTTTCTCCTTTCGTCACACACCTACCCTGCATTCTCCATTGCTTCAAACACCGATGAAACATTTCAGACCATCATCCACTACTTCCTTCAGGCCCTCCGGAAGTTTATCAAAAGAGGATGCGGATAGGATGATGCAAAAATTTATCAGAGCTCAGATCCAGATGGGGGTTTTACCAGCTCCATCCCCTATGGAATCCCTGAGTCTTCCTATGATGTCCAGAACTGTTTTATCTCCTTCTCAGATCTATCCAGTTGTTTGAGTCCCAGGATCTGAAATTCCTGAGAGGTCTGGCATCGGATCAGAATAAAACTTCTTCTTCAACTCCGACTATATCCCTGACTAGTTCCACTTCAATACCCTCTGATCAGAACAGTTCCCAGAACTGAAGTGTTGGTTTTGGGTCCGTTGGGCCAGGATCAACTCTGATGTTGTGAGATCCCTCCCTCCCACTTGGAGCCTCGGCCCTGGACAGTTCCATCCTCAAGGCACAGATCCGAGTTGTCGAGATCTACCTTTGCCGAGAGTTTCAGGTCTGAGAGGACTGGTCAAAGTCTCTCCGGGTCCATCAGTCTTTGAGAATATGGAAAGGGCTTTTTCTCTCTCTCCAGAGAGCTGCAGTTTCATTTGTTAAAATCCAACCCCTGTTTCCTCATTTACTGTGAGCTCTGAGTTGATCAGACCTACTCCACAGGGACAGCCGATTCCAATAAGTGTCTAATCACTTCTTGTTGAGGAACTTCCCCCTCTCTTCTGACACTTCCTCTGAACACCCCACAGAGGAGGTACATCAGAAGCGAACATGCAAAAGGAGACACATTGACTTCCCATTGGAGTGCCTCACAGAGGATACCATTTTTGATGAAGGAGAAGGGTCCCCAAGATCAAAACCAGACGACATCTCTTCCGAGACATTTTAGAGATCCTTAAAAAGGCGGCTAGTGTTCCAAAAATCCCTCTTCAGAGAAATTGGTATTTTTGGAAGCCTTTGGATTTGGCCCATCTATGTCTTTGATCATCTAAGAGGTCCCACCAGAACGGATAGGATTCAGAACTTATTCATGCTTCCCAATAAAACAGGGGACCTCAGACCAATTTTGGATCTAAGCAATTTGAATCACTGTGGTCAGAAATCAAAGTTCTGTGTGTGGTCTTGGTGCAGTCCATCCTACCTTTTCTTTACAAGGATGATTGGAAATGCTTGACAGATCTTCAGGATGCATACTATCACATCAAAATAGACAGGCACTCCTGAGGGCATTTACACTTTCAGCTAGGAGCCAGTCACTACCAATTCAGAGCCCTACCCTTTGGACTCATCACAGCCCCATAGGGTGTTTTCCAATTGTGTGGCAGTGGTGGCTGCTCATCTGAGACTGAAGGATTCCAAGTGTTTCCATATCTGGATGACTGGCTCCTCATCGCCCCCTCCAGGCATCTTCTGCTTCATTCCAGGGACTATTTGACGAGGTTTGCGAGTCACTGGGGATAACAGTAAATTATGCCAAATGAAACCTGACACCAGTCCAGTGCCTGGAGTTCATTGGGTATGCTTCTAGATACAACAATACAGGTAGCTTCACTAACACTCTATTGCATATCCACCATCAGGAATTGGGCTCATCTACTTATTTCCCATCCATCTCCTCCAGCAAGATCAGTTCTTCAAGCACTAGGATCTATGGCAGCATCCATTGTACCACTTCCCTTGGCACATTTCTTTATACTTGTCCTTCAGTGGACTCTAGCTGTTCAGTGGTCTGTTCTACATCAACCTCTATCCTTTGTAGTCAGGCTAACTGCAATCTGCAAATGGCACATTCAGTAGTAGATTCAGTCAGATGACATTCATCTAGGCTCTCCTTTTGTTTTTTCCGTCTCCATTGGCCACAGTAACCACGGATGCTTCCCATCTGGGGTAGGGGACATTTCCTGGGAAGGATGGTCTAAGGCATGCAGTTCCCCCCAAGAGACCAATCTGCATATCAGTGTGCTAGAGATGAGGGCAGTCCTACTCACGTTCTAGGCATTTCAACGTGCTCTTCCTCTAGGGACTATTGCAGTTCAGACCGACAACTTGTCTGTGGTCTGGTATATCAACAAATGAGGAGGAACCTGGTCTTATCCCTTCTGCAAAGAAGCCACAAGAGTATGGGAATGGGTGATCTCATCAGACCACTTTCTAGTTACAACACATATTCCGGGGAAAACCAGTGTGTTAGCAGACAAACTAAGAAAATCCATCTTGTTGTCTCACAAGTGATTTCTCTGCCAGTCTGTGGCGGAAAGGATGTTCCCTCATTGGGGTCAACCTTGCTGTGACCTTTTTGCATCTCCTCATAACAAGAAGTGCAGCAAGTACTTCATTCTTATCCTCCCTCAGGGGGAGTCACAGAGATGCTGTAATCCATGCTTGGCTCCCTGGTCTTCTTTATATCTCCCTTTTTCCTTGATTTCTGAATTTCTGCAGAAAGCAAGTCAGCTGAAGAGCTCAGTCATCCACATTGTCCCCGTCTGGCCTTGACAGATATGTTTTCCCGTCCTATGGTCCCACCTTTGTTATCCTCCATGGATATTGGAGTCATCTCCGGATCTCCTTTCTCACCCTTCAGGGATCCAACATCTCAATATCCAGGCCCTCAAACTAACTGCACGGTTTCTCCACTTCCACTTATGTTTAGACAGCCTTAGCTTTCTTTTCCCATATGTAGTATTATTTTGGCTTCACAAAAGAAGTCTACAAAGAGAGTTTACAAGAGCAAGTGGAAAAGATTCTTCCTTTGGGTGTTAATTAATGAGCTTTTCCCTTTATCTGCTCCAGTTTCGGCAGCACTTGAATTTTTAGCTATCCTTTTTAAAGAAGGAGCTAGCTTTTCTACCATTAAACTACAGATCTGAAGTTGTCTTCATTTGCTCTTCTTCTCCAGCATCGGATCCGAGCTCCTCCCCTACCCTTAATGCCCGGATCCGTGTCCCACAGGTTGAAGACAAATGAAGAGCAGTAACTCATTTGGAATGTTATGGTGAGTACATATCTTCTTTTTACCAGCTGTTTCTAATTTCCACACAGGAGACAGAAATTATTCCTTGGCTTCATCCAAAGTATGCAAAGCATTCCTAAAGAGTATTCTCAAACCACTGATAAAGGATCCTTCACCTTCCTGTGATCTCACACTTGTGCCCTTAGGTTTAACTCAGAAACCTTTTGAACCTTCAGCTAAAACTGATTTAAAATTCCTTTCATGGAAAACAATCTTCTTATTAGCTATTACTTCTGCAAAGAGGATATCTGAACTCCAGGCTCCTTCCTCAGAAGCCTCTTACATCATTTTCCATTTAGGCAGCATTACTTTACAGACATACCATTCTTTGTATCCAAAGTGGCCTCTGAAAATAACAATCTGATGTTGTCAATTTTCATTCTATCTTTGACATATGGGTTCTGTTCCGAACATCGGTAGTGACTTGGCTGTGACAGCTTGCACTGGCCAAAAACTCTTGAGCTTTACCCTTACCTAGAATGCTCGTCTGCCAAAAACTCTTGAGCTTTACCCTTACCTAGAATGCTCCTCTCCCAGTTTCCTCAGATCTCGTTTGCCACTTTCCATGACAGATGCGTTCGCTATCACTCTCGAGGCTAAGGAAAACTTATAATGTAGTTTTTCTGTTGTTTCACTCTCTTAGTATCTTTTTTTTTCTAGTCATTTCTTTTAAAAACTTATCTACAGTTATTTCTGTATTGTCTGAAATGTTCCTCCCCCTTCCTTTCCTTATTTACACTTTGGTGTAATCTTCTTTATCATAGTAGATAGATTCTATTATTTCTGTCTTGTCTGAACTCTTCCTCTCCCTTCCTTTCCTTATTTACATGTTAGTCTGTCTTCATTGATAGAGTTTTCTCCTCCTCTTAATTTTTTTGACTCCCTTTCTGTAAAAAAAAAAAGATGCTCTATGTTTACTGTCGATTAATAGTGCGTGAATGTGTGTAAGAGTGTCTTAGTTAACTGTTTTTCTTTTTTTTCACCTTTGCTGGCAACTTCTATTTTGTTCATCTCAATGGAGGATAAACCAAAGGTGCCATCTGGTTTCAAATGATGCCAAAATGCGGACACAAGATGCCAATACTGAATAATCACCAGCTATGTGACTATTGCCTAGGCCCTGTCCATGTGCAAGAAGACTGTTCCATTTGTCATGGTTTCAGTCACAGGGCACTGGTGGAAAGAAAAAAAAAACAAACTGATCTTGAAAGGTACGAGTCCCTCAGCCTTCAGCGAAACCGTATCTGGACCAGACAAAACAAGGAGCAAGACTGATGTGCCTTCCCCTTCTTATTCATCATCCTTAAAATATTCAGACAAGTCTACGAAGAGGAGTCTGTCAGTGCCTTCTACACCATCAACACCATTTATGAAAAGGTCAAAATCTTCGGTTCCATCAGTATCTTTAGAACCGGCTGCCTTTACACCTAAATCTCTAGCCCCAAAGGGTCTTGTGGAACTGAGTGTATCAACACATAAATTACCAGTGCAGATGCCTACCTCAATGCCAACTTCGGCACTGAGTTTACAAGCTGAGGAGCCAAATGTTGTGACTCTTCTGAGAAATTCTCCTTCAATTGATCCTTTTTCTGGGAGACTTCCTTCTTTTTTGGAGAGACTAAAATTACCATCTGCCATGTCTGTGCGTTCCACCAAAAGTTTAACTGATGGCTGGTGAATAAAATACTCTGGGCACGAGGATAGTCCAGTTCTTCCTCAACTCCAGCCCCATCGGGTGTGGAAGCTGAACCTTCCTTCACCCCTCCAGGTGTTACTCCTCTGATTTCATCTGAAGCATTAGAGTTTTCAGCTCTGAGTCACCCGGTGCTGACTGCATCGGCTCCGGAGTTATCCACATCTTCAGAACCAGTTTTCGCTCTGAGGTCTACAGTTCATTCGAATCTGGAGACCTCTTGGGGTATATTCTGTCTTGTCGACTCCATGGGCCAGGCATCGACTCCTATTTTTTTGGAGTCTTCTTTGCACCTTATGGCATCGGTACGGATCAGCTCAGCTCCAGGTTCTGTCTCTGGGGATGTCTCTTCAAAGCATGGAGTGACCACTGTTCCGGCGCAGTCTATCTCTGTTCCAGGCTCCCTTCTCTCTTCAGGGGGGCCAGCTTTTGAGGAGATGAAGAAAGCTCTGACCGCCGTAGTCAGACGATGATTTCTACCTCGGAGCAAGTATCCCTTTCTTCCTCACACCTGGATATTCAACCTCCACCCCCACTGGGTCAGCAGATGCTGAAACCTCTGGAATCTCAGATAACAGTTTTTTCCTCTTCTGATACCTCTCCAGATCATCCCACTGAGGAGGCACCTAAGAAGAGAAAGTGTAAGAGGAAACACTTGGATTCCCCAGAGGAATTTATCACCAAAGACACCGACTTTGATGAAGGAGAAGGATCCCCAAGGTCATCCCATGATGATGTCTCCTTTGGAGATATTCTGGAAATACTGAAGCAGAGGGGTGCCTGGAAGACCCCAAATCCTTCTTCTGAGAAGCCAGTGTACCTGCAGACCTCTGACATCTGACCGACTACCTCTTGGATGACTCCACCCACTGATGAGCTCATCCAGTTGATCTCTCAGTGGGCATGGAAAGCCCATGACACCATAGAACCTATTCTCAGGAGACCTAATAAAATCCTATCCACTCCCGAAGACAAACAGTTCTGGGCTAAAGGGTTAGCTGTGGATGCCATGGTCTTGGTGGCAGCCACAAAGAAGGAACTGGCTAACGAGAATGCCTCTATCCATCCACCCAATACAGAGTCTCTGGTGATGGATAGATTTGGGACGTGGTTTTACTCATCATCGACCTTTGCCTTAAGGTCTTTGAATTTTTTGGCACACTTCACCAGACTCCCAAGTGATCTGATCAAGGAGTTATCTGATACCCTGGCAGGATCTGTATCTGAGGAAGTCCAAGGTAAGGTTACTTCCCAGTTGGCTACCCTGGAGTCTGTGCCTAAGTCGTCCAAGAGGTTCATTGCTCATGCAACCAGAGTGGCGGGTTCCAGTGTTGCCATTAGGAGACACGCCTGGATGTGTCTATGTGATTTTCGGAGCCATTTAAATATTCACTCATCAATGCACCCTTTGTCAGATCATCCCTTTTTGAACCAAAAGTTAAAGAAACTCTTTCCAGTTGTGAAAAGCATGGAAAGACCCTTTCTGCCGTGAGCATATGTTTTTTCACTCCCCAGTGATCCTTCTTAAGGAACTTGAAAGGCAGTGGAAAGATGTGATTCAAAAAATACCAAAGACCTTTTCAAAAGACACACGGAGGGAGTTCCCTTAGGGGCAGAGGGGGGAATCCCAGTTGTAGACGCCACCCATGACGCAGAGGTGGCCCACAGAGTCAGGGTTTTAGGGATTCGTTCCCAGGAAAACCTGACCAGCATTCCCAAATAGAGATCCAGTTTTCTTTTTCTGGAGGCAGTTGAGGGGGGAGGCACTTATCCCTGCCCGAAACGCCTGGCTACAAATAACTTCTAATACTTGGGTGCAAAAGATCATTTCCAGAGGCTATTCAATTCCCTTTTCCCTTCTTACCCAGTATGCAAAAATATTCCCAATGTTCCACCCAGTCAGAGGGAACGAGCAGTTCTAGAGATCCAAAAACTGCTAGAAAAAGAGTCATCCAAGAAGTCCCATCAGACCAGATAGAATCCGGAACTTACTCAAGATACTTTTTAGTGACAAAAAAGACGGGACTGGAGACCAGTTTTGGATCTAAGTGTACTGAACAAGTCAGTTCATCAAACCAAATTCTGGATGGTCACGGTACAGTCCATACTTCCATTTCTGGAAAAGGATGACTGGATGTGCTCAGTAGATTTTCAGGATGCGTATTATCATATAAAAATGTACAAACAATTTAGAAGGTTTCTCCATCTCCAGCTGGGAGCCAGTCACTACCAATTCAGAGCTCTGCCCTTTTGCCTCACTACAACCCCCAGGGTGTTCACCAAATGTATGGCGGCAGTAGTAGCAACTCACTTGAGACTGCAAGGATTACAAGTGTTACTGTGTCTAGATGATTGGTTCATTACAGCCCTGACCAGGCACCAGTTGTTACAAGCGAGGAATCATGTACTTCACGTCTGTTTCTTTCTGGGAATAATTGTAAATTACAAAAACACAAAAGTGACCCCAACACAGAACTTAGAATTCATAGGAGGGCTTCTGAACACCAGTACTTCCATAGAATCTCTTCCCCCTGTGAGGTTACAGAAAATAAAAAAATCCAGGTCCAGAAGAGCATGAGCAACAGGAAAGTTACCGCTTGTTTAGTTTTACAAGCACTAGGCACCATGGCAGCAACAGTAACTCTGGTTCCCTTTGCAAGATTTCACATGAGAATACTACAGTTGCTGCTAGCATCTCAATGGCTGATGTTACACCATTTCATGTCGAATCTGATCTTGATCACTAGTCTTTGCAGAAAAGATTTAGCTTGGTGGGTACACTCAAAAGACATTCTTCTAGGCCGCCCCTTGTCCCACCAGAACCGAAAGGCATAGTGACCGCAGAATCCGCCCAGATGAGGAGGGGGACATTATCTGGGAAAGATTGTCCAAGGCATTTGGTCCCCTGCAGAGGCCAACTTTTGGATATCAATGTCTTCTAGTTAAGGGCAGTCCTTTTAGCATTGCAAGCCTTTCAAACTGCTCTTCGTTTGTGAACAGTTGCGATTCAAACAGACAATATGTCAGTAGTTTGGTATGTCAACAAACGAGGAGGAACCAAATCCTGCCCCCTGTGTCGAGAAGTTCTCAGTGTGTGGCAATGGGCAATCTCTTCCAACCACTTTCTGATAGCAGTGCACATTCCGGGTAGTTCCAGTGTGATAGCAGACAAACTAAGCAGGTGTATTCTTCTGCTTCATGAGTGGTCTCTCAACCTAAAGGTGATGGAAAAGAATTTTCATCGGTGTGGCCAGTCTTGCTGCGACTTATTTGCCTCTCCCCTACACAACAAGTGCAGCAACTATTTTGCCCTGATCCCCCCTCTGGGGGGGCCCAAGAGATGCTCTTCTACCCCACTTCCCCTAATTCTGAAATTCCTACAGATAGCAATCTGGCTGAAGAGTAAAGTAATCCTCATTGCACTATATTGGCCTCGACAGATTTGTTTCCCCTTCGTTTGGCCTTATCTGATTCAACAACTTTGGATTCTGAACCTGGGTCCAGATCTGCTGTCCCATCCAGAGGGACTACTTCATCCAAAAATTGTGAACCTCAAGTTTGACAGCTTGGTTGCTCCACTAGCCAGGCTCCCTTCACTTTCTCCCCAAGTATGCCATATTCTCTTGGCATTGCATAAACCAGCTACATGCAAACACTATGTTAGTAAATGGAAGAGGTTTGTCTGTTGGGCTTGTGACAACAATATTGATCCCTTTTCAGTGCCATTTGATAAAATTCTAGACTTTTTAGCTTCTCTTTTCAAGGCAGGCGCTTCTAAGTCTACCATAAAAATTCAATTAGCAGCTGTTTCTAATTTCCATAATGGTTTGGAAGAATCCTTCTTGGCTTCTCATAAGCTTTGCAAAGCCTTCTTAAAAGGAACACTGTTACTAAAACCCCTTACAAAAATCATACCCCACCTTGGGATCTAAACTTAGTATTGCAAACCATTGTTCAACCTCCCTTTTGAAACATCAACTGAATGTGATCTAAAGTTCTTATCCTGGAGAACTGTAGTCTTAATTGCAGTAACTTCTGCCAGAAGAATTTCAGAAGTACAAACCTTATCATGTAGACCTCCAATCTGATTTTCCACAAAGATAGAGTTTCATTGAGAACCAAGCCTTCCTTTTTGCCTAAGGTAGTGTCAGAGACCAGTATCAACCAGACTATTAATTTACCAGTATTTTTCCTAATTTTGCTAACAAAGGTGACTACTACTTACATTTATTAAATGTTCACAGACAATTATGTTTATATCTGCACAGAACTAAGAATTTCAGAAAATCCCACCAACATTTTGTGTCATTCTCATCTACAAGATTTGGACAACCAGTGAACAAAGTGACGCTAACCTGATGACTCAAAGAATGCATTTCCTTTATCTGTAATAAAAGGAAAATGAACTTGCCTAGGTCTTTAAAGGCTCATTCTACAGGAGCTGTAGCTACTTCAGCAGTTTTTCAGTCTGGAGCTTCAATAGATGATGTTTGTACAGCAGCAACTTGGG
This sequence comes from Protopterus annectens, assembly GCF_019279795.1. Lineage (NCBI taxonomy): Eukaryota > Metazoa > Chordata > Ceratodontiformes > Protopteridae > Protopterus > Protopterus annectens. The sequence goes on from NC_056730.1 coordinate 430,935,255, forward strand.
CTACCCCTCATACCTTTATTACTTGTTACAAATTGGATATGGGCTTCATGGGAAAAGCATCTTTTGGTTTTGTGGTGCTCAGAGATATCCTCCTTTGAGTCCTCCCAAGGTCCTAGGTAGTTGGAGACTCAGTCCCATATGTCAAGGATAAAATGAAAATTGACAACATCAGATAAAGAAGTTATGTATTTACCATAATTTTCCATCTGTGTTGTCCATTTTCATTTATCCTAGACCCCCCTCCCTCCTTCCCCCTGCCATTCAAAGCCTTTGATGGGATGCATAATGATATTGTGCGACTAGTGTTATTTGTATATGGCTCCAGATATGGACTCTATGAAAACTATTGGGTTGCTATATTCTTTGTCTATGTTTTCTGCAAACTCGATCTGAGGTACTTGGGAGAGGGGTATTCTGGGTAAGAGTAAAGCTCGAGAATTATTGGCCAGTGCAGTTGGTTCCGATGCTTGGAACAGAACCCATATGTTGAGGATAAATGAAAATGGACAACACAGATGGAACCTTATGGTAAGTACATAACTTCTTTGTAATCAATCTTTTCATTTACCAGTCTTCTTTCCAAAATTTTTAAGTAAAGGAGAATACATGCTTCATCTCCTTGATATACATGGGCAACTACAATTCTGTCTTCACAGGACAAAGCATTTCAGAAAATCAGATCAGTTATTTGTTTTTCACCAAAAAGACCAGGATTACCAGTATCTAAGGTAATTGTAGCAAAATGGATTATAGACTGTATTTCTTGATCTATTTGCACCAAAGCATGGCCTTACCCAAACCACCTGAGGCTCATTCACCCGGAGACATGGCTGCTTCATCTGCCTTTTGGTATAGAACACGTAGCTGTTGCACAAATTGCATCAATAGATGGTCCAGTGCTCATGCATCTCTTACTCATTACAAATTGGATATTGTATCTAGAAATAGAGCCAGATGCCTTTGGTTGGGTGGTACTCCAGAATATCCTTCCATGAGGGCCACCCAGGATCAGCGTAACTAGGGCATCTGTCTCATTGGTTGAGGAAGAATGAAAAGAACAACATCAAATATAAGTTATATACTCGCCATAACTAGGCATCTGTGTTGTTCATTTTCATTCTTCCTCAAATTCCCTCTGTGACGCCCCTGCACTGGCCCACTAATCAGGGAGACTCTATCCTCACCACTGGCAACAGTGGGGAATGTACACACTAGGAAGATAACAAGTACACACACAATAAAGTGCAATATCCCTTAAGAGCACACAGAGGTCATAGTCAGTCTGGGGCTAATTTTTCCCTCTTTCTCCAGATCCCCAATAAGACTCCCCACTGACACAGCTATAGGGTTGAGATCTCAGCCGACTGGCCAAGCCAAAACCTCCAGCACCCATTTTGTCCAACCAGTGCCAAAATGGGAATTGAACCCACAGTTATCAGGACAGCATATAGCAGGTCCACTCAGTTATCTTCATGAGCTAGTTGTCACAGAAACTACTAAATGGTTATAAAAAAAATCTGTCTGATATGTATGAGGCAGAGAAATATCTGTAAAATCTGTAGGAATGCTCAGGTATGTGTAGAACATTGACACTTATTGTTGAGATCTACAGGCAGCATCCATACCTGGGCAACCCTCTGTCATAGATCCTCCACATCACTCTGATTCAGGTTATCATAGCAGTGGTGAACCTGCAGTTCAGTGCAGTAGACTCTGCCCTCTTTCAGTGCTCCCTCGTGATCCAGTTCCATATGTTTATCATGGCAAAGTTCCTGGTTCTGGTTGTAATCCTCTGCTCCAATCCAGCATACAGAGTCAACATCTGTTAAATCTCATCAGTTCAGTTGTGTGCATGGACACATCTTTGCCTTCTTGAAGTAACCATAATGATCCTCAAGTTGAAGAAGTCTGGAAAATACAAACACAGAGAAATGCTCACTGAGGTACCACTCAATCCACAATTAGCAATGGTCTGATCAGTAAATGTATCAAAATCAGTATTTGAAAGTGTCATGTTATCAGATCACTGGAAGGTAATAGGCACATGCCACACATGGTACCATTTATCAATACCTATTGGGTGTTTCTGCAAATCACTGGGTGTTACAGCCCATGAAGCCAGTTTTTGTGGAGAAGCACAAATGGGATTCCAAAACTTGAATTTTAATGAACCTCATTATTTATGTGGTGCAAGTGGTGCTTATAGGTGGGTGAGCATTAGGTTCACTTTGATTCTATGATTCAAAATGAGAGGTACATTGGCAATTAGTAGTATTTTTGTTTTGGTGATTAATAAATCTCTTCAACTCTGTCATTTTCAAAGGTACCTCCTTAAATTATTACTCAAAATGTTATCTTTGGCATGAGTTGTTATAAGTTACTGGAGTGATATTGGTTTGAACTTTATGTTTACAGGTGTTGCTATTTTAAATAAGTGATTTCAGTCCCATGTGCGGTTGTATAGACACCTGCATTGCAGATGTTAACAGTACGTAAAGGCTGATTTATGGGTCATCCGCAGTTCTTACTGGTAATCCCTTGCACTCTGTGATGTAACTATGGAGACTTAGAGATTCTAACACTACCCTGTATCTAATATGTGATGTTGATATTACAAATATTTCTTAATGTATCTTTCTTAACAAAACTGTTAAAAATGTGCTGTTGCTGTTATGGATATTTCTTCAATGATGGATGTGGATTCTGATGAAGAATCCTTGACCTATTCTTCCCAGATTTTCCTCTCCCTTGGACTGTGGTTCTGAAGAGGAGGAATCTGTTAGTCCTGAGTCTCCCTTTGAAGAAATTTATTTTGGTGATACAGTTTCCCATATAATGGAGTTTTTTAAATGGACTGTACCCAGGTCTCAGATGTCCAGTAAAGATAGTATTATTAACTCCTTCAAATGGAGTCTCCCAAGCCCTCTGCTCTTCCTCTGTTCTTGCTACCTTGTTAGACCCCTTTTTTGCAGCATTTTAGGCCCTGACTCTCACCTGTGCTCCTAAGAAACTTGATAGGTTTTATAAGGTGCCTGAGGATTGCAAATCCCTTTGAAAGTGCCCCTCTGCTGACCCTTCTGTTACTTCTGGTAAGCCTTCAAAGCTTTTACCTTCTACAAAGCTGCTCCCCTCGGACAAGGACAGCAGAACTATGGAGAGGTTGGGTAAGAAGGTATGTTCTGATGCTACCCTGGCCTTTAGGGCTGTGAATTACCAGACACACATGACCAGATACGTTTCTGCTCTTCTTTCTCAGGCCTGTCAGGTTATTTCAGATCTTCCTGATTCTGAGGGAAAGTCTTCTGCTCTTTCTTTACTTGGATCATCTCAAGTAGCTCCTCATTGTATTAAATGCAGCTATGATGCAGCTGATTCCTCATCTAGAGCTGCTGCTTTTGGTTCTGTGTTGAAGAGGTATTCCTGGCTTCACCTTCAGTCTTTGTCTGATGATATTAAGGCTAAACTGATAGATGCTCCTCTAGATAATAAACATATCTTTGGTGCTGCTGCTGCTGCTCTTGAGCATTTTAAGTCCCTTCAGGAAAAGGGTAAGGTTTTGCAGGAACTGAAACATATTTTTGTTTTGCCTGTCCTTAAGTTTCAGAGGAATTACCCTTCAAAACCTGCCGTTATCTGCAGACAGTCTCACCCTCCTCCCAAAAGTAAAAAGGGCTCCTCCTGCTAAAGTCTACTCAAACTGCTGCAGCTCAGAAGCCTCCTTTTCAAGACAATGCAGGTTGTGTCTGACTGTCCTTCATCATGTCTCCTCAGTCACGTTCCTCTTTCTCTTTCCCTGTCCCTTGCAATTTGGTTAAAGATTACTCAGGATTCTTGGGTTCTATCCGTCATTCATCAGGAGTACTACATGGTTTGGAAATCCCCCCCCCTTTTGTGCATTCCTCGGCCTCCTCAGGAACAGCTGCCCTTTTTTCCAGAGATTCTTCAGAGCTTTTTGTCTCAGGGAACAATGCAAGAAGTAATAGCTCCTCAAAATGGGAAGGGATTTTACTCCAGAATATTTCTGGTTCCCAGGAAAAAGGGCATCTAGAGACCCACTCTGGATCTCTCTCAGCTCAACACCTTTTTCAGGGTTCCTTTCTTTCAGATGTTGTCTCTTCAAAACTAGTTTCCTCGTCTTTTTCCTCAGGCTTTCCTAGTTTCTCTAGATCTCAAGGATCCCTATCTCTGTATCCTTGTTCATCCCCATTTCAGGACGATTTTATGTTTTTCTGTTTCTTCCTTGCATTTTAAGGTCGCTGCTTTGTCATTTGGCCTCTCTTACTTCCCCAAGAGTCCTTACCAAATGCCTCACTCTTGCAATTGCTTTTTGCAGGTTGAAGGGGAATTTGGATCTTTCCTTATCTGGACGACCTGCTCATTCAGGTTTCCTCTCCAAAAACTTTACTTCAGCATCTTCATTTTGCTGTTTGTCTCCTGCAAAGCGTAGGGTTTATGGCAAATTTCCAAAAATCTAACCTAACTCCTTCTCAGAATCATGTGTTTCTCGGGTTCAGACTTCAGACTCTAACAGTGCTGGCATCTCTGCCTCCTCCCAAGGCTTTAACTGTGATTTTATTCTTTCAGTCCCTTGTTCCTCTGGACTCCATTATGGCCAGAGAGTTTCTAAAGGTTCTGGGATATATGACTTCTACCATTCCTGTGCTTCTTCTGGCCGAGCTCCATATGAGAAATCTTCAGTGTTTCCTAAAGTCATTCTGGTTTCAACATTCTCATTGTTTGGAATTTCTGGTGCCTGTTCTCCCATGCCTCAAACTGGAACTTCAGTGGTGGATTCATCAGTTGTCCCTCAACCCAGGGCTGTCTTTTCAACCTCTATTCCCCACTCAAAGTCTTTTCAGATGCCTCTGGCATGAGTTGGATCCTCCTTTGGTCTTCAGAAAGTGCAGGGGTCTTTGGTCCCTCTGTCAAAAGGACCACACCAGTATCTAAGAGACGAGTCCTCCTTGTACCTCTTCAGGCCTTTCATTCTGTTCTCCTACCAGGTCCCCTCAGAATCTTCCAGATAATACCACAGTGATGTGGTACATCACAAAGCAAGTGGGACAAGGTCTTATGTCTTGTGCAGACCAGCTCTTCAGATTTGGGATCTAGCTGTACAGTATCAGGTACTCTTCAGGGTGTTTATATTCCTTCAGATCAGAACATTGTGGCAGATTCTCTGAGCAGGTCCATAACACAAACTCACAAGTGGATGTTTCACACAGATGTGTTTCTGGACATTCTCCATCAGTGGGGTACTCCTCAAGTAGACCCCCCCCCCAACAGACAGCTTCTTCTCTTTTGCATCAGAGTCCCATGTCCTCTGGCTTGGAAGGTGGATGCCCTCTCTTTTTCCTGCAAGATGATGTTTCTTTATACCTTTCCTCCCCTTCCTCTCATACTGTGTGTCCTGTTCCAGATAGAACAGGATGCTCCTAAAGTCTGGTTGGTGACTTCCTTTTCGCCCAGGCAGCGTTGGTTCCCTTTCCTTCTGCATTTAGCCAAGAGCAGTCATCACAAGTAATCTCACAGAGTGGACCTTCTCACACAAAACTAGGGGTTTCTTATCCATCCCCACTTATCCAGTCTTCACCTGACACTGCGGATGATAGGGTTTCGATCCCTTTTAGGCACCTTTCATTTGAGGACATACTTTGGGTTCTGCAGGAGGCCAGGAAAACACTACTAGAAAATCTTATTTATCTGAATGGAAGAGATTTTCTGTCTGGTGTCTTTCTCGTAACCTGGATCCACTTTCTGTGGAAGTTCCTTTAGTTCTATCTTATTTGTGTGGATTGCTCAATGCTGGGTTGGCATACTCTTCTGTTAAAGTCCACCTGTCAGCCATTTCTGCTTGTCTGCCTTTGACTCCTCCTTTAGCCTCTAGATTTGAGGTCGAACAACCTTTTAAAGCCTTACATCATATTAGGCCTACCAGGAAGCCTGTTCTTACTCCTGGAACCTTACTTTTGTACTGGAAAATTGATTCAGACTCCTTTTGAACCTGTAGTTTTAGCTTCCTTACGGCATTGTTCTTGGAAGACTGTTCTTTGTTTGGCCCTTACCAAAGCTAGGTGAGGGTCTGAGCTGCAGACCCTTGTAGCTGTTCCTCCCTTTTTGTTTTTTCATAAGGACAGGGTGTCCCTTCGTACTAATCCTTGTTTTATGCCCAAAGTGGTTAATGAGTTGTCTCTTCTTCAATCTGTCCATTTACCGACTTTTTTCTTCTCCACAGTCTACTAGTGAGAAGGTTCTTCACACCTTGGATTTACATAGACAGCTGAGATGATATTTGGCTAAAGCTAAAGGCATTCATAAATCTGAGCAGCCTTTTTCTTTCTTTTCATCCTATGTGTTTAGGTTTGGCTGTTTTTAAGCAAGCCATTTTCTTTTGGTTTTCAGAAGCTGTTTTTTGTTACTTTTTTCATGGGAACTCCCTGCCTTCTTCTGTTAAGGCTCATTCTGCTAGGGTTGTGGCGTCTTCTAGCACTTTTTTCAAAGGTTTGAATACTAATTCCATTCTTGGTCTTCTCTGCATACTTTTACCAAACACTGTAAGTTGGATTTTGTTTATAGGGCTAGACCCATATTTGCCAGGGCTATCCGGCTGGTTTTCTTATGGGTTCTGTTGGGCCTTCCTCCTCCCAACTTTTTTCCTGAGCTTTTGTGCTTTCCCTATTGAAATGAATACTGCAGCAGTGATATAGAAGGACATAGTACAGTTGTGTAAAATCTTTCCATAACAGTAGATGTTTTTCTCTTCACTGTTGCAGTATTCACTCCCTCCCTTCTCCTTCTGGATATACATGTTCCTTCTTTTCTCCTTTGACTGTCATTCCTCCTGGGGCTTTTCATTTCTGAGAATGATGCATCCGTACATCACCTTTATGCCCTATGCTGAGCTCAGGAAGCATATCTGTGATGTACGACATCCCTTTTACAACCTAAGGCTTTGATATGCTGGCCGGATGTCAGGCTGTCCTAGGCAGGGAATCCCTATTGTACTGGATACTGCAACAGGGAAGAGAAGGACAACTGCTGTTATGGTAAGAGTTTACGCTGTATTTTTTTTTACTGGCATTGTTGCTTGTTTTCCCAAGGATAGAGGCACCATTTTCGGGTTGACCGTGGAACAGATTCAGTCCCACTGTCTGTTAAGCAAACAGTCTTTACCACCACAGCAGGATAGCAGTTTACCTCAGCTGCAGGTGGGTGAGACTGCTGTGACCATTTGTTATACCTCAGACCACTTATCTTTTGATCCCCTTGATGTAGCACCTACAGCCACTATAGACCAGGGGTTAGCCTCCCCTTGATGTAGCACCTACAGCCACTATGGACGAGGGGTTAGCCAAGTCCTCTGCAGCTGTTGGGGTCCCCTCAGAGACCAAGGGAGAACCACTCTTATTGGTTCTGAGAGAGGGAACAAGGAAGGGTTTCCATTTTGTATCAGAATGATGTACCCATCCTTGGGGAAGCAGTGGCTGCCATTACTAACACAGTTGGCCCCATGTTTCTTGTCAGAAAGAAACAGAAAAACAAGCATGTATCATCTACTTCTCAAATTTATTTGGAAAGGAGTAGTTCACTAGGACTGGCTCAGGGTTTGATTTAGGCTATTGATCCTTCTTGTAGAGTAGTTTCTGGTAAAAGAAATAGAGATTCCTCCTTTCCTGAAGAATTTCAAGATTCTGAATCTGAACAGGAAGATAGGGGAATGGATTCAGAGAGTTTTGTCCTCAAATTTTTGATTCAGACTCAGAAGAGCTTTCTTTCTGATTCTCCGTGTTTAGGTTTATCTTTCTCTGATACTATTGCTAGAATGTCTGACTGTTTTCAGTGGGAGAACACTGAGGTTGTTACAGAATGATTTCTCCAGAACCTGCACCCATTCCTCTTGTCCTGTCTGCCTTAGAAGATGATCAATATGAAGAACATGTGTGCCATCACTCATACTTGGTTGGCTGACTGCATTTCAGTGCCATATGCTTTCTAGTTTTGAAAGGATAGCAAGAGCTCTGGAACTCCATTAGGGTGTGCTCACTGTTGTATAACCAATACTACATCTCTGAACAGAGATGTTTCACAGCAAGGCAATAGATATTATATCATTATTAAATATTATATCATTATGCCTATCCTTCTGTCCCTGATGAGAATACTTATCAGTTTAGTTAAGGTTCTTATAGATAGTTATGGGTTCAGTTCTTTTTGATGGGATGTGTAGCACTTTCTAGAACTTTTCCATTTTGGGGCCTACAGCAGAAAAGACTTGGGTCTGTAAATAGTCATTTCATTTTGCTTTTTTGAGCTTGTGACTTCTGATGTGCTGACCTGCTGACAGAGACAAACTCCTGACAAGGAATTGCTTTAGAATCTGGCCTAATAGCTAGATGGGTATAGTCCATCTTTTTGAAAGACTGTCAAGCATTCAAAATGTATTTGTATTAGGCACCATGCACAGTTGTTTGCTTCACTTTGTTTAACCATAACAAAATAAACTTCAGTCATTGGCAGATTAAAATATAATTTATTAAAAGAAACAACACACGTGTGGGAGACAGTAGTTAGAAAGTCATGTCTCCCTGAACAAAAGACTTCATAACCTTCTATAGGAAACCTTTAACAGAGTAGTTAACTTTATTAGTCATACCACTGCTAGCATCCACTAGAAAAATGCTAACAAGTATAGTTCATAATACAGTTTATTCTTTAGACCATTACTAAATATCTAATAGAAATGCATCAAGTTTAGTATAAAATAGATATGCAACTTATCTATATTTCTAGCTTAGTATAGAATAAGTTTCTTTTTACCATGTGATTTAGAAAGAATGCTGCCTCAGGCCATTCTGTACTTTTCCATGTTTCCACTTATGCTGCTGCAACACATACACTACCCTTTTAGGATAGACATACACTAACCTTCTAGAACACATGCAGTTTCATTTTAACCCTTTACAATCCCTCATTTTCATTTTAATCCTTTACAATCCCTCATCAGGTAGTAGCCTGATTAAATTGTAACTGTTATTCTAAGTATTTTGGTTTAAGCACTTAGGCTTCATACCAGTTGTTGTACATTAAGAAGGTTTGTGGTCTGCACTGTTGTGGCAGGACAGGTAGCTTACATCCTTCTAAGCTTGGAATTGCTGATTGAAAGCTCAGTGTCTGCTATTCTAAAAGTGTATTAGTTTTGGTTTAAGCACTTATGCTTCAGGCCAGTTATTCTACATTAAGAAGGTTTGTGTTTCTGCACTCTTGTGCGAGGAGAGGCTGGAGTCTGCCCTTCTGAGCTGGGAATTTCTGGTCACAGGCTTAATGTGTCTGCTTATTCGAACTGTTTCTTTCTGAAATTGATGCGGCTTGTTGCTGTAGCATAGGACCAGATTCAGGCCTGCTGAATCTAGCTTTGTTTGTATAACTTGAGCACTGATCCAGGCCATCTTTTTTGGAGAAGGTTCCCCTGCACCCTAGTAGCGGGAGTGTGCAGTTAGAACTTGCCTGATTGAAGACTGCTGGAGCAGGGTCAGTTATGAAGACTGCTGGAGCAAGGTCAGTTATGAGTTTTTTTCTGGTTAATTGGGTAACTTGTTGCAGATTTAACTTTTTCTATTGTTTTATATGTAAAAAAAAAATAGCACTTTATTCATCTGCTTTAACTATATTTGTGTTTCTTCCTTCTTTTTTACTAGGGGCATTGACTACAACTCTGAACTGAGATATATAACAATAAGCATCTTTTTATGCGCATTTAAAGTGTTTCTTTATTGTATCTGCTTTATTTTCTGGGGGGGGGGGGGGATATACATACAGATATATATATATATATATATATATATATATATATATATATATATATATATATATATATATATATATCCTTGTTTCCAGCCTTTCTAAGCTAGTATAGTTCAGTTTTCAGGTTAGTGCTGAAGTCAGGGCTGTGTTACGTATCTCTGTGTTTGCCCATATCTTACTCAGATAGAAGGAAGTTTCTCTGTTCACCTGTGAGAGAGGGGAGCTTTGAGCAGCCTATCTGTCCCTGGAGGAGTGGTTTCAGCCCAGAAAGTAGTAGTTTATTGGCCATTTTGGGCTAATTTCTATCTGTTTCATTTCCCTATTATAAAAACCACATTTGCGCGCTGGGCAGCGCCAGTTAGTTAGGGTATAAACTATTCCTGGCTCCACAAAGTCTCCTCTTCAATTTTTCCCTTGGAACAAGACAAACTTTCAACTTAAGCACTCAAGCCATTCATTTCTCAGCTCGGCACTTGCTCAAAACTCATAGCAAGCACTTATAAATCCTAGCACTAGAGAAGGACAAGGCTCTCTATTCAACCTTACCAGCCATTCAGTAAAACAGTTTACTGTACCTATCCAGGCATGTCCAAAGGGCAGTTTCAGGTGTACTCTCCAGTCCAACTGGTGAATCTGGGCATTTTGAGGCAATGTTACAATTGCCTCATGTGTACAGACAACCCTCTCCTCCTACCACCAAACACTAATACATGCGAGAGATGCAATTATAAAGCCAAACTGGAGGCTAAGCTCTCTCAACTCAAGACTGGATCAGACAGTCAAGAGGAGAAGGGAAATACTGGCATCACACCACTAGTCTCACATAGACCCGTTAAACCAGCACCGGCATAAAACACACGTAAATACACGAAAACATACTCAGAGGCTCTAAATAAAAATCTGCAAAACCAACAGAACCCTCCAAAGCAGACATCTAAGCAACCTCCACCCCCCAACATAAACCATGAAACCCAAACTTCACAAAACCAATGTGCCATGCAATCACAGCCCTCAAGGCAAAATAACATAGCCAACATACTAGTAATAGGTGACTCTATAGTCAGGCACACTGACGTCCCACTCACTAGGCTGAATAAGGAAAAGGTTACTGTTAGCTGCCTGTCAGGTGCCAGGATCTGCCACATAACACAAGCACTCCTCGGGTCACTCCAGAACAAGTACAAATATGACTCTGTCATTGTCCATGTTGGTGTGAATGACCTGAGCCATATCTCCCTGGACTACATGGAAAGAGACATGAAAGAGCCCTCTGATCACGTAGCCCTGGCTGGTATGACCCTGACCCTGAGTAGCATCCTGCCGTCACCAAGAATGATACCATGGTATAAAGAAAAAAATATCAATTTCAACAATTGGCTAAGTTTCTGGTGTCATTCAAAGGGGATCCAGTGTCTGGGATGACATGCTCGACAAGCCACGCTGCTTCGCTAGAGACGGCTTGCACTTGTCACCCTTAGGCTTTCGAATAATGGCCAAGGCTCTTGCCATCCCCCATAGTGCTTTTTTAGGAAAGGCTCAAAAGACAAACCCACTGCCGTAAATAGCACAAGTAACAAAAATCTGAGGGTAATACTACTCAGTACCAGAAGTCTAAACGACAAAATGCACACACTCTAGGCACTCCTCAGTATGGAGAAAATCGATATATGTTTCAGTAACAGAAACCTGGTTTAAGGCTCCAGAGAGCACCCCAGTACTACCAGGCTACAACTCATACCATACATTTCGGCCACAGAACCCAGACCAAAATACAAAAGGCGGGGGAGTATCCATATTCATCAAGGATACCCACACCTCCAGGTTAGTGGCACAGCACGATGCTTCGGAGATTATCCACGTGCACCTAACAGCAGGCAAAACTGCAATTCAAATTGTAGCTTGCTACATATCACCCACCATGTCCCAGACCCCCATTCCGCATTTCTGGAAAACACTGGGTAACATAAAGGTCCTACCAAACACCCTAATATAAGGTGATTTCAACTACCCAGACATTAACTGGGAGAACTACTCAAATACTAACTCCCTTGCCCAACATTTCCTAGAACTTATAAACTCAAATGCCCTGGAACAATTGGTCAACACTCCCACCAGAGGTGACAACATATTAGACCTGGTCATCACCAACATGAGCGACCGGTGTTCCACACCAGAGGTAAACCCCTCGCTGGTTAGATCTGACCACAAACAAATCACTTTGGATATCCACATTCCGCCCCCACCCCTGGACAAGGAAACCACCGTGAAAAACTTTTCAAAAGCAAACTTCACGGGGGATCACTTCAGTGGCTCTGCTGGACAGAGGCACAAGGAACTAATCTAAGGGGGCAGCGAAAGCCAACACATTCTGGCTAGGCTTATAAATGCCTTCGGGCAGATAGCCTAGTACCTACCTATGAACCTATTTGATGCTGAGAAAGCATAATGTAAAACATATTTTGCATTTTAAATATATTGTCATACATTTTTCCAAAACCTTCAAAAACTAACTCTTCATTTTCACTTGATATTTCACTTTCATTGGCACGATCTATAAATGACACCTTTTCAAAATCACAAACATATAAATTCTGTAACAGTGGGTTTGATCGAGATGCAGTGAGTTTGGTTATTAAAGCTTTACATAAAAATAAAATAAAAAAAAGTCATAATAATAATAATAGCAATAAGAACAATAAATTTCAACAAACTGCCTCCCCATCCTGAAAACAGATTGATTAGCCAAGCCCATTGTGAACTATCTGCTTTTTTGGTATCTGACAGTTCAGCCCCTTTTTGGATGATTTACAAACGACTATGTAGTGCTTGCTCAGTATCGGGAATAAACGATCAGTATTCTTTGTGCACAAGCACGCACATGCCTCCCTTTGATGCAAGTATGAAATCAAGTGCCATCCAATTTTGGAGTACTACTGCACGCATGGCACTCGGCTCTAAAGTAATCAAATTAACAGTTTCAAATGTTGTGTTGCTTAACACTTCTAATAGCTTAGAGAGCCTTCTCAGCTCCCAAATTGATTTTACAGTCTCATAAGCAGGTAGTACACCAGCCCCAGAAATAACATCATCACAAAGGTCCATATGCCTTTTCTAAATAATGATGATAAATTCACAAAACATTGACCTTTCCAACTGGATTTTTTTACAGTTGGAGTATCTCATATATTACAAATTTTGCCACTGGGCAGGACATTTACATGTCGAATGGCTAGAAGAACTCTCCCAATATAACAACTCCCTGACCAGTTTGCTGGCAGCCAGGGATGTGCTAAACTTCCACAAATAAAATAAAAGTCTTTCAGCATGACCTTTACTGCACTTCCACTATACATTTTTCAAGTAATATCACATTTGCTCTGTCCAACTTCCACAGTCCCATTTTTCACATAAGTATAACCCAAGACAGTCACTGCAAGTCTAAGTGCGCAATTTTATTAAACAGTGTGACATTATGCAACAACGCATTTTTACCTATTTCCATTGATAAAAATGCTATCCCCATATCAACTTCATTTACAGGTAATGGAAGCAATGGGATACCTCCATCACAGTAGGTATGTGGGCAGACACCCAACAGTTAGTAACATTTAGAGTCTTAGCATATGTGTTCAAAGTGACATGGAATGTATTGAAATTTAGATGCCAATCTGCTGATTTCTGTCTAGATTTTATTGTTTTATTTTTCTGTTAAGAAATTGAGCAGTACTTACAGTTTCAGCAGAGATCAGGAAATGTAGTAGTAGAACAAAAATAACTGTTGCAGTCATCACAGCAGCAATCCGGCATAAATGACAAGCTGGGCGGTGTCGAAGTAGAATTTCAAAAATGATTAGGCACAAATTTGTTTTGCAATTAATAGCTTGCTGCTGCACTCCAAACATACTCTGTAAAGGTTGCTGTTGTAGTTTATCTCTCATGAGCAGCACTTGGTCGCCTTACTCAGGGAAAATGTCCCCTTCTGATGCCCTCACAGAATCGGTCATTGGTTCTGTTCCCCGTCTTTCTGTTTTTTCTTCTGGTATGAGAGGAATCTGGTTGGTCATCAGATAAGTCTACAGAAGGTAGATTGAAGGGAATTGGTTGGCTTCCCTCATTTGGCACTGCTTTTTGGACATGGGAGATATGGATCCATGTTGGAGACCTTCCGAGTCTAATGGCTGTAGCTGTAATGGGGAGCACCAGGAGGTTGGATGGTGTGTCTGGAGAAGGAATGAACAAGTACCCAGTATCGTGGGTTAGCATCATGTGGTGCATCAGGATTAGGCTGGAGCTGGGGCAGATATTACCTCCAAATGAAGATGCTCCAGAACAGAAATAAGTTGTTTACAATAATTAAGCATTGTCTCATCAATTACCTGCAGATAGTGATGTGGCTGGCATCCTCATAGGACATCCCATGAGGATTTCATGAGGGGAGAACTTTCTAGGTGCACTCATTGCACTGTGGATAAGTAAATAAAACTAACAGCAAGGCCTGTGGCCATTTTAGGCCCATTTCTGCAATAAGTTTTGTTAACTCAGTTTTCAAAGATTGATTCATTCTTTCTACCATGCCTGAAACCTCAGGTTTGTGTGGACAGTGATATTGCATCTGAATATTTAGAACTTTACAAATTCTTTGAATAGTCTGACTCATAAAATGAATACTTCTGTCTAACTGAATACAATATAATACCCCAAAATGGAGTATAAACTCATACAAAATCTTGACTACTGAGACTGCATCATTTTTGATGCATGGGTATACTTCTACCCAACCAGAGGCAACATCATTAAAAACTAGTACATATTTAAACTTTACACACATTGGTAATTTTGTGAAGTCACACTGTATACAACAAAAAGGTCACCATGGCTTTTTAATATGCTGTGTGGGAACAGTTACAGATTTAGAAATATTAAATTGAAGACATATATTACATGTTTGTACAAGATGCTCAACAACTTCTGAAGCGTAAGGGGGCATACCAGTCAGGCAAAAATCTGTCTTATTAAAGCATTTTTCCCCAGATGGGAAGGCGAATGGTAAGCCTGTACCAATTGCGGTAAAAGAGTTCGTGATGCTGCTAACCTTCCATCTGTATGGCACCAGACTGAGTCTGGGGAACAACAGCAGCCATCATGGAGCTACCTTACCTTTTCAGAGTAATCAGCTTGGTTCTGAAAAGACAACACTTCCTGCACAGTTATAAGCACATTTTCAACTAAAAGAGGCTGCAAAAAGGAAGCCTGAATAGGATTTAATAAAGCAGCCTGCCTTGCCGCTGTATCTGCAAAGATCTTTCCTACTGTTTCAAATGAGTTATCTGACCTATGAGAGACACATTTAACAACAACTGTTTCCCTAGGGAGAAACAGGGCATTTAATAATTATGCTATAAAGATTGCATTTTTATTTTTTTTCCCCACAGAGGTTAAATAACCTTTCTCTCCAGAGATTTCCATAATCATGAACCTCTCCACAGGCATATTTTGAATCACTGTACGCAGTAACGGTCCTTCCCTGTACTAGCTTGCAAGCTTCAGTAATAAGCAACTGGTGAAATCCATTGTTTCTTTTCTGTGCTAATAATTCTAATGCTACCTTGTTGCATTCACAACAGAAAAGAAAGAAAACTTTTGAATAGTCTGGCAGTCCTAAAGCTGGAGGATTTGAAAGAAGTGATTTTAACTGAGTAAAAGCTTGTTCATGGCACGGTTGCCATGGGAGGGGCCCGGGGTGTCCTTTTTCAATAGTTTTAATAAAGGTTTAATTATTTCAGCATAGTTGGGAGATCCACTGTCTACAACAGCCTGCTAAGCCAAGAAATGCTCCAAGTTGTTTTGGAATAGTAGGTCTTGGTGCTGCCTGTATAGCTGCAATGCGAGAGGGCAGAATGTGTTGTGCATTTTCAGAGATTAGATGTCCGAAATACTGGACTTGCAGTTGCCAAAGCTGAAGCTTAAATCAGTTTAATTTAAATCCTAACAGCTAGTTTAGTTAACAAGAAAACAATATCAGTCTGACAGTCAAGTAAAGACTTAAATGCTATGAGAAAAACATCTACCTACTGTAGTACTGTACTAAGGCAGAACCGCAAGGTAACTGTATTTAACTAGCTGCATTTTCATTTCTCTTGAAAATAAGGTGGGTGGTTCTACATAGTCTTGGGGTAAGTGTGTCCATGTGTATTGCTGTCCTCTATATGTAAATGCAAACAAATACTGACTATCAGGGTGTATTGAGATAGAGAAGAAAGCTGAGGAAATATTAGTAACCGAAAAGGTGGTAGCAGAAGGGGGAATTGAGCTAAAAATAGTTGCTGGATTTGGTACTATGGGAAAAGCAGGCACAGGGCTCAGGTCTTGGACAAATCTATGTGTCTTTGCCAGGTTTCTTTACTGGTAAAATGAGTGTATTACAAGGACTCCTAGTAGGAATAATTATGCCTTGTTGCAGCAATGCTGAAATAACTGGTTCAATTCCTGCTTCTGCTCCTGCAGAAAGAGGATATTGTGCTACCATGGGCAGAGGTTCATGAGATTTTAAAGTAACTTCTACTGTTGTAGCATCTCTAATAAGCCTTACCTCATTTTCATGGGTTGTCCATAACTGCGAAGGAACTGTGTTTAGTAAGTCTATATCTGATGGCTGTATAGGTACTGTGTTAGGACAGAAAAGAGCATTTCCTCATCTAAAACACTTGCAACAGCACACATCTGCATCACTGAAGACTCACTGGAAACATTTAAATATATTGCAGTTGTATTGACTCGTTAGAGAGTGTACTATTCCCTGTTAGTCTAATGACCCTTTCTGTGCTTGTTGTGTTTTTCGCCGTCGTTTTCTCCTCGGGCCTTGCTTTCTCCTTCGAGCCTGTTTAAATTAGAGGGATCTTCCTTTTTTCCCTACCTTTTCTCAGATAGCCGTTTAAGTTAGGGGCTGTCCCATCGGAGGAGTCACAGTTTAAGTTAAAGGCTCTCCCCCTTCTTTTCTTCTCCCCTTCAAACAAAAAAAAAAAAAAAAACTCAAAAAGTTCTTCCTTTTTTGGTGTTGGGCTACCTGTTACAGCCTGGTGGTGGTTAGTTGCTGTGTGCTGTTAGCTGATAGCTTTGTGGTTTTTTACAGTACTGTGAACATTTTTTTTCTCTAGTATTAACATGTCTAAAGAGTCAAATCCTCTGAGTTTAAAAAATGCGACTCGTGTGGCCAGAAAATGTCCCTTACGGACGGGTACACAAGTTGCATTTATTGTTTAGGGGCTGTTCACCTGCAGGACTCTTGTTCGATCTTTCATGCTTTCAGTTACTGAGTCCTGCAGGAGAGAAGAAATAAGCTAATTTTATGTGGCCTCCTGAAGAACCCTCAAGATTCTTTGTCTCAGGGTCCTCAGCCAGCTAAAGTGTCCGAGAAACACACCAAGCCATTGGTTCCGAGTTCGGAACAAACAAAAATCACTGAAAAGCCTACTGCTCTGTTGGTTCCCAGCATTGGCTCTGACAAAGCTAAGTCTCCGGCGGCTCCATTTGTGTCCTCGGAGCCAATCCAGACCCATAATAGATCAAGGTCTCCTTCTTTGGAGCCAGTACGCTCTGCTCCACAATCTCCTCTGCTGCAACCTGGAGCAGACAGTCACTGGTCCACTTCACTCTCCTCTCGGTCCTCCAGGCTTTCGGATCATGGCGTGGAGAGAGTGGTCAACAGGCTCGTCAAGTCATAGGCACTTGCTAAATTACTTTCAAGCCCAGCCCATAAGGAATTGGCTCCTTCGGCCCATCCAGTTTCTCCATTGGTCCTCCTCCAACTCTCTTGAGCTCGGAGCCAGAGTGCATGGAGGTCCTGGTGATGGAACCGTTGGCTCCAGTTTCTTCTCGTTTATCGGTTCTGACAACCACTCTGATCTCCTCGATGTCACAGTCCGTCGAGGGATCTGGGCACCGAAGCTCTCCCGCCGGCCCGAGGGGGGTAGTGGCATTGGACCCTTGTCTGACCCCGCTCTCCCTCTCGGAGCTTTGGAACAGGTGAGCTCAGCTCTCACATTGGACTCGGTGCCATCACTCCCAGTTCGCAGGAGATCTCCAGGCTGTTTGGAGCCGGCGGCTTCTTCAACTCGGGACCATAGCACCTTCAAGGTGATGAGGAGCGTGCTGTCTCCTGAGACTTCTCCAACCTCGGCTCCATTGGCTCCTTATCCCTCGGTGCCTGTGCCTGCCTTTGTCCCTCCTCCTGCCTCCAAGAGTAGGGAACCTGTGCCCCAAGCCGCCCCACTGGGCAACCCCACCTCTTCCGAAACCTCCCTCAAACATTCGGAGGAGGTCCCTCGGAAGAAAAATGTAAGAGGAAGCATCTAGACTCCCCTGAGTCTATCACTTCAGATACAGACGTGGATGAATCGGAAGGGTCCCCACGGTCCCCTTCTGAGGATGTCTCCTTTTCAGACATCTTGGAAATCCTTAGACAGGGGTGGCTGGAAGTCCCTAGCCCCTTCTGAGGACGAGTCTGTCTTCCTGGATGCATTTGGTTCCCGACCCTCCACCTCTTGGGTGTCTCCGTCTTTCGACCCACTTTTGTCTGTAGTGAGTCGAAAGGCATGGAGTGCCCCAGAGATCATGGAACCAGTTCCGAGGAGACCAAATAAATTTATTACTGCTCCCAAGGATAAGTCTTTCCTTTCCAAAGGGGTTACTGTTTATGCCATGGTGGTGGCAGCAGCCACTAAGAAGGAACTTTGGAAACTTCTTCATCTGTCCATCTGCCGAACAAAAAGTCTCATACGATGGACAGGTATGGGAAGTATTTGTTTTCTTCAGTGACCTTTACCCTCAGGTCGCTGAATTACTTGTTTCATGTCACATGACTTAAGAAGGATCTCCTGAAGGAGCTAGGAGATACCTTGCAAGATCCTACAGCTGAGGGAGTTGAGCACAGAGCAGCTTCCCAGTTTGCGACCTTGACCTCCGTGGTTAACTCCTCCATGAGGCTCATTTCTTATACAGCAGATGGAGCGAGTAGGGCAGCAGGTACCAGGGTACCTTTGCGGAGACACTTCTGGATGCGCCTTTGTCAGTTTGCGAAACATTTTAAGTGTTCATTTACCAACACCTCTTTCGATGGCTCGTCCTTGTTCGGGCCTCAGGTAAAAGAGACTCTCACCAGGTGTGAACAGGATGGCAAGACTGTCTCTGCCATAGGAGTCCATTTTTCCACTCCATCTAGACCCTATCCTAAAGGTCAGAAGAGTGGAAAGATGTGGTTCCAAACATCCCAGGGAGCTTCGCCTGACACACGTGGAGATTATTCCCCCATGGGCAGAGGGGGAAACAACAACGGAAGACACCACCCTCGCGGCAGAAAGGGGTCTGCAACAGCAGGGCAACAGAGATACTTTCTCTGCTAGGCCCTTCCAGCACCCCTGATGGAGGCCCGGCTGTCCACCTCTGGAGGCAGTCAGGGGCAGAGTATTACTGTACCCAGCAGCCTGGCAATCTGTCACGAGAGAAACATGGGTACTGTCGATAATATCCAGAGGTTACAAAATTCCATTTTCTCAGTCCCCCCTCAGAAGAAAAGCATTCTATCCCAGATGTTCCACCCAGTCTTTGGGATCATGCAATCCTAGAGGTTCAAAGATTGCTATAAAAAAGAGCCATCCAAGAAGTTCTCGCAGACCAAATCAGATCCGGAACTTACTCAAGGTTCTTGGATCTCAGCAAACTAAACCAATCAGTAAAAAAGACGAAGTTCTGGATAGTAACACTGCAGTCCAATCTTCCCTTCTTGGGTCAGGACAATTGGATGTGCTCCATAGATTTCCAGGATGCGTATTACCACATAAAAATGGATAGGCAATTCAGGAGATTCCTACGCTTCCAGCTGGGAGCCAGTCATTTTCAGTTCAGGGCCCTGCCCTTTGGTCTCACCACAGCCCCCAGGGTGTTCATCAAGTGTATGGCAGTGGTCACGGCTCACCTGAGGCGTCTAGGATTCCAGGTGTTTCCATATCTAGACGACTGGCTCCTCACTGCTACCACCAAGCATCAACTGATCAAAGCTTGGGACTACACAATCCAAACTTGTTCCCAGTTAGGCATCACCATAAACTATGAAAAGTCTGCCTTGTTGCCTTGTCAGTCTGTTACCTTTATAGGGGCAGACTTACATACAAGACGCATGATAGCAAAACTGCCTCAAGACAGGGTATCAACCATTCATCAGCAAGTTTCGTTTCACATAAAGAAGGCGAGAGCTCAGGCAAGAGAAGTTTTACAAGTCTTGGGCTCAATGGGCACCGCAATTATGCTAGTTCTGTTATCACGCTTCCACATGCAGATTCTGCAGTGGCTTCTTTTTGCTTAGTGGTCTTTCCAGGATTTGCCAATGTCTCACATGATCTTGATCACAGAATCTTGCATAAAGGACCTAGTATGGTGGCTTGTCTCCCTCCAGGTGACTCTGGCCAGACCCTTTCTAGATCCCCATCCTGTAGCCACAGTGACCACAGACGCTTCCCAGATAGGGTGGGGGGGTATTATCTGGGACAGACTGTCCAAGGAATGTGGCAACCTCATGAGTACCATTTGCACATCAGTGTTCTAGAGATAAGAGCGGTGCTTCTGGCATTGCAAGCACTTCAAGACTCTCTACCTACTGGGACCATTGCAATTCAGACAGACAATATGTCAGTGGTATGGTACATCAACAAGCAGGGTGGAAGCAGATTTTGCCCCTTGTGTCAGGAGGCGCTTTGAGTATGGCAATGGCGATGTCCTGCCAACATTTTTTGATTCTGACGCACATTCCCGGAAAATCCAACGTGATAGCGGACAGGCTCAGCAGGGCTATCCTCATGCCTCACAAGTAGTCCCTGAAGCAAGAAGTTGCAGACTTGATTTTCCGCAAATGGGGCCAACCATGCTGCAGTCTTTTTGCCACTCCCCTAAACAACAAATGCAGCAGCTACTTCACCCTGGTTCCCCCTCCAGGACAGTCACCCAGGGATGCCCTTGTTCATGATTGGCGTCCGGGACTACTATATGCCTTTCCACCTTTCCCTGTAATTCCAAAGGTACTTCATAAAGCAAAATCGCTGGGTTGCAAACTCATCCCCATTGCTCCTTACTGGCCTCGTCAGATATGGTTCTCATTTCATAGGTTCATAGATTGATACTAGGCTATCTGCCCTAGGGCATTTATAAGCCTAGCCAGAGTGTGTTTGGCTTTCGCCACCCTTTTAGATTAGTTGACTGTGCCTCTGTATAGTAGGTCACAGAAGATAGCCCTTTTAAGGTTAGTTTACTGTGCCTCTGTCTAGTAGGGACACAGAAGAGATCCCAGGGGTAAACCTACGATCTCCCATCCACTCGTCAAGATTTCTCTTGAAGAGGGTCATTGAGGGGCTCTGCCTAACATGGATTGGGATTTTTTTCAGAGTGAGGGGAGCCTCTGGGATATGAATCTGTCCCTCCAGCATGTCCTGTTTATTTCTGTGCTGAGGTTTAAGTCCCTGGAGCGTGTAGCTCTAAGGGATTTGGATTTCCTGAGGTGGAGCATGTCCATTAATTCTGGTTTGGACATGGCTTTATACGTCAGGCACAGATCGCCTCTGAGTAGGTGGTAAGCAACCGAGTAGAGCTAGAGTTTCTTTAGCCTAACTGCGTAGGGCATCTGTTTGAGTCCCTTGATCCTCTTGGTGAGGTACTTTTGGGGTCTTTCCAGTTGCTGCAGGTGTCGGGTAAGGTACATCCCAAATGGGGCATTGTATTCAATTACGGGCCTGATGAGTGATGAGTAGAGGGGCACAATGACCTCTCTTGATCTAGATGTGAACCCTTTCATGATAAGGTGGGCTATATAGAAGGTCTTTCTAACCACTTTGACAACGTGATTGTCAAAGGAGAGATTGCTATCTATGTGGGTCCCCAAATCCCTAATTACTTCTTCCGTACTTAATGGATTACCACCTATGTGGTAATTTGTGGGCACTTTGTTTTTCCCAAAGGGGATGACTATGCACTTTTTGGCATTTAGCTTTAGGCCATGGCTCTGGCACCAGTTTATCCATCTCTGTGAGACCCTTTTGGAGGATGCTTGTGTCAGTCAGCGAGTCGATTATGGCACCCAGTTTGCAGTCATCTGCGAACTTGGTCAGCCATAGTCCTATTCCTTCGAACACATTAATGCTGTACAGAAATATATCCTGCGTTTTCGTTTCAAGTGACTTCCTCAGATGAAGAAAACTGAATGCATACCTCAAGGGAACTTCACAAGAAAGGCTGTGAAGTTCACTTGAGGTATGCATTCAGTTTTCTTCATCTGAGGAAGTCACTTGAAACGAAAACGCAGGATATATTTCTGTACAGCGTTAATGTGTTCGAAGGAATGGGAGTCTCAGTGGAATAAAGTGTATTACGTATTACCAAGCATTTGAGCTTTCTTTTTCAATTGCTCCTTTGTATTTGTGTTAGCTGGACTGCTTAGAGCAATTGTTTTCCATTTGTTGACTTTATTTCAGCCATAGTCCTCCCATGTTAGCCTGTACCTCAGAGAAATATATACCAAACAAGAGAGGTCCCAGGACTGAGCCTTGTGGGACGCCACTTGTAACTGGTTTAGAGTCTGACATGGCACCTGCAATTCTGACCATGTGGGTTCTATCCCTGAGCCAGTTTGCAACCCATCTTGTGACATAGGGGTTGATATTTAAGCTGGTGAGCTTATTTATGATGCCCGAGTGGGGTATTGTGTCGAAGGCTTTTGCGAGGTCCAGGTAGGCTGTGTGGACTACTTTCTTTGCCATCATCTTCAACTGGAACCTTGGATACTGGACCCATTTCCGGACCTCCTGATGCATCATTCGGGCGGGCTTCATCCATCCCTCCAAACTCTCAAGCTGACTGCTTGGTTCCTCCACTTCCAGTCTTAGCCAGGCTACCAAACATTTCTCCTGCTGTACAACACATCCTAGTGTCCTCCCACAAGCTGTTAACATAGGTATTCAGTAAACTATTTCTACCAGGAGGATTTACACTAGCAAATGGAAGAGGTTCTCTTATTGGGCGAAGAGCAATAACATTGATCCCTTCACTGCTCCTGTTCACAAGATTCTTGACTTACTGGCCAAAACCTTTGAAAAAGGGGCAGCTGCAGCTACTATTAGGATCCAACTTGCTGCCATCTCCAGTTTTCATGTAGGAGACTTGGGTTCTAACATTATGTCCCATACGTTGTGCAGGGCATTCTTATGAGGTATAACACTTTTACTGCGCTCGGTAAGAGAACCACTCCCCCACCCACCCCCCACCCAGGACCTACACTTGGTTTTAGCTTCTATGGTTCTGACACCTTTTAAACCAGCAGCATCTTGCCCCTTGAAATTTCTATCTTGGAAAACCCTGTTCTTGGTTGCTATAACCTCAGCTAGACGGGTTTCTGAATTGCATGCTTTGTTTATTCGTCCACCGTATCTCATTTTTCACAAAGATAGAGTCTCTGTTAGGACCAAGCCTTCCTTCTTGCCAAAGGTATGTTCAAAGTATAACTTAAATCAGTCCATTGAACTTCCTGTGTTCTTCTCCAATTACCGCAACAAGGCAGAGTATAGACTACACCAACTGGATGTTCATAGACAATTACGTTTTTATTTACACAGGATCAAAGACCTCAGAAAATAGATAGCCACCTCTGTTGCCTTCCAAGCTAAATTGCCTTTAGATTCAATCTGTGCAACAGCAACATGGGCAAATCCTCATACCTTTATCACTCATTACAAAGCGGATGTGGTCTCCCGGAATAGGGCATCCTTTGGTTCCACAGTCCTGAAGATTTTGTTCAATTGAGCCACCCAAGAACAAGGTGCTGGGGATGCGGTCCCAACCAGCAAGAAGAAGGCGAGATGGGACAACATAACATAAAGAAGTTAAGTAACTACCATAACGTTCCATGTTTGTTGTCCTTCATCTTGCCTTCATAGGTTCATAGGTTCATAGGTTCATACTTCTAGCTGCCTGCCCCGAGGCATTTACCTAGCTCATGCCCATTGTGGCTTTACGCCACCCCTTTAGGGAGGGATATATAACTATTATTGCTGTGTGCCTCCGTCGAAGACACTGAGGGTGACCCTGGGGTATATCTGCTATCTCCCATCCATTGGTCAAGATTTCTGAAGAAGGCCAGCGAGGGCAGCAGGTCACATGCTGTACCGACTTTGTTCCACAGCATAGGAGTCTTTGGGTGATGAACTGTCTCTCCAGCACGCCCCTACTCCCTATTAGCCGCCGTCTAGTCTCCCGTCGTGTCTCTGATGGCCTCTCTGATCTCTGTTGGATTTATAGGGGTGAAACATATTGACGGCCTCTCCAGCTGCTGCAAGTGTCGGGTCAGATACATTCAATAAGGGGGTGTACTCAATCATTGGTCTGATGAGGGATGATAAAGAAGACTATAACTTCCCCTAGATGAGATGAGAACCTTCATGATAAGTAGGCAATGTAGAAGGTCTTCCTAACTACTTTAGCTACATGGGTGTCAATGACAGACTACTACTAACTCCAATCCCTGATAAACCCTTCTGAAGGATATCTGTGTCAGATGTTTTCTACTATGGCTTCAGTTTTTTGCGTCATCTGCGAAACTTTGTCCAACCTCCTGCTCCTGTTTGTTGTACTTGTACTGAAAGATGCAGTAACAAGAGTGGGCCCACTGTGGGGACCCCACTGACCACAGACAGAACTTGTGACAGGCTTTGAGGCAACTCTGACAACTCTGACTCTGTCACTCTGTCAGTTTGTTTGCAACTCCATCTTGTGATGTATTGGTTAACATTTTAACATTTTCAATGATACCCGATTCAATGAAGTGGGTATTGTATCAAAAGTCAACCAAGTTTAAAAGGTGATGATCTGCCTTGAAAGCCAAACTGGTTGGATCCAAAGTCTGCTTGTCTGTAGGATCAGTAATCTTCACATCATTTTGAACTAGTTCTGAGCATATCTGGGAGTTTCCTCCTAGGTCTTTAATACATAGCAAGGAAGGCCCTTGATTGTCTTTTTTGAGTTAGCTATTTTTCTTTTTTGCTTTTTTGATGATTTTTTTAGAGAGGAGTTTTTTTTTACTTATAGTGATCAAGGGTGTCTTACCTTTTTTTAATTTTTGCTCTATCTTGTAGTAGCTTCCTCCTTTTGTTGTAGAGTTTGTTTATGGCTGGGGTTGAAGTTCTTTACTGTGGTCTTTTTATTTCAGGTGGGGTGGGATGATAGGTTTCTGTCACAGCACAGACATCGATGTTCTCATACTGAGAGGGCCTTTTTGAAGTATTTTTTGATTTAGGACTTCTGGCATTGGAGCAGCAGCACCCTTTTTTTTTTTTTTTTGTTTCTAGGGGTAGGTTTTTAGACTAGATTTCTTCTAAAAAGCCTTAAGGGGGTGGCAAGAGCCTTGCCTGCAAGCCTTCCTAGGTATCCGAATCCTGCCGTGACAGGTGCAAGCCCTGGCTTGTCCAGCATGTCAAGTCAGGCATGACATCCCAGGCAGACCCTTGAATGACACACTTGAATGACACCAGTGTTTAAGCCAATTATCAAAGCTCATCATCTTTGTGGCATATTGTGGCATCATTCTTGTTTCTGCTCATACTGCTCTGCAAGGTCAGTAGGCTTCACCTTGCCTTTCACCTCATCAGAGAGCTCCTCAAGGTCTCTTATGTAAGTCCAGTAGTACACTGTGACAGGTCGCCACACCGACTGACCCGGATTTGTGTGTCGCTGTGAGAGCTGTTGAGAGACCTGCTGAGTGCTAGATTCTAGTGGGAGATTAGCGTGCCCGGACTCCTCCGCCACTGTGACTGGTTACTCAGTGTGTCTGTGTGTCTGTGTCTGGAGTTGACAATGACCAGTGTGACTACCAAGGCCTTTTGTGTTCTGATTGTGTTTCACTTGTGTTGCTGTGGACTCTGAGTGTATGAGTGTCAGGTGTTGTGTTCTGAGGTGGTGTCAAGTAGAGATGATCTTTTTAGTTATAGGATCCTTATTGCGTCCCCCCCTCCTGGAGGTTCGAGCATTCCTTTATTGGTTACACTGGCTGAGTTTCCTGCTGACATACCAGGTTACTTAACCATGCATTGTTTTTTTCCATTTCCTAACTTCCTTGATGTATAAGAGCTTAGTAAAAGTTGTTTTTTACTATGTATGTATGTCTAGTGTGGGTTATTACAAACAAGATCTGGGTAGCTACCACTAGGCATGTTGGGATAAGGGGTAACCTCGAGCCAGTAAAAGGTCTTGAGCTGTAGTAAATCGGCCGAGTCGGAGCCGAGGATTGGCTCCGAACCCAACCGGCAAGAAGGAAGGCAAGATGAAGGACAACAAACATGGAACGTTATGCTGTGTACATAACTTCTTTTTTTTTTTTTTTTCTGGTGTATATGTGTGAAAGGAAGTAACTGTGATTCCTGTTCATGGTTATCCTGTTTATCTTGTTGTCAAGCTGGTGTCTACCAAGAAGTGTTCTACATAGGAGGAGGGTGCCTCACATTTTGGTGACCTCTTGGAGGCAGCTGATTATCATATGGGGTTATTAGACTACATTTGCTTCAGGAAAGGACAATTGTTACTCCAATGACCATGATGGCCACAATTAAAACACAGATTTGAATTTTGTCCCTGTGAATTTGTGATATTATTAAAATTCTGAGGAAATGGTCCTTGATTTTGAGAAAATCTAAATCTATTACGTCCCTGTATTTCTGGTAAACTGTTGGAGATGTAGGTTTAATAATATTTCTTGTCGCTCCCATTTTTCACGAATAAGGGTGTCTGCTAAATATTGAATCTAATTAACAAGTTTATGAAGCCCCAAACATGGCCAGGTTAAACAAACCTTTCTTAGCTGGTCTCAAATGGGGGATAATAAACCATTGACAAAAGCAGTTGAGAGACCACTTGCTGCCGGACCTTCAGTAGGTTCTGTATAACCTTAGAAGGCTTCAAAGATGTCTGTCATGTTCTGTAAGATTCAACTGACTCGTCCTTTCTTTGTGTGACTGCGTTTATCCAGGACCAGTTAGGTACCGGTGGATATACTGCAGTAATAGCTTGTAATAAGTGAGTCCTAGCTGCCTGAAAAGCCTCTACGTCTGTATGCTGAGGAATAGGATCCAATGTATTAGCATAGTCCCAAATATGTTTAAACAGATCAGGTGGAATGGATGTGTCCACCACTGCTCCGAGATCCTCTAAAGTAGGATTTTGCAACTGAACATGTCCTTTTAAGATTCTTGCATATTTTGCTGAATTTGTTCCTCTTTGATGGGAGAGAGTCCAAAATAGTTTGGAAATCAACAGCAAACTAAGGACGGACCACATTTATAGTGGAAGGTGCTGCTTCATCTCTCCTGTGCTCTGGGTTCGGGATTTGTCGTAGAGGATATAGGTGGGTGGTTGGAGTAATTCCCTTATCTCAGAGGAGGCATTAGAATCATCTTTATCTGGATTTAATTTATCAGGATCAAAATAACCATCCCCATCTAAAATTATTGGGAATTGAATAACAAATTTATGGGAATGTAGCTTTTGTCATCTAGAACGAGAAGATAGTACCCCCTTTGTACTTCACCTCAGGAAACTAATAAACATTTGAGGTAATTTAGACTGGGTACAGTCTGAAACAGAAGAAGAGTAAGAAGTTTTAGGTTGGTTAGAGGAAGGAGGAGACTGAGACGGTTAACTCGTGTGGCTAGTGGAGGTGGACAATCCAGAAGATTTCTTTTTTGGATATACAAATTATTATAGCCCCTGATGGCATTGAGACACAGATTTATACTAAATCCTGCAAGACCAACAACATTTTACATGCCAAGTGTATGCATCCAAAATCTCTAAAGAGGAATGTGCTAAAGGGGCAATTTTATAGATCTGCCCGGCTGCATACAAAGGACAGTTGTATGTATAAATCTTTTGAAGAAATTTCAAATAACTTTAAAGAAAAAGGCTATCCACAAGATGATATATCTGAGGCACAAGATGAGGTTGTCTCATTTAGGGACACTCTATCAAAACCCTACCTGAATTCAGAAGTGGGCCCTGTCAATAACAAGACTGGGAACTTGTTAGGTAAGGCAAGAATGTGCCTCACCTGCTCCAATAAGTCTTCTGCTGTATGCAATATTATTAAAAAACACTGGAAAATAATACGATCAGATGCTAAATGTAAGGAGACATTGGGTGAAGTGCCACAATTTACCTTTAAAAATCAGAAATGTCTAAAGAGACTGCTCTGTTATAAATCCAACAGTTGTGAATAATGGGAATTAACATTTAGGGAATGCAATTGCAGGGACCTTTCTTTGTCATAAATGTACCATGTGTTCTTATGTAAATAATGATCATATGTATGTATATCCTGTGACTGGACATGTCTATGAACGTAAGGCATATGCTGACTGTAATACAATGAATGTTGTGTATTTAGCTTCCTGTCAGCTCTGCAGAATGTTCTATGTGGGCAAGACTAATAGGTGTTTGAGAGATCGGCTATGTGAGCATCTTTACAGTATCCGGAGAAATGATAGTAAAAATGCCCTTGCAAAACATGTTACCCAGATGGGAAATAATCATTATTTTAAATTTTCAGTATTGGAGATTTGTCAGCCTAATGTAAGAGGAGGTGATATAACAACTAGGACTGAATGTCAAGAGGTGAAATGGACGAAGTTCTTCGTGTTTCACTGTTGCAGTCATTACATTTGGGTAATCCTGCTGGCAGGTTGCCCTCAGCCGGCCTTAATTCCAAAGTCTTGGGTCCTGCGACGGCTGCTGTCGCCCCTTCCCTGACGTCAGGTCGTCAGGGGTATAAAAGAAGCAGCCAACGCCATTTTCTTCAGTTTTTCTTGCTGCGCGGTGCCCGAAGCAGAAGCAGTTCGTAAGTGCTGGTCGGCTGACTCCTGAGATTTTAGTGTTTGAGTTTCAGAGCCGAAGTCTTCAATAAAGCTAAGTACCCCGTTGGGGAAACTTTTTTCTTGCTCCAGACCAATGTCAGAAAAAGTTAATAATTATATTTCTTGTGGAAAGCAAATACCTCATAAGGATTTTCATTCTTACTGTATTCCTTGCCTAGGCCCTGATCACAACGTTACTGGTTGTCGGTTTTGTGCTAGATTTAATCAACACACTATTAAGCGTTGGTATGATTTTGCTTTAAAGTTTTTTGGACGCCGGTTTAATTATCCTGAAATGTCATCGGATAGCCATCCAGCTACCGGAGTTTACAAAAAACGCAAAGAAAAGGATAGAGAAAAACAACCGAGGCTCAAAACCGACGACGAAGCTTCTCCCAAGCCAGTTGCTGGTTCTCAGTGAGGCACTATCGCAGCCCCTGATGCCCGCTACTTTAGAGTCGCAGGCCGCTACCGACTCCCACGTGGAGTCGGCCATGCCGCTGGATACTCAAGGTATTGGAGCCTCGGACGCTAATCCCTCAGATGGGTCCGGAGCCGCTGAACAGGTACCGGCTTGTAAGGGTGTATTCAGACCTAAACATTTTTACATTAAAACGACTTCAGCTACAAAGGCAAAGACTAAAGCACCTTCTAAAGCAAGGAAACAAATTCAAGAGCCACGTGGACAGGCCTCTATGTCCAAAAAACAGATGCTCAAAATGGCCGAAGACTTGATTACCTTGATCAGGGGTTCCCATCCCCTTCCTGATAAGAGACCTAGGCAAGACACTGACTATGAATCTTCAGATCAGGTTTCTATTTCTTCTGATTCCTCTTCTGATCAGGAATATTCTCTTCCCCCCTATGAGGATTCTGATGCTGAACAATCTATACCTTCAGCATCTCCTCCTGAGGACTATTCCTTTGGGGAAACCTTGCATACCATGAGGGAGCATTTGCACTGGGAAAGCCAGGAATTTTCAGAATCTAAAAAGAGGCTCAGGGATTTTCTTTTACTACCTCAGCACAGGCCTCTAGACATTCCACCTGTTAGACATTGTAGATGTGTTTTCGGAGTCTAGTCTGACCCCTGACTCCTTACCCCCAGCTCCTGTTAAGCCTGACAGATATTACAGGGTTCCTGACTCACACAAATTTCTTTTTAAAAACCCTGATGCCGACCCAGAAACTATTTCACAGGGTCCAAATGGAGTTAAGGCTTCCACTGCAAAAAAACAAAACCCCTCTGACAGAGAGATTCAAGGACAATGGATAGATGGGGGAAAAAGTTTACACATCTGCAACTTTGGCTATAAGGGCCTTAAACTGTCAATTTCATATGCTTAAGTATCAGCAACATGTCATGGGATTGCTTAAACAGAAAATGTTAAATTCTGAATGTGCAGAAAACAAGGAAATGCAGGAGTTATTGCATACAGCAGAACAAGTTGGAAAACATACTTTGCAATGTGGTTTTGATTCTTTGGAGGCCTCCTGCAGAGCCACAGTTACGGGTTCTGTAATTAGGAGGCATGCTTGGTTAAAGGAACAAAATCTGCCTGATCATGTTAAAGTTAAATTACTAGATGCACCTTTACAGCATGATACTTTGTTTGGTGTTAAGGCAGAAGAGGTGTTAAAGAAAATGGAGGACAAAGCTAAATCTATGCAAACTGTCAAAGTTTGTTTTACAAGCACAGCCACCTAGGTTTAGTAGACACTGGCCTACAAAAAATTGGTCCTTTCCTGTGTCAGACAGACCTCAAAGGGGCAGATCCTAGGCGCAAGGTTCTTATAGGCCCAAGCAATGGGGTGCTTCTACCTCCAAAGTTGGAGAAGATACATCACAAACATACAGAAAACAGTCCCATTGACTTCCCCCTGCCTGCACCAAACACTTATCTTCTGGCAGCATGCTTAGTGGGAAAATTAGCACTTTTTCTCAAAATTGCCGCATCATAACCCAGGACAAGTGGGTTCTAAACATAGTGTCACAAGGCTACAAGTTCCATTTCCATACTCTGCCAAAGGCAAACGGCTGGCCAGATCTGCCAAAAAATCAATGGGCAGAGGCACGAAAACAAGTCTCATCCCTCATGGATATGGAGGCCATTCAACAAGTACCAGAGCAAGAGCAGGGACAAGGATTTTACTCAAGACTGTTCTTGGTACCCAGAAAGGACAAGGCCTGGAGGCCAATACTGGACCTATCTATTCTGAACACTTTCCTGGATATTCCAAAATTCAAAATGTTGACTTTGCAGCAGCTTCTGCCCATGCTGGGCAAGAATGCTTGGCTTGTGACTTTAGACCTAAAGGAGGAATACCTGCATGTTTCAATCAGACAATCATGCAGAAGATACCTAAGATTCAAGGCTGGTTCAATGCATTACCAATTCTCTGCACTGCCCTTTGGCTTATTTACTGCGCCCAGGGTCTTTACAAAGTGCCTGGCACCAGTAATTGCATTCTGCAGACAAAGAGGAATACAAATATATCCTTACTTGGATGACTGTCTCATTCAAGCAGAGAACAAGGACTTTCTTCTTCAACATCTGACATTTGTGAAAAGACTTCTAACATGCCAAGGGTACACAGTCAACAAAAAGAAATCAAAACTAGTACCCTCACAAGAGATAACATTCCTGGGTGCAAGCTTGAATACAACTGCCCAGATGGTTTATCTCACGCCAGACAAACAAAGGCAACTGACTACCTACTTCAAAATGTTGGCAACAAAGGCCCAGTTATCTGCAAGAAAAATTCTGCAGGCTTTGGGCTTCATGGTATCCTGCATCCTACTAATTCCATATGCAAGACTGCATATGAGGAAACTTCAATGGTACCTAAAAAGTGTTTGGACTCAACATTGCCACAGCCTGGAAACAGTCATCACTCTCATTCCCTGCCTGCAACAGGATTTTCGCTGGTGGGCAAAGGCTTGTCGCCAAAACAAGGGACAGCCATTCACATTATTGGGAGGGTGGCCTAATGGTTAAGGTACTTGCCTTACAAACACAAGGTGCAGGCTTTGAGTCTCACAAGGGATAATTGGCTAGGCTTAAAATGGCTTGCAAAGGCAGTTAGCTTAGTACTAATCTATGAGCCTATTTATTTATTCCTGTATATATTTATAATATTTATTTATCTATTTATTCATTTATATATGAATGATGAATAGTATATGTAAAGTATTTGCATACTACATTGTCTAGTTTTTGCAATGATTAATTAAACACTTACCTTTAACAGTTTATACACATTTGTATTGATATGTTAAGATAAATTAAAATTATATTCATATTTATACATAATTAAATTTATATATGTTTTTTATATTCATATTCATAAGGACTTATTATAACAATATATATTTATTTATTTATTTATTTAATATTTAATCCTACAGACAAAATATCAATTATTTATTCGATTGCATCATTATTTGATGCCTTCATATACATTTTATTATATGTTTAAAAGCTATATATTTTACACTTTATATTTCATATCTTGTTAGATTTACACTGTTCAATTTTTAAATTTTTAAATATTTATGAGTAATATTAAATTCGCTATCTTCATTATAATAACTGAGCCCACCGCTACACCTATGAATTTATTAAAGATTAACAAACAAACCTGGAAGATTTATTGCTATCATAGCACATTTATATTTTATCTTAGAAGATATCCATTCATTAATCTTTACATAAAAAATGTTTATACATGTCATTATTGATCCTGCTTTGAATTCAATATATTTTTTATAAGTGCTTATTTGTTGTTATTATATGTATTTATTGTGCTTTTCTACATTTAGATGTGGTGATTTAGTTATTTATTCATTTATGGAACACTCGCTGTCAGCGTCAATTCTTAGTGTTGACAACCAGCTGGAGAATGGTTCATGAACAGTTTTGCTCTTTTAAAAATCTTGGGTCTTTCTCTGAACAGCACGTACCAACCCAAAACTTTTTAATTAATTTTCTAATTGAAAAATTGAATGATTTGTTTGTTTCAATTTGGCGCCTTTTCTTCATTTGTCTGTATAAATAGATGCTCTGAATTTTATATGTACTGTCTGATGAAGCGTAGTGGTGACTACGCGAAAGCGCTTACAATAAACGTTCTTTGGTGTCCGTATACTGGATTGCTTATTGGAAAAGTGAAGTTACTGTTTTTGACTTGTCGACTTGTTCATGCTAATTTATGTGAACTTTGAGTCTTGCTTGGACATATTAAGAGTTTATACAACTTCGTGGTGAGAGAGCCTGGTCATTCTCCTCAAAGGCAGTTAGCTTAGTACTAATCTATGAACCTATGAACCTCCAGCCAGGCAGACACTAATAACGGATGCATCAGACTATGCCTGTGGACCCCACATGGCAGGAAGATGCATTCAGGGCACATGGTCCTCAAACCAAATGCATCTACATATCAATCAGAAAGAGATGTTAGCTGTTTGCCCTGACAGCCTTCAAGGACCTACTTCATCCGGGACAACTACTGATAAAGACAGACAACACCATGGTCATGTGGTATATAAACAAGCAGGGGGGCACACATTCTTACCCCCTTTGCAGACTAGCCATCACCTTGTGGGACACAGCTTTGACTTACCAAGTACATCTGCAGGCACAATTCCTGCCAGGAAAGGAAAATACTCTGGCAGATGAACTAAGCAGAAACCTCAAGGATCCCCACGAGTGGAAGCTGGATCCACAAGTCTTCAGCATGATAACAAGGAAATGGGGATGCCCAGAAATAGATCTATTTGCCTCCCCTCTCAATTACCAACTAAAAAGATTCTGCACAAGGACTTATCACAGATAAGCATGGAAAGTGGACGCCCTATCTTTCAGCTGGAAAAAAACTATCAGTATATAGGTTCATAGGTTAGCACTAGGCTAACTACCCTTGTGGGCCATTTCAAGCTTAGCCAATTACCCCATGTGAGAATCAAACCCTGCAACTTGTGTTCATAAGGTAAACACCTTAACCATTATGCCATCCTCCCACCCATGCCTTTCCGCCACTGCCTCTCCTCCCCAAGGTGCTCCTAAAGGTCAGACAGGAGAAGCCAAAGATGATACTGATTGCCCCAGACTGGCCACACCAGTACTTTTATCCAATACTAAGAAACTTATCTCTATGCCCAGCTTGGACCTTACCTCAAATACCTCAACTACTGTCCCAGCAAAGCAATCAGATCATGCACAGCCAACTCAGGACATTAAACTTGGCAGCATGACGGATAATGTAGTCATACAAAAAACACCTCTCAGTAAAGCTGTAATGGATGTCATTCTGGAAGCCAGAAGGCCTAGTACTAGAAAGTCTTACGCTGGAAAATGGAAGAGATTCTGTGACTGGAACCAGGCACAAGGAACTGATACAGCGGTACCAAATATTCCTCAGATTTTGCAATACTTAACTGAGATGCTGGACAAAGGCCTATCTTTTTCAGCAATTAAAATTCATGCTTCTGCCATTTCGGCTCATTACAATACAGAGACACCACTTTTTTCTCACCCTTTATTAAGGCAGTACCTCAGAGGAGCCAAAAATTTAAGGCCCCCAAGGAGACTACCAATACCTGCATGGGACATCAACTATCTCTTGGAAAAGCTCACCCTGCCTCCTTTTGAGCCAGCTGCTACTGCTGATATGAAGGTTTTATCTTGGAAAACAGCTCTGCTCTTAGCAATTACTTCTGCAAGACGCGTTTCAGAGCTACAGGCACTCGTGGCTATGGAACCTTTCATCATTTTTCATCCAGACAAGGGTCTCCCTGAGGACAAACCCAACATTTATGCCTAAAGTAGTGTCCAGTGTGACTCTTAACCAAGCCACCCATCTGCCAACCTTTTACCCAAATCCACAGAACAAGGGGGAGAGAATTCTGCATTCTTTGGACGTACACAGACAGCTTAGATTCTACTTGGACAGAACCAAAGCTTTCAGGAAGACAGAGCAATTACTAGTGGCATATGGTGCAGGATCACAAGGAAAGCCCGTCTCAAAGCAGGCTATTTCTAAGTGGTTAGGCCACTGCATTCGTTTCTGCTACTTACACCATGGCAAGCCAGTGCCTAAGGGCATTAGGCTTCATTCCACCAGAGCTGCAGCCACCTCAGCAGCCTTTCCCAGGGGAGTACCAACCAGAGACATTTTAGAGGCGGCTACTTGGAGTTCAGTGCACACCTTTACAAAGCATTATCATCTGCCACTCTACTCTAAATCCAGGGCAGGCTTTGCCACTGCAGTTCTGCAGGGCCTCATAGCCGCTCCTACTGCTGTCTAGTTTCAGCCTCCCAACCATAGCTTTGGGACTCTACCCAAATGTAATGACTGCAACAGTGAAACATGAAGAACATAGTACAGTTGTGTACACTTACCATAAATGTAGATGTTCAAGTGTATTTACTGTTGCAGTTCAGGTTACCCACTCACCTTCCACCTTTTTTCTTTTGGATCTTATCTTTCCTTCTCTGATTTATACTACCTATGTGGTGTATTTGCTTATAGATGAAGGTAAAATTTATATTGGTGTATTTCTGAATATATATATATATATATATATATATATATATATATATATATATATATATATATATAAAGTTTGGCTACCCTTTTTGGGGGCATCTGACATCTGGGGCAAGAAAAACTGAAGAAAATGGTGTCGGCTGCTTCTTTTATACCCCTGACGACCTGACGAGGGTGACAGCAGCCGACACAGGACCCAAGACTTTGGAATTCAGGCCGGCTGAGGGCAGCCTGCCAGCAGGATTACCCAAATGTAATGACTGCAACAGTGAATACACTTGAACATCTACATTTATGGTAAGTGTACACAACTGTACTGTACTTTTACAAGCTACAGGGACCAAGGGGTTAAATGAGTTCATTCCCCTTAAACCTATTTTAAAGTCACATGATCTGCAGCACTAATTGCCTGTATTATTTAAATTGTAACTGCTATTACTGTGTAGATCTGAAGAAGTACTCTTTTATGTACAAAAGCGCTAATCTTTTATTTTATTTTATTTTATGTATTGAATCAGTGCGTTTTATTGGATTTATTACATTTTCTTGCACTACTGCAGTTTGGTTTACTTTGATGCAAAATATTTTTTCCTGCAACTGGACTTTGTTTCTTTACCTTGTTTTACTTTGTCAACCCAGAAGGTTGCCTTCCTTGAGAAGGTGGTGGAGTAGTAATCTCTGACGTGGAAGAAGAGCTAGCAGAATTTTGTTGGGGGGATGGTGGTGCATTATTAGGTGGCGATGGTACAGTGGGCAAAACTAAGCAGTCATCAGACGACTCGCTAAGACTGAAAGCTCCAAAGAGAGATGCAGTTGTGAACTGACACTACAGAAAATACACTAGACAGAAAACTGTCAAAGGGCCCAGTAGAGCGATTTGCTATAGCAGCAGCTTCAGGCAGTTCTAAAAAAATCAGAGTCTTTAAGGCACCATATGTTAAGGTTTAAACGTAATAAAATAAAGTTCAGTCATTGGCAGATTAAAATATAATTTATTAAAAGAAATAACACACACGTGGGAGACTGTACTCAGAAAGTTATGTCTCTCTGAACAAAAGAATTCATAATCTTTTATAGGAAAAGTAACAAAGCAGTAAACTTTATCACTCATACCACTGCTAGCATCCAATAAAAAAATGCTAACTAATACATTTCGTAATGCAGTTTATTTTTCAGACCATTACTAAATATCTAATAGAAATACGTCAAGTTTAGTAAAAATAGATGTGCAACTTATCTACATTTCAACTTAGTATGGAATAAGTTTCTTTTTGCCTTGTGATTTAGAAAGAATACTGCCTTAGGCTTAGGAAGTGAAACTTAACATTCTGTACTTTTCCATGTTTCCACTTATGCTGTTGCAACACACACACTAAACTTCTAGAACACGTGCAATTTCATTTTTACATTTTACAACTTGTTACTGTTATATGTTATATCTTTTGTGCAGCAACTTAAGTTCTTATTCATTATGTCCTTAAATAGCTCTGTACACAGACCACACATTATTGCTTATGAACGAGGATGCTGGATTTAAATTCTCTTTTCACTTAAATTTAATGTGTTTCTGTAGTGTACAATAGCATGTATTGTACATTTCCAAAATTTATGGAATCCCCTTTTGTTTTAGGTTCTGGAACTCTCAGGGCAAAATTTGACATTTCGGATGGACCTAGTAAGCCAGCAACACTTGCTGTACAGTTTGTAAGTGAAGGCAGCACCCTTTCAGGAGTGGACATGGAACTTGTAGGGACTGGATATAGACTTTCATTACTGAAGAAAAGATTTGCTTCTGGTAAGATGTTACAGATAAAATGCTTGTCTTTCACATTGCAAACTAGTTTTGCCTTTATTGTCTAAAACATTGTTAGTTTCAGCTAAGATGTCCACAGAGAAAACTGTAGCATTTATTCTTGCTGACTCCAGCAGTGAGGAAGACTTTGGTATTCTTTGCATATTAGAAGCCAGCAGTACTGGTAATTGCATGGTACACCGTGATAGCTTAGTGTTAAGATCTCTGCCTCCCAGCTTTGAAATCTGGGTTCAGTATACATACTGACCTGTCAGTATGTATATTGAAGCTTGCATGTTCTCAAAGAATTCTCTGGGAGGAAAGAGACAAACTCGTATCTTAGAATTCCTAGCTAATAATATTAGAAAAGAGCTGCCGCAAACAAGAAAATTCAGTGGTTAGAATTTATATGAATTTCAGCATGTTCAGATTGGATGTTTGTCAGTGCTGCTTCATGATTGTAGCAACAGAGAAGCCAGTTTGGTTTTTGCTTTCATGGTGTGTTGTGTTTTTGCATGTTAAGATAAAAATGTCAGGAAAACAAAAAAACTCAAAAAAATTTTTTCTACAAAGCGGAGTAACAAAAGTGTCACTTGCAGTATTATTACCCCATTCTTTTCCCTGGTCTTGCTATTCAACTACACTAGATTGTGGGACTTAATTTGCTTGCAGTAGCAGCACTCTGTGTTGTGGGAAGGCTGTAATTTACACTGGCAACAGTAACCCCCCCCCCAGTCCACTTCTCTAACTACCCACTCAGGGGATTACTGCATATACAGAACTGTTTATTACTTGTGTGTGATAAGTATGTTAATATTTTGGATTCCAAGATGGTCACTGACAACTAGACATGCACTAGGCTGCTGCTCTATAATTCAAAACAGTAAATGGCCTTCTAGCCATATCATCGCTCGTGTAATTCTACAGTTCTGCATAAATCCGGAGGCTACACCACTTAAGAAATAAGTAAATACCCTTATTTCAAGATATAAGATAAAACAAAGACTTAAAAAGTACCTTCTGAAGTAGCAGGGAATTTGGGACTGCATCCTTGTGGCAAGGCCTCTCCAAGTAATTGTGCCTGAAAAGTGTATTGTACAAGAATAAAAGTCAATCCAGAATGTCTAACACACAGGACTTAAGTAAAGGACAAATGGAAATACAAACTACTAAAATGAAGTTATCCACTATTGTGACCCCAGGAAAAGACACAGCAATCAAGAGGCAAAAAATGGCTAAGACACAAGAACCTACTAAAATAACTCTAAGATCAAAAAACGACAATACATATACAGGTGAAGACATACAAACTGCCTTATAACCTCTACAAAATGATATACATGCCATATCTGAAAAGCCAAGCATGACTGGCACAAACATTGAACAGATTGCGACTAGATTAACATTAAATGAAACCAAAACCGAAGAAAATGCAACAGAAATTAAAGCCTTAAAGACTAAAATAAAAACTAACGAACAGGCCATAAAAGAACTACAGTTAAAACTAATAGACCTAGAAGCAAGGAGCCGAAGAAACAACATTATTATAAGAGGAGTGCCAGAAGCATCTGACCAAACTCAACTGAATGCCTTAATCAAAGAAATCGTCGAAGACAAGAATATAGTAAAAGAAATTACCATAGAGCGAGCTCATATAGCTATCAGGAAATCTCAAGATGAATCAAACCCAAGACAAATTTACGTGAAATTACTTAATGCTGCACACAC
Organism: Protopterus annectens; assembly: GCF_019279795.1. Lineage (NCBI taxonomy): Eukaryota > Metazoa > Chordata > Ceratodontiformes > Protopteridae > Protopterus > Protopterus annectens. The sequence continues at coordinate 430,974,054 of NC_056730.1, forward strand.
CTCTATGATTCTAATGTCAGCTAAACAAAAAATAAACTTGACATGGAGAGGGCACAAGATAAGCATAACTCAGGATATTCCCCTTCCCATTAAGCAGGATCGCCAAGCATTAGCACCATTCTGTTCTTACTTAAAAAAAAAAATGTTCATTTCCAAATTAGGTACCCAGCGAAACTCTCCTTCAGCTATAACGAACAGAAATACTCAATACAAAGTAAGCTAGAGGCAAAGAACACTTTCACTAAATTGTTCGGTGAATCTCCAGAGGAAAATAAATAACTCGACTCTGCAACCAGTAAGCAAATGCTACTAGTTAACATATAACATGAGCCTTCAAAGGCAAGGCAGCATTAGCATAAACACTAAAGACTTTAAATCAGCTTCCATTGGTTAACAAAACTTGTACAGAGTTAACCTAGAATGTCAGTACAAACCTCCAAGGTAACAGTCAACTCCCCTAAACAGGTTAAAGCATCTACTAAGACAAATATCCCCTGTTAAGAAAAGTTATCTACACAAAATGTCACAACCGGACTATTCATCCATAACGGCTGCACTAAACTGACAACTGATATCTGAAAATAAAAGAATACTGCTTATACTAAAAGAAAGTCCCATCTGACATATTAATAGATACGCCGACGGCTGTCAGCACAACAATTCAACCAGAAAACGACCGCTGTTAGCATAGGTATTCAGTAAACTATTTCTAAATGCTTGAAGAAAATAAAATAAAGAGAAAGTGTTATTAACAAGCCTAAGACTTACCGTGTTTGCTGGCCATGAGAACCGTTTGGTAGACCGCAGGGCAGGAAGTAACTTTCTTTCAAACCTGGACAGAGGTTGGAGGTTAAAGGCAACTTCCTTGAGAGAGTATACTAGCAAAGCATTACTGGGAGCTGCAAAGATTGTCAATCAGCCAAATAACCAACCGGGATCTACTGAACTCAGGAACCTAATTCAAAATAAATGGACAAGATCTGCAAGGCTGCAAAATACAACAATTAAGGTAACAAAACAAGAAAAACTTGTATAATACAATTCCTAAGGTCTGAACAAGTCGATCGAATAATCTAATCGTTTATAATAGAATCTGCCTCAGTGGGTGTTATCGTCACAAAAATCTTCCTGCACTGCATAAGGTGAACAGAAAAACTATGACTGTTGATACTGACTCCCCAGATAAAGAATACTGTCAGCTTATAAACTGTTTCTATTTTCTTTTCTTAAATACACTAAAGCCTTAATTTTGATGCAAGAAAAGTTAGCAGGACATTTATATTTAAACCTGTTCTTCAAATTGTTTTACAATAAAGGCCTTTATAGTATATCTAATCAGGTTGTTCAAGCAACTAATAGTAAGCTGGTCTGCTTGTATTGACAACTATAAAAATGTATATTAAGGAAGATGATATTTCCTTTCTCCATACACTTTAAAGTGAAACACTGTAATATGTATTCTATTAACAATCGTACAGTAAAGTGTTAAAACTTTCACAAAGAAGAAGGAAACCCAGCCAAGCTATCTCTTAGCAATACCAAAAAATAACTGAACTTTGGATTTGCAACTGATACATGTATTTGGCAAATACAAACACAATTTGGACTTAAGTATACATATAGTAAGGGGACAACACATCACTAGTAGGTGCATACATTAATATTTTTTTTTTGCAGGAAAATAAATAAGTAGAAGGTTCCAAGTTTAGAGAACCTGCACTCCTTCTGGGTACTTGTTTTCAACACGCTTGGGTTCTTGGATAGTATAAGTTACTACACTAAACTGATGGAATAAAATGTTTGGTATTTTAGTTACGGATAAGCCACCTAAGCCAAACTCTAAACAATTATATCCTTTTAAAATCCACATCACTGTATTAGTATGGAATATCCATACTTATGGATTACATCACTAAAATTCTGCAACCATACTTCAGGCTGGAAATTTTCATACTGGAGCAAGCAGTGTATGTCAGGAATATTTAGTGAAACTTGGAACGAAGTAAAGTTTTTTTTTAATATCTCCCTACACCTACAGTACATTAGGTTTTTCAATAATTACATTAACAGCAAATCAAAGACAAAACTTAATACCACACAATGTAAGGGAGATATGTGGGCATGCACTAAGGTAGGTGAGGATAAGTTGGATTTCATCCTAAGCGAAAGCATGTTACTAAGAAATCAGCTACATCATGTACATAAACACATAAGTTAAAAGTTTAAAGTTAATCTAAAGCCACACATAAATAAATCTGCAATAGTTGCACATAGTCATGCTCATAGTTGATACATGGAATGTAAAGGGGTTAGGTGATAGGAAAAGCAAATCTAACGTCATATTCCTACAAGAAACACAGCTTAACAAAGATCAATGGTTAAAAATATATTCCAGAAAATGGATCAAACAAATTATTTCATCAGGCGATAGTTATGCCTCAAAAGATACTGCCATAATAATTAAAGAATCCTTTCTTGAAAACATAACTAACAGTAATTTCGACACAAATGGAAGATGGTGCCTCTTCAGTAGTTCACATCAGCAGACAAAAAGTAATACCCTTTTCTTGAATATATATGACCTTTGTTCAAATCAGCAATCATTTATTAATGAAATTTATAATCTATTTCTTAATTACCCCTGATCATTCCATCATAATAGGGGGGATTTGAATTGTCTAATTGATCCACTTAGTGACTGCACTAACAAAAAAAAAAACAGCCAGTTCAGATCACTTCAGTCCTAAACGACCTCATGCAAAGTTTCAACATTATTGACTCCTACCTAACTATAGACCATGACAGATCAGTGAAGAAATACACTTTCTTTTCTTCTCCACACAAAGTCTGGTCAAGATTAGACTATTTCCTAATATCATCAAACCTCTCCAAAAAATATCAAAAATACGAAATCAGCAAAAGAATAATATCTGATCACTGTAAAATATCAATAACAATTAACACATTTACTCAAATTTCCAAACAAGGCGGCCCTTATAATTGGTATCTAAATAACCTTCTAAATCAAAAAGAAGTGGTAGCGGAGATAGGTAGGACAATAACCCAACTTGGTCAAGAAGCACTACATACCCAAATCCCATTAGATATCCATTGGGCAGCTACGAAAACTATAGTAAGAGGAATTCTAAAACAAAAAGCTTCAGTTTACAAAAAACAAGAGCAAAAACAAATTGCCTTGCTTGAATTGTAGTACAACAATATTGAACAACAACTTCATCCCAATACTCACAGGATCTTGAAAGTAAGCTATATGAAATCAAAAAAGAACTCTATTCAATACAACTACATAAACTCTCAGTAAACTAGTTAAAACTCATCCATAAATACTCTGAATGGTCCCATATACCCTCTAAGGTTCTAGCAAATATGATAAACATAAAGAAAACTCTGCAAAATATTTCAGAAATTCAGTATAAAGGGAGAAACTTATATAATAAAGTAGACATAATCAACTCCTTTTGGGAAATATATAACAACATATACAACCCTATAAAACAGCACCATATGTCTAACATACAAGAGAATTTCTTAAATAGCTTAAAATTCCCAAAATTAGACAAAGAACAGTATAACATATTAGCCTTTTATCAACCAGTGAAATCAAGATAGCAATCAGTAAACTAAAGATTAACAAATCCCCAGGCCCTGATGGATTCACGGCAACATTTTACAAAAAATTCAGTCACATACTAGCACCAATCCTGTTAGGATTTTATAGTCATATCATACAACATGGGTTCACTGACAAATATGTAAATAATTCAAAGATGATCCTAATACCAAAACCAAACTCTGATAAATTAAACCCTCTTAACTATAGACCTATTGCACTTATCAATCAGGATATAAAAAATTTTGACCTCATTGTTAGTGAATAGACTACAAAAAACCCTGTATCAAATTATTTCCCCTGAACAATTGGGCTTTATGAAAAAAAGACAATTAAGTAACAATACCCACATGCTGGACACCTTCATTTCCCTCTTAGATAAGGATAGGTTCCCAAGATACGCACTCACAATTGACGCTTCAAAGGCTTTTGACAGTGTGGATCTGGATTTTCTCTATTTAACAGTGTCACATTTCAGCTTTCCCCTTTCTTTTATAAAAACTATTAAAATGATATACAATAATGCCACCACCACACTATGTATTAATAAGGTCCACTCCCAACCTATTAATATAACCAATGGCACCCGCCAAGGATGTCCCTTGTCTCCATTCTTGTTTAACATATACCTAGAACCGTTATTATTACACATCACCCATAATAACTACCACCACTTCCCAAATGTTTATAGCACAATAGTAAAATGCTCAGCTTTCACTGACGATCTAAATATTAATTTCAAGCCCCAAACACAGACCTAAACAAAATTCTATCTTCAATCAAACAGTTTTCCAAAGTAGCAAATTACAACATGAACCCCCAAAAATCATCTAATTTCCTCTAAACCCACTAAATCATAAAACTTCCTGTTTTTCCTTAGTAAACATACCCCTAAACTACATGCTAAAATATTTAGGAATTCATTTTGCCCACACCTACAAAGAAATATACAAATCAAATCTCTTAAAAACTTGGGAAACAATTAAACAAGACATCTCAAGATGGGTAATTATTAATCTATCCCTATTGTCCAAATCAGCCATTATTAAAACAAATATCCTTCCTAAAATACTCTTTCAGCTTAACTCTATTAGTCTTAAAATACAAAAAAAAAATGTTTACATCAAAGGAAAAGGCCCTCTCCAAATTCCTATGGCATCTGAAAACAACACAAATGTGTTACCAAAAACTCACAATACCTAAATCAAAAGGAGATTTGGGGCTTCCAGATTTCTACCTGTACTACCTTATTATCAAAGCAGACTAATACAAATATCAGAATATGACAAAACCAAAAAGATTTGGTACCCAACATGGGTTAAGATATGGTCTAATCTACTACACTCATTAAATATAAACCCTAAAGCTATCCCTTATCTTAATCCTAATAATAAAATCTTTTACAAACTACACCCAATAATCAAAAATGAAACAATGTCTTTCCAATCTTTATTCACTTCTATCATTCTACAAAATTCATTGTCTCCTACAACCCATACACATGAACCCGAATATCAAGCTAAATAACAAAATGATAGATCTTAAACTATTCCCACTAATCAAAGAGTTAATGGTATGGCATATCCTACAACATAAGGAATCAACACTTGAAAATTTAAGAACACTACTAAAGACACCAGGCAGCTATAACCCTATTCTCAGACAAATTATATCATTAACAAAGATGTTCTCAAACTAGAAAATAGACACACAAAGTATTGTAACTACTCAAAACATAATCAAATATTAGCCTCTAAGGAGAAAATGATCTCAAAGTCATATAAATTAATTAGTGAGATAAAACATCAATCTGCGGTACTCTATTCAAATTATTGGGACAACATTAGTCAAACTATCACAACAGCTTAAAAACAAGAAGCTATTAAAAATACCTTAAAATTAACACCTTTCAAAAACCTAATCTACACACACATAATGATTAACAATAACGCTTATTATACTCCAGCTGTCCTTAAACAATTTGGCTACAAAAAAGAAAAAACATGCCCCTTTTGCTCCGAAGAGAACGTCAATGTCCTCCACATTTTTTGGAGCTGTAAGAATATTTTCAAGCTCTGGTGCTCCTTAAGAGTGCAGCTTGAAAAAAATTGGTTACTAAAAACAACACATTTGCCTGGGGAACTTGCTGCCTTTAGCTTGGGAAATTTGCTGCCTTTAGCTAATTCCACCTAAAACGCCGATTTTCTAGAGTTTCTGTGATTTGAAAAGCTTGTTTCAGCTACATATTGTACTTATTTTACTGCCTGCACTTTAACAAAGTCGTTTTTGTGTTTAAATTACCTGTTTAACTGCTGTAGGCTACACACTCAAGTGTGATAGCCATTTCTGTGCATTTAAAATGTTTTTTTGATTGTATCTGCTTTATTTTCTGAAAAAAACAACAAAAATACTTGTTTTCCTGCCATTCTAAGCTAGTATAGTCCAGTTTTCAGGTTAGTGCTGAATTCAGGGTTGTGTTACAAGTTTCTGTGTTTGCCCATACCTTACTTGGATAGAAGGAAATTTCTCTGTTCACTGTGAGAGAGGGAGGTTTGAGCAGCCTATCTGTCCCTGGAGGAGTGGTTTCAGCCCAGAAATTAGTAGTTTATTGGCCATTTTGGGCTAATTTCTCTCTTTCATTTCCCTGCTATAAAACCCGCATTTGCAAGGTTTTGTGCACCAGGAAGCGCCGGTTAGCTAGGGTATAACTATTCCCGGCTCCACAAAGTTTACTCTTCAATTTTTCCCTTGGAACTAGACAAACTTTCAACTTAAGCACTCAAACCATTCACTTCTTATCCTGGCACTTGCTCTAAACTCATAGCAAGCACTAATAAACCTTAACACTAGACCCCCTTTACTGTTGAGAAGGGCAAGGCTCTCTATTCGACCTTACCAGCCAATCAGTGAAACAGTTCATTGTACCTATCCAGGCATGTCCATAGCGCAGTTTCAGGTGTACTCTCCAGTCCAGCTGATGAATCTGGGCATTTTGAGGCAATGTTACAATTGCCTCATGTACACAGACAACCCTCTCCTCCTTCCACCAAACACTAATACGTGCGAGAGATGCAATTATACAGCCAAACTGAAGGCTAAGCTCTCTCAACCCAAGACTGGACCAGGCAGTGAAGAGGAGAAGGGAATTACTTGCATCACACCACCAGTCTCACACAGACCTATGAAACCAGCACAGGTAAAAAAAAACATGAAAACATACTCCGAGGCTCTAAATAAAAATCTGCAAAAGCAACAGAGACCTCTAAAGCAGACATCCAAGCAACCTCCACCCCCCAACACAAACCATGAAACACATACATACTTCACAAAACCAGTGTGCCACGCAATCACAGGCCCTAAGGCAAAATAACATACTCAACACACTAGTAATAGGTGACTCTATAGTCAGGCACACTGACGTCCCACTCACTAGGCTGAACAAGGAGAAGGTTACTGTTAGCTGCCTGTCAGGTGTCAGGAACCACCACATAACACAAGCACTCAGGTCACTCCAGAACAAGTACAAATATGACTCTGTCATTGTCCATGTTGGTGTAAATGACCTGAGCCGTACCTCCCTGGACTACATGAAAAGAGACCTGGAGGAGCTGTCTGATCACGTAGCCCAAGCCGGTATGACCCTGACCCTGAGTAGCATCCTGCCCTCACCAAGAATGATGCCACGGTATAGAGAAAAAAATTATCAATTTCAACAATTGTCTAAGCTTCTGGTGTCATTCAAAGGGGATCCAGTGTCTGTCAGCCTGGGATGACATGCTCGACAAGCCACGCTGCTTCGCTAGAGACGGCTTGCAGCTGTCACCTTTAGGCTTTCGAATACTGGCCAAGGCACTTGCCACCCCCATAGTGCCTTTTTTAGGCAAGGCTCAAAAGACAAACCCACTGCCGTAAATAGTACAAGTAACAAAAAACTGAGGGTAATGCTACTCAGTGCCAGAAGTCTAAGCCTCAAAATGCACACACTCAAGGTACTCCTCAGTATGGAGCAAATCAGTATATGTGCAGTAACAGAAACCTGGTTTAAGGCTCCAGAAAGCACCCCAGCACTACCAGGCTACAACTCATACCATACATTTTGGCCACAAAACCCGGACTGAAATACAAAAGGTGGGAGAACATCCATATTCATCAAGGATACCCACACCTCCAGGTTAGTGGCACAGCACGATGCTTCAGAGATCATCCACGTGCAACTAACAACGGGCAAAACTGCTATTCAAATTATAGTTTGCTACAGATCACCCACCATGTCCCAGGTCCCCCACTCCGCATTCCTGGAAACACTGGGAAACATAAAGGTCCTACCAAACACCCTGATATTGGGTGATTTCAATTACCCAAATATTAACTGGGTGAACTACTCAAGTACAAACTCTCTTGCCCAACATTTCCTAGAATTTATAAATTCAAATGCCCTGGATCAACTGGTCAACACCCCCATCAGAGGTGACAACATATTGGACCTGGTCATCACTAACATCGGCGACCGGTGTTCCACACCGGAGGCCAATCCCTCGCTGGTTAGATCTGACCATAAACTAATCACTCTGGATATCCACATTCCGCCACCACCCCCAGTCAAAGAAACTACCTTGAAAAACTTTTCAAAAGCAAACTTCACATTACTTAAGACCGAGGTGGGAAGTTTTAAAGCCCCCATGCTAAAGGATAACTCTGTCCAAGCTGCAAAATCCTTTACTAATGCACTCTACAGGCACCTACAAGAATGCATGGATCGTGCTATTCCAAACAAAACCAAGACTCACTCCTCCAAGAAAAGGAAACCAGTCTGGTGGACCCCTGCCATAAACAAGCTATACAATAGAAGGAGGAAACTAGTACAGGAAAGAGTGAAATCCCAAGAAGGGAAGACATCCCTGATCAGTATCAGCAAGAAACTACGTTCCCTCATAAAATCATCCAAGGCTAGCTTCGAAAGAAAAATTGCAATGGACTCCAAAGATAACCACAAGGCATTCTTTAGCTATGTCAAAAATCTAAGTGGCAATTCTCAGATCTGCTTGGCGTTAGTGTAGAATGGCACAAAATACACTGAACCGACCGATATAGCCAATATCCTGGCAGACAGGTTCAGTGCAAACTTCACCCCCCTCTCATCCCCAAAAGGGCCCATAACTATACCAGAAGAATGTAGTGCCCCTGAAATCACAGACACTCAGGTTAAAACAGCCCTCTCCAAAGCCAAAAACACAGCATTAGTGGGACCGGACGGTGTCCCAGGCAGCGTCCTACACGAGCTCAAAGGTGAACTAACCCATCACCTAAACACACTGTTTAAACTCAGCCTCTCCACAGGCTACGTCCCCACAGAGTGGCGCACAGCAATGATTATTCCACTCCACAAAGGTGGAGCCACAACGGACCCAGGGAACTATCGCCCTATAAGCCTGACTAGCCTGGTCTGCAAAGCTATGGAGCGCATCATCATGGATCTCATTAACAGAGACGTTGGGAACCTCCAAACACTGGGCCCTACCCAGTTCAGTTTTGTTAAGGGCAGATCATGCCTCCTAAACCTGGTGGACTTCTTTGAGACAGTTACCAAGGCTCTTGACGAGGGAAAGGTGGTCCACACAGCCTACCTAGACCTTGCAAAGGCCTTCAACACCATTCCCCACTCGGGTATTATAGACAAGCTCACCCGCCTGAACATAAACCCCTATGTCACGAGATGGGTTGCCAACTGGCTCATGGTCAGAACCCACATGGTAAGAGTTGCAGGAGCTAGGTCTGACTCTAAACCGGTTACAAGTGTCATTCCCCAGGGCTCAGTCCTAGGATCCCTCCTGTTCGGCATATACTTCTCAGAGGTACAGCCAAGCACAAGAGGACTATGGCTGACCAAGTTCACAGACGACTGCAAACTAGGGGCTATAATTGACTCTCCGGCTGACACAAACATCCTCCAAAAGGGTCTCACTGAGACAGATACCTGGTGTCAAAACCACGGCCTAAAGCTAAATGCCATAAAGTGCATAGTCATTCCCTTTGGAAAAAAACAAAGTACCCACAAACTACCACATAGGTGGTAACCCCCTAAATACGGAAGACGTAATAAGGGATCTGGGGACCCAAGTAGATAGTAACCTCTCCTTTGATAATCACATTGCCAAAGTGGTTAGAAAATCCTTCTATGTGGTCCACCTAATCACAAAAGGGTTTGCATCCAGATCAAAAGAGGTCATTGGGCCCCTCTACGCATGACTCATCAGACCCATCATAGAGTACAATGCCCCATTTGGGATGTACCTTACAAGACACCTGCAACAACTGGAAAGACCACAGACGTACCTCACCCAAGAGGATTACTGGCCTCAAGCAGATGCCCTATGCAGCTCGACTGAAGAAACTCTAGCTGTACTCGGTTGCATACCACGTGCTCAGAGTTGATTTCTGCCTGACATACAAAGCCATGTCCAACCCAGAATTGATGGACATGCTCCACCTAAAGAAAACCATATCCCCTTGAGCCACACGCTCCAGGGATCTAAACCTCACCACAACAATAAGTAGGACATGCTGGAGGGATAGATTCCTGTCACAGAGACTTCCCATGTTCTGGAACAAGATTCCAATCTACATTAGGCAGAGCTCCTCGCTAACCCTCTTCAAGAGAAACCTTGACGAGTGGATGGGAAACAGAATGTTTACCCCGGGGATCACTTCAATGCCTCTGCTAGACAGAGGCACAGGGAACTAATCGAAGGGGGTTAGCGAAAGCCACCACATTCTGGCTAGGCTTATAAATGCCTTCAGGCAGATAGCCTAGTATCTACCTATGAACCTAAACAATGATTCTACATATAATCGGTAGCTCAATCAGTGGAATCCATAAACATATTTTAGTCACAGTATGTGCCCTTCTTAAATTTTATATAACCAAAAATTGGGTAATCAACAAAATCTCATGGACAAACTTTAAAGACATGGCATGGCAGTCAAATATATCACCTCCCACAAACTAGCTACAAAAAGTATAAAAAAAGAACATACTTTCAAACATATTGGAATTTTCTTCTCAACACAATCCTAGCAAGCAAATAAAACCCAAACACACACACAAAATTCTGTTGGCTTTTATTTGAACGTCCTTATTTTTAAACACAACAAGTTTATTGCTCAGAATAACATGCTCAAGATCAGCATCATCTAGATGGCCTCCAACAGTGTAAATAGTTTACTTTTGTACAGTTATAGTGTTTTCACTAAACCTTCTATAACTAAGGTTATCACACTTGTACAAATCAAAACATATAAACTAGGTCACAAAATTAACTTTACATTCTACTCTTCAGATATAATGAGAATAACTTTTTTTCCCTGAAATAGGGGTTTGTATTCTTTCAGTCTAAAATTAATAGACAAACTTGGGACTCTCTATCCCCTGTACCCTCAAAGAATGGTGAAACTGTTAGCATTGTGAAAATTGCTGTAAATTGATACTACTTGTCATTTTTGCTGTAAATGTCTGTTTACTTTGGCTGAAAAAAAGTAATAAAAAGTATATTGGGGAAAAAAGTATGTTAATATTTGATAATGTATCTGAAGGCATTAAGCATCATGAGAGTTGTCAAGATTTCTCTTATCTCCAGCTGGGTGCATTCTTTGTTCATGTTATGACATTATATGCTGGGCTTGATTTTTCAGTATGACTTGTGAGAATTATCCCACATGCAGTATTTGGCCTAACATTCGATGTTTTCAGGGATCATCAGAGTAGGACTTCTCTCTGGTGTGCTGAGGATATCAGTAGGACATGCACTACAAATGGGGAGGGGCACCTCTGTCATCTTCAGTTCTTTTTTTTTTTGTTGTTGCTCAAAGTACATTTGGAAATCAATGCTATAGTAAGTATCCTTTCTGGGATTGTTTTCTTTTCTAATTTTAGAAGAGTTGAGTTACAAATAAAACTAAACTCAAGATGAATGAAAAGCAACTTTGACAGTGACTGACTGAATAAAAAAAAATGAACCTATAGAAACACACTTAAAATACTGCTATAAACTACAGTAAATCATTTTGTCCACTACTGTAACAGTGGATTTATAAGACAAATTTTTAATTAGACGTGGTTAAGTGCCTCAGCAAAATGCCTTGTGGATAAAAACAGCCAGTTTTAAAACACGTAAAAACTGCAGTGCAGAAGTAATAGATTTATTCACTGTATCTGCCAAAAAATAAAATGTCATATCAGATAAATTAATGTAGTAATACTTTTTAAATTCTGTTATTTTAGTTGTATAACTTGATTCTGAGTTGATACTTAAATACTCATTTAAGCATAAGCATGACAGTACACTGACAGAAAACAAATCATAACTAGGGCAGGGGGTGCAAGCTCTCAGTGGTCTCGGTTAATGGTGAGTTAGTGCAGTACTGGCACTGAATCACTGATGTATGAAGCTATAAGAATTTTGTGGCTTCATAAATGAATGCCAATTCTGCATTTGCATCCATAGCTGAAGTACTCAGTGTATCGTAACTGTAGAAAGCTGCTTCTTACAGTTGTGCCAAACAGCTTGATATAGTTACAGGTGTATAGTTTTTTTCTTGGTTTTCACCATTGAGAGAAGGCCTTTTCTCCTGAGTCAAGGGAGGTTGCCAGTGTGGGGAACTGTACAGTGCCAATAACCTAGGTACAGTTCTGGCAGCAAATGAAAGTTTAGACCAAAGGCTAATGTAGTGATAAACCAGAAGTTAGAAAATAAGAGCTGAATAACAGGATCCTTCTTCAGTGCATAATACAATCTATAACATTCTTTCAGTTTTTATAAAACCAGATTAAGATCATGTGAGCACGGCCAACTAAATCACATCATCTCTGCAATAATTCAGTTAACCATTTTAACTTAAAGGCATAAAAATTCCTTAAAAAAAACTTACCAAAAATGCTTAAAACATACTCTCAACAATTTATAAATGCATACTAAGATCATATACTTAGTAAATCTATCAAACTAATAAAATATTTATTACAAAATATTATATTGCAGTTATATATTCTACATCTTCAGAATGTTTATATATATATATATATATATATATATGGGTCTACTACTAATGCCCGAAACGACGATTTCCTGACAGAAAACTCACGGAGGCCAGATGACCGACAGGTAAGTGTACCGACAGGGTGATTTGCCGACAGCGGAAAGACCGACAAGGAATGTCGCGACGCGTAACTTGTGTGCGATGGTGACGGAGTTAGGAGTGGTCAGGTAAGTGCTCGAGATTGTGGGATGTCGGGTTAGGCTGTGGGAAAGGTGAGTGTGTGTCGGAGGTATGGTTGGGGTAAGGTAAGTGTGTGCTAGTGAGGGACTGTAGTTTAGGGACGGGTTAAGTGAGTTACGGTTAGGGTGCAGGTAGGTGAAGTGTGCGTTAGTGTCGGAGCTTGGGCTAGTGGGTTAAGTGAGTTAGGGTTAGGGTGCAGGTAGGTGATGTGTGCGTTAGTGTAGCTTGGGCTAGTGGGTTAAGTGAGTTAGGGTTAGGGTGCAGGTAGGTGAAGTGTGCGATAGTGTCGGACCTTAGGGTTAGGGTTTGGGTCAGGGCTAGTGTGTATGCTATGTAGTGTGTGTGTTGTTTACGTTCCGTGTGTGTGTAATGGTGTTCGTGTTTTCGTTGTCGGGTTTGTGTGATGTCGGTCATCTGGCCGGGGAGTTTTCTGTCGGGAATCGTTGTGTCGGTAATTAGTAGTAGACCCATATATATATATATATATATATATATATATATATATATATATATATATATTGTATTATGCACTGAAGAAGGATTTATATCCGAAAGCTTTGCTGTAATAAAAAGTATTAGCGTTCTTGGAGCTGGAATTTTTTTCCTGTTATTCAGCAAATGAAAGTTGCCAGAACAGCTTCCCTTCTTTCTAAAAGCAGTGCAGTGTCTTTTTCCCTGTCCAGTAGAACTATCCTTTCTAAAATAAAAAAGGAAAGCTTGTTAACCTATATTTAGTAGCATGATTATATAGGGCCTCATAATCCTCCTCCTCTTTAATATTATCTACATGTTCTTAAAGCTTCTGTTGTAGCTTCCTTGAGAGTCTTCATACGTAAAGGGATCCTATGACCCGGAGGAAGCTACACAGTTCACAGTACTGTGTAGCTTCTTCTGGGTCATAGTATATAGTGGTTACATTCATATGATCCAGTGTTGTCTCTTCTGTTCGTTCCTCAATGTGTGAGACATGGAATCCAACTAGGATCTGGTTAAGGCTACTTTCAGACTTGCAATCCAAAGCACAGGCTCTTCCCCTTACCCATAATCCCGTGTAATTATCAAGTTACCTCAGATCTCATTTGCCACTCATTTGCATCAGATGCGACCTCTTGTTCTTAGGCTTGGGTGACAGCTAAATGCATTATCTTTTTAATCTTTCAGGATTGTCTAACAATAAACTTGTCAATTTCTGTCTAGTTACCTTCCACCCATTCTCTCTAGACTACAGAAAAAATGTTATCTTACTTTGCCTCCTGTTTCCCTATCCCCTTAAGTTCTTTCTAACCTTCTTTGTTAGTTTCTATAAAGTTTGCCTTTTATCTGTGTAAATTTGGAATTTTGTTAGTAGTTTTTGGTGTTTGTAGAAATAGTTATGGTGTTTATTGTTATGCCTGGTGGAGTGTTTCTTTTGGTCTCTTGGCAGAAAAGCCCCCTAGTTTTAAAAAAAATGTGTGGCCTGTGACCACAAAATCTCTAACTCCAGTGCTCATGCCAAGTGCATGTATTGCTTGGGCTGCTCATTTAGATGAGCAATGCTCCATTTGAACTTTACATGGTTCCTGGGTTGTGATGGGAAGACGGAGCAAACTAATGCTAAATGGACTTCTCCCTGCCACAGTGGGTGAAGCTCCTCCTTCCTATAAACTCTCCATCTTCTCTTTCAGGAAAGAAGTCTGTTGACAAATCTAAAGGGGAGAAGAGTACAGATAAGGCCACAGTCAAGGATAAAGAAACTTTCAAGGATCCTGAAGAAAAGGTCACTGGACCGCTCTAGTTCCTTGGGTCTGGCCTGGAAGATTCAAAGAACTATGGATCCTATTCCCATGTCAGAGATACTCACCATTGGACCCAGCACTCCTCCTTTACTGGAACAACACTTCTCTTAGCAGCCGGTCTCTCCAAGGCTCCAATCTCCTTTTGTCCAGGAAAGACCCTTTCACAGGATATCCAGAGCCCCTTCCACTGCTTTGTCCCACAGATTGGTGCAGCCCTTCAGAAGCATTTCTGATGCAGACATTGTTAGAATGATGAGGAAATACCTCAGGACCCAAATCGAGTTGGTGGTCCTCCTGGCTCTGACCTTTTTCAGAGTTATAGGCTTTCGACAATCCCCTCACCATATCATTGCTCCTTCTCCAAGATGACCATCTGACTTGCGGCTGTTGAATCCTGGTGCTTCTTCAATTCTGACCATGTCTGTGATCCAATTGGCTTTGAGAGGCTTAGACCCTGATGGCTCTTGGAGCCGAAGTGTCACTGTTGGAGTTGTGGAGCTGGGCTGAACTCTGAAGCACTCTGAGCCATCCTTCCTTTCAGAACTTTTTTGATGGACAACTTGATACTGGTGTCTGCCTTGGAGTAGAGTTGGGCAAGCTTTCGAGACCACTCTATGTTTTGGTCGTCAGATCCTGCCAGGGTGGCTTTAGGTCCTATCTCAACTTTCTGCCTTTGGAGGATGCTCTATTGATCCAGGGAGCAGGCTTTCCTTCCCTGCTTGGATCCACTCCTCCTTCAACAGAGAGCTGCTTGTGTCCTTGCCCCTCCACATTCTATCCCATTGCGATAGCCAGCCCTAAAACTTTGAGACAGCCTGCATTGAGGACTCCCCATTGGGTTTGGAGTCTTCCCCCGACTATCCCATTGTGGAGGTTCATCAAAAGCATTCATACAAGAGGAACATTGACTCACCTCAGGAGTCTTTAACAGATGATACTGATTTCGATGAGGGAGAGGGATCCCCCAGATTTCCCTTTGAGGATGTCTCATTTGGTGAGATCTTAGAACTGCTTAAACAGAAAGGGGGGTCCATTAAAGCCCCCTCCCAGGAGGAATTGATATGTCTTGAGGCTGTTAGAGCTGGCCTATCTGCTTCTAAGATGGTCCATCCCACAGACAAGTTGGTGGATTTGATCTCCAAGCAGGCATATAAGGAGACTGATGTAGTCAAACCTATTCCATGGGAGCCAAACAAGTCCTTGGCACATATAACACTCTTCCACATTGTTTTGTCTAAGGAGCTTTCCGATCCCTACTCTGAGTACCTGTCTGCAGAAGCAAAGTCTGTTGACACTCATCTGGCTACCCTTCAATCCTTATCAGACAGTTCAATGCATCTAATTTCAAACCCTGCAGTGGGCACATCATGAGCAGTTGGCTCTGGTATAACTGTTAGATGGCATTCCTGGATGCACCTTTGTAAAACACTTTAAAACATCCTTTATCAATGCCTCTTAACAATGGTTTCACCCTTTTTGGACTTAAAGTGAAAGAGATGCTGTCCAGAAGTGAGCAAGATGGCAAAACCTTGTCTGCCATAAGGATTTGATTTTTTGCTCCCTCAACCCTCTCTAGATACTAGAAGAGAGAGAAGAAACTGTTCTACAAATCTCAAAGTTTTGTTCTCCACACTTCTAGTGATAGACCCCTGAGACAGAAGGGGGAGCAATAAAAATGGACATCACCCCTATGGCAGAGGTGGTTCGCAGAACCAGGGCTTTCAAGGTTCCTTCTCTGATAGGCCCTTTCAGCACTCCTGAACAGCCACCCAACTGCCACACTCTGGAACCAGGCTGGGGGCACTTATTCCTGCATCCCACAGCCAGGATGTCCATCACTTGATATGATTGGGATTATCACCAAAGGCTATACAGTTCCCTTTTTATCTCAGCCAGCATTCTCAAGGAAATTCCCCAGTGTGCCACTCTCTCAGGAAAAGGCTGCAGCTATAGAAATAAAAAAGCTGCTAGACATATGAGTAATCCAAGAGGTGCCACCAGACCAACAAGGATCTGAAATTTACTCAATGTTCTTTATGATGCCAAAGCAAAATGGGGACCTAAGGCCAGTTTTGGACTTATTCACTTGATCCAGTGTGTGAAACAGAAGAAATTCCAATTGGGCATGGTACAGTCCATCTTACGTTATTTGAGGAAGTACAGTTAGATGTGCTTGATAGACCTCCATGATGCATACTACTACATAAAGATGGACAGATGTTCCAGGAGGTTTCTCTGCTTCCAGATGTGACCCAGCCATTTCCATTTTAGAACCTTAGCCATTGGTCTCACTACAAACCCTCAGGTGTTCACCAAGTGCATGGCAGTGGTTGCAGTTTATCTCTGACTGTTGGGGTTCTGAGTGTTCCCATACTTGGACAACTGTCTCGTAACCACTCCCATAAGGAATCTCTTTCTTTAAGCCAGGGACTCCTTTCCCCATCTTTGTTCACAACAATGGATGGCTGTCAACATAACCAAGTTTAAGCTGCAACCTGTTCAAGCTAGAGACTTCATTGGTGCACATCTGGATACAGTGCTACAGATAGCCTGGCTATCGGAACCCAAGGTTATCATGCTTTAGCAGCAAGCAGTAGTAGCACTCCCCCATCAGAAGCTACCAGTAAGGTTGACTTTGTGTCTTCTCAGCTTGATGGCAGTTGCCATTACCTTAGTGCACCTAGCCGGATTTCTTGTGAGGATGCTGCAGTGGACTGTATCACTTTAGTGGTCAGTGAGATGTCAACCCGTGAATTTTCCAGTATCCCTCACGAAAATTTGCAAACTTCATATTCAGCGGTGGCTAGAATCTCAGGGTCAGCCATTTGTTCTTCCTTTTACCCAGGCCACAGTAATCACAGATGCTTCTCAGCTGGGGTGACATGTGGTCTTCAGAGGCAAGACTTACATCATTATCCTGGAAATTAGGTCAGTCCTCCTAGCATTGCAGACCTTCCAGGACTCCCTCCACAGGGGTGTGATCACCATCCAGACAAGACAGTATGTTAGTAGTCAGGTACATCAACAAGCAAGGGGGAACACACTCTTACCCACTATGCTGAGAGGCCATGAGGGTTTGGCAGTGGGCAGCGTCTTCTCACTACTTTCTGATAGTGATGCACATACCAGTCTGTCCTCCTCCTCCATGAGTGGTCCCTGATTCCGGCAGTGCCGGATCAAATTTTTCAGCCACTGGGGCCAACCATGCTGTGACCTCTTTGTTTCCTCCTCCAACATCAAATATATCAGGTACTTTGCCCAAATCTCCCAAGAGGGAGAGTTCCCAGGGGAGCCATACTTGGCTCCGTAGTCCCTTTATGCTTATCCACCTGCACCTATTATCCCAAAGTTTCTGCAGAAAGCAATTTTGAACAAGACTACAGTGATCGTTATTGCTCCCTTCTACTGTCAACAGATGTGATTTCCCTTCCTCTGGTCTCATCTGATTTAACCTCCGTGGGTGCTTCACCCTATTATAGATGATCTCTCTCACCCCTCTGGGAAAACTCACTTGGACATAGAAGGCACTCAAGCTGACAGCATGGTTTCTCCAGCTCTGTTGATGGTTACACAGTCCAGGCTTTCATACCAAGTTGTACACATTCTGGCCTCCACACAGAAACATTCAACCAGGAAGATTTACAAAACAAATGCATCTAGTAGGGATCCCTTTTCAGCCCTTCTCCCAGCTGTCTTGGACTTCCTGGCTTGTCTTCTCACAGTAGGTGTAGTTACACTACTATCAAGGTTCAGCTGGCTGCTATTTCCAATATTTTACATTGGTGGAAAATCAGTAACTATTACTTCCCTGAGGTTGTCTAAGGCCTTAAGGGACACTTTTCTAATGTGACCTACATTTAGAGGGCTTTTCCTCCCTTGGATATTACCATTCTGCTGCAGGCTTTGACAAGACAACAATTTCAGACTTGCGGCTACAGTTGATTTGAAATAACTGTCTTGGAATATTTTTTGTTTTTGGTAGCAATTACTTCTGCAAGGAGAATATCAGAGATTCATGCTCTTTCTTGCAGAGCTCCTTGGTTTTTCCACAAGGTTAGAACCGCTTTGAGAAACAGCCCATCCTTTCTCCATCAGGTGACTTCTGAATTATCACTTAACTGGTCTGTCAATCTCCCTGTCTTCTTTCCAAATTTTGCAAAGGTGATACATGTTACACCTTCTGTATGTGCTGTGGTTTTATCTTCATCATACTAAGAATGTCAGAAAGACTGGCCAGTTGTTTGTCTCCTTTTCTGCAGCAAGACTGAGTAAAGAAGTGTCTAATATAACACTTTCTCACTGACTATCTGAATGTATTTCCCATGTCTACAAGGAAAAGGGACTTCCCTTACCTGGACCTCCTAAGGCTCATTTTGCTAAGTCAGTTGCTACTTCGACTGCCTTTTTATCCCAAGTTCCAGTTGATGACATAATATTTGTTCTGCAGCTACTTGGTCAAATGTCCATACATTCATATCACACTGTAAGTTGGATTTACAGTCTAGGTCTAGAGCTTCCTTTGGCTCGTCTGTCCTCCAGAATATCCTTCCGTGAGACCCCGAGGTTTATGGTAGCTGGAGACTCTGCCCATCCATTGAGGAATGAATGGAAGCAACATCATCAGATACAAAAGTTATGTACTTATAATAATAGAGCTTTGTTGTCTACTTCCATTCTTCAACTTCTCTCCCACCTTTCCCCTTCCAAACTATCTTTTTCCTTGGTTTCTGGAGTGACCACACTAATAGTTCCAATGGCTTGGTCATATACTTTTCAAGCCTTAAGTTAGGGATTATTGGTTTAATCTGTAATATCTCTTTCTTATGATGATGATGTATCAGTTTTATTGTAGGGCATTGACAAATTCGATCTGAAGTAACTTGCTAACTACAGGGGTGAGTCTACGTGAAGAGACTGAATGCCCACTTACCCGAAGATGAAAAGACCGAGACAACATCACCAAATCTTCATTTAATAACTCCTCCGGTAACTGGCAGTTTACCCATGGAAAGGAAGTGAACAGCCAACAATCTCAAGAAACCAAACAGAAGCACTCTGAGCCCACACAAGTGGGGGGGGGGCTGCTCCCCCCAACTACTTATACCAACTCCGAGATCACACAGTAGTGGGGAAAAGGGCAGACTTCCAAATGTTGGCTGACTGCTTCCTTTCCCTGGGTAAATTGTCGGTTATGTGAGGAGTCATTTAAATGAAAACTCAGTGATGTTGCGTCAGTCTTTTCGTCTTTGGGTAAGTGGGCTTTCGGTCTTTTCAAGTAGACCTACAGGGGATTATGGGTGAGGGAAAGAGCCTGAGTCTTGAATCCAGAGTCTGAAAGTGGCCATAGCTGGATAATAGTTGGATCTGAAACCCATCTGTTGAGGAATGATGGAAGCGGTCAACACAGATCTATCATGATGGTAAGTGCATGACTTGTTTTTGCCAGTTTTTCTGTTCAAAAAATACAAATTGTTGGTTGTAAATCCACAAGTATTAAAAAGACACATGGTAAAGTACCTTTCTGTTTTGGTGATAACTTAAAAACTGAGTCATTGTGTAGTTGAAGTAAATCCTTGAGCTTTGCTCCATTCTTACTACAAAATCTGGGGAGTTATTCAACACTTCTACCATCCTTGGGTTCAAGTGGCAGCATTTTCCAGTTATCTTGAATAATAAGTAGATCTAGTAATGTAGGAGTCCATACTGGAATTAATGCCCATCTTGACAAAATGTGTAGTTTAACTGGACTACCCCAAATCCATGTAGACCTCAAGACCATTGTTGATGGGTTTATACTTATCCATCCTTCCAAGTGATACTTTTGCCACTGACTTGCTTATCCTCAGTATATCCACTTTGCAACGGCATATTTTCAGTGTTCTCATTATGATCTGGAACTCATTGTCATTTCTGGTTAGACTTGGCTTTTTCCTGCGTTATAATTTAGTTGTCCGGGTGTACACTTTTACTTGCTTAGATGTACTTTTCCAAAAATGCTAGCTAAAATTCTGTTTATGTACATGTCTTTGTATACTACCTTTTCAAGACGTTGCACTGCATCCAGAGGATTTTTAGCAGTAAAGGACAAAAACTATGTACTGTTATTGATGTGGCTAAAGGCACTGAAACATTCCATGCTCACCTGCCCTACCCAAAAAGGTGAAGAATAAAATAAAATGTGGCTGGAGGTTTGGAATGTTCAGTGTTGTTTCCATTTTATTATTACTGTATTTGCAAGACTGGGGCCCAAGGCATCCTTCATTGCTGCACCCAAGACCTGTTTGAAACTTTTAGTGAAGAAGAAAGTGCTGTTATCTAATGTAATTTAAATGAAGGAAAGCCAGTCCTTTTCTAAAAAGGATTGAATGGCTGCTGTGCCTTCATCAAGATATGTAATTGAATGCAGGTTTTTAATGGACAGTGTAACCAAAAGTGTGTCTTATGTTGCCCTTTCCATTCTTCCTCAACACAAGGGTTCAGATCCAACCAACGGATCTAACTCAGCCGCATACTCCAGACTTTGGCTCCAACTCTCAAGCTCCTCCCTCTACCCATAATCCCTTGGTCCATCCTCAATACCTCAGATCTAATTTGCTGCCATCATGCCCAGACACAGGTTCCTCTGTCAGGTGTTAGAGATATTTTGTGAGTTAATCTTTCTTCTTCTCCATAAAAATTTCTCCTTAGCTGTTTTTTTGTTTATCTCTATCCTCCCTCTTAGTCTCCCGCAGGTGGTAGGGATTCCTGCAGTTTTTAAGATAGTAATCTCTTGGCACCATAGTTGGTGTTATGCTCACCCGTTTTTCTAGGGTATTTCCTTTAAATTACCATTGTTGGTAATTCCTTTTCCTTTCTTCCTTTCTATAAAAAAATTATCTTATTATAGTGTCTTTATTGGCTCCTATTGCTTTGCTTTATTGGTTGTCCTGTTGCTGTTAGCCACCGTGTTGGATAAACTGACAAGCTTTAAGAAACACACTTCTTGTGGGCATAAAATCCCTAATTCGGATGCCCACAAGGAGTGTGTATATTACCACGGAGCTGTCCACATGGACAACGGTTGTGCTGTCTTCTCAACCTTTGTCCCAAGGGTTCCAGCTGATTGGTGCAACAAGTTAATTGTGAAAGGTCTTTTTCCTGCTGCCTCCTACTCCATCTTCTGTGCCTCACCCCCCCCCCCCAAAACCCCCAAAGAGTGCTCCATTGAAGCACAGAAAATGCTCCCTGCCTAAGTCCCCCAGATGTTCTTTGGGTTTCACTGTTTCAGTCATCACACTTGGGTTATTCTTGGCTGTCTGCCTGCAGGTAGCCCTCAGTTGGCCCGAATACCAGAGACTTAGTATTTCTGTGTTGGATGCTGTCGCTCCAGGACTGACGTCAGGTCATCAGGGGTATAAAAACAGGCAGCCAGCACCATTACATCAGTCTTCCTTGCTGAGGCGCCCGAAGCAGAAGCAGTTCGCAAGTGTCAGTTGGCTACTACCTGAGTTTTCGTTTACTAATTGAATCATCCTGAAGTCTTCTAAAGCTAAGTACACTGTTGGGGATCCTTTTTTCTTGCTCTAACCGATGTCAGAAGTTAATAATTGTCTTGCCTGTGGAAAGGGAATATCACACCGAGTTTTCATTCTTACTGTGTCACCTGTCAGGGCCCAGACCTCGACGTACCTCGCTGTCGGTTTTGTGCCTTGTTCAACGCCAAAACCATTCATTGTCAGGCCCTTATTGTCACTAAATACTTTCGTTCTTGATCTCCGTATTCCGAAATGGCTTCAGTAAGCCATCCGACTACCGATATTCTGAAAAAACGTAAGGATAAAGACAGAGACAGACCACACAGGTTCAAAGCTGCCGACGACTCTTCCGTTAAGCTAGTCACCAGTTTGCTGGTACTCAGTGAGGCACTTTTGCAGCCCCTGATGCCTGCTTCAGTGGATTCGCAGGCCTCTACCGAGACCCATTTGGAGCCTGGTATGCCGCGAGACTCTTCGACTATGGAACCGGCAGATATCTCTACCTTGAGTGGGTCCGAAGCCGCTGAGCAAGCACCGGCTTCTGAGGAAGTTCTTTATACTACCGATGTTCGACACAAACCGACTACTTCAGTTCTGTCTAAAACTACTGAATTTCTAAGGCCAAGAGTACACGCTATGCCTAGAAAACTGATGACCAAAGCACATGCACCTGCTCCCTTGCCACAAAATAAAATGCTTAGAATGGCAGAAGACCTTATTATGCTGATTAGGGGAAGTCAGCTTTCCCCTGCTAAGAAAAAAGGGACCAGTCTCCAGCAGCTTCAACAGACCAAGATTCCAACGACTCTAAGGTTTCTGATTATGAAGACATGCCCTTATCTGCTTATGAGGATTCTGATGCAGAGGAATCCATTCCCTCTGCCTCTCCTCCAGAGGATTTCACTTTTGGTGAAACCTTACATACTTTTAAGAGAGCATTTCCACTGGGAATGCCAAGACTATCCTCAGTCCAAAAAGAGACTCAGAGAATTTCTAGACTTGCCACAACACAGGCCTTTAGCAATACCACCAGTCCTCGAAGTTGATGATGTCTTTATGGAATCCAGTCTTACTCCTGATACTTTACCACCTGCCCCTAGGAAACCAGACAGGTACTACAAAGTACCTGACTCTCACAAATTTCTTTTAAAAAATCCTACTGCTGACCCAGAGATCATTTCCCAGGGCCCTAAAGGTATCAAGGCAACTACAGCTAAGAATCCAATGCCTTCGGACAGGGATTCCAGAGCTTTGGGCAGATGGGGTAAGAAAGTATATACCTCTGCAACTCTTGCCATTAAGGCTTTGAATTGTCAGTTTCACATGCTGAAGTACCAACAACATATTATGGAACTTGCTAAGCAAAAAATAAATACCTTTACAGACTGTGCAGAAAATAAAGAATTGCAAGAGCTTATGCATTCTGCAAGCCAAGTCAGCAAGCATACATTGTAGTTTAGCTTTGATGCCCTAGAAGCATCTTGCAGGGCAGCAGTCACTGGTTCTGTACTGAGAAGGCATGCTTAGCTTAAGGAGCAGACCTTGCCAGATCATGTCAAATCCAAATTACTAGACACTCCTTTGAACAAAGACAATCTATTTGGCACCAAATCAGAAGAGGTTCTTAAAAATATGGAAGAAAAAGCTAAATCTATGCAGACAGTCAAATAATTCTTACAAATACAGCCTCCTAGATTCAGTAGGCAATGCCCCTCGAAACATTGGTCCTTTCCAGCCTCCTCAAGGCCATCTCAAACTAGACCCAGGGGAAACAGACCCCCCCCCCAGACTACAGTCTCAGGGTATGCAGAGATCTAAGCAATGGAGTGCCTCCACCTCTAAAGCAGGGAGTGCTTAAACCACCCCCTTACGGAAAGAATTCCCAATGACTTCTCAACTCCACCCCCCCTCCTCTGCCCAACTGCTTGTGCCCCTAGGAGGAAAACTTGCCCTTCATGCAAAAAACTGGATTCCCATCACCAAAGACCGATGGGTCCTCAACATTGTATCCCAGGGGTACAAATTGTACTTCCACTCTCTGCCAACCCCAGTAGGGTCTCCAGACCTCCCTCTAAACCAGTGGGCAGAGGCTCAATTCATCCGGTTCCTGCAGAACAGATAGGTCAAGGATTCTATTCCAGACTTTTCCTGGTACCCAGAAAAGAGGGCACTCGGTGCCCAGTCCTAGATCTTTCAATTTTCAACACCTTCCTGGTGGTACCAAAATTCAAAATGCTCACCCTACAGCAGCTTCTACCTATGCTAGCCAAAGATGCCTGGTTAGTCACCCTAGACTTAAAAGAAGCCTATCTGCACATCCCTGTAAGGGAGTCATGCAGAAAATATCTACGCTTCAGGGCAGGATCTATGCATTATCAGTTCTCTGCACTTCCCTTTGGTTTATACACTCCTCCCAGAGTATTCACAAAATGCCTGGCTCCAGCCATTGCTTACTGCAGACAGAGAAATATTCAAATTTACCCATACTTGGACGACTGCCTGATTCAGGCAGACAGTCAGGAAATGCTTTTGCAGCACCTGACATTTGTAAAAAACCTACTAACCTCCCCGGGGTACACCGTCAATGAAAAGAAATCAAAACTAGTCCCCAGTCAAAAGATTGTATTCCTGGCAGCAAGCTTGGACACAGCATCCCAGATGGCATTCCTCACTCCAGAAAAAACAAGCATATCTCACAGGCTATTTTACTGATATGGCCATCACAACCCAGCTATCCGCAAGGAAAATCTTGCAGGCCCTAGGGTTCATGGCCTCATGCATCCTACTAATTCCATACGCCAGACTGCATATGAGGAAACTTCAGTGGTACTTAAGTGTTTGGTGCCAACATTCTCAGGACCTGGAAACTATCATTCCCATAATACCCTGTCTAAGGACAGAGTTTCTTTGGTGGGCAGCAGCATGCAACCACAACAAAGGACTACCCTTTACCCAATCCCATGCCACCCAGACCCTAACCACAGATGCATCAGACTATGCCTGGGGGGCACACATGGACAGCAAGTGCATTCAGGGCCAGTGGAGCCCAAGTCAAATGCATCTGCACATCAGCCAGAAAGAGATGCTAGCTGTGTAGCATGCTCTGACAGCTTTCAGATCCCTACTCTCACCAGGACACCTACTAATAAAAACAGACAACACTACAGTTATGTGGTACATCAGCAAGCAGGGGAGAACCCACTCTTACCCACTCTGCAGGCTAGCCATGGCCCTGTGGAACACGGCCTTGGACATGCAGGTACATCTGCAAGCTCAATTCCTCCCAGGCAAACAAAACTCACTGGCAGACACTTTAAGCAGAAATCTCATAGACCCACACAAGTGGCAACTAGAGCCACGCACCTTTAACCTTCTGAGTCAGAAGTGGGGGACTCCAGAGGCGGATCTCTTTGCCTCACCCTGCAATCACCAGCTCAGAAGATTCTGCACCAGGACACATCACAGCAGGGCCTGGAAAGTGGATGCCCTACCCTTCTAGTGGGTAAATCTCTCAATTTATGCCTTTCCCCCTCTGCCCCTCCTCTCAAGAGTATTGCTCAAGATAAGTCAGGACAGACCAAGAACAGTTCTGATTGCCCCGGACTGGCCATGCCAACACTGGTACCCACTCCTGCGAAGCCTGTCACTGGTGCCACCCTGGCACCTACACCAGAACCCAACCCTGCTCTCTCAGCAGGGGGGTCAGATCTTGTATCCACAACTGCAAACCCTAAATCTTGCAGCCTGGCTTATTCTTTGAATTCTCCCCCAGTAACCAGGCTAAGCAAGCAGGTGATGGACATCATCCTTGAAGCCAGAAGACCCAGTACAAAGAAATCCTATGCTGATAAGTGGAAAAGGTACTGCTCCTGGATTCAGTCTAAAGGAAAGGACACAACTCTGCCCTCCCTGTCTCTAATCCTGGATTACCTAGCAGATCTACTCCACAGAGGCCTATCCTTCTCCTCCATTAAGATCCATGGCTCTGCCATTTCGGCTCATTACAACACTGAGCCACCTCTCTTCTCTCACCCTCTTATCAAACAGTTCCTCAGAAGGGTAAACAACTTAAGGCCACCAAGGAGAGCACCCACCTCTGCTTGGGACCTTAACTTTGTACTGGAAAAGCTCACGCTAACCCCCTTTGAGGCTGCAGCATCAGCAGAGTTAAAATTCCTCTCTTGGAAAAAGGCCTTGCTTCTGGCCATCACTTCAGCTAGAAGAGTGTCTGAGCTACAAGCACTTATGGCTGTGAAATCCTTCATTATTTTCCAGGATGACAGGGTCTCCCTCAGGACTAACCCTTCCTTTATGCCTAAAGTGGTGTCCAGTGTGGCTCTCAACCAATCTGTCCATTTGCCTACCTCCTTTCCTAATCCTCAAAATAAAGGGTAAAGGATCCTGCACTCCTTGGATATGCAGAGACAGCTCAGATTCTACCTTGATAGGACTAAGCCCTTCAGAAAATCTGGCCAGTTACTAGTCAGCTTTGCAACAGGGGCAGAGGGCAAGGCCAATTCAATGCAGTTTCCAAATGGATAGCACATTGCTTCTATTTCTGCTACGAGCACCTTGGGAAACCAACCCCTCAGGGGGTCAGAACACATTCCACTAGGGCAACGTCTACCTCTACAGCATTTCTCAGGGAAGTCCCTACCAGGGACATCCTGGAAGCTGCTACCTGGAGTTCTGTACACGCCTTCACCAAGCATTACCACCTCCCTATCTTTTCCAAATCCAGGGCAGGTTTTGCAATAGCAGTCCTCCAAGGCATTCTAGCCAGCCCTAACTCTTCTTGACTGCCTCCACCCTTCTTCAGCTTTGGGAATCTACCCAAGTGCGATGACTGCAACAGTGAAACATGAAGAATATAGTACAGTTGTGTACACTTACCATAAATTTAGATGTCTGACTGTATTCACTGTTGCAGGTCCTGGTTTCCCTCCCTCCAGCCCCTTGGTTTTCTGTCTCTAAACTCTCTATGCATTTACTACCCCCCCTTTTTCAGGGGTATTGGTATTGGTATTTACTTTTTACTGGTGGTGTTTTCTCCACCATAACCTAGCTCCCTATTGGGGGGCTTCTGACATTTGGGGCAAGACAAACTGATGTAATGGCATCAGCTGCCTGTTTTTATACTGACGTCAGTCCTGGAGCGACAGCATCCGACGCAGAAATACTAAATTTGAAGTTGTTAAATCTCGCCGTTTATTCTCACTGATGGGTTCGGAGCCGATAGCAAAGCTCAAGGTTTGCCAGTAGCTTGAGACCAAGCCCCTTATCCCACAATGCACTGCTGGAATTACCTCACATCTAGTTTGCTGCGGCAAGAGAGATCTCGGTGATCCAGTTAGCTTGGACCATTTTGATAAATCGCAAGTTTTAAAAAAACTTTTTTTTCTTCTCTTTTTGAGAGATTATTCATATTTAGTGTGTGTGTGTTTCTTGTAAAAAATAATAATAGTTTAAAGTAGGTTAGATTGTAGTGATAGTGCCTTGTGTTGGCTTGTTTTTCTTAGTTTTGGGACCTTTCTTAGCCCTATTTAGTTTAACAATTTTTGCTTGTTCTTATTATATTGTTTAGTGTGGGCTTAGTTAGCCCTGTATTTAACCTTTTCAGGTTAATTGTGTGGTGTGTCTCTTATAAAATGTCAGATGAGAGAGAAAAGTCTCACCCCAAATCGGGGTTTAAGAAATGTCCAGATTGTGGACAGAAAATGTCCGTCATGGACGGACATGTCCAATGTGTTTATTGTCTGGGGGCTAAACACCTCCAAGACTCCTGCAGTATTTGCCACTCTTTTTCATCTAGGGTTCTCTTAGAGAGAAGGAGAAAACTCATAGATAGGGGATTGCTGCAGCATACTTTTTCTGAGGTGTTGGGTAGCCAGGAAGGTGCCAGCACTTCTTCTAAATCTTCAAAATCTTCTGATTCTAAACAATCCAAGAAGGCAAAGAGATCAGAGGGTACAAGGTCATCGGTTCCACAGTCCTTTGAACCGAGTGTCCCTTTGGTTCGGAGCCAGCTCCCAGTCTTGGAGCTGGTCTCTGAGGTTCCCTCATCTCCTCTGCTCCAGTCAGCACCTTTGGTGCATTCCTCAAAGTCTTCGGTCAGCCTCTCTGATATGGACATGGATCGGCTAGTGCAGAAGCTTCTAAGGGCACCAGGACTTGCTAAATTGTTGTCTGCCCTGACCACTTCGTCGGAGCCGAAGACCATTGAAACGGAATTGATTACTCCTCCTCCAAGCTGTACTGGACTCTCAGAGCCCGAACCGATGCTTGTAGAACCTTTGGAACCGAGACCCGCACTGGTGTTATCGGTTCCATCTACTTGGACGTACTCGGCACCGACCGAGGACGCTAGGAGCCGACACCATCTGTCGGGTCCGGGGAGGATAGTCGGACCAATTTGTCAGTGCTGACTCTTCCTCTCGGGGCTTCTGCTCGGATGAGCTCGGCTCCTACCTCGGGCTTGGAGCCCATGGTTTCGGTGCGGGAGGATCGGATGGTCCCTCCAGATCCGTCTACCCCTTCTCATCGGTGCCATGGTGCTTTCGATGCCATGAGGAGTGTCCTGTCTCCTAAGGCATCGTCGACACCAGTTCAGGCTTTCTTCTCCCCTCAAGCTCCTGTGTCCGCTTCTATGTCTACCGGTCCCCCTAAGCGTAGAGACCCCGAGCCTCAAGTGGCCCCACAGGGCATCCCCTCCTCTTCCGAGACCTCCCCAGATCTCCCCACTGAGGAGGTACCCAGGAAGAGACTGTGCAAAAGGAGGCACTTAGACTCCCCACAGGAGTCTTTGACATCCGACACGGACTTGGATGAGTCAGAAGGGTCCCCTCTATCCCCCTCTGAGGATATCTCCTTTGTGGAGATATTGGAGATCCTTAGTCAGAGGGGCTATTGGCAGTCCAAAACTCCTACTGAGGACGAGTCAGTGCTCTTGAAGGCTTTTGAGTCTCAACCTTCCACTTCTTGGGTATCTCTGCCTTACGATGAGCTCATGGAGCTGATCTCTCGTAAGGCGTGGAGTCACCGGAGGCCATGGAACCTGTCCCTCGGAAGCCGAATAAGTTCTCCGCCCTGGTGGACAAAGACTTTTTGACCAAAGCAGTGCCTGTTGATGCCATGGTGGTAGCTGCAGCCATCAAAAAGGAAATGTCTGAAACATCTGCATCTATCCATCCTCCTAACAGAGATTCTAGGATCATGGATAGATATGGGAAATGCATGTTTAGTTCAGCGACTTTTTCTCTGCGATCGCTGAACTATTTAACCCATTTTACGAGACTGCAAAGAGATCTCCTGAAAGAGCTAGGAGATACTCTCCAGGGTACGGTAGCTGCAGGGGTTGCCGACAAAGTCAAAGCACAGCTCACTACCCTAAACTCGGTTGTAAACTCGTCCATGCATCTCATATCTTATGCAGCTGATGGTTCGAGTAGAGCCGCTAGTTCAGGCATTGCTCTGCGGAGACAAGCCTGGATGCATCTCTGTTCCTTTGCGGAACCCTTTAAGTCTTCCTGTATCAACACCCCATTTGATGGCTCATCACTGTTTGGGCCTAAAGTAAAGGAAATTTTAACTAGGTGTGAGCAGGAAGGCAAGACCCTATTTGCCATTGGAGCCCGTTTTTCTACCCATACTCAGCCCTACCCCAAGGGCCCTAGGAGAGGAAAAATGTGGTTCCGAAAAGCACAGGGAGCCTTTCAGGACACACGTGGAAAAACCACCTCTAGAGGCAGAGGAGGGGGTTATAATGAAAGACGCTGCCCACGTGGCAGAGGGGGTCCGCAGCAACAGGGTGACAGAGGCCAGTTCTCTGGTCAGCCCTACCAATACTCCTGAAAGGGGACCGGCTGTTCGGCTCTGGAGGCAGTCGGGGTCGCTTGTCTTTGTACCCAGAAGCCTGGCTAAAGATAACATCAGATACATGGGTACAAAGCATCATTTCCAGAGGATATTTCATACCGTTCTCTTCCCCACCTACTCCTGTAAGCAGAATCCCAGATGTTCCACCCAATCTTAGTGAACAAGCAGTCATAGAGGTCCAAAAATTGCTAGAAAAGAGAAGTCCCAGCAGACCAAGTTGGATTCGGAATTTACTCAAGATTCTTTTTGGTACCAAAGAAAACAGGGGTCTGGAGACCTATCTTGGACCTCAGCAGACTCAACCAATTCGTAAAGAAAGAGAAGTTCCGGATGGTCATGCTTCAGTTCATTCTTCCCTTCCTAGGGAAAGGCGATTGGATGTGCTCCATAGATCTCAAGGACATGTACTATCACATAACGATGAACAGACGCTCCAGGGGTCACCTGCATTTCCGGCTGGGAGCCAATCATTACCAGTTTCAAGCCCTGCCTTTTGGTCTCACTACAGCCCCCAGGGTGTTCACCAAATGCATGGCAGTGGTCACGGCTCACCTGAGGCGTCTAGGATTCCAGATGTTTCCATACCTAGACGATTGGCTCCTCACTGCTACCACCAGCCATCAATTGACTCAGGCAACACAATATACTCTGACACTCTGACATCATTTCGGCATTACAATCAACTTTGAAAAGTCTGCCTTATTGCCATCGCAGCATACCGTTTTTATAGGAGCAGAGTTAGATACCTCAACCCCCACTCTACGTCTTCCAATCGAAAGAGTCTCACTTCTTCGCCAACATGTCATCTCACTGGTGTCAAAGAACAAAGTACAGCAGCAGAAGTCTTGAAGGTACTAGGGTTGATGGCGGCAGCAATCCTGGCTGTACCACTTGCGAGGATGCATGTGCGAATCCTTCAATGGCTCCTCTTCGCTCAGTGGTCCTACCAAAAGCTACCGATGCACCACATGATTCTCATCACAGATTCTTGCAAGAGAGACCTTCAGTGGTGGTTGATGTCTCTTCATGTTACAATCGGAAGACCCTTTGTCCCCCCCCCCCCAGTAGCCACTGTGACCACAGACGCCTCCCTGATAGGGTGGGGCATTTTCAGGGAAAGACTGCCCAAGGCACATGGACGGATCAAGAGTCACATCTGCATATCAATGTTCTGGAGTTGAGAGTGGTACTTCTGGTGTTGCAGTACTTTCAGGACTCTCTTCCTCTAGGGACAATTGCAATTCAGACGGACAACATGTCAGTGGTCTGGTACTTGAACAAACAAGGCGGAACCAAGTCTTACCCCCTTTGTTGAGAAGCACTCAGGGTATGGCAATGGGCTGTGTCGTCCCACCGTTTTCTGACAGCAATGCACATCGTGGGGAAATCCAATGTGATGGCGGACAAGCTAAGCAGGGCAATACTGTTGCCTCACAAGTGGTCTCTCAACCAGCGAGTTGCTAATCTGATTATCCGCAAATGGGGCCAGCCTTGCTGCGACCTCTTTGCCAGTCACATCAATACCAAATGCAGAAGCTACTTTGCTCTAATACCACCTCCAGGACATTCCCCGAGAGACACACTCGTACACGATTGGCCTCCGGGTGTCCTATATGCATTCCCACCTATTCCATTGATACCCAAGGTTTTACAGAAAGCATAGTCACTGGGAAGGACTGTTATCCTCATAGCTCCCTACTGGCCTCGACAGATTTGGTTCCCCTTCCTTCACCATCCTCTACTGGAGGATCCATGGATCCTGGACCCAGTTCTGGACCTTCTGACACACCCGTCAGGAGACCTCCATCCTTCATTGCAGTCCCTAAAACTGACTGTTTGGCTAATCCACTTTCCTTAATTGCCAGGCTTCATTCGCTGTCAGATGATACAAGACAAATCCTTTTGTCTTCTCACAAGCCATCCACCAGAAAACTGTACCGCAGTAAGTGGAACAGGTTCTCAGTTTGGGCCAATATACAGAAAATCGACCCTTTCAGAGCTCCTCTATCATCCATTTTAGAATTTTTGACAAAGATTTTTAAAGAAGGAGCAGCAGCTGCCACAGTTCGAGTCCAGTTAACCGCCATATCAAATTTCCACCTTGGATTTGATGGGTTGAATGTTATGAGCCATAAGTTATCTAAGGCTTTTCTTAAAGGTGCCTTTCACATGAGACCTTCTGTCAAAATTCCTTATTCTCCCTGGAATTTGAATTTTATACTGTCTCAAATTATTCTTCCCCCTTTCGAACCAGCATCTTCTTGTGATCTCAAATATTTGTCCTGGAAGACTATATTTCTCGTAGCCATTACTTCTGCCTGCAGAGTGTCAAAACTTCAAGCATTATCTGTTAGGCCTCCTTACATGATTTTCCATGCTGATAGATTATCTCTCAGAACAAACCCCTCCTTTTTGCCTAAAGTCTGTTCTGAATCCTATATCAGTCAGGTCATTGAGCTGCCAGTCTTTTTTTCCAACCATTCTAACAAATTGGAATACATGTTGCACAAACTTGATGTACACAGACAGCTCAGATTTTATCTTGACAGAACTAAGGATATTAGAAAATCAAATCAACTTTTTGTATCCTTTTCGGAAGCCAGAAAAGGTAATACAGTGGCTAAAACAACTTTATCTAAATGGTTATCAGATTGTATATCCTTTGTTTATGCGAATGCTGTCATGCCATTGACACACAAACCTAAGGCTCATTCTACCAGAGCCGTTTCTACGTCTTCTGCCTTTCAAGCTAAATTGCCCCTTGACAATATTTGTGCTGCAGCACTTGGTCTAAGCCTCATACCTTTATCACACATTACAAAGTAGATAAGGCTTCCAGGGACAGGTCTTCCTTTGGTTCCACGGTACTGAAAAATTTACTTCCATGAGCCACTCAAGATTGAGGGTGCTAGGGACACTACCCATCAGTGAGAATAAACGGCGAGATTTAACAACTTCACTTAAAGAAGTTATGTACTTACCATAACGTTCCATGTGAGTTGTTTATCTCGCCTTTATTCTCACATCCCTCCCTCCTAGCTGACAGTTGACTTAGAGGCTAGTACCATCCTGGTTATTCAGTACTACTTCTTCCCCTTCGGGAAGTGCTTCCTTGTAGAAATAAATAAAAGGGTATATATACTCGCAGCAAACAAGATCTGAGGTAATTCCAGCAGTGCATGGTGGGATAAGGGGCTTGGTCTCGAGTTACTGGCAAACCCTGAGCTTTGCTATCGGCCGTGTCAGACCGAGGATTGGCTCCGAACCCATCAGTGAGAATAAAGGCGAGATAAACAACTCACATGGCACGTTATGGTAAGTACATAACTTCTTTGTTTCTGGTATTCGGGCCGACTGAGGGCTACCTGCAGGCAGATAACCCAAGTGTGATGACTGCAACAGTGAATACACTCGAACATCTACATTTATGGTACGTGTACACAACTGTACTGTCTTTGTCGCAGCCACCTACCAAAAGCCAAAAAACATTGGATTCAGCATTGTTGGATCCAAAGACTCGATCTTCGAATCTGAAATTCCCTGATCTGAAGTCTTTGGATCCAGTATTCATATCAGTCAGACACCTTCCTCGGATCCTAGGTCTTCGGATCCAAAGCCTTGCATCTCATACAGAAGTCATACTCCAGAGTATGTGATCAAATCCATATCACCTACTCTGTGGATCTCCGTTTTTACAAACCCCTGAAAAACGTTCAAGGCCACAATCCACTACATCCTTCAGAAGCTTATCAGAAGCAGATGTACAGTGGATATAAAAGGTGTACACACCCCTGTTAAAATGCCAGGTTTTTGTGATATAAAAAATGAGACCACAATAAATTATTTCAAAACTTTTCCCACCTTTTATGTGACCTACAACCTGTACAATTCAATTGCAAAACAAACAAATCTGTTGGGGGGAAAAATATAAAAAATGTACAATAAGCTGGTTGCATAAGTGTGCACACCTTAAACTAATACTTTGTTGAAGCACCTTTTGATTTTATTACAGTATTCAGTCTTCTTGGGTACATACCTGCCATCAATTAAAGAGACTCTGATTAGCCCCAAATAAAGTTCAGCTGTCCTAGTAGGATTTTCCTGACATTTACTCACTTGCCTGCTGCAGCAAAAGCCATGGTTTGCAGAGAGCTTGCAAAGCATCAAAGTGATCGCATTGTTTAAAGATATTAGTCAGAAGAAGGGTACAAAAACATTTCCACAGCATTGGATATACCATGGAACACAGCAAAGACGGTCATCAAAAAGTGGAGAAAATATGGGATAACAGTGACGTTGCAAAGAACTGAATGTCCCTCCAAAATGGATGAAAAGACAAGAAAAAAAACTGGTCAGGGAGGCTGCCAAGAGACCTACAGCAACTCTGAAGGAGCTGCAGGAATTTCTGGCAAGTACTGGTTGTGTACTACATGTGACAACAATCTTCTGTATTCTCCATATGTCTGGACTGTGGGGTAGGATTGCAAGACAGAAGCCTTTTCTTACACAGTAAAACATCCATGCCCGGCTGAAATTTGCAAAACAGTACATCAAATCTCCCAAAAGCATGTGGGAAAATGTGTTATGGTCTGATGAGACCAAGGTTGAACATTTTGGCCACAATTCCATAAGGTAGGTTTGGTGCAAAAACAACACTTCACATCACCAACAGAACACCATTCCCATGGTGAAGCATGGTGGTGGCAGTATCATGCGTTGAGGTTGCTTTTCTTCAGCTGGAACTGGGGCTTTAGTCAAGGTGGAGGGAATTATGAACAGTTCCAAATACCACTCACTTTTGGCCCAAAACCTTCAGGCATCTGCCAGAAAGCTGAAGATGAAGAGGAATTTCATCTTTCAACGCAACAATGACCCCAAGCATACACCCAAATCAACAAAAGAATGCCTCCGCCAGAAGAAAATTAAAGATCTGAAGTAGTTAACTTCATTTATCTGCAACCTGTGGGTATTCGGATCCATATCAGATCCAAGCCAGCAACATTTTTCAAGCATCTGCTCCAAGCTCCTCCCCTTACCCTTAATCCCCTCACATCTCCTACCTTTCCCAGATCTCGTTTGCCGCTTCATGCCTATGCATCGTGGTCTCTATAGCTCCAAGTTGGGTGTAGTAAGTGGTACCTTTTGATATATATTTAGTGAGTGAGTGTAGTCGTTTTTTTTGTTATCCCTTTCCTCCCCTTCATCGTTCGTCGGTTTTCTGTCCAAAAAAAAAAAAAGTAGTTTTAAAAAAGTTAGAGTTTGTGAAGTAGTGTAGGCCTAACCGTCTTTAGTGTGTTTGTGTTAGTTGGTTTAGTTTTGGGTGAGGGTGTGTGGTGATGGCTGAGCAGCCAAAACCAACCTTTAAAAAATGCACAGAGTGTGGCCAAAAGCTTTCACCGGCTGATGGCCACCCTCTGTGTGTTGTTTGCTTGGGTGTTCCCCACCTATCTTTGCCTTGTAGTGTATGTGCAGGGTTCAACCCTAGGGCATTGAAAGAAAGGAAGGCAAAGCTGGTAGCTAAAGGCCTGCTACCAGTTTCTATATTGGACTCAATGACCTCGACATCGGCTCCAGTAGCCGACCAACGCCCCCCTCAGGCTGGGACTCAAACTCCCTCTAAGACTTCTGAGATGGGGACAAAATCTAAAGACAAAGACAAGAGAGACAATGATAAGAGAGGGGAAAGCCAAATGGTCTCCAGAGCGGGAGCCATTTCCCAGCCCACCTACTAAAGTTGTCAGGACCAAGTCTCCTCGGCTCCACTCCCCAAGGTCCTCCCCAGAACTGACTGAGCCCTCAGACCAGAGGCCTTCTTCGAGGTTGTCTCACAGACCAGCCAGATCTGAGTCGGTCGCCTCTTCGCAGTCGACTCGGAGTCTGTCAGAGCTTGACATGGACAGGATGATGCGGAGGTTCATTCGGACCCAAATCCAAATGGGAGTCTTGCCAGGCCACTCTCTGGCCGGAGAGGGAACTTCTATGCCCTTCTTCCATCCAATCTCTCCTTCCCCGATGTGACCTGCGGTTTCGGGGTTTATGGATCCGAGGATCTTCGGAGCTGGGGGGTCAGTGCCGACGGTTCCAACAACCTCGACGCCAGCGATTACCTTGAGTTCCTCGGATCAGACTTGTTCGGATCCGAGCAACTCTTGGGGCCGAGAACTGGGAGTTGGATCTGAGGGAACGGAGGTGTCTTCGGCTCCGACTTTGTTGGATCTGAGCCATTCCTTCGGAACCCTGGCTACATTGGCCTCGATCTTCACGGCGGAGCCGGGGAGAGCTTCTTCCTTGTTGTTTGCCAAGGAGGTGCATTCTCCTTCGGCCTTCAACGTGGTTGAGAGGGTTCTGTCGCAGGGATTGAGAACCCAGCCCATCTCCTTGGACTCCGCCCAGGCTTCCTTGGATTTGGTCACGACACCCATCAGCTTGTCCCAGGGACAGCCCGTGTTAGAGGACCCCCAGGTGGATCCCATCGTGGAACCCCCGTGACTTACGAGCCCTCTTCAGAGAGTCCCACTGAAGAGGATCCCTGTAAGCACTCATGTAAAAGGAGGCACATGGACTCCCCCGAGTCCCTCACAGAAGATACTGACTTGGATGAAGGTGAGGGTTCCCCCAGGTCACCTCCCAAGGATGTCTCTTTTGGAGACATCATCATCATGGAAATCCTCCACCAGAGGTTAGTCAACCCCAAAACCCTCTATGGACGAGTCAGTATTCCTGGAGGCCTTTGGCACGGGCCCATTTACATCCTGGGTGTCCCCTCCTGTAGATCCCTTGGTGGATTACCACACGGACATGGAAGGAGCCTGACACCATAGAGCCAATACCCAAATGCCCAGACAGGATCCTTTCTCCTCCCACAGACAGACAGGCCTGGTACAAGGGATCCCCGGTGGATGCTATGGTGGTTGCAGCTGCCACCAAAAGAGAACTGGCACAGGAAAGGTCTTCAGTCCACCCTCCA
Source organism: Protopterus annectens (assembly GCF_019279795.1). Taxonomy (NCBI): domain Eukaryota; kingdom Metazoa; phylum Chordata; order Ceratodontiformes; family Protopteridae; genus Protopterus; species Protopterus annectens. The sequence goes on from NC_056730.1 coordinate 431,011,089, forward strand.
GACAAGGAGTCTAGGGCGGTGGATCGGTTTGGGAAGCGAGTTTTTTCTTCAGCGACGTCTTCTATATGAGCACTGAGTTATTTGGCACACGTCATTCGACTTCAGCGAGACCTAGTCACGGAATTTGCTGTGTCGCTCCCAGAGTCTTTGTCGCCAGAGGACAAGTGGCTGTTCTCGGAGAAAATGTCGACTCTAAAATCTGTTTAGAACAGGTCCATGCGTCTTCTTTCCCATGCCACGGATGGAGCGGCTAGGGTGGCTGGGACTGGTGTGGCTATGAGGCGGCATGCTTGGCTCAGACTTTGTCAATTTGTGGACCCCTTCAAGGCGTTCTTCACAAATGCTCCCTTTGATGGTTCCTCCCTGTTCGGGAAGACAGTTTGTGACACCCTGGTCCAGAGCGAGAAGGACAGGAAGACTCTGTCTGCCGTCGAAGTCCACTTCTGTAGCCCTCAAAGATCCTTTTCTAGGAATCAGAGAGGGCAAAAGAAGACGTGGTTCAGAAAATCTCAGTTTTCCCGGGACTCTCAGGACAATTCGTCCTCTAGAGGTAGAGGGGGACAAGACAGATGCCTCCCCAGAGATAGAGGGGGCCTGAGGAACTTTGGGTCTACGGAGACCTTCCCGGATAGACCTATGCAGCAACCCTTAGGGTTTGCCCGACTGTTCTATTCTGGAGACAGTCAGGGGAAGATTGTCATTGCACCTAATGGCTTGGGACTCCATTACGATGGACCGTTGGGTGCTCCAAATAATATCCAGAGACTACTCCATCCCATTTGTTGCCCCACCCATCTAACCAAAGTACCTTCTGGATGTTCCACCTGCTCACAGGGAGGTGACAGCGCAAGAAATTTCAAAGCTGCTTCGCAATCGGGCCATCGAACCATTTCCCCCAAATCAGTCCGGATTAGGCTTTTACTCCAGGTTCTTTTTAGTGCTAAAAAAGACGGGGGACCTCAAGCCCATATTGCACGTGTCAACCCTGAACCTGACTGTAGCCAAGCAGAAATTCCGGATGGTCACCTTGCAGTCCATTCTACCTTATCTCCAAGAATTCGACTGGATGTGCTCGATAGATCTCCAGGACGCTTACTACCATATCAAAATTTGCAGAAGCTCCAGTAGATTCCTTTGTTTCCGTCTGGGAGCCAATCATTTCCAGTTCAGAGCCCTACTCTTCGGTCTCACCACAGCCCCCAGGGTGTTTGCCAAGGTTATGGCAGTCGTAGAGGCTCACCTGAGGTTTCAGGGAATTCAGGTGTTTCCTTACCTAGACGATTGGCTCCTCGCTGCTGCCACCAAACATCTACTTTGCATGGCCAGAGACTCCTTCCTGCATCTTGCCGTCAACCTAGGGATTACCATCAACATCTCCAAGTCCTGCTTGAACCCGACACAGACCTTGGAATTTATAGGGGCACAGCTGGACACTCTACTGTTGCAAGTTTTTCTCACTCTGGACAGGGTCCAGAACCTACGGGCTCATGTGTCAGTGATCCTCGGCCCCAAGACGCCAACGGCGAGCGATGTTCTCCGAGCCCTAGGCTCCATGGCCGCAGCAATCTCAATCCTTCCCTATGCACGCCTTCACATGCGGGTGCTTCAGTGGACCCCGGCAGTTCAGTGGTCTTGGTCAGACCTCCCCATGGACTATTCATTACGAATCAGCAGAGCCTGCAAGATTTCTCTTCTCTGGTGGGTCCATTCGCCAGAAATCTTGCAGGTCATCCCTTTATAATACCCCAGCCCAAGCCACAGTGACCATGGACGCCTCCCAGTTCAGGTAGGGGGGGCACTATTTGGGGAGGACGGTCCAAGGCATGTGGTCCCAGACCGAGACCAGATTGCATATCAGTGTTCTGGAGATGAGGGCAGTGCTTTTAGCGTTTCAAGCCTTTCATGCTGTTCTTCCCCTGGGGACGATTGCAGTTCAGTCAGACAACATGTCTGTTGTCTGGTACATCAACAAATAAGGAGGAACCAGATCCTACCCTCTCTGTTACGAGGCCATGAGAGTGTGGGAGTGGGCGATCTCCACCATTCGGTTTCTGATTGCAACGCACATCCCGGGACTCTCTAACATTTTAACGGACAGACGGAGTCGGGCTATTCTAATGCCATACGAGTGGTCTCTGAAACAGTCAATAGCAGAGGAGATCTTCCTTGTGTGGGGTCAGCCTTGCTGCAATCTCTTCACATCTCCTTCCAACGCGAAGTGCAGTGAGTTCTTTGCTCTGATCCCCTCACCAGGGGACTCCCCCAGAGATGCTCTCATCCATGCTTGGCCTCCCAGGTTACTGTATGCTTATCCTCTGTTACCTCTCATTCCAAAGTTTCTTCAGAAAGCTTGCCAACTAGGGTGCAAAGTGATCCTCATTGCCCCATTCTGGCCTCGTCAGGTGTGGTTCCCCTTCCTCTGGTCTCATGTTCTAACTCCTCCTCGGATTCTGGATCCCTGCCCAGCTCTCATCCCTTGGGCATCAGTCTGCCCGATCTGGGCAGCCTCAAGCTGACTGCTTGCTTGCTCCAGTTCCCTTGATTGCTAGGACTCCCTGTCTGTCATCTTCAGTAAAGAATATTTTGGTGGCATCCCAGAAAGCTTCCACTAGGAAGGTTTATCGCAGCAAATCGAAACGCTTCTCTATTTGGGCTTCTCAGAGGAACCTAGATCCCTTTATGGCCCTAGTTCCTGCAGTGTTGGAGTTTTTGTCCAGTATTTTCCAACAAGGGGCTAGTTCCTCTACGGTCAAAGTACAACTGGCAGCCATGTCTAATTTTCATGTCGGCGCAAATATGAATGCTCTGGCCTCTCTGAGATTGTGTAAAGCTTTTCTGAAAGGTATTTTTCTTTTATGTTCCCCGGTTAAGGATTCCGTCCCTTCTTGGGACCTTACCTTAGTTCTGCAGGTGTTGGTGGTTCCCCCATTCGAACCAGCAGCATCAGTAGATTTGAAATTCTTGTCCTGGAAGACAGCTTTTCTAGTGGCCATTACTTCAGCCAGAAGGGTTTCTGAGATCCAAGCTTTGTCTGCTGTGCCCCCTTACTTGATCTTTCATAAAGACAGGATTTCATTCCACACGAACCCTTCTTTCTTTCCGAAAGTTTCTTCTGAATCAAGTATTAACCAGATGATTAATCTGCCTGTTTTCTTTCCAAATTTTCAGAACAAGGGTTAATATAATCTGCATTTGCTAGATGTTCATAGACAGCTTTGTTTCTATTTACACAGGACTAAACAATTTCTTAAGTCTGACCAGTTATTCGTGTCCTTTTCCAGACCCTTTTTTGGGCAAAGCCATTTCCAAGGTCTCCTTAGCCAGATGGATATTACACAATGTATAATGCAAGTCTATAAGGATAAAGGTCTGTCACCACCTGGTCCTGTTAAAGCTCATTCTACCAGATCTATGGCAACTTCTGCTGCCTTTTGGTCTAGGGTTTCACTGGATGATATCTGTGCAGCAGCGACCTGGGCAAGGTCACATACATTTATTTCTCATTATAAGTTGGATTTGATCTCTAGAGGGAGAGCATCCTTTGGCTCTGCGGTACTCAGGAATATCCTTCCATGAGGGCCTCCCAGGAGTTTTGGTAGCTGGGGACTCTGTCCCACAGGTTGCAGATAAATGAAGTTAACTACTTCAGATAAAGAAGTTATGTACTCACCATAACGTTCCATCTGAGTAGTTATACTTCATTTTCTGCAACCGTCCCGCCCTCCTTCCCCCGAACCTGTTCTAGGCTAGTGCTGTTATTGAGTTGCTAATAATTTGATTAGTGGCAAACTTGATCTGAGGGAAGGTAGAAGATGTGAGGGATTATGGGTAAGGGGGGAACTTGGAGCAGATGCACGAAAAATGTTGCCGGCTCTGATCTGATATGGATCCGAATACCCACAGGTTGCAGAAAATGAAGTATAACTACTCGGATGGAATGTTATGGTGAGTACATAACTTATTTTTTGGAATGGCCCAGCCAGATCCCAGACCTAGATCCAATAGAAAATCTGTGGTGTGACCTGAAGAGGGCTGTGCACAAGAGATGCCCTCACAATCTGACAGATTTGGAGCACTTTTGCAAGGAAGAGTGGGAAAATATTGCCAAGTCAACATGTGCCATGCTGATAGACTCCTACCCAAGAAGACTAAATACTGTAAATAAATCAAAAGGTGCTTAATATTAGTTTAAGGGTGTGCATACACAACAAAGTAATAGTTTAAGGGTGTGCACACTTATGCAACCAGTGTATTGTTTTTTTTTTTTTTTTATATATATTTTTTCCCCTAACCGATTTGTTTATTTTTCAATTGAATTGTACAGGTTATAGGTCACATTAAAGGTGGGAAAAGTTTTGAAATGATTTATTGTGGTCTCATTTTTTTACATCACAAAAACCTGGCATTTTAACAGGGGTGGGTACACTTTTTATATCCACTGTAGACAGGATGATGCGTAAATTTCTCAGAACTCAGATCCAGATGGTGATCTTACCAGCTCTGTCCTCTGTGGGATCCGTGAGCCTTTCTGTAACATCCCAAACTATTCTATCTCCTCCTCCAATTCGTCCAGTTGTTTTGGAGCCCCAGGATCCGGAATCCCTGAGAAGACTGGAGTCTGATCTGAAGAAGATGTCTTCTTTGACTGTGATGGTATCCCTGACTAGTTCCACTCCAATACTGTTGGATTGAAACAGGTCATGGAGCTGCAGTATCAGCATCAGACCCATCCTTGACTGTCAGAGCCATGACTCTGGATAGTCCAGGTTCGGGAGCCATGACTCTGGATAGTTCAGGTTCGGTTCCATCCTCGAGGCATGCATCTGAGAGCGGTCGAGATCTGCCTTTGCTAGGAGGTTCGACTCTGCCTCAGTCGGTTGAGGCTTCTCTGGGTCCATCTGCCTTTGAGATTGTGGAAGGGGCTTTTTCTCTCTCCAGAGAGCTGCCTTCTGATTTTTGTGATCCAACCCCTTTTCCCTCATTTGCTTCGAGCTCCAAGTTGATCAGGCCTACTCCAAAGGGACAGCCATTTCCAACAAGTGTCCAATCAGTTCCTGTAGAGAAACTCTCCCCTCTCTTCTGACACCTCCCCTGAACATTCCACATAGGAGATCCATCAGAGGAGAACATACAAGAGGAGGCATATAGACTCCCTGCTTGAGTCTCTCACGGAGGATACCGATTTTGATGAAGGAGCAGAATCCCACAGATCACTGATGAATGATATCTACTTTGGAGACATTTTAGAGATCCTCAGACAAAAAGGAGGCTGGTCTTCCAAAAACTACTCTCCAGAAGAAATTGTACTTTTGGAAGCTTTTAGTTTTGGCCCATCTACATCTTGGGTTATCCCCCAACAGATGAACTCATTGATTGTTTGTAAGGAGCTGGATACCATCGTGCCTATCCCGAAGAGACTTGGCAATTTCTAGCCTATCCCAGAAGCAGACCCCACTGGAGCAAAGGAGTCCTGGTTGATGCTGTGGTGGTGGCAGTGGCCACTAAGAAAGAGCTAGCAGAACAGAACTTTTCTGTCTACCCGCCAAACAGGGAGTCTAGAGTGCTAGATAGATTCAGGAAGTGAGTCTTTGCCTAGAGGACCTTCGCCCTGAGTTCTCTTAATTATCTGGCACACTTCACAAGACTTCATAGAGGTTTGATTGAAAACCATCCAGTTGTGTTTTGTAAAACAAGTGCAGTGGTGAGTTCTGCTTTGGAGAATGGAGGCAAATTTTGCTGTTTTGTTGTAGCATTGCTCTAATATTTTTTGTTGAATAGTATAAAGGTTAGCCTGCTCTATGCTGTCTTAATCTACACTGAGTAGGACAAAAACATTGACTGTAGCTTTATGGGCTTGTTTTAAGAGAGAGGTTTTGATTCTGTATAAGGCACCTATTTTTAATACTAAACATGGTAATATTGATTCAGTTTTGTTAATTACGTGTAATACAAACCGTGTACACATCTAGTTTTAAGAATCACTCAAGCACAGTACAACACTCAATAAAATATCTCGAGTATATTTCCCAGCTGTCAAACATACTACTTTATTTACTACTATTTTAACATAGGTGGGTTTCACTTGAAAAACAGTAGTTAGTTGTTTCATGTTAAAGATACAATGTTAATGTGTGCATGTCATTTTTAATTTGTATGAGACACTTTATAAACAATAGTACCTATAACATTTGTTTGCCAGTTGCCAGTTGTAGTTGTGGCTTTTATGTGTTTACCTAGATGTCACAGGGGCAAAAAAAGGTAAGAAACTGAAGACAGCAAGTGACGGCTGACTGAATTAAATGTGTTGTGTGTTCTTATTTCATTACCTTAACCCCAGGTCTTGTACTTCCAACTTTAAATTAGGTTAAAATATTGTTTCTGAAAGTTGTTTGAAAACTATTTGTCAGTGGGGTCACAAAAAAGTTAATCCATTTATGTCAGTGCCTATTTATAAAGATAGACACCCTTCAAAAACTGTGCATGTTTCCCTGTGCGTCCATAGATGGGGTTGGGTATAAAATAAATTTTCCCTTTGTAATAAGCACCAAGTAATTCATTTTATTCCCTCCATTATCTCAAATCTGAAATGTAGGAAAATTCAGGATTCATAAAGCAGGTGATATTTATTTTTTGTTTGTTTAACACCTTTATTAAATTATCACAATACATAGGCACATATACATTAATAGAAAAGAAAGCAAACTGTATTAACATCGTTCTTTCCATTTATATACATTATACATTGCATTTATGTTTTCTTTCTTTAAAACAATTGTTCAGTCCAACAGTACATAAGTTGATCAGTTCCTGCCTTTCCTTGAAACTCTGTATGTATTGTTCCCAAAAATTCCATGTATTTCTAGGTAATTTGATCTTTGTGTTTTCTAAAGATCCCACTTCTGGTTCTTTTATCTCTTTTACAATATTCAGTACTTCAAATTGGTTTTGATTTTGATTTCTATTTTCTAGAAATTGTTGTTTTGGCAACCAGTATAAGTAAACTTAATAAGGCCTTACTGTGTTTAGGCAATTCAGATTCTGCGCTGTTGGCTGCCAAAAAAGCTACTAGAAAATAGAAATCGAAATTTAAAACAACTGTAACTGAAGTATTGAATATTTTTAGAGATAAATGAACCAAAGTGAGAACTTTAGAAAAGGGGAGGAGCAAAGTACGTAGAAATAAATCAAATGTACTGGAATAATACGTGCAGAATAATGTACAGGAGGAGGAGCAGCAAGGCGAAACTGAAATTAAGCAGTTTATCAAAAAAAAAAAATGAGCTACGCAGATAAAGAAGTTGAATTAAACTTTCTTTACAGTCATCTCTGGTACCTTGGCATTTCGCCTTCAAGGATAAATTTACAGTCACATTCCAACTCCCTTATATACAGCAATGTCACCTACTGATTGGTTACAAAACATTTCAAAAGCATACTTCTTCACCTTCATAAACATGTTACAAAATCACCATCCCCACTTTATAACATTCACATATTTAAACACTGCAGTACTTCTACTGTTATTCCAAACTTACTGAATTAACATGTTGATTCACAGATAGTTGTTATAAAGAAATAAAACCTGTATACTATGTATAATGCACGAGAATGTGTTATTATGGTTTGTTTTCATTTCTAGTAATGTATATTTGTCTTTGTCTTAAGTGATAATTTAATAAAGGTGTTTTATAAAAAAGATTAATTGCTTGCTTCTGCAGCATTTCATTTCCAAGAAAAAGCATTTGGTGAAAAAAACAGCCAACAGATTTGCAGAGGCATGAAAGAGTTTGTACATTTCAGTCATAGATTCATAGATAGGTACTAGGCTATCGGGCCAAGAGTCTACATAAGCCTAGCCAACAAGGTTCCCCTGACTTACGCCACCCAAGAAAGTTATTTTCCTGTGCCACTGTCGAGCAGAGACACAGAAGTGATCCTTGGGGTGTATTTCCTATTTCCCATCCACTCATCAAGATTTTTCTTGAAGAGTGCAAATGAAGAACTTTGCTTGACATAGATGGGTAGCCTGTTCCAGAGTTTGGGAAGTCTCTGGGACAGGAATCTATCCTTCCAGCATGTCCTGTTTATTGTGGTGACAAGGTTTAGGTCCCTAGAGTGTGTAGCTCGGAGGGATAGGGATTTCTTTAGGTGTAGCATGTCCAACAGCTCTGGGTTTGACATAGCTTTATATGTTAGGCAGAGATCACCTTGGAGTAGGCGATTTGCTGTGGAGTAAAGCTGAAGTTTTTTGAGTCGGTCAGTGTAGGGCATTTATTTGAGGCCAGTAATCCTCTTTGTGAGGTACTTTGTGGCCTTTCCAGCTGCTGCAGATGTCTTGTGAGGTACATTCCAAAAGGGGCGTTATACTCTATAATGGGTCTAATGAGTGTCGAGTAGAGGGGAACAATGACCTCATTTTTCCTGGATGAGAACCCTTTTATGATGAGGTGTGCCATGTAGAAGGACTCCTGACTACTGTGGCAATGTGACTATCGAAGGAGAGACTACTGTCCACCTGGGTCCCAAGGTCTCTTATCACACATTTGGTGTTAAGTAGATTGCTGCCTATGTGGTAGTTCATGGGTACAGAGTTTTTACCAAAGGGGATGACACTGCACTTTTTGGCATTGAGCTTGAGGCCATGGCTCTGACACCAGGCATCTGTCTCAGCGAGGCCCTTCTGTAGGATGCCCGCATCATTTGGGGACTTGACTATGGCTCCTAGTTTGCAGTCATCTGTGAACTTCGTTAGCCAGAGGCATTCTGTGTTAGCCTGTACTTCAGCAAAGTGGATACCAAACATGCACAGACTTCCTGAATTGACTACCAAATCATATTGAAGCAAGCACTAGTATAAATATTTTTAAGAACAACTTGGGCGGTTATTATGAGGATAATTGTATTGGTATATTGACAGACTAGAAAGGCACTACAGCATGTGCCTGAAATATTTGTGTGTGTGTATACAAGGCATTTTAGCAGTGACTTGTTACAGCTAAAAATATTTGATGTTATGAATTTTTATTTGTTCCTCAACTCTGGTTTGGATCCGATCCTCTGATCCGACTCCATCAAAGGAAGCATTGACCTACCTCGTGAATCACTGAAAGCTCTCAAGCTCCTCCCTTTGCCATAATGCCCTAGTCACTAACATGCCTCAGGTCCCGTTTGCTGCCGTAGAATGCAGACGTGGTCACTGCTTCTGATCTCAAGTTAGTAGCATTTTTTTGGGTATTGTGAGTCTTTTTTTCTTTAATTTTATTGCTAAAACTTAAAAAAATTCCTACTGCTCTTTCTCTGTTTCCCACTAAATAACTTTCAAGTACTTGTGTACTCTATACTTTACCATTGTTGGTAATTTCTTTTTCTGTACTTTTAAGTTTATCTTAAGTAGCATTGTTGGCATTTCCTACTTTGCATTTCCCTTTAATCTTTTGTATTCAAAAAAAAAAAACATTATTTCTAAATCTTTCCTCCTTTACAACAATGCTGAGAAACCCTCGGGTTTCAAGAAATGTATAGCCTGTGGTCACAAAATCCCATTATCTTATGCGCATTCTAAATGCGTTTATTATCTAGGCCATTCACATCTTGACACCAGTTGTGACATATGTAAGAGTTTTAACCCTAGGACCCTTATAGATAGTTGCAATAAGCTGATTCTCAGAAGCTTGCTGCCCTCTAAGTCATCTGCTTCAACAGCATCTTCTGGGGCTCAAACCTCCCAAGAGTGCAGAGGGAAAGGATTCTAGGAAGCATTCCCTGGAACTAACCACTTCACTGGGTCTGGGTTCAAATCTCCTAAGAAACTGGCCAAAACTTCAGAACCTAGCTCCTGTGATCCAAAAACCAGAAAAGAGAAGTCTCCTCGGATCCGATCACCACTGTTGGGCCCCTGATCTGATCGCTTCCACACTGCCTTCTCCTTTCTTGGAACACTGTCCAAGACAGTATCACTCTAGACCTTCGTCAACGACCCACTCTTCCAAAAGCTTGACCGAAGCTGATGTGGACAGGATGATGAAGTTTCTTATGATGCAGATACAAATGGGGGTTATCCTGACTCTAACCCCCTGGCTACCCGTATTAGTACACCCCCCTTGCATGGTCCTTCTCTGATCTGACGTGTGGTATCAAAGTTGTCTGATACAAAGATTCTGGAATCATTCTCATTGGATCTGAAGATACTGGTATCTTTGACTCCTGTAACGTCTAAGTACCTTAGAGCCAGACAAATCTCTGAGCCATAGCATCGGTGCCAGATCCCAGGTGTTGGAGTCAATTCCAAATTTGTCAGAGCTGTCTCTTCCCCTTGGAGCCCCAGCGTTAGATCGCTGGGCTCTGACTTCCTCTATGAGTGCTCTGCCTTCGGGGAGGAAGAACATAAGCATGTTCTTTCTGAGCTGTCGGTTTCTTTCTGTCTGAGGCATTCAGCATTCAAGGTAGTGAAGAGAGCATTCTCTATCCCTAGAATGTGGACTTCTCCACCTTCCTTGGCTCCAACCACCCTAGTCCCTTTGTCTTTGTGTCTTGAGCCTCAATTATCTTTGCCACAGGGGCAGCCAGCCCAAGTTAGTCCCCAGGATACTCAACAGGGTATAATGATTTCTTCTGACACTTCTCTCGAACATCTCACCGAAGAGGTTCCCAGGAAGAAAAAATGCAAAAGGAGGCACTTGGACTCTCCTCAAGAGTCTGTCACAGAAGATACTAACTTCAACAAGGGGGAAGGGTCCCCAAGATCACCACCTGATGATATCTCATTTGGAGAAATTCTGGAGTTCCTAAAGCAAAGGGGTGTTGGTCTCCTGATAACCGTTCCCAAGAGGAGTTGGTATTCCTTGAGGCTTTTGGTGCTGGCCCATCTACCTCCTGGGTGACTCTGCCCGCCGATGAGCTCATTGATTTGGTCTCTCAGCGGTGATGGAAGGAACCTAATGCCATTTAACCAATCCCCAAGAGACCAGACAGGATCCTGGTATGACCTAAGGACAGAACTTTCTAGAGCAAGGGAGTAGGGGTTGATGCCATGGTCATAGCGGCAGCCGCAGAGAAGGAACAGTTGAAACAAAGTTCATCTGTACACCCCCTAACAGGGAGTCTAGGGAGATGGACAGATTTGGGAAGCGTGTTTATGCTTCATTGACCTTTGCCGTCTGGTCACGGAACTATCTGGCACACTTCACCAGACTCCAGAGGAATTTGATAAAGGAACTCTCCATATCCCTCTGTGGGACCATATCCTCCAGGGCAGAGAGCACTGTTGCTTAACAGTTGGCTACCCTTCTGTCCATTTCCAATTTGGCCATGAGGCTTATCTGTCACACAGCAGAAAGTACTTCACGGGCAGCAAGTTCAGGTATTTCCATTAGAAGGCATGCCTGGATGCACTTGTGTGACTTCATGGAACCTTTCAAAGCTTCCTTTGTCAATGCTTCCTTTGATGGAAGTGCCTTGTTTGGCTTCAAGGTGAAAGACATGCACTCTAGGTGTGAGCAGGAAGGTAAGACACTGTCTGCTGTGGGCATGCATTTTTCGACCCCTCAACAAACCTTTTCTAAGAATCAACAAAGTAATCAAAAAATGTGATTGAGGGTAGGGCAGTTCCTGAGAAGGACAATCCAAAGCACATGCTCCCCCCAAAGAGGGCAGCATGCATATTAATGTCTTGGAAATGACAACTGTCGTCCTAGTGTTGCAGGCCTTCCAAGATTTTCTCCCCACCGAGACTATCGAGATTCAGATGGACAATATTCCAGTGGTGTGGCGCACCAACAAACAAGGGTGGAAGCAAATCTTGTCTCCTGTGTCGAGAAGCTTTGAGAGTGTGGCAATGGGCGATCTCATCTAATCGATTTCTGAGAGCAGCGCATATTCTGGGGAAGTCCAACTTGATTGCAGACATGTTGAGCAGGTTTATCCTAATGGCTACGAGTGGTCTCTCAACATGAAGGTGGCAGAGATAATATCCCATTGATGGGGTCAACCATGCTGTGACCTTTTTGCATCCCCTCTCAATAACAAGTGGAGCAGGTTCTTTGCCCTCATCCCCCCACCGGGGGGGGGGGGGGAGTGACCGAGAGATGCTCTACTTCATGATTGCCCAATGGTCTCCTTTATGCCCCCTAATCCCCAGATTTCTTCAGAAAGCATCTCGATTGAAGAGCACATTAATCCTCATTGCTCCTTATTGGCCTCAACAAATCTGGTTTCTCTTCCTCTATGGTCTGTGGATCCAACTCCGGATCTTCTGTCTCACCCGAAGGACTTGATTCACCCATACATTCCAGACTTAAAGTTGACTGCATGGTTTCTCCAGTTCCTTTGATTGCTAGATAGCCCAGGCCCTCTTTCTGGTCTGTCACATTCTTTTATCATCCCACAAAGCTTCCAGTAGGAAACTGTACAAAAACAAATGGAAAACATTCATAATTTGGGCACAACATAAACAATTAGATCCTTTTTCTGCTCCTATATCCAAAGTTCTGGAATTTTTAGCCTCAGTTTTCAATGAAGGAGCTAGCTCTTCTACTGTTATAGTTAGCTGTCATCTCCAGCTTTCATTTAAGAATAAATAATTCATCTCTAGCATCATCCAAACTGTGCAAAGCTTTTATAAGAGGAATGTTTCTCCTTAGACCTCCAGTTAACTCATTACATCTGAGTGACGCCCAGGTACATCTGCAGTTAACTCTTACTGCGCCTCTTGGCATCAAATATTGCTTGTTCATATTTGCATCAGTAATTCCAAAGCCATGTTATGTACAAGGTTTTGAAATATTTCATCTTAAAGCTTACAAAATTGCAAACTCAACTGCATTAATATTTGACCTCTGTCTAGTGCAGGTAAATAGATATTAACTGCTTTTTTATGATATTGATTTATTAAGATATAATGTTCACATTTTTCTAAGTATCTCAACAACCAAGTAACACAGACAGACCTTTTTAGCCTCAAATGAAAGCACTCAAGTAGTTAAATAAAATGCTGCTGACAGTATGTATGTAACTTGAGTGGTTGCTGAGATGCAGTTAAGTTGTTTACAAAATATTACAAATGTAATAGTTACTGTGTTTACTGTAACTTACAAAATTCGGTTTAAGACCTACAACCTAAAGAATACTACCACTGTAAAAATAGATGTTAAGTTGTCTATCTCGCCTTCATTCTTGCTGGTTGGTTGGATTCGGAGCCGATCCTCGGCTCCGACTCGGCTATCTACTAAAGCTCGAGAACTATTTACTGGCTCGAGGCCTCCCCATATCCCACAATGCTTGGCGCTAGATACCCAGATCTCGTTTGCCACTTCAGCTACAAGGTTGCGTTTTTACTGGCTCAGGTCGTATTAATCCTTTTTTTTCTATTATTAGCTAATATTTACCTTGTATTTTTTCTTAGATATAGTTAGTTTTACCCTTGTAGTATAGTTAGACTGTGTATCCCCTAGTTTATCCCACTAAGGAAACTCGTTTTTTGTTAGAGAGTTTCTACCCCCCCCCCTTGTTTCTTCTCTATTAGTGGCTAACCCCACCCTTTTTGTACCTATAGGAGTAGTGTTTAGCCTTGTACTTTTTATATATATATATATTATTATATATAGTTGTTGTTATTAAGTGTGGTGTGATAGTTTTTTGTAGTTATTATTGTTAGCTTAACTAGTGCGGGTGTGGGAGTGTTTCTGTGTGCCTTTTTAAGCACTAGTTTACTTTTTCTCTTTTTAGTATCCCCTGGCCAGTATGTCCAAGGCTACTAAAGTCTCAGGCTTCAAGAAGTGTGACTTGTGCTGTCAGAAGGATGTCTCTGACAGATGGTCACACTTCTTGTGTGTATTGCTTGGGTTCCCTACACCTGCAGGACTCCTGCTCGGTCTATCACGCCTTCAGCCCGAGAGTCCTGCAGGAGCATAGGAACAAGCTTATTTTGAGAGGCTTACTTAAGCCAGAGGGATCCCCGGCGAAGCCTCAGTCGGGGAAATCCTTAAAGCCCGCCAAGCCGTCGGCTCCCAGTTCGGAGCCGTCGCCGGGCGGAACATCTGCCTCCTCCTCTTCAGTTCCGGCTAGAGCCAACATCTCTAGACCTCAATCGGCTCCGACCTTAGTGTCGGAACCGTTGTTGGGTCGAAAACGTTCTAGGTCCCCTTCCCTAGAATCGGTTCGTTCGGCTCCGAGGTCACCGTTGCTTCAGTCTGAACGAAGCCATAGGTCCCACTCCTCTCGGACCTCCAGGTTATCTGATCATGACTTGGAGAGGGTGGTCAGTAGACTCCTTAAATCGCAGGCCCTGGCCAAAATGTTAACCAGCCCTTCTCAACAGACTGTGGCTGTCCCGATGTCTTCAGCAGTTCCTCCTCCGACTCCCCCTTTGTGTTCAGAGCCGGAGCAGGTTGGGGCTCGAATCTTGGAAACGTCGGAGCCGATACCACATGTTTCGGCTCCTATCTCTTCATTGGTTCCTTTCTTGGAAGGATCTGGGCACCGGGACTCCCTCTTCGGCTCCGAGGGGGCGAGTGGCATCAGACCCTTGTCCAACCCCATTCTTCCTCTCGAGGCGTCGGCGCAGGTGAGCTCAGCCCCGAAATCGGCCTCGGAGCCGTCCCTCTCGGTGCTGGGAGGGCTTCACGTCTCTTTGGGGTGGGGACCCTCTGCTCTGCCTGATAGGGGCACCTTCGAGGTCATGAGGAGCGTGCTGACTCCTGAGTCGGCTCCTCGATCGGCTCCTCCCCCCATGGTGCCTGCATCAGTCTCTGTCTACCCTCCTGACCCCAAGCGTGGAGAACAGACGCTCCAGGTCGCCCCATTGGGCGTATCTTCCTCGGCCTCCTGATCATTCAGAGGAGCCCTCTGAAGAGAAAATGTAAGAGGAAACATGTCGACTCCCCCGAGTCAGTCATTTCTGATACCAACTTGGAGGATTCGGAAAGGTCCCCAAGACCCCCTCTGAGGATGTCTCCTTTTCAGACATCCTAGAGATCCTTAAGCAGAGGGGGAACTGGACTGCCCTTAACCCTTCCGAGGACGAGTCGGTATACCTGGCCACGTTTGGTTCTCGCCCTTCCACCTCCTGGGTGTCTCCACCCTTCGACCCGCTCATGGAAGTAGTGGCTCGAAGGTCGTGGTCAGCCCCGGACACAGTGGAACGAACTCCCCGTAGGCCCACTAAGTTCATTACAGCCCCACCCAACAAACAATTTTTGACAAAAGGTGTCCCCGTTGATGCCATGGTGGTGGCAGCAGCCCCGAAGAAGGAGTTGGCTGACCCTTTGGTGCCTGTCCATCCACCTAATAAAGAGTCTAGGACAATGGACAGGTACTGGAAGCGGATGTTTTCCTCAGCGACCTTTTCCATGCGGTCACTGAATTATCTGTGCCACTTCACCTGCCTTCAAAGGGATCTTCTCAAGGAACTGGGTGATACCCTTCAGGATCCATCAGCTGCGGGGGCTCAGGATAAGATTAACTCCCAGCTGGCGACCCTTAACTTTATCGTCAACTCCTCCATGTGACTCATTTCTTATGCAGCCGATGGGGCGAGTAGGGCCGCAGGTACAGGCGTGGCTTTGAGAAGACATGCCTGGATGCGGTTATGTAACTTTGCTGACCCCTTTAAGGCGTCCTTCACCAATACCCCCTTCGATGGTTTGGCTCTGTTTGGAACACAGGTGAAGGATACCCTTACCAGGTGTGAGCAGGAAGGCAAGACTCCCTCTGCCGTGGGAGTCCATTTTTCTACTCCCTCTAGACCATACCCTAAAGGTCAGAAGAGTGGGAAAATGTGGTTTCGGAAACCCCAGGGAGTCGTGCCTGACACACGTGACGAGTTTCCCTCCAGGGGCAGGGGAGGGAACAATAATAGATGCCGCCCAAGGGGCAGAGGGGGTCCGCAAAATCAGGGTAGCAGAGAATCTTTCTCTGACAAACCCTTTCAGCACCCTTGAGGGGCTGCCCGACTCTCCACCTTCGGAGGCAGTTGGGGGAAGGTTGTCACTGTACCCAGAAGCCTGGCATCTCCTCACACAAGACAAATGGGTACAGTCCATCATATCCGAGGGTTACAAAATCCCCTTTGTCCACACCCCTGTACAAATAACCAAGTCCCTTCCAGATGTTCCACCCGGTCTAACTACTAGAAAAAAAACGGCCATCCAGCCAGTCCCATTAGACCAGCAAGGATCCGGAATTTACTCCAAGTTCTTTTTGGTACCAAAAAAGACAGGGGACTGGAGACCCATTTTGGATCTCAGCAGGTTAAACAAATCTGTTCAAAGAATGAAGTTCCGGATGGTCACGCTTCAGTCCATTCTACCCTTTTTGGGTCAGGACAACTGGATGTGCTCCATAGGCCTTCAGGATGCGTACTACCATATCAAAATGGACAGGCGCTCCAGAAGGTTTCTCCGCTTCCGGCTGGGACCCAGTCACTATCAATTCAGAGCCCTGCCCTTTGGTCTCACCACAGCCCCCGGGGTGTTTACCAAGTGCATGGCAGTGGTTACGGCTCACCTGAGATGGCGAGGATTCCAGGTGTTTCTATATCTAGACGACTGGCTCCTTACTGCTTCCACCAGGCATCAGCTACTGCGAGCCAGGGATTATACCATCCAAACTTGTTCCGTGCTAGGTATCTCAATAAATTTCGAAAAGTCTGCATTGTCGCCTTGTCAGTCTATAACCTTTATAGGCGCAAGATTAAATACAAAAGATCTGTCCGCAAAACTTCCTCTAGACAGAGTGTCAGACATTCGCCGACATGTGCAGGTCTTACTACAGTGCAAGAGGATTCAGGCCAGATTTGTACTAAAAACGTTGGGTTTCATGGCAGCAGCAATCATATTAGTTCTCCTGGCTCGTTTTCACATGCAGATTCTTCAGTGGATGCTTTTTACCCAATGGTCCTTTCAACAACTTCCGATGTCCCACAAGATAATAATCACTCAATCATGCAAAGACCACCTGGCTTGATGAATGGTCTCCCCTCTAGTACTCCAGGGCAGACCGTTTGTTCTTCCTTCTCCTTTTGCCACGATGACCACGGATGCCTCCCTGATCGGGGCACTTTCAGGGCAGGACTGTCCAGGGCACTTGGCAACCTCTAGAGTACCACCTGCACATAAACGCCGTGGAGATGAGAGCGGTGCTTTTAGTATTGCAAGCTCTTCAGGACTGTCTACCCACCGGGACTATTGCAATTCAAACAGACAATATTTCTGTAGTGTGGTACATCAACAAGCAGGCGGAACCAAGTCATATCTCTTATGTCGTGAAGCACTCAGAGGTTCCGACTAACTCAAGAGCCTGACTCTCCTCAAGAGTCTGTCACAGAAGATACTAACTTCAACAAGGGGGAAGGGTCCCCAAGATCACCACCTGATGATATCTCATTTGGAGAAATTCTGGAGCTCCTAAAGCAAAGGGGTGTTGGTCTCCTGATAACCGTTCCCAAGAGGAGTTGATATTCCTTGAGGCTTTTGGTGCTGGCCCATCTACCTCCTGGGTGACTCTGCCCGCCGATGAGCTCATTGATTTGGTCTCTCAGCGGTGATGGAAGGAACCTAATGCCATTTAACCAATCCCCAAGAGACCAGACAGGATCCTGGTATGACCTAAGGACACAACTTTCTAGAGCAAGGGAGTAGGGGTTGATGCCATGGTCATAGCGGCAGCCGCAGAGAAGGAACAGTTGAAACAAAGTTCATCTGTACACCCCCCTAACAGGGAGTCTAGGGAGATGGACAGATTTGGGAAGCATGTTTATGCTTCATTGACCTTTGCCGTCTGGTCACGGAACTATCTGGCACACTTCACCAGACTCCAGAGGAATTTGATAAAGGAACTCTCCATATCCCTCTCTGGGAACATATCCTCCAGGGCAGAGAGCACTGTTGCTTAACAGTTGGCTACCCTTCTGTCCATTTCCAATTTGGCCATGAGGCTTATCTGTCACACAGCAGAAAGTACTTCATGGGCAGCAAGTTCAGGTATTTCCATTAGACGGCATGCCTGGATGCACTTGTGTGACTTCATGGAACCTTTCAAAGCTTCCTTTGTTAATGCTTCCTTTGATGGAAGTTCCTTGTTTGGCTTCAAGGAGAAAGACATGCACTCTAGGTGTGAGCAGGAAGGTAAGACACTGTCTGCTGTGGGCATGCATTTTTTGACCCCTCAACAAACCTTTTCTAAGAATCAACAAAGTAATCAAAAAATGTGATTGAGGGTAGGGCAGTTCCTGAGAAGGACAATCCAAAGCACATGCTCCCCCCAAAGAGGGCAGCATGCATATTAATGTCTTGGAAATGACAACTGTCATCCTAGTGTTGCAGGCCTTCCAAGATTTTCTCCCCACCGAGACTATCGAGATTCAGATGGACAATATTCCAGTGGTGTGGCGCACCAACAAACAAGGGTGGAAGCAAATCTTGTCTCCTGTGTAGAAGCTTTGAGAGTGTGGCAATGGGCGATCTCATCTAATCGATTTCTGAGAGCAGCGCATATTCTGGGGAAGTCCAACTTGATTGCAGACATGTTGAGCAGGTTTATCCTAATGGCTACGAGTGGTCTCTCAACATGAAGGTGGCAGAGATAATATCCCATTGATGGGGTCAACCATGCTGTGACCTTTTTGCATCCCCTCTCAATAACAAGTGGAGCAGGTTCTTTGCCCTCATCCCCCCACCGGGGGGGGGGGGGGGGAGTGACCGAGAGATGCTCTACTTCATGATTGCCCAATGGTCTTTTTTATGCCCCCTAATCCCCAGATTTCTTCAGAAAGCATCTCGATTGAAGAGCACATTAATCCTCATTTCTCCTTATTGGCCTCAACAAATCTGGTTTCTCTTCCTCTGTGGTCTGTGGATCCAACTCCGGATCTTCTGTTTCACCCGAAGGACTTGATTCACCCATACATTCCAGACTTAAAGTTGACTGCATGGTTTCTCCAGTTCCTTTGCTTGCTAGATAGCCCAGGCCCTCTTTCTGGTCTGTCACATTCTTTTATCATCCCACAAAGCTTCCACTAGGAAACTGTACAAAAACAAATGGAAAACATTCATAATTTGGGCACAACATAAACAATTAGATCCTTTTTCTGCTCCTATATCCAAAGTTCTGGAATTTTTAGCCTCAGTTTTCAATGAAGGAGCTAGCTCTTCTACTGTTATAGTTAGCTGTCATCTCCAGCTTTCATTTAAGAATAAATAATTCATCTCTAGCATCATCCAAACTGTGCAAAGCTTTTATAAGAGGAATGTTTCTCCTTAGACCTCCAGTTAACTCATTACATCTGAGTGACGCCTCCAGGTACATCTGCAGTTAACTCTTACTGCCGCCTCTTGGCATCAAATATTGCTTGTTCATATTTGCATCAGTAATTCCAAAGCCATGTTATGTACAAGGTTTTGAAATATTTCATCTTAAAGCTTACAAAATTGCAAACTCAACTGCATTAATATTTGACCTCTGTCTAGTGCAGGTAAATAGATATTAACTGCTTTTTTATGATATTGATTTATTGAGATATAATGTTCACATTTTTCTAAGTATCTCAACAACCAAGTAACACAGACAGACCTTTTTAGCCTCAAATGAAAGCACTCAAGTAGTTAAATAAAATGCTGCTGACAGTATGTATGTAACTTGAGTGGTTGCTGAGATGCTGTTAAGTTGTTTACAAAATATTACAAATGTAATAGTTACTGTGTTTACTGTGACTTACAAAATTCGGTTTAAGACCTACAACCTAAAGAATACTACCACTGTAAAAATAGATGTTAAGTTGTCTATCTCGCCTTCATTCTTGCTGGTTGGTTGGATTTGGAGCTGATCCTCGGCTCCGACTCGGCTATCTACTAAAGCTCGAGAACTATTTACTGGCTCGAGGCCTCCCCATATCCCACAATGCTTGGCGCTAGATACCCAGATCTCATTTGCCACTTCAGCTACAAGGTTGCGTTTTTACTGGCTCAGGTCGTATTAATCCTTTTTTTTCTATTATTAGCTAATATTTACCTTGTATTTTTTCTTGGATATAGTTAGTTTTACCCTTGTAGTATAGTTAGACTGTGTATCCCATAGTTTATCCCACTAAGGAAACTCGTTTTTTGTTAGAGAGTTTCTACCCCCCCCCCCCCTTGTTTCTTCTCTGTTAGTGGCTAGCCCCACCCTTTTTGTACCTATAGGAGTAGTGTTTAGCCTTGTACTTTTTATATATATATTATTATATATAGTTGTTGTTATTAAGTGTGGTGTGATAGTTTTTTGTAGTTATTATTGTTAGTTTAACTAGTGCGGGTGTGTAAGTGTTTCTTTGTGCATTTTTAAGCACTAGTTTACTTTTTCTCTTTTTAGTATCCCCTGGCCAGTATGTCCAAGGCTACTAAAGTCTCAGGCTTCAAGAAGTGTGACTCGTGCTGTCAGAAGGATGTCTCTGACAGATGGTCACACTTCTTGTGTGTATTGCTTGGGTTCCCTACACCTGCAGGACTCCTGCTCGGTCTATCACGCCTTCAGCCCGAGAGTCCTGCAGGAGCGTAGGAACAAGCTTATTTTGAGAGGCTTACTTAAGCCAGAGGGATCCCCGGCGAAGCCTCAGTCGGGGAAATCCTTAAAGCCCGCCAAGCCGTCGGCTCCCAGTTCGGAGCCGTCACCGGGCGGAGCATCTGCCTCCTCCTCTTCAGTTCCGGCTAGAGCCAACATCTCTAGACCTCAATCGGCTCCGACCTTAGTGTCTGAACCGTTGTTGGGTCGAAAACGTTCTAGGTCCCCTTCCCTAGAATCGGTTCGTTCGGCTCCGAGGTCACCGTTGCTTCAGTCTGAACGAAGCCATAGGTCCCACTCCTCTCGGACCTCCAGGTTATCTGATCATGACTTGGAGAGGGTGGTCAGTAGACTCCTTAAATCGCAGGCCCTGGCCAAAATGTTAACCAGCCCTTCTCAACAGACTGTGGCTGTCCCGATGTCTTCAGCAGTTCCTCCTCCGACTCCCCCTTTGTGTTCAGAGCCGGAGCAGGTTGGGGCTCGAATCTTGGAAACGTCGGAGCCGATACCACACGTTTCGGCTCCTATCTCTTCATTGGTTCCTTTCTTGGAAGGATCTGGGCACCGGGACTCCCTCTTCGGCTCCGAGGGGGCGAGTGGCATCAGACCCTTGTCCAACCCCGTTCTCCCTCTCGAGGCGTCGGCGCAGGTGAGCTCAGCCCCGAAATCGGCCTCGGAGCCGTCCCTCTCGGTGCTGGGAGGGCTTCACGTCTCTTTGGGGTGGGGACCCTCTGCTCTGCCTGATAGGGGCGCCTTCGAGGTCATGAGGAGCGTGCTGACTCCTGAGTCGGCTCCTCGATCGGCCCCTTCGGCCCCCCCCCCCCATGGTGCCTGCATCAGTCTCTGTCTACCCTCCTGACCCCAAGCGTGGAGAACAGACGCTCCAGGTCGCCCCATTGGGCGTATCTTCCTCGGCCTCCCCTGATCATTCAGAGGAGCCCCCTCGGAAGAGAAAATGTAAGAGGAAACATGTCGACTCCCCCGAGTCAGTCATTTCTGATACCAACTTGGAGGATTCGGAAAGGTCCCCAAGATCCCCTCTGAGGATGTCTCCTTTTCAGACATCCTAGAGATCCTTAAGCAGAGGGGGAACTGGACTGCCCTTAACCCTTCCGAGGACGAGTCGGTATACCTGGACACGTTTGGTTCTCGCCCTTCCACCTCCTGGGTGTCTCCACCCTTCGACCCGCTCATGGAAGTAGTGGCTCGAAGGTCGTGGTCAGCCCCGGACACAGTGGAACCAACTCCCCGTAGGCCCACTAAGTTCATTACAGCCCCACCCAACAAACAATTTTTGACAAAAGGTGTCGCCGTTGATGCCATGGTGGTGGCAGTAGCCACGAAGAAGGAGTTGGCTGACCCTTTGGTGCCTGTCCATCCATCTAATAAAGAGTCTAGGACAATGGACAGGTACTGGAAGCGGATGTTTTCCTCAGCGACCTTTTCCATGCGGTCACTGAATTATCTGTGCCACTTCACCTGCCTTCAAAGGGATCTTCTCAAGGAACTGGGTGATACCCTTCAGGATCCATCAGCTGCGGGGGCTCAGGATAAGATTAACTCCCAGCTGGCGACCCTTAACTTTATCGTCAATTCCTCCATGCGACTCATTTCTTATGCAGCCGATGGGGCGAGTAGGGCCGCAGGTACAGGCGTGGCTTTGAGAAGACATGCCTGGATGCGGTTATGTAACTTTGCTGACCCCTTTAAGGCGTCCTTCACCAATACCCCCTTCGATGGTTTGGCTCTGTTTGGAACACAGGTGAAGGATACCCTTACCAGGTGTGAGCAGGAAGGCAAGACTCCCTCTGCCGTGGGAGTCCATTTTTCTACTCCCTCTAGACCATACCCTAAAGGTCAGAAGAGTGGGAAAATGTGGTTTCGGAAACCCCAGGGAGTCGTGCCTGACACACGTGGCGAGTTTCCCTCCAGGGGCAGGAGAGGGAACAATAATAGATGCCGCCCAAGGGGCAGAGGGGGTCTGCAAAATCAGGGTAGCAGAGAATCTTTCTCTGACAAACCCTTTCAGCACCCCTGAGGGGCTGCTCGACTCTCCACCTTCGGAGGCAGTTGGGGGAAGGTTGTCACTGTACCCAGAAGCCTGGCATCTCCTCACACAAGACAAATGGGTACAGTCCATCATATCCGAGGGTTACAAAATCCCCTTTGTCCACACCCCTGTACAAATAACCAAGTCCCTTCCAGATGTTCCACCCGGTCTAACTGCTAGAAAAAAAACGGCAATCCAGCCAGTCCCAGCAGACCAGCAAGGATCCGGAATTTACTCCAAGTTCTTTTTGGTACCAAAAAAGACAGGGGACTGGAGACCCATTTTGGATCTCAGCAGGTTAAACAAATCTGTTCAAAGAATGAAGTTCCGGATGGTCACGCTTCAGTCCATTCTACCCTTTTTGGGTCAGGACAACTGGATGTGCTCCATAGGCCTTCAGGATGCGTACTACCATATCAAAATGGACAGGCGCTCCAGAAGGTTTCTCCGCTTCCGGCTGGGACCCAGTCACTATCAATTCAGAGCCCTGCCCTTTGGTCTCACCACAGCCCCCAGGGTGTTCACCAAGTGCATGGCAGTGGTTACGGCTCACCTGAGATGGCGAGGATTCCAGGTGTTTCCATTTCTAGACGACTGGCTCCTTACTGCTTCCACCAGGCATCAGCTACTGCGAGCCAGGGATTATACCATCCAAACTTGTTCCGTGCTAGGTATCTCAATAAATTTCGAAAAGTCTGCATTGTCACCTTGTCAGTCTATAACCTTTATAGGCGCAAGATTAAATACAAAAGATCTGTCCGCAAAACTTCCTCTAGACAGAGTGTCAGACATTCGCCGACATGTGCAGGTCTTACTACAGTGCAAGAGGATTCAGGCCAGATTTGTACTAAAAACGTTGGGTTTCATGGCAGCAGCAATCATATTAGTTCTCCTGGCTCGTTTTCACATGCGGATTCTTCAGTGGATGCTTTTTACCCAATGGTCCTTTCAACAACTTCCGATGTCCCACAAGATAATAATCACTCAATCATGCAAAGACCACCTGGCTTGATGAATGGTCTCCCCTCTAGTACTCCAGGGCAGACCGTTTGTTCTTCCTTCTCCTTTTGCCACGATGACCACGGATGCCTCCCTGATCGGGTGGGGGGGGCACTTTCAGGGCAGGACTGTCCAGGGCACTTGGCAACCTCTAGAGTACCACCTGCACATAAACGTCTTGGAGATGAGAGCGGTGCTTTTAGTGTTGCAAGCTCTTCAGGACTCTCTACCCACCGGGACTATTGCAATTCAAACAGACAATATTTCTGTAGTGTGGTACATCAACAAGCAGGGCGGAACCAAGTCATATCTCTTATGTCGTGAAGCACTCATACTCTGGCAGTGGGCAATCTCCTCTCAACGGTTTCTGATAGCAACGCACATCCCCGGGAAGTCCAACGTCATAGCGGACGGGCTAAGCAAAGCTATTCTCATGCCTCATGAGTGGTCTCTCGATCAGTCAGTAGCAGACAAAATTTTCCGCAGATGGGGTCAGCCTTGCTGAGACCTTTTTGCAACTCTTCTCTACAGCAAGTGCAACGATTTCTTCACTCTCTTTCTCCTCCCCGGCCACTCCCCCAGAGACCCTCTAGTTCACGATTGGCCCCGGGGTCTTCTGTATGCATTCCCACCTTTTCCCCTAATTCCCAAACTAATTCAGAAGGCGACCGCATTGGGATCCAGGATTATCCTCATTGCCCCTTACTGGCCTCGACAAATTTGGTTCCCATTCCTGCATCGTCACCTGCTGGAACAGCCTTGGAATCTGGACCCACTGCCAGACCTCTTGGTCCATCAGTCGGGTGGGCTGCACCAATCCCTTCAGTCTCTCAACCTCACAGCTTGGTTGCTCCACTTCCAACCTTAGCCAGCCTTCCACATATTTCCCAGCCGGTGCGTGAAATCATCCTTTCTTCGCACAAATCTACCACCAGGAAGACTTATGCTAATAAGTGGAAACGTTTCTCTTTCTGGGCAGAGGCTAGGAATATAGACCCCTTTACAGCCCCTGTCCATCACGTTCTAGATTTTTTAGCAGAACTCTTTCAAGCTGGTTCCTCGTCTGCCACCATTAGGGTCCAATTAGCTGCTATCGCAAATTTCCACGCTGGCCTGTCAGAAACCAGCATCATGTCCCACAAACTTTGCAAGGCCTTTCTTAAAGGAACTATTTTGCTTAGGCCCACAGTCAGAGATCCCCCGCCCCCGTGGGACTTAAACTTGATATTAGCTTCCTTGATTCTCCCCGCCTTTTGAACCTGTGGCTTCCTGTTCCTTAAAATTGCTCTCCTGGAAGACTCTCTTTTTAGTAGCCATCACCTCAGCTAGGAGAGTTTCAGAACTTCAAGCCCTCTGTATTCGTCCTCCTTACCTTGTGTTTCATAAGGATAGAGTTTCACTCAGGACTAATCCTTCGTTTCTGCCCAAGATACCTTCCGAAACAAACCTGAGTCAGGCTGTCAATCTACCTGTCATTTTTCCTAACTATTCGAACAAAGCTGAACAAAAGTTACACCAATAGGACGTTCATAGACAGTTACGTTTTTATTTGGATAGGACTAAACAAGCAAGAAAATCAGACCAACTCTTCCTGTCCTATGCTGATGGCAAGCAGGGCCTGCCAGTTTCTAAAGTAACCTTATCCAGGTGGTTGTCCTCTGTTATTACTTTGATTTATCAGCTGAGACATAAAGAAATCCCTACTAAACCTAAAGGTCATTCCACCAGAGTATTAGCTACTTCGGTAGCTTTTCAAGCAAGACTACCAATGGAATCTATTTGTGCTGCAGCCACATGGGCTACTCCTCATACTTTCATTTCACATTACAAGTTGGATATGGCCTCTAGGAGTAGAGCTGATTTTGGTTCCACTGTGCTCAAGAGTCTGTTCCGCTGAGCCACCCAGGACTAAGGTGCTAGGGACGCTGTCCCAACCAGCAAGAATGAAGGCGAGATAGACAACTTAACATTAAGAAGTTATGTACCTACCATAATGTTCCATGTTAGTTGTCTTCTTCTCGCCTTCTTTCTTGCGTCCCACCCTCCATCCCCCTAGCCTGGACAGACCGAGAAGATTCCCTTTTTGAGGCCTTCTTCCTCTGGCTGAGTCTTATCTGGGTTACGTCCCCGTCTGTTTTAATACTGTAGGTAAACCTTGTAGTTTGGACAGGTGTCCTTGAAATTTTTCTATGGTGTTAGCTCTGCCAAACGAGATCTGGGTATCTAGTGCCAAGCATTGTGGGATATGGGGAGGCCTCGAGCCAGTAAATAGCTCTCGAGCTTTAGTAGATAGCCGAGTCAGAGCCGAGGATCGGCTCCGAACCCAAACAACCAGCAAGAAAGAAGGCGAGAAGAAGACAACTAACATGGAACGTTATGGTAGGTACATAACTTCTTATTTCTGTTGAAGAGTTTGCCATTTATACTTATTTCATAATCCCTAATGTTCCAGAGATATTAACATTTGCTTGAAATGTGAGGGCATAATTTAATTCTGTCAGAAGGCATAGGCTCCATTCATTGGAGGTTACATTGCAAACTTCCTGAGCTCCATTGGAGTGAATGAGTTAAAAATCCTATTCCGTCATGGGATTTAAATGTAGTCTTGCAAACTCTAACCCAGTCTCCATTTGAACCTTCAGCTAAAATGGAGCTAAAATTTCTAAACTGGAAAAACAATCTTTTTAGTAATTATTACCTCTGCCAGAAGAGTTTCATATTTACAGGCCTTGTCTTCTAAACCCCATCATTTGATTTTTCATAGATAGAGTATCCTTAAGAATTAATCCTTCCTTTCTTTGTGAAGTGGTGTCAGACTCTAATGTCAATCAAGCTGTCAGTCTGCCAGTTTTCTTTTCAAATTTTTCAAACAAAGGAGATATATGCTACATCTGTTGGAAGTTCACAGACAATTACAATTTTGCTTACATAGAACAAAAACATTTAGACAAAAAGATAAACTTTGTGTCCTTTTCAGATTCAGAATTGGGCAAATCAGTCTCTAAATTAATATTAGCTAAATGGTTGACTGATTGCATTACCTTTGTTTATAATAAATTGGCATGTCCTTACGCAAACCACTGAGAGTACATTCTACAAGATCCATAGCTACTACTGCAGCCTTTTTGTCTAGATTTTCTCTAGATTAAATTTGTGCTGCCGCAACTTGGGCTAATACTCATGCCGTTATTGAGCATTACAAGCTAGATTGGGTCTCTAGGGGCAGAGTAGCATTTGGCTCAGTGGTGGTCAGGAGTATCCTTCCTTAGATTCTTCCAGGGATTCAGGTAGCTCTTTCCCAAGAGTAAAGGAACAAATGAAAATTGACAGCCCCAGATAAAGAAGTTATGCACTCACCATAACGTTCCATCTGTGTTGTCCATTTTCATTCTTCCTCAACTACCCTCCCACCAACCCCCTCCTTATTGTCTTTTGGAAGGATCGAAGACAATAAAGTACAAAATAGATCTGAGGTGTGTTAGGAACCAGGGCATTATAGGAAGTGGGGAGTTTGAGTGCTTTCAGTGATTCACGAGGTATTAGAAGCGGCCGAGTCAGCCAGCTTGCAGCTCATAAGAAGACAAATAGATCATATAAAATTCCTCAGTCTTGCAAATTATTATTTTCTAATCCCAGATCTGACCCTGCAGTGATTTCCTTAGCAAATCCTTCTGCAGATAAACATTTAGTAAATGCTAATCCCAATGTCTCTGACAAGGATGGTGAAGCTTTTGATAGATTGGGAAATAGTGTATTTCTCTGCCACTCTTATTTTTGGATTCTTAATTGTCAAGGTTAAATATTAATGTTTTTATTTACCTATGAGAAACAATATTGCCTTTTTCCTTTCTCTTAAGAGCAAATCTTCCCTAAATGCTCTTCTTCTGTTTTCTGTAGTCACCAAACATTCTTTGAAGTGTGCTTATGATTCATCTGGTGCCTCTTCCAGAGCAGCAGCTACTGAATCTGTTAGGAGAGGATTTGTGTGGTTACATTCTTAAAATTTGCCTGAAGGTGTTAAAGCTAAAATTTTAAATTCTTCCCTCGATAGGGATATTGTATTTGGACCATTTGCTGCTGAGGTCCTGAAAAAAGTGTAATGAGAGAAACTGATTCAGGGGATGACTCAAGCTTTCAGCCTTCCTTTTCCATGTTTGGTAAAGGTTTCATCCTTAATTTTGGGATCTTTTTTAAAAAGCAAAATAAGCACACTCAGCAAACTTCTGGCAAGCAGACATTCAAATAACAGTGAAAAGGAGGCTCCTTAAACAAGGGGGGGGGTGTCTTGAAACCAGGACAGTTCAACAGAACTGTCCAACAAGTCTGAATGACTGCCTATAAATTGTAAGCCCCTTTCCCACCCTGGTAAGCCTTTTGGTCTTCTTCAAAATCTGGCTTTCCATTTCTCTCTTTGTCAACAGATAATCTCAAACAGTTGGGTTCTGAGAGTGATTAATCATGGGTGCTGACAGTAGTGAAAGTCCTTTCCTCCTTTTCAGAAAATTTCCCCCTCATCCACCAGATCCAACTTTTTTCCACTCCTGTCATTCAGCATCTGCTGACTCAAGAGATAATGCAACCTGTTCCTCTTCCTCTAGCAGGAAACGTTTTTTATTCAAGAATGTTTTTGGTACCAAAGGAAGAAGCCTTGTGGAGACTAGTCCTCGAACTTTCCTTTCTCAATCAGTTTATGAAAGTCCCAGAGTTAAGAATGCTATCCCTTTACAAGCTGTTACCAGTTGTTCCCTTTTTAGTAACTCTAGATTCAAACGGTACTTAACCTGCGGCTATAGTTACAATTTGCTTATCTGTGGCTTGATTACGCTTTCAGTTCTCTGCATTACCCTTTGGGTTATCCACTGTTCCAAAGGTGTTCACAAAGTGTCTAACTCCAATGATAGCCTATTTATTGCAGATTGCAAAGTATTCACATTTTACCTTATTTAGACAATTTGCTTATCTTTGCTGAGTCATTTTTCAAGGTGTCAGGAATCACTTGCTTGGGTAAGAGATCTCCTTCACAGACTGGATTTCCAGGAGAACATTCTAAACTCTTGTTTGACTCTTTCCCATAAGATTGTATTTCTGGAGTGTATCTGATATACTTCCGTTCAAAGAGCCTTTCTTCCACAAGAAAAAGTAGAGCTACTTGTAGATCTATTTACAAATCTTTCTACTCAGTCCAGGTCTTCAGTAAGAGAATTTCTCTGGATTCTAGGACTTATGGCATCTGTGATTCTCATGATTTTTGTAGCCAAACTCCACATTTCACATGAGAAACATTCAGTGGTACCCAATATGTTTATGGTCCCAACATCAAGGAAGGAGGGGCCTTGGGTTCCTTGCATTTCAAATTCCAGTTTGGGGATTTGTAAGAAAAAATAACTGCTGTAACCCCCTCCAACTGGGCAGAATTAGACATGCTAAAATTCCTGGGTCTGGATGGCCTGCTCATAGATTGATATAAAGCCTTTTGGTTGAACCCCTCTTTTACCTATAAGCTCAAACAGAAAGAGTAACTAGATTCCATAACAGTGCTTTAGAAGCTAAAGTTTTTTTTTCAAAACTTCCGGGGATGTTTAACAGCCAGCAAACTATAGGCCAATTTCACTCCTGACTGTGGATATTGAAAGCTCTATGTTATAATACTAGCCAACCCACTAGAGATTATACTAGTTAATCACAAGGATTTATCAACGACAGGGATGGAGAGCTAGGTACATAAATATGGGCTCACACAGTGAATTTCCCAGCCAAAGCGATTTTCTTTAATTTCCATAGAAATTTGCGAAGTAATGCGTCATTATGGATTCCCAGAAACATTTATTCAAGAATGTCAGTTGTTATATATGTTCCCAACAGCTAAGCTGAAGATGAACAGTTTCTTCTCTGAAGTTTATCCATTATACAGGGGTTGTAGGCATGGTTGTCCACTTTCCCATACTTGTTTATACTGATGGTCTCCTCCTTGGATGCAGAAGCAGAACCTATACCAGAAATACACTCACCGTGGAATAGAGTCTATTGGTCACACCCACATTTCAACCTTGTGGTTCGCCAGTAGTAGTATACTTTGGTTAACATATCCATTGGCCTTGCTCAGCCCAGTTCTAGACACAATCAATACATTTACCAAATGGTCAGGGTTAGGTTTAAAAGTTTCCAAGTCTGTGGCCCTCCCATTGTCTGGCTATGCAGAAGAGGAATTAGATTCTGTTGGGAGGGTTGGGAGGATGGCTTAATGGCTAAGGTGTTTGCCTTACAAACACGAGGTGCAGGGTTTGAGTCTCACAAGGGATAATTGGCTAGGCTCAAAATGGCTCGCAAGGGCAGTTAGCTTAGTACTAAACTATGAACTATGAACCTATGAACCTAAATATGAAACAACCGTTATAATTCCTCAATAACCATTTAACAACTTGAAAGCATCAAAACATTCCCTTTCTATCCAGAATTCAGGTTGAAAAAATGTTTCTGTTATTAAAATATTACTAAAATGTTATTCCTAGCACGGCACTTGCCACACTTTTTCATAGCAAAGGAAATATCTTTCCTGCAGAAATATTGATTCAGTCACTTATGGTAGGGCCAGAGGCTATGAATTTCAAGGAAAAAAATGTTAAGAGGGACTTAGGCTTCCCATTATTTCCGGATATGGTCCAGTCAGTGTATTTAGGCAGTGCATCCAAGCTATGAACAGAGACAGGTTGATCTGGTTTAATACTGA
Organism: Protopterus annectens; assembly: GCF_019279795.1. Lineage (NCBI taxonomy): Eukaryota > Metazoa > Chordata > Ceratodontiformes > Protopteridae > Protopterus > Protopterus annectens. The sequence goes on from NC_056730.1 coordinate 431,041,394, forward strand.
ATGGTTGTTATTCCAGAACCAGGGTGATCCAAATAAAGGAGAATCCTTCAAAAAAATCTGTGACCCAGGAGGTTTGAAAACATGGGTGGAATATGTATTTAAGCCTCGTGCGTGCATGTTGCAGTGCAGCATGCATCAGGGGGTCAGCGGTGCCCTGTGTAGACAAAAATACCTTGAAACTCAATTTTTCCCTAGATTCTGTCAGTGGAACCCTCACAAGCTTCCCTACTACACTACAGGGGCACTGAGCAGTGTCACCACACTTATCATCCATAGCCTTCAACAGAAGAAGCACCTTTGTTAGTCCTAGCACAAAAACTGGTCAGACTAGCCCACTCCTTTCCCTAATAGTACATACAGTAAAAACTTACTGTAAAGGACAGGTAGTTTTCCATCATTTCACCGGCCAGCCTGATTGACATGAGCGTCTTGAGGCAGTGTAGTAATTGCCTCATGTATACTGACAGCCACTTGCTCCTAAAACTAACAAATACCCTGTCTGAGAGATGTAATTATACAAAATTATACTGTGAAATTGGAAACGGATGTTCATCGTGCATACAGCTGCAGTCATAACAGATGGGTTCTCCTGCCGTCAGGCGGGTCCTCGGTCGGCCGAATTCCAAAGTCTAGGTCCGGCGTCGGTTGTCGTCGCTTTCTTTCCTGACGTCAGTGCGACAGGGGTATATAAGACACAGCCGACGCCATTTTCTTCAGTCTTTTTTGCCGCGCGGTGCCCGAAGCAGAAGCAGTTCGCAAGTGCTGGTCGGCCAGCTCCTGAAATTAGGAAAATTTGGAAACCGAAGTCTTCTTTAAAGCGAAGTAACCCGTTGGGGAAACTTTTCTTGCCTCAGACCGATGTCAGACAAAGTTAACAATTGTATTTCTTGTGGGAAGCAAATACCGCATAAGGATTTCCATTCCCTCTGTATACCTTGTTTAGGCCCAGACCACGACGTCTCGGGCTGTCGCTACTTTCAACAAATGCACTGTTAAGCATCGGGCGGAGTTCGCCCAGCACTTTTTTGGTAAAACTTTCAATTATCAAATGTCGTCGGAGACTCCGACTACTGTTTTGTCCAAAAAACGCAAGGACAAAGACCGACACGCGAGGTCCGCGGTCTCCACCGACACCACGCCAAAACCGGCTACACGTGGTCCGGTTCTCAGCGAGGCGCCTACGCAGCCCCTGACTACCGACGACACTTCTCTGGCGGTGTCTTCTGTAACCGAGACCGCAGGTTCCTCGGCCCATACCCTGACTACAGCTACCGAAGCCACTGTGAGTGTTGAGCCTCTTAATGTGGACAGGTCCACTTCCACCCATGGTGTCTTCAGACCTTCATCTTCCTTTTCCATAAAGGCCTTTACTAAGTCCAAATCAGCCATGCATTCCAAGAGGCCTGTTGCACAGGGCCCATCTCCAGGTCCCATGCCTAAAAAGCAGATGCTCAAAATGGCTGAGGATTTAATTACTCTTATCAGGGGTTCCCAACCCCCTCCGGACAAGAGACCCAGAGTGGAGGAAGATTCTCCCTCTTCTGACCAGGGCTCCATTATTTCAGAACATTCTGATGAAGAGGAACACTCGTTCTCCCCTTTTGAAGATTCTGATGCAGAGCAGTCCATTCCTTCTGTATCTCCCCCAGAGGATTTTTCTTTCGGGGAAACCTTGCATACCTTGAGGGAACACTTCCATTGGGAAGGCCAAGATTTTTCAGATTCCAAGAAAAGGCTTAGGGAATTTCTTTTGCTACCTCAGCACAGACCTCTGGCGATACCTCCTGTCTTGGACATACTTGATGATGTTTACTCGGAGGCTTGCCTTAATCCGGATTCCCTGCCTCCTGCCCCAGTCAAGCCTGATAGGTACTACAGAGTTCCTAACTCACACCAATTTCTTTACAAAAGCCATAATGCTGACCCTGAAACCATTTCTCAAGGCCCCAAGGGAATGAAGGCCTCTACTGCTAAGAATCCATTACCATCCGAGAGAGAGTCTAGATCCTTAGAAAGGTGGGGAAAAAAGGTATATACCTCGGCCACCCTAGCCATGAGGGCCTTAAATTGTCAGTTCCATATGCTTAAATATCAGCAGTTTCTGTTATCACAATTTAAGAATAAAATGTCACAACCTGAACAACCAGATTTGAAGGAGTTGCAGGATATGATGCATAGTGCAGAACAAGTAGGTAAACACACCTTACAATGTGGCTATGATGCTCTAGAGGCCTCAAGTAGAGCTGCTGTTACAGAATCAGTCATTCGTAGACACGCCTGGCTTAGGGAACAAACCTTGCCTGATCATGTTAAAGCTAAACTACTAGATGCTCCTTTACAAAAGGATGTATTATTTGGTACTAATGCTGAGGAGATACTACTGAAAATGGAAGAAAAAGCTAAATCTATGCAAACTGTCAAAGCTTTTCTACAGGTACAACCACCACGTTTTAGCAGAAATTGGCCTTCAAAAAACTGGTCCTTTCCAGCCACGGACAAGCCCCAAAGAGGTAGATACAGGCGCACAAGGGGCAGAGGACAATCTCAAGGATCATATAGAGGCAGACAATGGCAATCTCCAGCACCAAGAGGTGGGTAAGACAGTGCACAACAATACAGGAAACAAACCCAATGACTTTCCCCTTCGCATGCCAAGCAAGGCTCAGGTGGCAGCACCCTTGGGAGGAAAGCTGGCATTATTTTCGAAAATTGGCATATTGTCACAAAAGACAAATGGATCCTGGACATTATAAACAGAGGCTACAGATTTCATTTTCACACTCTTCCAAAATGAGAGGCATGCCGAACCTGCCACACAATCAAAGGGCAGAGGCTCAAATACAAATTTCAAAGCTCATGGACATGAAAGCTATTCAAGAGGTACCTACTCACGAACAAGGTCAAGGTTTTATTCCAGACTATTCCTGGTACCAAGGAAGGGAACCGATTGGAGACCCATTTTGGACTTATCCATCCTAAACACATTTCTACTGCACCAAAATTCAAGATGCTCACCTTACAGCAGCTTCTTCCCATGCTGGGCAAGTAGTCTTGGCTGGTAACATTGGACCTCAAGGAGCCATACCTGCATGTCCCAGTCAGACAAAGCTGCAGAAGATACCTCAGATTTCTTGCAGGTTCAATCCACTATCAATTCTCTGCATTGCCCTTTGGCTTATCTACTGCCCAGAGTATTCACGAAATGCCTGGCATCAGTAATTGCCTACTGCAGACTTCAAGGGATACAAATTTACCCTTATTTGGATGATTGCCTGATCCAAGCGGACAGCAAACACATACTTCTGGAACATCTGGCTTATGTAACACAGTTATTGAATTCTCTGGGATACACAGTCAACAAAGAGAAATCCAGGCTAACACCATCTCAGAAAATAATTTTCCTGGGTGCCAACTTGGACACAAACACCCAGATGGCCTATCTTACTCCAGAAAAACAGGGGCAACTAACTCAGTACTTCAAAATGCTAGCAAATTGTACCAGGCTTACTGCAAGGAAAATCCTGCAGGCTCTGGGCTTCATGGCATCTTGCATTCTTTTAATCCCATGTGCAAAGTTGCATATGAGGAAACTTCAATGGTACCTAAAAAACCTATGGTCTCAACACAGCCACAGTTTGGAAACAATAATACCACGAATTCCATGTTTGCAAAAGGAATTTCTATGGTGGGCCCAAGCATGCCAAACAAACACAGGTCTACCATTCTGCAAGTCTCAAGCAAATCAAGTCATCACAACAGACGCCACAGACTACACCTGGGGGGCACACATGACAGACAGGTGCATTCAGGGCAAATGGTCCCAAAAGGAAAAGCACCTTCACATCAAACAAAAGGAAATGCTAGCAGTGATAAATGCAATTATAGCTTTCAAGGACCTCCTGCATCCAGGGCAATTATTGATAAGAACAGACAACACCACAGTAATGTGGTACATAAACAAACAAGGAGGAACACATTCATACCCCCTGTGCAGGCTGGCCATGTCACTTTGGAACATGGCTCTGGAATGGCAAATCCAACTTCAAGCACAGTACCTGCCAGGTTTGGAAAACACGCTGGCAGCCAATCTAAGCAGAAATATGACAGACCCGCATGAATGGAAGTTGCATCCTCAAGTGTTTACAAAGATAATCCAAGCGTGGGGAAGACCAGACATAGATCTCTTTGCCTCCCACAGGAATCATCAATTGACAAAATTCTGCTCAAGGACATTCCATCCAAAGGCCTGGAGAGTGGACGCCCTTTCTTTCAGTTGGGCAGCACAGACAGTTTACGCCTTCCCACCTTTGCCTCTTCTGCCCAAGATGCTCTTGAAAGCAAGAGCAGACAGACCGAAGATGATACTGATTGCTCCAGACTGGCCAAGACAACACTGGTACCCACTCCTGAGGAGCCTAACACATTCTCCTCCCTGGATCCTACCTCTAATGCCTCTTCTACTGACTCAGCACAGCTACAAAACTCTTCACAGTCAGCTGAAAACACTCAATCTGGCTGCATGGAAAATTCTTTAACACCACAACAAACCCTACTCTCCAAGGAGGTGCAGGATGTCATTTTGGAGGCCAGAAGGCCATCTACTAGAAAAGCTTACTCCGCAAAATGGAAACGGTTTTGCGCTTGGAATGAGAAAAAAGGCCAGGATCCTAGAAGACTGAATTTGCCTCAGATATTACAGTATCTAGCTGAGCTATTGAACAGTGGACTTTCATTTTCCTCCATCAAAATCCATGCCTCAGCCATTTCTGCAGAATACAACACTGATCCACCCTTATTCTCTCACCCACTGTTAAGGCAGTTCCTCAGAGGGGCTAAGAATATAAGACCTCCAAGGAAACAACCAATACCAGCCTGGGATCTTAATTACATTCTAGAAAAATTAACATTGCCTCCCTTTGAACCAGCTGCCTCAACAGATTTGCAATATTTGTCCTGGAAAACAGCTTACCTTCTGGCCATTACCTCAGCTCGTAGGGTCTCGGAACTACAAGCCCTCATGGCTGTGCAGCCCTTTCTCATCTTCCATCAGGACAGGGTTTCCCTACGAACCAACCCGTCATTTATGCCTAAGGTAGTATCCAGGGTAGCTTTAAATCAGGCCATACACTTACCTACCTTTTACCCCAATCCTCAAAACAAAGGGGAAAGGCTGCTACATTCCTTAGACATCCGTAGACAGCTACGTTACTATTTGGACAGAACAAAGCCTTTCAGGAAATCAGAACAACTCTTTGTGTCCTATGCTGTGGGAGCTCAAGGGAAGCCAATTTCCAAACAGACAATTTCAAAATGGATAGGCCACTGCATACGGTTTTGTTACTCCTTTCATGGTAAATCTGTACCTGCAGGCATCAGATCCCACTCCACAAGAGCCACAGCTACCTCTGCAGCCTTCCTCAGAGGAGTCCCTACCAAAGATATTTTGGAGGCAGCCACTTGGAGTTCTGTGCATACCTTTACTAAACACTACCACCTACCTTTATACTCCAAAACTAGAGCAGGCTTTGCCACTGCTGTGTTGCAGGGCATTCTGGCTCCTCCCAGTTCCACCTAGTGCCTACCACCCTGTGCGTAGCTTTGGGATTCTACCCATCTGTTATGACTGCAGCTGTATGCACGATGAACATAGTACAGTTTTGTACCTACCATAAATGTAGATGTTTGAGTGCTAATACAGCTGCAGTCCAGGTTTCCCTCCCTCCTTCCCCTCTGGGTACAGACCTAGTGGCTAACTCCTCATCTTACAACCTGATAGGGTTATCCTTCTATGGTGTATTTGCTTGCAACTACTGATTTTTGATTATATTGCAATGCATGATTATTTATTTTATATATATATATATATATATATATATATATATATATATATATATATATATATATAGCCTTCCTTCTGGGGGCACCTGACATCTGGGGCAAGAAAGACTGAAGAAAATGGCGTCGGCTGTGTCTTATATACCCCTGTCGCACTGACGTCAGGAAAGAAAGCGACGATAACCGACGCCGAACCTAGACTTTGGAATTCGGCCGACCGAGGACCCGCCTGACGGCAGGAGAACCCATCTGTTATGACTGCAGCTGTATTAGCACTCGAACATCTACATTTATGGTAGGTACAAAACTGTACTTTCTCTCACGTAACAACAAACTGGACATTAAACAGGTAGTCAACACACACACTTCACCTCTCATAAAAAATGAAGTCACGACACATAAACCCACATATATGGAGGTGCTCAGTAGAAGCCTACCAAAAGATCAGAGACCTCCTAAACATAAACCACTTGCACATACTGCTATGCAAGTAGAAACCGCTACACATAATACCACATACACCATTGTCTCAGCAAATAAGCCCCTAAGGCAAAACACCTCAAAACCTAATGACTTGGTCATAGGCAACTTCATAGTGAGACACACAGATGTCCCCTTCACGAAGCTAGACAAGGAGAAGGTCATGGTCAGCTGCCTGTCAGGTGCCAGGATCCAACTAATCACACATGCACTTAAGAGCAAGTACTGTTATGGCTCTGTCATAGTCCACGTCAGGGTGACTGACTTGAGACATACCTGTCTGGACTATATGAAGAGAGACATGACTAAACTCTTAGACTGTGTGTCCCAGTCAGGTGTGACCCTAGCCCTAAGCAGCATTCTACCTTCACTCAGGATGATGCCACAATATAAACAAAAAATGATCAACTTCAACAATTGGCTTAGCTTGTGGTGTTAGTCCAGGGGGATCCAGCCTTGAGAAGACATGGTCGACAGGCCACGCTGCTTTGCCATAGATGGTCTGCACCTATCTCCTCTCTTTCAGATACTGGCAAAGGCACTTAGGTTCTTAAATGTTTACTAGGCTAACGACCACAAGGGCTTTTTTAAGCCTAGCCATGCATCCCAAGTCTGTGACAAGTTCTGATACCCTTGCTAAGTGTAAGCAGGGGCTTGGGAGATGAAACATTTACAAGCTAGGGCCTGGGAGATTAACCATTCATAGATTGCCTGTGTCCATTAGAGACATACATGCCAAACCAGGGATGAATTTCCTGTTCCCCATTTAATTGTCCAAGTTGCACTTGAATTGGGTTAGGAACGAACTCTGCTCGCATGGATGTGGAGCTTGTTCCAGAGATGGGGTAATCTCTGCGATACATACAGGTCTCTCCAGCAGGTCCTATTTATATCACAGGCAAGGCTCAGGTCCTTAGAACTGGTAATTCTGGTGCTGTTTGTTTTGCGGATATGCATGAGGTCCATCAGAGTGGGGTCTGACAATGCCCTGTATGTCAAGTATAGATCTCCACTGAAAAGCCTGTAGGAGACAGAGTACAGGGCTAGAGCCTTGAGGCAGTCTGCATAGGACATTTTACTTAAGCCCTGTATTCTTTTAGTGAGGAACCTCGGTGGACTTGCCAATTGTTGGATATGCCTGGTTAGGTACATACCAAAGGGGGCATTGTACTCAATGATCGGTCTGATGAATGCCAAATACAGTAGAACAGGGACTTCCTTGGACATAGATGCCATACCTTTGTTTATAAGTTGCGCAACATAGAATGATTTCCTCACTACTGTAGACACATGATGGTCAGAGGGTAGATTGCTATCTATGTGTGTCCCTAAGTCCCTGGCTACTGGGTGAAGTCTAAGGGGTGTGTTGCCATTATGATAGTTACCAGGGGTGGATGACTTCCCGAAGGATACTATTATGCATTTCTTGGCATTTAGTTTTAGTCCATGGTTCTGACACCAGTTGTTTGTCTGTGGCAGCCCCTCCTGGAGAAAATTTGTGACAATGTGGGATTCAGTGATAGTTCCTAATTTGCATTCATCTGCAAATTTAGTCAGCCAGAGACCACTGACATTGGTCTTGACTTTAGAGAAGTAAATTCCAAAAAGGAGTGGTCCAAGGACTGATTCCTATGGGACTCCACTTGTGACTGGCCTCTTTGTAGAGGTGGACTCCCCAATTCTAACTTCCTTAGTCCTGTCTTTGAGCCGGTTGGCTATCCACTGGTTGACATACGAGTTTGTGCCTAACTTCTTGAGTTTGTCAACAATGCCTGAGTGGGGTATTGTGCCAAATACCTTGGCCAGGTCAAGGTAGGCAGTGTGAACCATTTTGCCCTCATCCATTGCTTTGGTGACATTCTCAAAGAAGTCCACCAGGTTGAGTAGGCATGATCTGCCATGACGAAACCAAACTCGGTTGAGTCCAGTGTCTGGAGGTTTACTATATCACTTTTGATCATTTCCATGATAATTCTTTCCATGGCTTTACATATAAGACTTGTGAGATTTATGGGTCTGTAGTTTCCAGGATCTGTAGATGGCCCACCTTTGTGCAGAGGGATGATTGTTGCTGTTCTCCATTCATGAGGCACAAAGCTTGTTTGGAGGCTATAGTTAAATAGCATTTCCAGAGGCCCTGATAGGTCATGTTTCATGCTATTAAGAAGGCATCCTGGGATATTGTCTGGGCCCATTGATGCAGTGTTCTTGGCCTTAGAGGGAGCTTTAAGGACCTGTTCCCTAGTGATAGCAGGGGGAGTTATATTTGATGGTATTTCCTGAGGGAAGTTTGAGGAGTAGAGAGGGGTAAAGTTGGAACTAAATTTATCGGCCAGTAGGTTTGCTATATCCTCTATCTCAGTATATGTGGCTCCATTTACAATGAGCTGTGCACACAACTGTGTGTTGCCTTTGAGGTTACGGACATAGCTAAAGAATGCCTTGTGGTTGTCCTTTGGTAGACTTTGTCTTCGGAGATGTTTGTTTAGTTTGATGAGAGTGCTTTTATCTTGGGGGGGGTGCTGTACCTCCTAATTTTGCCATGATTTTCTTCCTTCTGTTATACAGCCAAATGATTTTGTGATTCCACCATGGTGGCTTGCTTTTGAGTTAGCTTTGTACTTCTTCCTGTTGGGTACAGCTGCCTCTATGCAGCTATTAACATGCTTGTACAGGGTTTCTGTGAACAGTTCTGCATAGGCAGCAGTGTTCTCAGGGTTTATGGGGGCTTGAAATTTTGCCAGGTTATCACTTATTACCCGGGGTTAGCCTTAGAATAGTTTCTGAGTATTCCAGGTTTAGCTGGGGGTCCAGGTTTTATTTTTTACTTCAAAGGAGACCATTTTCTGGTCTGATCTTACCAGGGAAGATATTACAGTAGGGGGTGTGCAGATCCAGTATGGCTGCACCCTGGTTGGTGTATTGATGATCTGATTCAGGGAGTGCGTGTTCACAAAGTCCAGGAATCTCTGTGCCTGTATGTTTGGTGTTGTATAGGATTCCCAGTTAATACTGGTGTAATTAAAGTCACCCATGAATATGGTATTGGGTTGGATGGTTAGTGTTTCTAATAAGTTTAAATACGTAGTATGGGTTTCCTGGGTCATAGAGGGGGACCTGTAGCTGACAAGGAAGTGCTATTGCATTTTGCCTATGGTGATTTAAACATAGAGCAGCTCAAGTGCATTGTCCTGTTTGACCAGCCTTGAGGTATATTTATTTTTGATGTAAATAGAGACACTTCCACCTTTAGTCCTTGTCTGGGTAGTAACTGGTCTGAATCTGTGGGAGACATTATAACCATGGCTTTAAACCATGTCTCAGTGACCGCACAGACATCAGCATTCTCTAGGGTGAAGAGAGCTTCTATGGAGTGGAGTTTGGCATTGTCTAAAAAAGGCACTATGGGGGAAGACAATGTTTTAGCTAATATTCAAAAGTCTAAAGGGGAGAGCTACAGGCCATCCCAGGCAAAGCAGCGTGGTCTGTAGACCATGTCCTCCTACACTTACAAATATTGCATCCCCTTAGAGTGACACCAGAAACTAAGCCAGTTGTTAAAGTCAATCATCTTTTGTTCATATTGTGGCGTCATCCTTGGAGAAGGAAAAGTGCTGCTCAGTGCTAGGCTCATACCAGCCTGAGACACGTATTCTGAGAGCTCCATGATGTCTCTTTTAATATTGTCTAGGGAGGTACATCTCATGTTATTTACTCCCACATGGACTATGACTGAGTCATACTGGTACTTGTGGTCCAGTGACCTGAGTGCATGTGTAATGTGGTAGATCCTAGCCCCTGATAAGCAGCTGACTGTAACTTTCTCCTTACTCAACCTAGTGAGAGGGACATCAGTGTGTCTCGAAATGGAGTCTCCCAATGACCAGAATGTTGAATTGTGTTGTGGCTTGCCTAATGGGCTTAGGGGTAGAGGCTCAATGAGATGTCTCTCTGTGTCGATGTAGGTGTTTTGAAAGAGTGTATTTTGGGCTGCTATGGGTATTTGTTATGTGTACTTCATCAAGGAGGTCTTTGTGGTTTAGGAAGGTTACGTTTAAGCGTCTTAGTATATGTGGGTCTATATGTCTGCTTTGAATTGTGTGTGATGGGTGCAGCATGTGTACTACTGACAAACTTATTGACATTATGAGTACTTTTATGTGAGAGCTTTGCCTCCAGTGACATTGTGTAAGTACATCTCAGATAGCATATCAGTTTGTTTCAGAATAACTGGGTGTCACTAAACATGAGGCAATTTCTACATGGCCTCAGGATGCCCATATCCATCAAGCTTGCCTCCTCATAGTGCCTTTTTTAGGCAATGTCAAAACAACAAAATTTTTGACATAACAAAATCCACATGAGACAAACTCAGGGTTCTGCTGCTTAATGCTAGGAGTCTAAACATGAAACTGCACTTCCTGGAAGCACTCTTCACCTTGTAAAGTGCTGACGTCTATGCAGTCACTGAGACATGGTTCAAGGCCATGGAGAGCACCCAGGCCGTGCAAAGCTACAATGCCTTCCACATCTTCAGACCTCAAAATAAGCATGAAAGAACCAAAAGGTGGTGGTGTATCCATCTTCATTAAAGCCAAGTACACCTCGAGACTGGTCAAACAGTACAACTCTCTTGAACTACTCCATGTCCAATTAACTATAGGTAAAATACCCTACCACATCATTGCTAGCTGTAGGTCCACACCATGAACCAAGAAAAGCACATTGCCTCCCTGAACTTACTGGTGTCACTCGCCATACAGCCCAGCACCTTAGTCATGTGAGATTTCAACTATCCGTCCATTGACTGAGCGACATACATGAGCACAGACATGCTCACCCGGAGGTTCCTGGACTTTGTCAATACTATTGCTCTGGAAAAGATAGTCTGCATCCCCAAAGGGGCTTAAATGTCCTAGACATAGTACTCATCAACATGGGGGGAGGTCACTGCACCTCCCCCTTGTGTGATGCCCTCCCTTGTAAGGTTGGACCATAAGTCAGTGTCATTTGAAGTTACTGTTGAACCTGCCAACACCACAGGAGCAAAAATCTTTTCCAAAGCAAACTACAGTCTACTAAGCGATGGTATAAAAAGTGTTAATCCCCCCCCCCTCCACCCGAAGTCACAGACAACAACGATTCCTATGTAGAGGTGTACACAAATGCCCTGTATAAACACTTAAGCAACTGCATAGACTCTGCTGCACCTGACTGGATTAAAGCCAGGTCCTCCCAAAAAAACAAACCACCCTGGTGGACTTCAAGTATAAACAAAAGGAAGAAACTGATGTCTAAGTACAAGAGGGAACTGACTCAGCAGAGAAAGAATTCCTTCCACAGCTTGAACAAACAAAACCGAAATCTTGTAAAGTCCTCTAAAGCTAATTACAAAGCTAAAATAGCATCCTTAGCTAAGGATAATAGAAGGCGTTCTTTAACTATGTTTGAAACCTAAAAGGGCGTGCCTAGCTATGTGCCAAACTGGTAGTAGATGGTACCACTCCTACTATACTGGAAAAAAGTGGCAACCTGCTGGCAGACAGATCTGGTGCAAACTTCGCCCCCTGTCCCAAACAGCCATATTCCACAAACTAGGTAAACCACAAAACGACACACCAGTAAACAAGCGAAATGACATTGTAAGAACCGACAACTAAAAATAACAAAAAGTATTTAATGAAAGTTAGCGCTTTCAGCGAAGGTAATACTCCGCCTTCTTCAGACAAACAAGAGTAATTAATCCCCAAAACACTTATAAATGTTTAGTAGCAATCAAATAACCAATCAAATAAATATGCATTTGAGCTACAGTTTTCCATGGCAACCTTAAAGAGACGTGTTAGTTAAACAACACAAAAACTAACAGTCTGATTAAAACTTATGACAATACGTTCCTACTGAAACAGCCACTAGACATACAGACTAATAAAAATAATTTATGTAAGTCACTACTAAATTGATTAAATTGATTAAATATGTAAAGAAGGAAATAGGTAAGAATGTTAAAATTCGAATAAAATATAAAATACATTAAGTAATGCATCATGTAAAAAATTAAATTCACAAAAAATTAAATTCACGCTAGTGTGTTTCGCTTGTTTACTGGTGTGCCAAACAGCCATATCCCAAAGCATATCTGATAATTGTCCTCTACCTAGTATCTCAAGAGATTAGGTCATATCCGCACTCTCCAAGGTCAAAAACACTGAATGGGACCAGATAACATTTCAAGTTGCTTATTAAGCAATCTAAAACAGGACCTAACAGACCTAGTTGGCGTTTTCTTTAACCATAGCCTGAGAACTGTCTTTGTTCCAGCAGAGTGGAGAGCAGCAACAGTAATACCCTTGCACAAAGGGGGGGGGGCGTCAACATATCCTGGGAACTATACACCCATAAGTCTAACCAGACTCATATGCAAGGCCATGGAAAAAATTATCATTGACCTGGTCAACAAGGACATAGGTGACCTTCAGACTCTAGACCCAACCCAGTTTGGCTTCATTAAGGGTAGATCATGCTTATTAAACCTAGTAGACTTTTTCAAGAAAGTCATCAAAGCCCTGGATGAAGGCAAGACAGTGCATTTTGCCTTTCTTGACCTAATGAAGGATTTTGAAACAGTCTCCCACTCTGGTGTCTTTGAGAAACTCTCCCAGCTGGGGATTAACCTTTACCTCACTAGATGGGTAGCCAGTTGGCTCACTGACCACATACAGTCAAAGTTGGTGGCACTACCTCTACCAGTAAACCTGTCATCAGTGGTGTACCACAAGGATATGTGCTGGCCCTTTTACTGTTTGGAATCTATTTTTTGGAAGTTCAGGCCTTTAGCTTACCAAGTTCACTGATGATTGCAGCATGGGTGCAATCATTGAGTCCCCCAAAGATGTTAACGTATTACAGGAGGGGCTAACACAGACAAATGACAAGAAAAATGGGATTTGTATGGTTATAACTTTAAGTAGCTCAAAAAAGCTAATTGAAAACAAAAGGAACTGCTTTGATGGAGAGAGCAGTTTTATCTGAATCCAGATCTCCCATTCTCCATTCCAGCTGTACGGTTTGTAACAACTGATGCCTCAGAGTTTGGTTAGGGAGTTCTGTCTTTAGGGGTAAAAGTGCAGCATGTTTGGAACAAAAGAAAGACCAAAACATGTATTAAAGCTGTTGGAAGTCATAAGTGTACTCAACTGTCTCAATCATCTGTGGTCACGTGGGCCTTTCCTTTTCTTAACCTCTGTGCAGATTAGCCATGGTAGCCTGGAATATAGCAGTTCAGCTCAATTTCACATTGCAGTGTAGAAAATAGATGCATTCTCATTTCCATGGACAGGAATGTTCACATGTGCCCTTCCACTGTTATCCAAAGTCATTCTGAAGATTCATATGGACTCTCCAAAGGTCATTATGGTGATTCCATTCTGGCCCAGGCAGCAGTGGGTTTCCCTTCTTTTGAAAATGACTAAGGACAGTTACCACAAGCTTCCTGGCAGACTAGACCTGCTCACACAACATGGGTTATTTGGTACATCCTGACATAAATCAACTTCATCTGTCTGCCTGGGTGATAGAGTTTTAATCCCTTTCAGAGACCTGATCTGATGTTATCTAGTCACCATTCCTCACATTAGGGTCTTGGATCTGATATCGGATCCGAGCAGGCATACTCAGAACACAGCTTAGCTCAAGCTCCTCCCCTCCCATAATGCTCTGCTGCCCTACACTCCCTCAGATCTCGTTTGCCGCTCAGTCAGTCAGATGCAGATTGCTCAGCTCCTCTTAGTGTAAGTGTCTGTTTTGTAAGGTTTCTTAAGTTTCAGTATTTTTCTGTGTTGTAGAGTTAGTAGATAGCTTTGCCTTCTTAGATATCCCCTCCCGGTCGATTCTCACTTTTTTCTTCTTGTCCTTTTCCCAGGGTTTTGTGTCTCGGCCTAGTTACTGTGGTGTGTAAGTAGTGATTAAGTTAGATTTTAAGTTGTTCCTGGAACTTTGGCTTTTTTTTTTTTTTTTTGACTTCAGTGAGGTTGTTTCCTGGTTCAGTTATGTCAGATAAACCTTTGGGGTTTAAAAGATGCTCCTTGTGTGGGTGGAAAATGCCTATTTCCGAGTCACATGGGTAGTGACTCTACTGTCTCTGCGGCGACCACCTCGAGGTGGAATGTGGCATTTGTGCCGCTTTCAACCCGAGGGCTTTGGTCGACCATCGCAACAAGCTCCTTGTTAAAGGCTTGGTCAAAGGAGGCCCTTTCGTCATTGGTTCCCCGGTCAAGGCAGGCTCTTCTGGGGTTAGAAAGAAGCTTTTCATGCAGGATGCCCCGACTAAACATCCCAGGCTGTCAGATCCTAGGTCTTCAGATCCGGCTCCAGCCAGGGCAGTTTTGGATCCGAGATATTCGTGTCCCAGATCATCCAGGGAGTCCACTCCTGGATCCAAGGGTTTGGACCCGAAGTCCTCTGATTTGGTACCTTCAGTTTCCTCTCCCGGATCCAAGGATTTCGACTCTAGACCTTCGAATCCGAGGGTAGCACTGTACCTACAAATCCGACCCTTTTGGATCCAAGAGATTCGAGAAGTGTTATTTCTGCTTCTTCACGGAGTTTGGTTCTGATTCACTTGGATCCGAGAGTCGTGCCGGAGCCGATTGTAGTGGAAGATCTCCCTTTCGATCCATTTTCTGTAGTGGAGGATCTCCCTTTCGATCCATTTTCTTCAGAGCAGGTTTTGTGTTCTCCGGGTAGGTCTCATTATAGGGAACGCAAGAGACATTCGGGTTCCAGGCGTGAGTCTCCCAGCAGGTCCTCCATATTCTCCAGATCCTCCAGGAGTGCCCTCCCTATGGATATGGACAGGATGATGCGGGCCTTTCTGAAAACTCAGATGGAGTTGGGGCTTTTGGATTCCCTGGCCCACAGGTCGGGAATCCAATCACCCACTCCTCCTTCGATCGCTGCTCATCCGACCAGTGGCTTGGATTCTCAGGGACTGTTGAGCAGACCAGAGGCTAGGGGAGCTCCAGGGCCCAGTTTGGGTCCTTCCCTGACAGGATTGGTGGTTGGTACTGTTTCTGTTCCTTCGGAACAGACCATCCAGCCGGTCGGGACTGTCAAGCTGGGGTCCATGATGTTGGATTCAGGCCCGGGCTTTTCAGACTGGTCTCTTCCTCTGGGCACCTCAGCCTTCGACAGCTCCGATCCAGTGCCATCTGGTGGAGTGGCAGGCCGGGGGGGTCCACCTTCTCTTCCGCTAGGGTTGTATCAGCAGGAGAGTGGGATGGAACCTCCTCTAGTCCTTCTGCTTTCTGGGCTGCCAAAAGATCTTTCTCTGCTGTCAGAGCTGCCTCTCCCATGCACGGCCATCCTACCCAGCCCCAGTATCTGAGCGGCTTGTGTCATCATGCTTCCAGTCAGCCCGTCTGACTTAGCCTCCAGGGGGATCCCCCCCCTGCAGGGGTCCCCTCCTCTTCTGAGTCTTCCCCGCAACCCCCGGCGGAAGAAGTTCCCAGGAAGAGGATATGTAAGAGGAGACATCTTGACTCCCCTATAGTGTCCCTTACTGAGGATATGGATGCTGATGAGGGAGACGGGTCCCTGAGATCACTGCCGGTGGACAACTCCTTTGGAGACATACTCGAGATCCTCCAGGTCTAAGGCGGTTCATCTACTCAAACCCCATTCTCGAAGGAAGCCGTATTACTGGAGGCTTTCGGTATGGGCCCATCTACGTCTTGGGTGTCCCCTCTGCTGATCCTCTCATTGATTTTGTGGCCAGCAGGGCTTGGAAGGAGCCAGATACAGTAGAGCCAGTGCCTAAGAAAGCGGACAAGTTTCTGAGCCTTCCATCAGATAGAACCTTTTGGTCCAAAGCGGTCCCAGTTGATGCTATTGTGGTGGCCACTGCCACCAAAAAGGAATTGGCAGAGCAGAGTTCTTCTGTCAATCCTCCCAATCGTGAATCGATGGTTATGGACAGATTTGGAAAGCGGGTGTTCACCTCGGCTGCTTTTAGCCTGCGAGCATTAAATTATCTTGCACATTTCACCCTTTTCCAGAGAGATTTGATAAAGGAACTATCTACTTCGCTCTCTGGGTCCATGTCTGAGGAGGAATTCAGGGTAGTTTCTCCAAAGCTGTCAACCCTTCATTCAGTTGCGAATTCGTCCATGAGGCTAATTTCCAATGCTGCGGAAGGGTCCTCACGAGTGGCGGGCTCAGATATCGCAATTAATTAGGCGTCATGCCTGGCTCCTTCTGAGCGGGTTTGCAGAGGCCTTTAAGACATATTTTGTTAATGCCCCCTTTGATGGTTTCACAGTCTTTGGTCCCACTGTGAAATAGACTTTGACCCGCAATAAACAGGAAGGGAAGACCTTGTCGGCCATTGGGATCAGGTTTTCTGCCCCTCAGAGGTCCTTTTCCAAGACCCAGGAGGAGAGTAAGAAAATGTGGTTCAGGAAGGCACAGTCTCCCTTTCAGGATGGTCAGGAGGATTCCTCTTCCAGGGGATGGAGAAGAGGTGTCAATGGTAGATGTCGCAGAGGAGGCCCACAGAACCAAGGTTCCAGGGAACCCTTCCCTGAGAAACCTTTGCAGTGTCCCTGAGGTATTGCCCGACTGTCCCTGGAGGCAGTCAGGGGGTCGGTTATCGTTGCACCCACTAGTTTGGGCAAGTGTTACAAACGATCAGTGGATGCTAGCGATTATATCCAGGGGTTATTGCATTCCCTATTCGGAAATTTCCCCACAATTCAGTTCTCTTCTGGACATGCCACCCAGTCAGGAAGAGGCAGCCTGACAGGAGGTTGCAAACCTTCTTCAGAAAAGAGTCATCCAACAGGTCCCTGCAGGACAGAGAGGATCCAGAACTTATTCCCGCTTCTTTTTGGTTCCAAAGAAAACAGGGAACATGCGTCCTATTTTGGATCTCAAGTCATATGAACCAGTTCTTGCAGAAGTTGAAGTTTCGGATGGTCACTGTGCAGTCGATTGTGCCTCTCTTGCACAGCAACGACTGGATGTGCTCAGTGGACCTCCAGGACATGTACTACCATATAAAATGGATTGATGGTCCAGGAGGTTTCTCCGCTTTTGCTTGGGAGTCGATCATTTTCAGTTCTGGGCCCTGCCCTTTGGTCTCACCTCAGCCTCCCGGATGTTCACCAAATGCATGGCGGTGGTAGCAGTTCATCTCCGGCTGCAGGGAATCCAAGATTTTCCCTATTTGGACGATTGGCTCCTGACGGCCCCTACAAGGCATCAACTACTGGACAATATTCACACAGTACTTTCCCTGTTCCATCTGCTGGGCATTACAGTGAACATGGTGAAATCCAACCCAAAAGCTGGAGTTCATAGGTAGTCTGTTGGATACCACCTCTTAGGTCACAGCCTCTTGACGGGTGTCGCTTATTCGCGACCAAGTTTGGGCCTTGCTGGAGCCAACCTGTCCTCCGGCCTCACCCTTTCTCAGGGCCCTAGGATCAATGGCTGCTGCCATTTATTTGGTACCGATGGCTCGGTACCGTATGAAGGTTCTTCAGTGTACCCTTGCAGTGCAGTGCTCAGTGTTGCTGCATCTCCTATCCATTCCCATTTGGCTCACATCGGTGTGTCACAAGCATCTTTCATAGTGGATTCATTCAGATCTTCTAGCAGGCAGGCCTTTCGTTCCTCCAACTCCTTTGGTGACAGTCACCTCGGAAGCTTCCCTCCTGGGGTGGGGGGCATTTCCAGGGACAGACGATCCAAGCGACATGGTCGCCATCAGAGACCAAGCTGCACATCAACTTTCTGGAGATGAGGGCAGTCCTTTTGTCATTGCAAGCCTTTCAAGACTGCCTCCCTCAGGGATCGACTGCAGTTCTATCGGACAACATGGCTGTTGTGTGGTACGTAAACAAGCAAGAGGGCACAAGTTCTTATCTGCTGTGTCGTGAGGCCATGAGGGTCTGGGAGTGGGCAGTGGCCATGGGGCGTTTTCTCATTGCAGCGCACATTCCCCGAACATCCAACATGTTGGCAGACAAATTGAGCAGGGCTATATTGACTCCTCACAAGTGGTCCCTGAACCAAGTGGTGTCTCAACAGATCTTCCGTCGGTGGGGTTATCCAAGCTGCAATCTGTTTGCATCCCTCTCAACCACAAATGCAGCAACTTCTTTGTATTGATCCCCCCAGAGGGGGAATCCCCCAGGGATGTGCTCACCCATGACTGGCCTCGGTCTCCTGTATGCCTTTTCTGCATTACCTCTAATTCCCAGAGTACTTCAGAAAGCCAGATGCCTCAAGAGTCAACTGATCCTCATTGCCCCCTTTTGGCCTCTGCAGGCGGTCTCATTTGAGGCATCCACTCTGGGTGCTCGATCCAATTCCGGATCTGCTATCTCATCCTTCTCTCCTACTGCTCCCGAACCTTCAGACCCTATGCCTGACAGCGTGGTATGGCCACTTCCAGTGATTTTGGCTAAGTCCAGGCTAGCTTCACTCATAAAGGAGATTATTCTTGCTTCCCAGAGGTCCTCTACTAGGAAAGTTTATTCCAGTAAATGGAAGAGGTTTTCGGTTTGGGCGAAGAATAGGAATTTGGACCCCTTCTCTGCTCCTATTCCTGAAATACTTCTCTTTTTGACCTCTCTCTTTAAGGAAGGGGCTAGTTTTTCCACTATCCAAGGTACAGTTGGCAGCGATTTTTGAATTTTCACCTTTATGGTAATTCTGCCTTTTCTGCGCACCTCTGTAAGGCCTTTTTAAAAGGAGGTTTTCTATTACGGCCTGCTGTAAAAAAAACTTTCTCACCCATGGGATCTGACTTTGGTCCAGCAGGCATTGACAAAACCACCCTTTGAACTTGCGGCTTCATGCGATATTAAATTTCTTTCCAGGAAGACTGCCTTTTTAGTGGCAATAACTTTGGCAAAGAGAGTTTCGGAGTTGCAAGCTCTTACTATCAAGCCGCTCTACTTAGTTTTCCACAAGGACAGGGTGTTTCTGAAACCAGAAACATCTTTCATGCCTAAAGTGGCCTTACCAGCGAATCTCAATCAATGTGTTCATCTCCCAGTATTTTTTCTTAACTATTCCAGAAAGGGGAATATATTCTGCACACAGTGGATGTTCATCATCAACTTCAATTTTATTTACATAGAACTCGAGAATTTAGGCGTTCAGACCAACTGTTTGTCACCTTTTCTATGAATAGAAAGGGCAGAGGTATTTCAAAAGTCACAGTTTCCCATTGGATTTCACAATGTATTTCCTTCATTTATTCTTCAGAAGGTATTTCCTTGGCTACACCAGTGAAGGCTCATTCTACCAGGGCAGTTTCTACTTCCACTGCCTTTGCAGATCATCAATCTTTAGATAGCATTTGTGCAGCAGCAACGTGGTCTTCGCCCCATACTTTCATTTCCCACTATAAGTTGGATTTGGTTTCCAGAGGAAGGGCTTCATTTGGCTCCACGGTTTTTCGGCATGTCCTTCCTTGAGACCTCCCAGGATTTAGGTAGCTGGGGACTCTGACCCTAACGTGAGGAATGGTGACTAGATAACATCAGATTTATAGTTATGTACTTACCAAGACTTGGCATCTGTGTTATCTGTAGTCACCATTCATCACGATCCCATCCTCCAGCCGCATTCCTGGAAGATTGGTTGGATTTATAGGTTCATAGGTAGGTACTAGGCTATCTGCCCGAAGGCATTTATAAGCCTAGCCAGAATGTGTTGGCTTTCGCCAGCCCTTAGATTAGTTCCCTGTGCCTCTGTCCAGCAGAGGCACTGAAGTATCCCCCGGGTAAACTTTCTGTTTCCCATCGATTCGTCAAGGTTTCTCTTGAAGAGTGTTAGCGAGGAGCTCTTCCTAATGTAGATTATAATCTTGTTCCAAAGCATGGGAAGTCTCTGCGACAGGAATCTATCCTTCCAGCATGTCCTGTTTATTGTTGTGGTGAGGTTTAGATCCCTAAAGCGTGTGGCTTGAGGGGATATGGTTTTCTTTCGGTTGAGCATGTCCATCAATTCTGGGTTGGGCATGGCCTTGTATGTCGGGCAAAGATCACCTCTGAGTAGCAGTATGCAACCGAGTACAGCTGGAGTTTCTTCAGTTGAGCTGCATAGGGCATCTGTTTGAGGCCAGTGATCCTCTTGGTGAGGTACTTCTGTGGTCTTTCCAGATGTTGCAGGTGTCTTGTAAGGTACATCCCAAATGGAGCATTGTACTCTGTGATGGTTCTGATGAGTGATGAGTAGAGGGGCACAATGGCCTCTTATGATCTGGATGCGAACCCTTTTGTGATTAGGTGGGCCACATAGAAGGTTTTCTAACCACTTTGGCAATGTTCTGTTTTTCTTAAGTACTTTGGTCTGTCTTCCTTCCTTATGCAAATTCGATCTGAGGGAGTGTAGGGCAGCAGAGCATTATGGGAGGGGAAGAGCTTGAGCTAAGCTGTGTTCCGAGTATGCCGGCTTGGATCCGATATCAGATCCAAGACCCTAATGTAATGAATGGTGACTACAGATAACACAGATGCCAAGTTTTGGTAAGTACATAACTATAATTTTCATATGACATTTGACAGCTATGAATGGAGGCAAAGAAACCTGCTACTAGGAAATCTTTTATTAATAAATGAAAAAGATTTTCTAGCTGGTGCCAAAACAAGAAACAAGATCCTCTTAGGCTAGTATTTCTCTGATTCTACATATTTTTGAGTTCTATCCTCTAGCTTTTTTTACTCCAAGTTTTGTCGGCCGTTTCAGCATGCCATGTCTCCACATGGATCCCCCTTCTTTCAGTGCATTCTTATGTCAAAATGTTTTGAAATGGGTTCTGCATACCCGTACACTTAGAAAAGAGGTGGCTCCTACTTGGAATATTAATTTTATTTTGGCAAAATCAGCTCATTCTCCATTTGAACCCGCTCATCAGACTGATTTGAAGTTAAAACAGTTTTGCTGATTGTCATAGTGGGCCAACCTTATCTCATTTTCCTAAAGGACAGGGTTTCTTTGAGAACTAATCTTTCATTTATGCCTAACGTGGTTTCCCAGTTTACTTTGAGACAAGCTGTCCATCTCCTTGTCTTATTTCCAGAACCTAAAATGAGGGAGAAGGGATTCTTCATACTCTAGATGTCTATAGGCAGTATGGATGCTATCGCGACAGAACTAAAGCTTTCAGAAATTTTGACTAGTTATTCATTTCTTTTGATGGTAGGAAAAAAGGACAACTTTTGTCAAAGCAGACTGTTTCGAAATGGTTGTCCTATGATGCCCTTCATGGATGCATCTGCAGTCATAACAACTGGGTTGTCCTGTCGTCAGGCAGCCCTTCAGTCGGCCGGATTCCAAAGTCCGGGTCCGCTTCGCTGATGTCGCACTTCACCCGGCGTCATCTCTGTTGGTTCGGTATAAAAGCATCAGCCGGCGCCATTTTCTTCAGTCTTTCTTGCCGTGGCGCCAAGCAGAAGCTGTTCGCAAGTGCGGTCGGTCGGATCCAGAGATTACTTCTACCGAATACTTCAAGACTTCTAAAGCTAAGTACCCCGTGGGGACTCTTTCTTGCCTCAGCTGATGTCAGAAAAGTTAATAATTGTTTAACCTGTGGGAAACAAATACCTCATAAAGATTTCCACTCTTACTGCCTGCCTTGCTTAGGCCCAGCCCACGGCGTAGCAGCCTGTTCGTCCTGTGCTTTTCAACCGATTTAACGCACGGCGGTCGGAGTTTGCAGAACAGTTTTTCGGTTCTGATTTTGCGTACATTATGCCGTCGGATCCTCCGACTCGCATTCTGCCAAAAAGCAAAGAAAAGACCGACACTTCGCGGTCCGCGCGGTTTCGGCCGAAACCATGGTTAAGCAAACGCGAGTGTCTCGGTTTCGGCGAAACCGAGAAAACTGATCAAAATACAGCTGAATCTACCTCTACAACTGAGGTCCCTGCTAACACTCTTGAATCGGCCTCAGAAATTTTACCCACTACGGTGCTTACCACTGACTTATCAGACACCATTCCCTTGGATGTCTCTACCCCAGCACGTGGTGCTGCTAGGCCTCCAGCAGCCATGTCCATTAAGGCCTTCGCCAGGGCTAAAGCAGCCAAGACTACTAAAACAGTGCCTGTTAAACCCCCTCAACCAGGCCCTCTTCCAGTTCTCAAATGCTTACTTTGGCAGAAGATTTAATTTCATTAATTAGAGGATCTCAATCTCACCCAGACAGGGCCTCTCAGCCCCAGAGAAGAGACCTAGGGCAGAGCCCCATGAGCCAGTGTCCTCTGATGATTCTGCTGATGAATCAGACATAACTGACCAGCCAGGCTCCTTTCTCCAATTTTGAAGATTCTGATGCTGAAGAATCCATTCCAGCTTCCCCACCAGAAGAATTCTCCTTTGGGAAACCTTGCATGCCATGCGAGAACAGTTCCAATGGCAGCAACAGGATTTTTTCAGACTCCAGGAAAGACTTAGGACCTTTTGCACCTTCCACAGCACAGGCCCTTAGCTATACCTCCTGTTCTCTCTGTGGTGGATGATGCTTTCAATGATGTCTGCTCCGCTCCAGATTCTTACCCCCAGCCCCTGCCAAACCAGACAGATTTTACAGGGTGCCAGATACTCATCACCACCTTTACAAGGCCCCTCTTGCAGACCCGAAACTATTTCCCAGGGTCCCAAGGCAGTAGCAGCGACCATAGCTAAAACCCTGTTCCTTCTGAAAGGAAGCAAGGTCATTATACAGATGGGGTAAAGGTTTACACTTCAGCCACTCTCTCAGCTAGAGCTTTAAACTGTCAGTTTCACATGATACAATACCAAGAGTTTATGCTTGATCAGTTAACTAAAAAGCTAACCACTGATGAATCTCTTGATAAGAAATATGTATTAGAAATGGTAAATAACATACAGCAAGTTAGTAACCACTCTTTAAAATGGCTATGATGCACTGGAGGCTTCATTTAGATCAGCCATGACTGGCACTGTAATTAGAAGGCATGCATGGCTAAAGGAGCAAGCTTTACCGGATCATGTTAAATCTAAATTGCTAGATGCTCCTATGGATAAAACAAGTTTGTTTGGTACACCTGCCCAGCAGGTTATGAAGAAAATGGAAGAAAAGGCAAAATCAGTCCAGACAGTTAAAGATTTCTTGCAGGTTCAAACCCCCAAGGTTTAGCAGGAACTGGCCTGCCAAAATTGGTCCTTTCCTGACTCCACAAGACCTCAAAGGGGCAGGAATAGGCGTTCCAGAGGCAGAAACCAATCCAGAGGAGGTGCCTACAGAGGGCGACAGTGGCAAGGTAACAACAGAGGCACAGACTCAACACCTGCCACTACAACAACACAGCCACAGTGACTTAATCCTAAACCCGCCTACCAGGGAACAAATAGCAGCTCCTCTAGGCGGAAAGCTAACCTTATTTTCAAAAACTGGCACCACATAACAAAGGACAAGTGGATTTATGAACCATAGATCAAGGTTACCGGTTCCACTTCCACACTTTACCAAACAGAAGAGGAATGCCAAATCTACCTCCAAATCAAAAGACAGAGGCTCTACAACAGATAATGGAGTTAGCAAACATGAGAGCTGTGGAGAAAGTGCCAACAGCAGAGCAAGGAAAGGGTTCTACTCAGACTATTCCTAGTTCCAAGAAAGGAAAAAGTTGGAGAGCAATTCTAGACCTGTCCACCCTGAATACTTACATCATTGTCCCAAAATTCAAAATGCTGACCCTACAGCAACTTCTTCCCATGCTGGGCAAGGAGTGTTGGCTGGTAACTCTAGATCTCAAGGAGGCATACCTGCACGTCCCATTCGACCAATCTGCAGAAGATACCTCAGATTTCTTGCAGGATCAGAGCACTATCAATTCTCAGCGTTGCCCTTTGGCTTATCTACTGCGCCCAGAGTATTCACAAAATGCCTGGCATCAGTAATCGCCTATTGCAGACTACAGGGAATTCAAATTTATCCATACCTGGACGACTGCCTGATACAAGGAGACAACAAAAGCAAGCTGACAACAGATTTACAAAGGGTCATTTACTTGCTTCAAGCACTGGGATACACAGTCAATTTACAAAAGTCAAGACTGATACCATCCCAGACAAGGACTTTCCTGGGGCGGAATTGGACACAGTAAGACAAATGGCATTCCTAACTACAGAAAAACAAAAGAACTCCCTCTTTACTTCTTGGCACTAACAAAACTGAACAAGTTAACAGCAAGAAAGGTACTGCAGGCCTTGGGTTTCATGGCATCATGCATAATCTTGGTTCCATTTGCCAGACTACATATGAGAAAACTACAGTGGTACCTACAGAATTTATGGTCCCAACACAGACACAGCCTAGAAACGGAAATCCCACTAATACCATGCTTAAAACAGGAGTTCCTATGGGCTCAGGCATTCAGGCATGCCAGTCAAACCCAGGCCTGCCCTTCGCGAAGGGTCAAGCAAGCCAGACCATCACAACAGATGCTTCAGACCTAGGATGGGCGCATATGCTGGACAAATGCGCATAAGGATTGTGGACACAGGACCAACTTCACCTGCACATCAACCTAAAAAGAAATGCTGGCAGTAAAACTGGCAATCCAAAGTTCAGACCATTTCTCAAGGAGGACCACTTGATGATAAGGACAGACAACACCACAGTCATGTGGTACATCAACAAACAGGGAGGCACTCATTCTTACCCCTATGCAGAATGACTTTGGAGCTGTGGACCCTGGCACTCAGCTACAACATTCAGTTACAGGCAATATTTGTGCCAGGAAAGAAAACTCTCTAGCAGATATGTTAAGCAGGACCACATCGGATGCCCACGAATGGCAGCTGCACCGATATCTTCAAGACCATCTCGAAGAAATGGGGAATGCCTCAGATAGATCTATTCGCATCACCTCTCAATCACCAGCTCAAAAATTCTGCACAAGGACATTCCACCCACTAGCATGGAAAGTGGACTCGCTCTCCTTCAGCTGGAAAGGCCTAACAGCATATGCATTCCCACCTCTTCCCTTGATACACAAAGTACTACTAAAAATCAAGGAGGAACGTCCAAGGATAATCCTGATAGCTCCAAACTGGCCAAGACAGCATTGGTACCCACTGCTGAGGAGCATGTCTCGAACAATATGTGGCCAGTACCCTGATGCCTTTGATGCTAACTCAGAACAACTTCAGCACCATGCATCCAAACCTAAAACGCTGCAACTGACTGCATGGAACATCACATAGCAGCTGCTAATACAGAACTTTCACAAAGAGTTAAAGACATTATTCTTGAAGCAGGCCTTCAACTAGAAGGAATTATGCTGGGAAATGGAAAAGGTTTGTCATTTGGAGTTCTGAAAGAGGAAAAGATGTATCAAACATAGATATGCCTAACATTCTGGAGTATCTGGCCGAACTACTTCATTCAGGCCTGTCCTACTCCTCCATCAAGATTCATGCATCAGCTATTTCAGCAGAATACAGATTTGATCCACCTGTTTTTCACACCCTTTGCTCAGGCAGTTCCTCAGAGGAATCAAGAATGTAAAACCTCCAAGGAAACCACCATTGCCAGCTTGGGACTTGAACTTTGTGCTAGAAAAATTGACACTATCACCTTTTGAACCAGCAGCAACAGCAGACCTACAACATCTGTCATGGAAAACTGCTTTCCTACTGGCAATTACTTCAGCAAGGAGGGTTTCAGAACTACAGGCCTTAATGGCAGTGCAACCCTTTCTAATCTTCCACCAAGATAGAGTGTCCATGAGGACTAATCCTACATTTATGCCTAAGGTGGTATCCAGAGTGTCTTTAAACCAAGCAATCCACCTACCTACCTTCTTTCCCAACCCACAAAACAGAGGGAAAGAATACTGCATACCTTGGATGTACATAGACAGCTACGCTACTACTTGGACAGAACAAAAATAGCAGAAAGACTGACCAACTTTTCGTAGCCTATGCAACAGGAAGGGAAGGAAAAGCTATTTCCAAACAGACAATCTCCAAATGGATAGGAAATTGCATACGATTTTGTTACTCCTTCCATGGAAAACCAATTCCACAGAACATAAGACCTCATTCTACAAGGGCAACAGCCACTACCACAGCCTTCTTACGAGGAGTGGCTACCAAAGACATTATTGAGGCGGCTACTTGGACCTCAGTGCATACATTTGCCAAGCATTATAATTTACCTCTATATTCCAGATCCCGAGCAGGGTTTGCCACTGCTGTTCTGCAAGGGATCCTAAACACACCATAATCTAGTTTTATCCTCCTCCCCTAGTTGGCTATGGTATTCTACCCAGTTGTTATGACTGCAGATGCATCCATGAAGGACATAGTACAGTTTTGTACCTACCATAAATGTAGATGTCCTTGGATAGCATCTGCAGTCAGGATTACCCTCCCTCCTTCCCTCTGTGGTACTCCTAGGTGTTTACCCTCCTAATAGCTAGCTAGTGGGGGGATTTCTTTCATGGTGTATTTGTTTGTATTTATGTACATACATGCTTATTTTTGTGTTTACCTCTATCTTTTGGAAACATTGGCATCTATCCAAAATTTTTAGCCTTCTATAGGGCTTCTGGCATCTGGGGCAAGAAACACTGAAGAAAATGGCGTCGGCTGATGCTTTTATACCCGAAGACCAACAGAGATGACGTCGGGTGAAGTGCGACATCAGCCGAAGCCGGACCCGGACTTTGGAATCCGGCCGACTGAAGGGCTGCCTGATGACAGGACAACCCAGTTGTTATGACTGCAGATGCTATCCAATTCGGACATCTACATTTATGGTAGGTACAAAACTGTACTTTATCTTGTTTTGTTATTCTGACTATAACAAGTTAGTTCCAGGCAGGGTCAAAGCACAGTCTACTGGGGTCTTGGATTAGTCAATGGCTTTTTGTAAAGGAGTGGACTTCAGAAGTGCTCTAAATGCAGCAACTTGATCCTTTGTAGTACTTAGTAAAAGTGTGTACAAACTGGATTCCTTTTCTTGGTCTAGAGCAGGTTTTGCTAGGACCATTATCCAGGGGCTTCTGGACCCTCATGTTTCCTCATCCTAAATCTTATAAACTATGGTATTCTACATGTATAACTTAAGGCCACTGCAGCAGTGGTCAAATGATGAACATAGTACAGTTGTGGAGGTAAACATACAGTAACAATAGATGTTTGAATGATCACTACTGCTGTACTGCTCCCTCTTTCCATCCCCCTTGTTTTTGTGAGATGTTTGTTGCTAGGATGAGGACATTGATGTATTTTTTTTATTACCTAGCATTGATCCCTATCAGGGCTCTAGACTCTGTTATTTCAGTTGGTATACAAGCTGTGACGGGCTTGACACCCAGGGTGCTAATTTTCTACATCTATACTCAAGCTCTCAATGGTTTAAATGCATGAAAGATGGCCTTAAGCTTTGGAAGCTGGCCAGGTATATCCTCTATTGGATTTAATCCATGTAACTAGGGTATGGTAACAGTGATTATTAAAACAAGTACTGCCATGGTAAGTTTCCGTACATAACTGCATTTTGCACTCAAGAGAGATTTTATCTTGACAAAATAAATGGCATTAGAATTGATGACCACCTTTTTGTTTCCATTGTGCTGCTAGACCAATCAAAAAGTGTCCAAGGGCACCTTTTCCAGGTGGTTTTGTTCTATGCAAAATACAACAAAAATAACCTAATGCAGGAAAGGCTTTTTCTACAAGAGCCATAGCCACCTCCTCTATCTTAAGAACTGATGATGTCTGTGCAACTGTGAAAAGGACTTCTCTATACAGTTTAAGACACAGTAAGATAGCTGTGATCACAATCCACGCATCTGCCTTCCTTCATGGTATTCTGTGGTGATGCCACTGAAAAAGAACCTGAGGAATTTGTTGGAGTGAACAGACTGAATCACATGTGATATGAAAGTTATGCACTTATAATATTAGATTTTCTTGATTCACATCCTTTCAATTCAAAGTACCTTCCCAGCTTCCCCTATCCTCTTGCAAGTCACACCTTGTGTTTAGCGATCTGGAGGAATGGCCCTGAGGTCTGTATGCATGTAGAAGTCTTTAGCTATACATATAACAGGGCAAACACAATCTGGAGAGAAGGAAAGGTGTGGAGCATTATGGGAGTGGTATGAAGAAGGTATGAGCCTTGGGAGTCTTGGAAATGCCAAGCAACTACTGCCTGTGACTATCAGTCCTACTGTTGAAGAGACATGGATCACAAAGATCTAATGATGGTGTCCTTTCTTAGATCACCTTTGCAGTATTCCGACCAGTTGGGTTATCTCAACAAATAACCTGGATCTGGCTTGGATATGAAAGCTAAAACCTTCTATAGAGCCATATGTTGGGCATATGACCTGAGCCTACAGGCATAAGGGTACATAAGTGGGCATACGAGCATAAATCCCAAAACTATCCTGCCACCAGTCCAAAAGCAGATTTCGTACCTGTCAGTCTGTTCTGCGTGTGGGCATTGGTACCACTGGCTTCACTGGTTCAGATAAGTGACCTGTTGGGGAACCATACTTTGTATTTCACAGTTGTATTGCTGTTTGTTGCTATTAGATGTCAGCTAGGAAGGGAAAGTACAATTGTGGTAGGCAGATTTCCTGTAAGGATCTCCACCTCTAGTACCTTTTCTATTTAGGTGTAAAGGCATGACTACAAAAATTGTATGATCTGTCGGTCCTTTGTTTCTAAGACACTTTGAACTAAACTTTTTTCTCTTAACTCATACCTCGAAGGTCAGTGCCTTGCCCAAGCAAAGATGGCAGACCATTTTACTTCTGACATCCCACCCATTCAAAAGAAAAAAAATGTAAGAGTCCTGAAATCGAGACTGTCCCGTCAGACTGAGGTGTAATCAGAACCTGCGGTACACCTGACACCTCCTCAGCCTCCCCTCTACCATGACCCCATCAGAGGCTGGTATGGCATCTAAGGTTTGAACGTCCAAAAGGGCTGTAGTTACTGATAATGGCGAGAAGAGGGAACCATGCTTAATTATTTCTGTAGGTCCCACAGGCATACTGCAGATCCTTCTAAGCAAAACGTGTGCCGTACTAAGAGAACGTCACCACTCTGTAAAACTAAATTAAAACCTTTTATTAAGCACATTCTTTCCTTTCAACAGTATTTAACTATGTGGTACATGAATAGCTATTTTCCTATTTGTTCTATGAGTATGGTGATTTAATATAATTATTTTAGTTGGGCAACAAGATCGTTTGTTATTTTTATTAAGTATAGACTGTGATTTGTTAATTTATTTGTGATGTCATTGATTAGGTATTTGAATGAAGTTGGCTATGTTACTAATTCTGAAGAAGTTCTTGATGTGAAAGGAACGGAAGCGCTTAAAATGTTTTAATTTAGTTTTACAGAGTGGTGACGCTCTTTGAGTACTGCAAGTGTTATGCTTAGTGTTTTTATTTATTTATTTATTTTTTTTTTTTGGTTGGTTTAATTGTTATACTGCAGATCCTCTTTAGAAAGAAAATGTCTGCATCACTCATTGAGTTTCATCAGGGATCTGAATCTCAGCATTTGGTCAAAGCGGATGTTGCGCCAAGAGAAAAGAAACAAAAAACTAGAAATGTTTCTTCCACCCAGATGTCCAAAGAAAAGTAGTGAATGGGTTTTTCACAGGGCCGTTTTAAGGTCATTATGTCTCTCAGCCCTTTGTCCTTTTCAGGGCCTTGCACATCATGCAGTTTCTCCCTCCACTCCACAAAATGGACAGCTAGACACTTTTGAAGATGTGAAAGATTAATCTGACTCTGGTGATCATGCACTAGCCTATTCATCCCAAATCCAGGATTGTAGACAAATTTTTGTTACTAGAGGAATTGCTGTGCAAAACCCAAAATCCTTTGCTCACATGAAACCCAAGCCTTCACATAAAGCCAAGAAAATGCCTAAGAAAAGATCCCAAGACAAACCAGACAAAGACTCTAGATCTGGGAGGGCTCCATTCCCAAGCAAGTCTACCTGATTTCCTCTTACCCAACTCTCTTCCCCTATCCAAAAGGATGCCCTCATCCCTACAAAACTGGCTAGTCATCACCTCAGACACATGGGTGCTTTCAGTCATCCAAAAGGGCTACAGAATGACCTCAAGGAAGCCCCTCTTTTCATTGGCATCTCTTTTATCTCCAAAATTGGGTACTGTTGCTCCACCCTGTAATTCAAATAGTGCTAAAACAGGGTACATTAGAACCAGTACCCCCACAATACATGGAAAAGGGTTCTAATTCAGACTTTTCCTTTAACCAAGAAAGGGAGACTGGAAACTAGTTCTGGATCTGTCTACCCTCAACACATTTCCTCTTGTCTAATCTTTCAAGATGTTTCCCCTACAAACTGCTCCCATTCATCCTTCCTCATTCTTTTCTGGTGTCATTGGACTTAAAAGATGTCTGTGTCCACATTCCTGTTCTCCCTGCCTACAGGAAATTTCTGAGATTTTCTGCTGGCTCATAGATTCGTAGCTTTGTAATTATGTACTAGGCTAATAACCGCAAAGGCCTTTTTAAGCCTATGCATACATCCCATATCTGTGACCACTTCTGGTACCCTTGGTAAGTATAAGCAGGGGCTTGGTAGATGAACCATTTACAATCAGGGCCCTGGGAGATTAACTGTTTACAGCTTGGCTGTGTCCATTAGAGACATAGGTGTCAAACCAGGAATGAATTTCCTATTTCCCATCCAGTTGTCCAAGTTGCACTTGAATTGGCTTAGAGAGGAACTCTGCTTCATATGACTGGGGAGCCTGTGCCAGAGAAGGGGTAGTCTCTAGTATACATACCTGTCTTTCCAACAGGTCCTATTTGTATGACAGGCAAGGTTTAAGTCATTAGAATGGGTAATTCTGGTGCTGTTTGTTTTGCTGATGTGCACAAGGTCCATCAGGGTGGGCTCCAACAATGCCTTACATGCCAGTTGCAGATCCACCCTCAACAGCCTGTAGGTGACAAAATACTGGGCTAAGGCTTTGAGGTGGTATGCATAGGACATGTTGCTTATGCTTTGTATTCTTTTAGTGAGGAACCTCTGTGGATGTTTCGATTATTGGATGTGCCTAGTTAGAAAGGGGGCATTATACTCAGTGATAGATCTGAGGAATACTGAATTTAGTGGGACAATGACCTCGGACGTAGATGCCATACCTTTATTTATGAGTTGTACAGTATAGATGATCTCCTCATTACTGTAGACACATGAGGGTCAAAGGCTAGATTACTATCTATGTGAGTCGCCAAGTCCGTGACTACTAGGTCGACTCTTAGTGCTGTGTTGTCAATATGATGGTTACCGGGGGTGGATGACTCCTGAAGGATACTGTTATCATCACACTTTCAGTTCTCTGCTTTACCCTTTGAGCTCTCTACAGGTTGATAGGTAAGTACTAGACTAGCTGCACACTGGGCCATTTTAAGCATAGCTAATTTCCCTAAAAGGTGAGAATCAAACTCTGTACTTTGTATCTGTGAGGTAAACACCTTCACCATTATGCCAACACCTCTCCCCTCCCAGAGTCTTCATAAATTGCCTCACCCTAGTAATATTTTACTGCAGGACTCAAGGAATCCAGATATTTCCTTACTTTAATGATCTGTTAATACAGGTTCCCTGTCAGTAGGTACTCTTGACCCATCTCAGCTTCACCATGTCCCTACTTCAGTCCCTGAGTTTCATAATCAACCTGAAAAAGTCAGAACTGAAACCATCCCAAGATGCAGTTTTCTTTGGCTGCAGACTAGATCCCAAATTCATACACACTTTACTGCCACCAGACAAAGTGCAGAGACTAACCAGTTCCTTCCTTTCTGTTCTCCCTCTTCGGTATTGTACCACAAGGAAAATCCTCAGAGCACTGGGATTCATGTACAGAACTATCCCCATCGTCCCCTTTGCCAGACTCTATGTAAGAAATATCCAGTTGTACCTAAAATTCTCTTGGTTCCAACATTCTCATCACCTGGAAACACAGGTTCCTCTGCTGCCTCGTCTAAAGAAGGAATTACTGCGGTCGATATTACAGATAAAACAAAACCGGGGTCTTCTCTTCAAACCACAGAAATCACTACAGGAGCTGCACACAGAAGCATCAGACAATGCATGGGACGAACAGACAGGAAACCTCAGAGTTCAGGGACAATGGCCCACAAATATAAGAGCAGAGCACATCAGTCTGAAGGAGATGAGGGTACTAATACTATGCCCTGCAAGCCTTCTCCCCTTCTTGGAAATTAGGACCCTTAAGAGTGTTTACAGAAAGCACAACAGTCATGTGGTACATAAGCAAGTGGGGGGGAGGGATCCAAATCTTACCTGCTGTGCAGTCTGGCTATTTTGGCATTGAAGCAAGCCATAAAAACAAACCTCTCCCTCCAAGCAGCTTACATTCTGTCACAGCAGACTTTCTAAGCGGATCAAGAGATGATCTCTAGAAATGTTTGCTGAACAGGGAGATGATGTTAGACATAGTTCACAAATGGGGGTGCCTCAGATCGTTTTGCCTCCATCCACAACAAATAACACTGGCTGTTTTGCACCAGGGCCAGCTGTCTTCAAGCTTGGAAAATTAATGCAATGTCCTTCCCTTGGAAAGGGAAGTTCCTATAAGCACTCCTTGTACTTCCTTTGCTTTCCAAGGTCTTATTAAAGATCCAAAAGGAATGCCCAAAGATTTTGCTAGTTACTCCCTAAATGCTCTCCTCTTCACCCCAACCTGTCATCCCGTAGCCTGACAGTATGGATAATAGGATTCTGATTCCTTTTAGATACCAATTTTCTGAGGATGTGCTTAAGGTTCTCCAGGAGGCAAGACAATCTGGTGCAAAAAATGCTTGGCTAGCAAAATGGCGATGATTCAGTAGACAGTGTCTGCCAAAATATCAGGACCCACTTCAGGCTAATACTCTAGTGATCCTCTGTTATTTGTGTGAGCTCTTACAGTTCGGCCTAGCATACTCATCAGTTAGGATTCACCTTTCAGCCATATCTGCATGCCTAGATCTGGACCCACCACTTCTCACCAGGCTAGAAGTAAAACAGTTCCTAAAGGGTGTACTCTACCTGCAACCTCCAAGAAAAACTGTTCCCCTGCTTGAGACTTCAACTTTGTGCTTGAAAAACATACTCTTCTTCCTTTCAAACCAGCAACATCTTCCTCTCTCAAATTTTGTACTTGGAAAATAATTGTTCTTGTAGGTTTCACCTCTACCAGACAGTCTCCAAATTACAGGCCCTTATGGCAACCCCTCCCTTCTTTATTTTTCGTAAGGCTAGAGTATATTTGGCTAATCCCTCCTTCATGCAAAAAATGATAAATGAACTGTCTCTCAATCATCTATAAATCTTTCCACTTTATTCCTTAATAAACAAAATAAGGAGAAAAAATTATTTGGCTGTGCATAGACAGCTGAGATTATACCTGGATAAGACCAAAGATATTCGCAAATCTGACCAATTGTTTGTCTCTTAGCAAGACTCCAAGTTATGAAACCCAGTTTCAAAGCATAGATGCTAATTGGATATCTAAAGCCATTGTACACTTTACATGGCAAATCATTGCCCTCTTCAGCAAAGGCTCATTCTGTTAGCACAGTAGCATCATTGGGAGCCTTTTAATAATGATGGTGCCTCAGAACAATTTTAGAAACAGCTACTTGGTCCTCTGTGTACAATTTCACCAAACATTAGAGTGGATGCCTTTTCTAGGTCCAGAGCCACCTTCATCAGGTTATTCCTCTCTGGATTACTAGACAATTCTCTGATATCTTTCTTTCTTCCATCTACCCATCATATCTCTTAAGCTTTGGGAATCACACAACTGTTTGGAATACTGCAACAGCAATCTAAGGAGGATACAGTACAGTTCTATAAGAAAATGCATTTATATAAAATCTTACTATAACAGTAGATGGCCTTTTCTTTACTGTTAAGGTATTCATTACAGAAGGGGATGTTCCACCCTGGGCATACCATCGCTTGGCCAGTATAAACTTAAAAGAGATCTTGTTTGTGCTGTACGTCAAATTTATGCTCCCTGCACAGAACATAGGGCATAAAAGGGATGCAACTACCTAGAACCAAATTGACCCAGAAGAGAACAGTCATCATAGGACAAAGGAAGCCATGCACATCTACAAGAAAAAATCCAGAATAAAAAAGAGAGAGGGTTGGAGGGAGGAAGCAAATACTGCATCAGTGGAGAGAAGGACATCTACTGCTATGGTAAGATTTTACACAGATGTACTATGTCTACGTATCACTTTTGCAATGTTCATTACAGAAGGGAGAAAAAAAAAAAAGCTGAGAAAAGCCCTCAACAAACCCACATAAAATGGTTTCAGAAAAACCTGCTGTGACTCTAGAAACGATATTTATTTATTTATTTATTTATTTACCGGGAAGGTCCACTGGGCCTGAAAGAGCCCATTTTCAGTGGAGGCCTGGGGAGAAAAGCTCTGACAAGAGCATAGATACAAAAAATATTAAACCTGAATTGGTACAAAAGTAGATATAGTATTACACATAGTGATTACAGTAATATATATATATATATATATATATATATATATATATATATATATATAGAATATATACTTAAAAGCAGGAATTTTGTTGGCTGCCAGATTAATTCAATCAGAGAGGTATAAACAGAGATATATTAATCAGCATTATTGTACCAGTTTCAACAAGTGATGAAAAATAATAATTATGGAGAAAATATCATCAGTCAGCAGTAGGAAAAAGCGTAGGAGTTTTGCTATCACATAATAAAAAGGAGGAGGTTAGGTTATAGAGCATGTACATAGATAGGAAGAGTTGAAGATTTTTCAGTATTTGTTTGAAGGTGGTGGTGCTCCCTGTGGTTTTTATAGAAGGTGGAAGTGAGTTCCATAGTTTGGTGACAGTGAAGGAGTAGAGGAGTTGACCAGCAACAGGTAAGCTGGGCTTTTCTACTTTTAGAAGTAGATGATTTTCAGATCTTAGTTGCCTGCTGGGTTGGTATTGGGCAGGTAGTGTCGAGAGAGCAGGATGGTTTATGGGTCTGCAGATTATTTTGTGCATTGTAATTTGTTGGGTGAATGAGAAACGATGGAGGAGTTCCACCCAGCTTAATTGTTTCAGTGAGTTAACAGTGGTGGGACAAGAATTTGACATTGGTGACAAATTTGCCTATTCTGTTGTAACACACATCAAGTTTGGATTTTGCAGAATTTTGGATATTAGTAAGGAGAAGAGCACCATAAAGGAGAGAGAGGGTAATAAAAAGGTGGTTGCAAGGGTTTGTCAAGTAGAGAGGCTAAGAAAGTGTTGGTGCCTTTAGAGCATTCTGAGCTTTTGGTGTTTTTTTGACATTATTGTTTATATATAGGTGAAAGTTAAGGTTTTCATTTATAATAATGACTAGTAGTTTAGTGTGTGGGACAGCTTCTGTAGTGGTATTGACTTGGGCTTGTATAGTGAAGAGTTTTTTTTATCTAGGGAAGTGATTTTCTTAAGGGTAAAAAGTACTAGTTTAGTTTTTTTCGGATTTAGGGCAAGATGATTGTTAAGCATCCAAGATTCAGTAGAAGTGAGGGCATTCTGGGTGATTTGCTGGAGTTCAGAGCTGGAATTTGCAGTACATATTATTGTAGAGTCATCAGCATACCAGATTACTGAGCATTGTGGGAGTGTGGAGTGAAAGTTGTTAATAGGGATGCTAAATAAGACAGGACCAAGTATGGGCCGTAGAGTACCCCTGTGGAAGTATTGAGGAAGGGAGAGTAAGATTGTGGACATTTGGTGGATTGCTGCCTATTGGAGAGAGAGAGAGCTATTGAACCATTGTAGTGTAGGTGGGGAAATGTGGAGGGTGGATAGTTCAGAGAGGAGGATGATATGGGAAATGGTATCAAAAGCTTTGGAGAGGTCTAGGACAAGAGAAGTGATTATTTTGCCAGAATCCCATGCTCGGTTAACTGTATCAAGGAAGGAGAGGAGGGCAGTAGTTGTACTGTGCCCTGGTCTGAAATCCTGCTGAATGGGTGATAGAATTTGGTTTTCAAGCAGGTGGTTGAGGAGTTGGGCATGGATGCATTTTTCCAGTATTTTAGAGAGGAATGAGAGAATTGCTATGGGCCGAAAGTTTGAGTTGTCTGTGTTGGTGCCTCCTTTGTGTAAGGAGAGAATGAATGTTTTTTTCCAGATGTCTGGAACTAGGGATTCTTTTATCAATCTGTTAATGAGTATGCTGATGGGATAAGCTATAGGGTTTGCAGCTAGATGCGGGAAGTGTGGAGGTAGATTGTCAGGGACCAGAGTACAGGGTTTTAACTTATTTAAAAGTTTTTTTATTGTGGCGGTGGATTTGGTCATCAGCTGTCTTGGTGGTCTTAACTGTAGGAAAGGTGGTGGTTAGGTTAGCTATGGTGTCAGTGAAGTAGGAATTGAAGAGGGTGGCAAGTTAGGTGGGAGATTTGTCTGGGTTAGGGGATGGGTTGCTTTGAGACCCTGGGTGTAATGGTTAATGGAGGACCAGAATTTTGGGGGATTATCTTTATGTTGGCTTTGTAGGTGGAGGTAATGGTCTTTTTTATCTCTGGTTATTAGTCAATTTGCCTGGTTACAGAGGTGCTTGTATTGTAGTAGGGTTGAGGGGTCTTTGTTTTTCAGCCATGATTTCCAGATTTTATCCCTTGTGGACATGACTTCTTTGGTGGATATTGAAAGCCAGCTTGCATAGTTATGTTTTATTCATTTTTGGCTAGTGGGTATTTGCCTATTTAAGATGTCTAGGAATGTTGAGTTAAAGAATTTGACAGCCTCATTAAGTGGTGGGGATTTGAGGGGTTTCCAGTTTAATTTGGATAAGGTTTCATTAAATGTGGATGGTTGGAACTTGGTCAAATTTCTGGTTGATTTGTATTGGTGTTGGCCTGGGGTAGGGGTAGATTTGCATAGGATGTATGCTGGGTGGTGGTCGCTAATGGTATTAGGTAGTATGCCTGCAGTGGTGATATTATTAGGGTTGGACACTACTATCCAGTCTATTGTGGAGCCCCAATTGTTATTTTTTTGGGGTGTGGTAATGTCTTGAATTAACTGGAAGAAGTTGTAAAGGTTTGTTTTTTGAGGGGTTCTTTTGGGCAATGTCTAGCCAATCAATAGTTACATCACCTAGGATGATGGTTTCATTATCTGTGTTTTGGGATGTCCAGGCAAGTATGTTCTCTAATATTGGTATGTTGTTTCCTGGAGAAATATACAGAGCAATTATGCAAATGTTTTTATGATTGTTAAGTTTTAATATGGAGATTAGTATTTCGACTGGGGAGAAGTTGGGTGTTGGTTTTGAGTAGGAAAGTAAAAGTGTATTTGGTAGGGAAGAGTATTGCTACTCCCCCTCCTCTCTTGTGAGCCCGATCGACTCTTAGGCAATTAATAGACTGGGGGAGAGATTCTATGTCTTTTACATATGATTTCAACCAGATTTCTGTAGCTGCTATAATATCAGGGTTGTTTTGTGAAATCCACACCTGGAGTTCAGGTATCTTGTTTCTAAGGCTTTGGAGATTTGTGGTTGATAGCATAAGAGATTTGCTATGTTTGCTGGGGCTTGGGGGGTGGGCCTCGGTTAGGTTGTATATCACCACACTGGGATATAATGCTTTGGCAAATTATGTGGGTTATACTTATCATTTTTTTTCCTAAAAATGGTACAGTTGCTGTTGGTGGTGTGATAATGGGGGTGTCTTTGGAGAGGTAGAATTTTTGCTCTGGATGGTACAGAGGTATTAGCTGTGAATAATTTAGGATGGATGTCCGAGTAACTTGATAAATGTGGTTTGTGTTGTGGTTGTACAGGTGGATGTAGGAGGTATGTTGGGTGTCTGGAAAGTTGTGATTATTATTAGGAGAGAGAGTGTAAGTGAGAGAAGTGAGATCATAGTAATAGTAGTGATGGTCATGATGGTGCTGGAGTGAAGTGTGATAACAGAATGAAAATGACCAGGATAGCTATAGTTTAGGGGATGGAGCACTATATGGCCCTATTTAGAATGGGTGGGGAGGCAGAGTAGTTAAGAGGTATGGTATGACTTGGGGGAATAATTAGGAGGGTTATGGTATAGGTGGAAGAGAGGTGTGGGAGGGATCAGGTTAGGTATAAGGTTAATGTCATGGGGGGTAGGTGGAGATGGGGCAGGGTGGGGAACGGTGTGAGCGTAGCGAATGGAGCGGGCCTGGCCACCACAGGGACAAGAGCTGAAGATCTATCAGTGTAAGGTGACTAATAATCTTATGATATCAGTATCTAACAAAAGATTAATCTGAGTAGCTCTGGAATGCTTTAAATAAGTATCACTGTAAGCACACAAACAGGGTTGTTGGGCAGTTGTAGAGACAGTTGTGATTAGTGTAGAGAGGATTCTGAAAGTGAAAGCAAAAATGTACTAATTTAAACAGTGAATGCTTGGGACTGGAAAGACTGTGTGTGTGTGTGTGTGTGTGTGTGTGTGTGTGTGTGTGTGTGTGTGTGTGTGTGTGTGTAAGGCTAATTCAAGGTATTATGGTGCCATCTAGTGACAATTGTCTGGTGTAATGAGGAGTGGGGAGCCTTTCACTGTTGTTGTGCATACACCGTTTAACACTAAGCCTTAGAACTTTACAAAACCTAAGTTGTAATTCACCTGTTGCAACAGAAAAGCTGTAGGGTGTCATGTTCTTGCTTCCTGGAGGTTTTATTTAGTTAAAAGATAGCCAGCTTCAGTGGACAAAATATACTTTTTTTTTTTCAGTTTAAAAAGAAACCTGTGCAGACTGAAAAATAAAGTTAAGTAAGGCAGAATTAGTGCAAAGGTTACAGGAATGTGAACTGGAGATCATGCAAGGGATACAGATAAAGAGGAAAATTGGTTATATTGCATACATTGCTAATCACCTCTGTAAAACCACAGACTAACAGCATTAACATGCAGCCTCTAAGTCAGTTGATAACAGCTGTATGATTCAGCAGTGGATACACACATGATATATTGCACAAAGCAAAGGAAGTATGGCTGTTCTAAGACAATTCTACAGCTATGTTATTCAGTATGAACTAACAACAAAATGAACTGCAGTCAATTACCTTCTATAAACCCAATTGTAAATTCCAGTCTCTAAGTCTTCTAAGAGCAGTAGTATACTACAGGAATGCTTACAGACACAGACAAAACATGAGTAAGCTTTGCAAGCAGTTAACTTGATGCCTGGCAGCTGTACAACGATTAAGCACTACCTTCATAGTACAAGATCTTCTAATGCTTAATAAAGGTATTCACTGAAGACCAAGTAGCAGCTTCAGGGATGGAACTGGTGTCCAACCCCTTGACGAAGGCACCAGAAGAGGCAACAGCCCTAGTAGAATGAGCTCTAATGGAAGCAGACAGAGATTTGCCATAAACATAATAACTAAAGGAAATGGCTTTAGATATCCAGTAGGAGGTGGTTTGCTTAGAAACAGCCAAAGTCAAAGACATGGGATGAAAGGAAGCAAAACGCTGATCAGACTTGTGAGTAGTCCTAATTTTATCCAAATAGTACCTGAGCTTTCTATGCAAATCCAAGGTAGCAGGACACTCTCAATAGCAGACTGAGGAGAAGGGGGGGGAGAGTTGTACCGACTGATTCAGGGACAACTCATTGACTACCATGCGCATAAAAGAAGGATTAGTAGAAAGGGAGACACCCTGTCCCTGTGAAAAAAAAACAAAAAAGGAGGGATGGCCATAAGGGTCTGGAGCACAGAAACCCTCCGAGCAGAACAAAAAGCCATCAGCAAAACAGTCTTCCAGCTGCAATGTTGCAATGACACAGAATCTGCAGGCTGAAAAGGAGCCGGAGTGAATTTTTCCAAAACAAAATTAAGGCCCCAAGGAGGAGGAATAGGCTTTCTTGTGGACCTAGTATGTAGGATGCTAAGAAATTATTTGACCTCAAAACAAGACGTCAAAGGAGGATTCAAGGACAGACAAGCATAAATGACTGGTAGATGGGCATTCACAGAAGAATAGGCAAAGCCTGAATGGAGCAACTCACACAAATAAGAGAGGACCAGTGGGACCCCCACTGAAAAAGGGTCCCGGTTACGAGCATGGCACCAGACCAAAAATCTCTTCCATTTATTCATGTAAGATTTTTTTCGTTAAGGGTTTCCTTGCCCCATATAAAACTCTGAGCACATCCTCAGAAAAGAGGTGCCTGAAAAGGATCAAAACCCTATCACCCACAATGTCAGTTGCAGAGTGGACAAGTGGGGATGGATGAGCTACCCCTTGTCTCATATGAGGAGATCCAACCTGTGAGGTAACTTGTGATGATTGCCCCTGGCCAGATACTTTGAGGGGAAATCAGTTCTGTCTTAGCCAAAAGGGAGGCACTGGCAAGGTTCTTGGGTAGTTCAACTGAATCTTCTGTAGGACTTCTGGAAGAAGAGGAAGAGGAGGGAAAACATGATGAAACCTCCCCTTCCAAGGAAAGCAAAGGGCATGTATCTTCCAGGCCAGAAGGCATGGCACTCTTAAACAGAGGAGAGAAACTGTCTCTTCAGAGAGGAAGGAAAACGATCTACCTCAGAAATACCCCACAGATGGACAGTGTCCAAAAACACATCTTTGTGAAGCATCCATTTGTGAGCCTGTGTTTTGGACCTGTTCAGAGAGACTGACAGAAGATTGTTCTCTGAATGAATGTATACTGCCTGAAGAGTTAACTAATAACTGAGAGCAGAGAAGGTAAGAATTCATGCTGCCTTGTTTGTTGACATACCACATCAGTGTAGCGTTGTCTGTGTACACCTTAAAGGGGCCAGGAGAGAACACGGGGTGAAAAGCCTGAAGGGCCAGAGTCAGAGTCCTCATCTCTTTTACTTTGGTATGGTCTGACGTCGAGGCCAAAGACCCTGAACTTTCAGGTGATCAGAAGACCCCTCCCCCACTTCCTGTCCAAGGCATTGGTGAACAGTTCTTGAGAAGGCACTGGAGGCTGAAAGGGCCTGCCTGGGTTAAGAGTTAACTGTTGAATCCACCACACAAATTTCTTCTTGAGACAGGGAAGGAGAGAGGTGCATTGACATTCAGAGGGTGATGATGCTGCAGCATGCAGCCAGACTGACTTGAGGTACCATTGAAGCTTCTGCATATGGAGTCTAGCTAGAAGAAGCAGTGTAATAGAAGAGGCCATGCATCCCAGGGCCAAAGAAGCTCCCTGGCTGGCATGGCAGTCTGAGGAAGAAGGAACTGAAAGAAAGCGGTCAACAGCAATACATTTGGAGGTGGAAGAGAGACCAACATTGGCACCATCTGAATTCTGCATCTCAGATGCACATGATCCTGAAAGGGAGTCAGGACGGACTTTTGGAAGTTGATAGTAAACCCCAGACTTTGAAGAAGAGAGAGAGTGAAAAGCAGATCCTGCAGCAGTCAACTGGGAGAAGGTGCCTGAAGCAACAGGTCATCTTGTTAAGGAAAAATCTGAATGCCTTGAAGCCTTCAGAAGCCAATCACAGGAGCTAGGCATTTTGTGAATACCCTTGGGGCAGTAGAGAGGCCAAAGTGCAAAGCAGAAAACTGAAAATAAGAGGAAGACGCAGAGAAAAGTAAAAAGTACATGAAAGGGTGAATAGGGATATGAAGGTAAGAATCTTTCAGATCCAAAGACTACAGAAAAGCCCGGGTAATAAAAGAGGAAACAGAATTTGAAGAGTAAGCATCTGAAAAGAAGGGATCTCAAGAAAGGTGTTGAGCCGGGAGAGATCCAAAATAGGTCTCCAAGTGCCCTCCTTTCAAGGAACCAGGAACATCCTGGAATAAAAACCCCTTCCCACTTGGGAAGGGGGACAGGTTGAATGGCCTCTTGGTTCAGCAAGGATCCTAGCACCTCCAAGAAATGAGGAAGTTGCTGTAGAGGAGGTTGAGGAATCCCAGAAAAAGAAGGGAGAGAGATTTCCATACCATGAAGTAACCCTGATGGATGATGTAAAGAATCCAAGAGTCTGAAGTGATAAGATGCCAATTTGGAAAAACAAAAGGACAGCCGAAGGGACAAAGGAACCTAGTCTAAAAGGGGGGGGGGGATTGTCAAAGAGAAACAAGCTTATCAGATAAAGGAGACTTCTGAGCCACAGAAGTCTGAGAAGCCTTAGCAGAGAGGACCCTCCTCCCATCCTTCATGTTTTTAGAGGCCTGGCAGGTTTGCCTGCGAATAAAGGCAGACCTAGAAGATAATTCCTCTGGAACTTAGGGATAGGAGAGACAAAAATATGCTTAAGGTCTTGCAAAGCTTTGCCTTTCTTTTGAAGAGACTTAAACATCTAAGCAGCAGCAGTCCCAAAAAGAGGAGTATTACCCAAAGGTGCATCCAACAACTTGGCCTTAAGGTTCTCGGGAAGAGACTGGAGATGAAGTCAAGAATAACGACTCATGATAGACCCAAAAGCCACATCCCTAGAAGAGGCATCAGCAGCACCATAGGTACACTTGTTAGAATGACGAGCTACTTGATAAGCAGAACCTAAAAATGATAATGCAGAGGATTTGCCATCAGAATCGGGGAGGGCAGAAATAACCTGACAAGCCTGAGAATTCAAGGCCAGAGCACACCTGGTCATGTGGGTCTGGTAATTAATAGCCCTAAAGGCCAAAGTAGAAGCAGTGCAAGCCTTCTTGCCAGTCCTCTCTATTGCCCTGTTATCCTTATCAGAAGGCAAAAGTTTAGAAGGTTTGTCAGAAGAAACTGACACCACAGCAAGATCAGCAGAAAGACATTTAAATAAAAATAGACAGTCCTCAGGCACCTTATAGAACCTATAAGGTTTCTTAGGAGCAGGAGGCTGAGAGTCTGGAGACTTGGAAGCAGCAATGAAAGTATCTAACAAGGCAGCCAACACAGGAGGAACTGCGGATGGTTTAGGAGCATCCACCTGAAACAACTCAATATCTTCTCAGAATGTCAGACACTTGAGAAGAATTCCACTTAAATAATTCCATCACCCTAGCACTAGTGCCCCAAAAGGGCAATTCCTTGAAAGTAGGCTCAGGATTAACAGACTCCTCTTCATCAGAACCACAAGCCAAAGGCAAAGGCATCTGTGAAGAATAGGATAAGGAATCCTCATCTGAGGAATCTGGCTCCCTAAACCATTTAGAATGGGTAGAGGTCCAAGGAGGAGCAGGTACTAAAACCCCTTGAGAAGGCTTTAGGGCCATTAAGGCAGAGAACAAGCCCTGAGTAAAGTCTTGCTATTCCCTTTGAAGATCCATAGGACAGATCGAAACATGCTTCAATTTTTGTCTTTTCTTAAAAGGGACATTGTCTCTAACAAATACCTGAGGTTTTGACCCTTGGCGAGATTCAAGAAGAGATCCTATAACTTCCTTCCTGACCAATATCTGCGGAATCCCTCTAGGACCTTCTGAGACAGTCAACCGCTGTTCCTGTTCAGTGTCTGGAACAGATGCCTGCAAAGCCTCAGAGGATGTGGGAAAAGACAGATCCATGCCAGCCTCTAGCGGGGTTGCAGCAGAAAAATCCGACGTAAATACCGAATGACCTCCAGAGCTATTACCTGAGGCCAGACAGCTAAAGAATCTGGCAGAGACTTCTTGGCAGCCTTTTTATCTAGCATGATTATCTCATTGTTCAAGGATTCCACCATGGTACCCTGGGCTAGCTTTCTAAGTTATTGGTTTTCAAGATAAATGGCCAGGGAAGACAAATGTCTTACAGATGCTACAAAATGTATGGTCGTGGGAAGCGCCCAAACAAAAAAGACACTGTTTGTGATGATCTTTATGGGGAATCAGCCTCCCACACTGACATTTTCTACACCTGGATGAAATGAACTCTAGGTAGTGATAGATGTTCTTATTGCCATTACATTCTACAGGGTACCGCTATTACCTTGTCTAATAAAAACGGTAATACTTTGTTTTTCAGGAAAGGAAATTGTTTTTCCAGCAAACTAGTATATCTTGCGAAATGTAACACCTGTATTTCATTTTATGTTGGAAAGACTGAGAAGCTTCTTAAATCCAGAATATATGAGCATCTATATGATGTAAAAAATAGAAGAGAAACTAATGCCCTGTTTAAACAGTGTGAAGGTTTTTCTGGGTTTAAGTTTGCCATTCTGAATACTGTGCAAGTAGATTCAAAAGGGGGGGGGGTGGCAAAATGCATTGTGTAACAAAGAGCTGTTGTGGCAGTTAAGGTTGGCTGCAAATGTACATCCAGGGTTAAATGATTATTTGACTATCCTGCCAGTATAAAAAGAAAAAGCACGACAAGTTTAAGTCCCTTCATTTGTTTTATTGCTTTACTAATATGACAGTGAATAATATTGGCCTGGTTTTTCCTACTCTGATTATTTTAAACATTAATATTCATGATTTATGCTAATTCCATGGCTTTTATTGGTTGTTTTTTAACCAATTATGGGT
This sequence comes from Protopterus annectens, assembly GCF_019279795.1. Lineage (NCBI taxonomy): Eukaryota > Metazoa > Chordata > Ceratodontiformes > Protopteridae > Protopterus > Protopterus annectens. Next base: position 431,086,216 of record NC_056730.1, read on the forward strand.
GTTTTAAACCTATTTAAACTGCTTTTTATGAAAAGTCCTTTGTTCTGATGAAGTCAACTGTGTTTGATGAAAGCGCTTAACTGATTTTTTTTTTTATACAATAAATGGACTGGAGACTGACAACCAGGGTGCTTAATTTTTGGCTTAGATGTCCTACTGACACTGTTGCAGTGTTCCTTCCCTCCCAGCCTTCCCCTTTTTTCCTCATGGACTGAGGGTTACCCCTGTCTTTTGGCCTCTCCCCTCTTAGCTGACCAGTTTATTTTGTCTCTCAGGCCTCTTCAAGCTTAATGGCTTGGAGATAGTCTGAGGATTTATATTCATATGCCCTCTTATATATCCTTACACCAGCAAGCTTAGGTCATACGTCGGGCATAAGTCTGTATGAAAGGTTTTAGCTATGCTACCCTAGCTGGACATCCAGATTATCTGGGGAGATAACCCGATTGTTTGGAATACTGCAACAGTGATCAATGAGGCACCTGCTGTTGTGGTAAATTTTTACATAACTGTACTAAATTACCTAAATTTTGTTTCCTTACTTGGTCTGTACTTCACATTCAGATCACACTTTTTTTAGATTAATGAACATGTTCTGCACTCTCTACAGTCGTTTACAAAGACTTTCTGAATAGGTGTTTCAAGGGTTTATGTGCTTTACCACCTGAAGTTTTTTTTTTACCAAAGGTGCATTCTTAGAATTTCTCACATATATACACTATTGATAATGGTCCATTTTCTTTCTAAATAATCTCTTTTGTGCATATCTGTAAATGCTCTTGACCCATAGACAACTAATCTGCATTCTCAGAATTACATTTCCTATAATGTTCTGACTGGCATCCACTTGCAATGCAACTGACCTATTCACATCATAATACTGGAATATCTATAAGTACTTTCTTGAACATTTTGAAACTTTTTTCCTTTTCATCTTGCTGTAGCAACATTTTTAGAGATGTAATCATCTCAGATGTATCAGGCACAAACATTGCAAGATGCTGCATCATTCCCAGAGACACCTGTAATCCTTGCGCATCTTTTGCTCTTGGCATTTTTACAACTGTTTTGACTTTTTCTCTAACTGGCTTTTGTCTCCCTGCCATTAGACTGCGACCAGTGTATTTTGGACTTGTTACTCTTGTTTTACAGTTTGCTTATATTTAACTGGAAATCATGCTGTCTCAGTCTTTTCAACTACTTTCAGTCCTTTGCAGTACTTTTGTTGTTTGACTTTCACACCAGTAGATTATAATTTATGTTTACAATACCTTTGAAGCCTTCAGTTACTTGTGCTGTGGCTATTTGGAAAATCCATGGTGCTGTTATAGCGCCCAACAGAAGTGAAGTGTGAGGAATCTGTAACTTACTATTCTGATATTAACTCATTAAACCTAATGACGACCCAGGTGTTTCTCTAGTTACATCTTATTGATACCTCTAGGCATCTAATATTGTGTGGTCATATTTATATCAATAATTCCAAAACCGTGCTATATGCAGGTTATACCACTGCACTAATATTTGGACTTTGTCTAGTGCAGGTCGAGAGATATTAAAGGTTTATATAATATTTATTTACATTGTCATAAAAGTCATATTTCTCTAAGTATCTCAACAATCAAATTGCACAGACAGAACTGCTGAGCCTCATATGAAAGTTCTCAGATGACTGAATAAAATGTGGCTGATAATATGTGTAATTTGAGTGGTTGCGGAGTTATTTTAAGTTGATTACAAAATATTGCAAACTTCATAGTATTTACTGTGACTTACAAAGTCCAGTTTAAGACATAGAACTTAAAAATACTCTCTATAAAACAGTTTGTGCTGAAACGTTTGCCTTTTACACTTCTCTAGTAAGCCCTGTGGTGCCAGAGATTTGAACATTTGTTTGAAATATGAGGACATAATTTGATTTTATTTAAAAGCTTAGAAATTACAGTGAAAATTTTCAGAGCTTCATTGGAGGGAATGAGTTAAATGTGCACAATTTGGAACTTGCATTGTCTGCTTTATCCAGCAGAAACCACGGTTTGCATGCAGTATTAAAAGTGAAGTAGCATTTGGCATTCTTGATCACTTTCTCAATTGTAAACAGCAAGTAATGTTCTCCCTTAATCATTCTGTTCAGTTCTTGTGGATCAATACAAATAAAATTCTTGTCCAGCTTTCTAGTCATGACCGTACTTTGCAGTAATTCTTTTGGTTATAATTGCTTGTTAGTGAGATGCAAGTTTTCCATTTGCTTCAATTATTCTCTCATTCCTGAGAGCCTCTGGTACATTTTCCTGAAGCATGTGATAAGGGCACTGAGTCAGGTTGTGATCTCACAATAAATTTCCTAAGACTGTAAACAACTTTGCATAGTCATGAAGTGCTGTGCCTCTGTATAATGTTTTAAATGCCTCTATGGCTAAGATTCATAAGGATTCACTTTAAGACAGCTTGCTCTGAAGGAAAGCAGTGCACTGTTGTTCAAAATAGACTTGATTAACTAAGCAGGGATCAATTGCATAAGCAGAATCATGGCTACTCTTCAGAGAGATACAAAACAATGGATGGAAACAGCACAGTGACTTAGCCAATAGTTTATGTAGAAGGCAACAAAGCAGTTTTACGCTTCCTTGTGTGAGCCTTGTAAGAACACCTATGAGAGAGAGAGAGAGAGAGAGAGACAGCAGGGAGTGCTAGCAACACTTATGGTGGCAAGCCATCTTTGAGTGGCAGAGAACATTCAACTGGTGCCCACCTAGCAGCACACCTTACTGGTTCCATGAAGGGGGTGGAAAGGCATATATAGGAAAGCTGGAAAAGAAAGATAGATAAGACACACTGCAGGACCACATAAGGGGAAAGCAGGTTCAGGGAAGTAGGGAAAATTTTTGATGAAGAGGTCCTCGTATTTTATATTTGTAATGACAAAGAAGGTAAGAGTGAAGGAGTGAAAGGCAGAGAGGTGGAGGAAGGGGGTTGGCAGTAGCGGCAAGCAAACACCCATGTAACAGGACAGGCAGATAGGTGTGCATACCCGGACACTAGAGACATGGAATACATGCAGACAAATTAAGTGCAGACAAATGTCTGGTGATAGAGTGGAGATGCATACATGTGCCAGCTTGCAGCTACCCAGAAAAAAGTTATTGGGACACAGTAACTAGGGGTCCTGGGGCCAGGTGACCTGGGGCCATATCTGCCTCTGATGGCTCAATAGCAGGGGCCTTCAAGTCCAGCAAATACAAAATCTGCTGCTGAAGGGGTTGATGTGCTGAGATCTAGTGTGTTGGCACCCAGTCAGCTACCACCTACACCCAATTCAGCTCTGTCAACTCTGTGAGGAGTTAAAACTCCACCCCTGAGACACTTTCACCCTGTTCACGAACCTTGGCCTCAGCCTTGGCTGTAGCAACAGCAGGGGTACCTGACAGCTGCAGCTCTGAGGTGTCATTGTGGCCTGCAGAAGGAAGACATAAAGGGAAAGGTGCTATTAGTGATGATGAGTCACAGCTGGTATGTGATATAGAGCAGGTGATGGAAGAGTTTGCTAACCTTGCTGTACCATACATCTCTGCTGTCTCCTGTGGTAGCTGGCAGCGCTTTCTGCTCACTCTGCCTCTGATGAAGGACGTAGGGGATATACAGCTGCCATCACAGTCAGGTGTAAGGGGTCTGTAGACAGCAGTATAAAGCTTACAGCTACACGTGTATGTGCAAGCAAGCAGAAACTTGAAATGGTGCCCATTGCCAATGACATATATATAATACCCTACCTTGTGTATGTGTAGTAAAGCAAAAACAGGAAATGGTACCCACAGCTTGAGAAGTAATATATACTGCAGTGTGCGTGTAGTAAAGTAGAAGCATCTACATTACCATATGTATGGGCAGTGTAGTAGAAGCAAGAAATGGATGCAGTCACAAAGAGGCATAGCCAAGATCCTTGCAATACAGAACACCACGATACAACAGTATAGCTGCCAACAATTTACCAGTGGGCCATCAACTATCTTCTTTTTGACTCTTCATTTACTGAAAATTTAATTGTGAAAACCCTTCTCCCAATAACTCATTACTTGAAACCGCAGTACAATTAAACTCTTATTTCATAGATGATATAGCATCTCTAACCAAGGGATTCCCCAACATCTAATCCTTCCCAGCAGCTACATATCACAACATCCACTTTCATCTTCAAACCTGTGATATGTAAAACAACTGTTAAACTCAAACTGTACTCTATTTCAGTTGATGACCTACTAAGTGAATACCTTAAAATAGCAGCCGATAGCATTGCCTTCCCTGTCTCAATCTTTATAAGTAGGTCAATCCAGAGTTTCACATTAACCCTCTCTGGAAAAAGTCACATGTTATCACTATGCACAAAGGAGGAAATTCAACAGATATTACTAACTTTAGACCTATAGCAATCTTATCCCCCCTCTCCAAAATACTTGAAAAATGTACTCAAAAACAATTGCTAAGCTGTCTCCTGCAGGAAGAACTTCTGTCCTTCCCATAGTACTAATACTGCACTTCTAACTTGCATAGATATTGTCAATAAAGCTACAGATAATGGCAAACTAGTCTCCTCTTTATTTCTAGACTTGTCTAAAGCCTTTGACACAGTTTGGCATAGCAAATGTCTACTTCATATGTCATTATTAGGTCTCCCTCAGCCCACTGTTTTGTGGTTCTAAAGCTACCTAATAGGTATCAGTCAGTCAAATGGCACTCCACCCTTTCTCCATACTTCCCAGTCACCACTGGTGTACCACAAGGCTCTGTACTTGGTCCCCTCTTATTTAACTTTCTCACCAACGTCCTCCACACACCCACACAACAGTCTTCCTATTACAGTATGCAGATTACGCCACACTCGTTTGTACAGCTGACAGTGTGGCACACCTCAAAAAAAATACTCAGGAAATTTTAATAGCAACTGAAACATGGCTTTGTAACTCACAGCTCATGCTCGCCCCTTAAAAAAGCAAACTTAACACATTTTCCCCATATCATTGTCCAATGAAAAAAACAAAATTTAAAGTTCTCTCTCTTGATAATTCAACCACTGAAGGCACTTCTTGTGACAAATTATTTGGGATGATCATCTTAAATTCAGTGTGTGTATACAGAATCAGGTAAGAAAAACCTCATCAAAAACTAGGGATGCTGTATAGATCCCCATATTTTCTCATCGACACAACTAAAGCTACACTTACCACTACTGATCTCCCTCACACTTGTTTATGGTGCTTCCATCCTTACTAACCTACAAGCATCACAAAAATCAAAACTTGAACAGTGCTGTAACAAAGTTGCTAAATTTGCAGCAAATACCCCTTTCAGAACCCAGCACTGTATAAAAGCCTAAATTAGTTAGAAATAGATACCCCATCAAGTAACACATATAGGATCATAAGAGGTTACTAGGCTAATGGCCCTGGGGCCCTTACAAGCCTAGCCATGAGTTTATCCCCAAAAATAGAAACCTCAGTCGACACCTGCCACCCCTTTCAATGAGGGAGAAAGGTGGAACCCCTGGAACAAATTTGTGGTTTCCCATCCACTCATCAAGGTTGCGTTTGAAGAGGGTCAGCAAGGTGCTCTGTTTGACATGTATGGGAAGTCTGTTCCAGAGACAGGGCAGCCTCTGTGAGACAAACCTGTCTCTCCGGCAGGTTTTGTTTATGTCACATATTAGATTTAGGCCTATTGAGCGGGTAATGCGCAAGGAGTTAGACTTATGGATATGGAGCATCTCTAGTAGGGCAGGGTCTGATATTGCCTTGTAGGCGAGACACAGATCACCTCTAAGCAATCTGTATGATGCTGAGTAAAGTGGTAGTGATTTGAGCCTGTCCGCATAGGACAGGTGTTGGAGGCCATGGATTCTCTTTGTGAGGTACTTCTGTGGCATTTCCAGTTGGTGCAGGTGTTTGGAGAGGTACATACCAAATGGGGCGTTATATTCAGTTATAGGTCTAATGAAGGAGGAGTACAGAGAGATAATAACCTCGTTTTTTTCTGGTTGCAGTCCCTTTACTTATGAGATGAACCAAGTAAAAGGCTTTTCTGACCACTGCCGCCACATGATGGTCGAATGTGAGACTGTTGTCAACCTGAGTACCCAGGTCTCTCACCATGAGTTGTGTGCTTAGGGGGTTGCCATTGATGTGGTAATCAGTAGGGGCCGTGTTTTTGCAGAATGGTATGATAATACATTTTTTTGCGTTTAACTTAAGGCCATGACTTTGGCACCAGTTAATTGTAGCTGTGAGACCCTCTTGCAGTATGTTAATGTTATTTGAGAGTCAATGACAGCACTCAAGTTACAGTCATCCGCAAACTTGGTCAGCCACAGGCCCTTTGTCTTTACCTGGACCTCTGAGAAGTAGATGCCAAACAGTAGGGATCCCAGGACAGATCCCTGGGGAACACCACTAGTGACAGGTCTGCTGTCAGAGGTAGTGGAGCCTGTTTTGATCTTGTGGGTCCTGTCTGTGAGCCAGTTGGCCACCCATCTGACGAGATAGGGATTAACACCAAGTTGTGTTAGCTTTTCAGTGATGCCCTAGTGGGTGATTGTGTCAAAGGCCTTGGCCAAATCAAGGTAAGCTGTATGTACTGACTTTCCCTCATCCAGGGCCTTGGCGACAGTCTTAAAGAAGTCAACTAGGTTGAGTAGGCAAGATCTGCCCCTGTCAAATCCGAATTGTGTGAGGTCAAGTGTTTGGAGATTGCCTATGTCCTTGTTTATGAGATCTATAGTAATACGCTCCATGGCTTTACAGCTCAGACTTATCAAGCTAATGGGGCAATAGTTTCCCAGGTCAGTAGTGGAACCACTTTTGTGCAAGGGGATGACTTTGCTGGAATGAAGCTTATAATTAGGCTGTGGTTGAATAGGGTGTTCAATGGCAAAGCTAGTTCTTGCTGGAGATGGTGCAGTATACAGCCTGGGATATTATCAGGTCCCATGGAAGCTGTGTTCTTTGCCTTGGATAAGGCTTTTAACAATTGATCCATGGAGATGTGAGGTGTGGGACAAGTATCGGGGATGTTGACTGGGCCTTTCGAGGGCGACGTTTGCACTGAGCCTATCAGCTACCAGGTTAGCTAAGTCGGCAGGATCAGTGTAAGTGGTACCATTAAGTACAATTCGGAGCAAACTTGGTGTTTGCCATGGAGGTTCCTAGCATAACTGAAGAAGGATGTGTGGTTTCCCTTTGTTTTGGAGGCTAGTTTCAACTCATAATTGGCTTTGGAGTTTTTCACTAGTAATCTAATTTGCTTGTTGAGGAAGAGGAGGGAGGTTTTCTGATTTGTAATTTGTTCCTTTTTACCCTTGAACAACAGTTTCTTCCTTGTGTTGTAAAAACTGTTGATAGAGGATGTCCACCAGACAGGTTTGTGTTTCCTTGAAGAGCAGATTTTAGTTCTATTGGGTATAGCTGAGTCCATGCAGTTGAACAGGTGCTTGTATACTGCACTGGCGTACTGTTCAGCATAGTTCTCTGCATCCTCTGAGGAGGGCGGTGGTGTGCAGCTGCTGATACCCTCTTTTAGGAGAGTGTAGTCAGCTTTTGAGAAGTTTTTTAGCCTGCTTATGGCTGGGGAGGGGTTGGGTGGGATAGAAACTTTAGATGAGACAGACTGATGATCTGACCTCACCAGGGAAGATATTATGGGAGTGTTGCAGCAGTCACCCATGTTGGTGAGAACCAAGTCCAGTATGTTATCACCCCTTGTGGGGGATGAGACCAGCTGGCCTAGTGCATTAAAGTTGATGAAGGCAAGGATTCGTTGGATGAGTGAATTAGTGCAGGAATAGTTCACCCAGTCTATGGTGGGGTAGTTGAAGTCACCAAGGATCAGGGTGTTAAGGGGTACCTTGATGGAGTCAAGTAAGTCCAGGTAGGAGGAGTGGGTAACCTGATACATGGAGGGGGGGTTTATAGCTGGCTATAACTTGGATGGGTGTCTTGCCATACAGTTTCCTACCACCTATAAAATTATCCAGAATCCTTCTGCTTGTCCAGCACTACATTCTACATAACTATGTTCCTAGTCTGTTATTGCAATCCAGTGACCAAAAACTCCTGTCTGACCACAAAGCTATCAAATCTGCTGGGCATTGTCTGTATTCATGCCATGTTACTAGGACCTGGAACTCCTTACTCTATCCATCAGGTCATTATCCTCCCTCCCATCCTTCAAAACTATTCTGGAAGACTTCCTAACCAAACAAAAGCTGTCTGTTCTTGCTCAACACCTGGACAAACTGTATCCCTAAATGTGAACAAATACCTATTCATGTCTTACATCTCCTTACTGTTCCTCCTTCACTCACTTCCTTACTTCTGTCACTTGCTTTCCCTCTAAATATACCATAAGCCTGCTTTTTTCTCACTTCACATTGCAATTCCTGTTTGTAGTACAGTAATTTACCTTTAATTTCTCTCTAAATTGGCTAAAATGTCTATTCAATCATAAAACTTGTAACTATTCATGACCAATGTTTTCACATTGTCTAATTTGGCATAGTTATTTAAACTGTATTTGTTTTTATTATTTTTAAAGACTACAAATGTATTATTCTTAAAATGTTTTTTAATACTTTGGAGCTTTTCTCCCTGGAGCTTCACTGAAAATGGGCTTCTGTCCACTCTGACTTTCCCTGTAGTCAAATGTCAACAAATAAATACATTAAATAAAAACGATGAGAGGAAAAACCTATAAAGACATATTTTGTGCAGGAGGGCAAGCTCCCCTACACCCCCACTCCCAAAATTATATTTACCAACTTCACAGTAAAGAACAAGGGAGAACCCAAGCTTACTGTTGGCTCGCACAGTGCAACACATTGCAAAGAAGCTTGCGTTGACATAAAATCTTTGCAGTGTTAACGGTCATGTAAAAACAAAGTGATGACTCCTAGGATAGCCGCTGCTAACCACAGCAGACTGCTGGTCACCCAGAGCAAGCCAGCCTGACACATCCTGGTATTTGTCAGAGGAAACAAACTTTATTAGGAGCAATGCTTTGTAAGATGGAAAGAAAGATTTATATTACAGTGCGAGAGACAGTAGAAATGCCAGGCATTTGCAGTACCATGTGATAAGTCCCCTCCCTTGCCTTATCTTCCCATTTCCAGATTTTCCAGACTGGACCCTGAGGAGCTGTAATGTTAATGTTAGGTCAGGTATATTTACTCACAGTTATGACTGATCTTCTCTGTAGTTGGTTGGTTGAGCTGATACCTCATCTTGATTTTTGCTATTCATTTATTGCTAAAATAATTTTTGGTGCACACACTGTAAATGCTTCCTTATATATTTTGTCCGCTCTCCCATTGTTGTGTCTCCTGCCCCATGTTCAAATTCTCGCTTAACGGCCCCTTCACCCCCCCACCCATTGTTTTCCTCACCACATCCCCATTTTCAGGCAAGTCCCGTATTACTCAAGAGCCTCATATTCTGTGCTTTTGGATTCTATTTTGAGGGTTGGTCTCCAAATTTTCACCACACCATCCAGTTAACACCATAGTTAAGATTAACCCCTTGCTTCCACACCGCACATGGCTCCATTCTCCCTCCTTTTGTTTTTACAGTACTCCCAGGTTGATTATCATATGTTGCTTCACTATCAGCTTATGGTCTGAGCCAGTGTTATGTCTCGAGCAGGAACAGGTGATTTCTCTACCGTTATAATTGTATCAGCTCCGTTTTTTATATATTATTTATATTTTTATTTTTTCTTATATATTTTACGTATTAGATAAGAGTTGGGTATGGTAGGAGCTCACGTGGCTTGACCTATCACAACCCCCCTCCAACACTCACAGCTCTGGTACTGAACCCTCTTAGCTACACTGTTATCTTCTCCGGTAACCACCCCAGGCTCAAGGGACACCCTTGTCACTTGTCTGATCCCTTGGGCAAGCATTTTTCGATAATATTGACACTTTTCCTTCTGCGTCCCTGTGCACGTTTTCCTCCACTAAACTCAGCTTATTTTCAGCGCCAACATTATTTCTAGGGCATGGATAGCCTATCAGTTCCGATTCACACACACACACACACACACATATATATATATATATATATATATATATATATATATATAGATATAGATATAGATATATATAGATGCACTTTAAATCATCGAATGTTCAGAACATCGTCTCTAATCATCGAGACCAGAACACTGATGTTCAGAACACCGAAGTTTCAAAATAAACCACACAAAAACAAAACAACTTACAGAACTGTTTTATGCAGGAGGGCTGCACCCCCCCCCTACACCCCCTACTTTAATATTCCAATTCCGAGATCGCACTACAGTGGGGTAAGGGAAATCTCCCATTTACTGCTATATGTGGTAGCGCTAAATGGGAGATTTCCCATACCCTACCTGCAATGCCAACACTCAAGATGGCACACACAACATGCAGGGCACCTTGCTGCCCTGCATACACACCCAAAATTCTACAATTGTACTTACCTGGCACTTCCACTTTAAACCTTTGATGCTCTGAACATCGATTCTGGTCTCGATGATCAGAATTTCGATGTTCTGAACATTCGATGATTCAAAGTGGAACTAATATATATATATATATATATATATATATATATATATATATATATATATATATATATATATATATATATATATATATATATATATATATATATATATATATCAAAAGTCTTTATAAATTTTACTTTTGGGATGAGAGCTAGGTTAGGTTTTGTTTTGGAGCATAATTGGCTCGAGCTACCACCACCAACCCCCTCCAACAATCACGGCCCTGGTGCTGGACCCACATAGTTACATTATATCTTCTCCAGCAATCAGCCTAAGGCTCAAAGGACACCCCTTTTACTTCTCCGGCCCCTGGGCAAGGGTTTTTCCTAAAATAATGATGATTTTTCTTCTAGATCCCCATGCACCGATTCGTCCGCTTAACAACAGTTTAAACTGATTCTAATATGTTTAATTTTCCTTTTGCCTCAGTTATCCCATACTACTAGTGGCTTTTATATAAAGGTAACGTTAAGTTAGCTAAGGCACCTTGGCTACGATCACGCCCCAAATTACATTGATTAGTGTGAGTAAGTAAGCACTCGTTAGACTTCTTATGGCAATTCTAGGGCACAACCCTACCCTACTCTCCCGGCCCTGTCCTTGTCTGGTCTCTAATTTTTATTCCCCTTATATTCCATGAATACCTCCCCATCTTCTTATGCTCAGAGTTATCTGGAGCACGGCTTGGTTAGGTCCCTCTCATTTTTAATAGCTGCACATTTTTTTTTTATGTCTAATCAAGTTGGCATCATTGTATTCCTGGGGCCCAATTGGCACAAGTTCACACTCTAAATTAACCACTACACACCCCTCAAGCATTCACAGCACAGACAACACCATGATACTGTACCTACTTAGTTTTATATTAGTTTTTTTATTACTTTTAATTTACATTTTATTGCATATGTATTTTAATTTTTTTAACGGCATCCACCCCAGGGACAACCATGCTACCTCTGTTCCCCTCGGTCAGCATTTGGCCATTAGTACACTGATCCCATTTCCCGGTGATATACCCGGGCACTTATTCCTTCCTTATTCTTTCATAAAAAAGAAGTTATGTACTTACCATAACATTCCGTCTATGTTGTTGATCTTCCATTTGTCCTTGACTAATGGGCTGGGTTCCAATATTGGACCAGCCAAAAACCTCTTGAGCTTAAGCCCTACCCACAATGCATCTCTCCTAGTTACCTCAGATCGAGTTTTCAGAAAAACAGAATGATATAAACATAATGCCTTCATGGAGACTATATCTAGAATCTTTTATAGGTAATCAGTAATAAGGATTTCATGTTGTCCATTCCAGGAAAACAACTGCTAGGGCAGCAGGAAGGAGGGAGGGAAGTCAAGGACAAATGAAGATCGACAACATAGATGGAACATTATGGTAAGTACATAACTTCTTTATCTGATGTTGTCAGTCTTCATTTATCCTTGACTGATGTGACAGAGTCCGCATCTACCGTTGATCTTGAGAGGATTCACTGGAGTATATTTATAAATGCCATTGCACCATGTAGGTCTTTTCACCTTAGAGACCAAATTCAGTTTGAAACAGATGGTGAAGGTGTGTGGAGTAGCCCAAGTTTCTTCTGCACATATATCATCAATAGAAGCTGAAGATTAAAATTATGGAAGTAGTCATGGCTTTCGCAGAAAGAGCTTTTCAAAGGAACGGACAAATCAGTTTCTTTTTGTGTTAGACAAAAGAAATGCAATTTTTGAGCCATGTGGCTAAGGTAACATTGTTGCATACAGATAAAGGTGAAGCTGTGTCTGAATATCTAACAAATAGTATTTACCCCCCATCCACCCACCCACCCACCCTTATTTTTTGTTTTGAAAGGTTGGGAAAGAAGACTAGCAAATTGACAGTATGACTTATAATTGGTGTGTGACATCACCTTAAGTATAAAGGAAGGGTTTATCCTTAGGGATACTCTGTTTCTCTGAAAAAGAAGAACAGAGGTGTACATAATAAGGCTTATATTTTGGAAATTCCTCTGGCAGAAGCTATCACCTCCAAGAAATACCTTTTTTTTGTGTGGAACTAAGGTTCTGTAACTCACAGTTAGAAACAGGTTGGAAGAGTGACCATACAAACATCCATAAGACCAAAACAGGGATTTTAAGGTGAGGCATGATCCTTATAAGTAAGTCTTAATAATAGAGTCCATCAAGAAAGAGCTGTGCTAGCTGGACTTTATTAGTTGAAGGAGCAGCTCCTGTGTTGAAAATGAAAGCTAAAATGTCTTGAATTTTGCCAGTTAGAACTGAATTGGAGCCAATGTCCCTTTCAAAATTTCAAAGGGTGAAATTTTTCCATTTGCTGGTGTAGAACATATGTGTGGATGGCTTGCGGGAACTAGCAGAATATGACATACTGGGGAAGGATATGTTCCCTTGGCCATGACTGGAATGGGGGAAACAAGCTGTCAATTGAATTTCAGTATGGTCATTTGAGTCAATACTGTATGGATAGGACAGAAAAACTGTAGCTGGGTCCAGAGTCCATGGTTTTCGCTTCAGATAAGACCAAGGAAAGAAGAGGGAAAGCCAATCTGTCAAGACCAATAAACTCTGCTCCTCAACTGTATCACTTTCTGTAGAATTTTGGAGTTAGGGGAAACAGAGGAAGCATATGGAAAATCCAGAGAACGTGTGTAAATGAACATCCCTCGGTGACTCCCTTGTGGTGGGGGGGACACGGCAGGGTGATTGTTGCACTTGTCTTTCAGAGATGTGGCCAAGAGGCTGCAGAAAGGCCGGCCTCCTGGATGAAGACTTTTTTTTTTTTTTTTTATCATCATGTTTGGAACGAGGGGCCACGTGTGAGGCAGAAAAAAATAGACCTGCTAAATTTGTTTATCTTATTGGGGTTCCCCATAATACGTGTTGCTATCAGAAATCGGTTGGTAGAGAAACACCCATTGTCACAGTGAGGGTTAAGATTTGGTCCCTTCTGTTTGTTGAAGTACCAAACCACTAACATATTATCTGATTGAATCACAATTGTTCCCAAAAGGAGAGTATTCTCAAAAGTTTGCAACAGTAAAAAATTCTGCTTTCATCAATAGAACGTTGATATGAAAATTGGCTTTTAAATGGAGCTGTGGAGTGTCTAGTCCATGTTAATGCCCATTCGCACCATTTTGAGACACCCGTGGTCACACTCTCCTTGGCTGCAGTGAGAACAAGGAGATGGTCCCAAGGAAACTCCTCGGAGTGCAACATACCAGTCTCAGTTTTTCTGCAAAGATTGGATGTCAAAAATGGATCGAACATAGGTTAATAAGGTATTGACTGTTGAAACGCAAGTAGCCATTGAAGAATTCTGTTGTGATACTTTGCCAAGGGAAGTAGTATAATCTCCACAAGGCTTTGAACCTAGACACTATGAAAGTTTCCATAATTGGAAGATATACCTTTGAACTCCAGACGTTGAGTAGGAATCACACGTGATTTTTTATGATTACAATTATTCCTATGAATGTACAAATTAGGAGAAAATCTGTTTTAGTAAGAAATGCCTTGACGAAGCAGTAATGGACAGATATGGAAACCACTGGAATCCTTGCAGTTACAAGATAGATGCTCTTCGTGTTTCACTGTTGCAGTCATCACCTGTGGGTTATCCCTGCTGAGGTAGCCCTCGGCCGGCCCGAATACCAGAGTCAGTGGTTTTCTGCGTCGGCTGTGGTCACTTGTGACTGACATCAGGTCGTCATTGCTATAAAGCAAGGCATCCAACGCCATTACACCAGTCTTTCTTGCCATGGAGCCCGTAGCATAAGCAGTTTGCAAGTGTGCCAGTCGGTCACTACCAAAGCTCCAATTACAGCTGAAAATGTCTAAAGCTAAGTACCCCATTGGGATTCCCTTTTTTCTTGCACTAACCGATGTCCGAAAAAGTTAACAATTGTCTCACCTGTGGAAAGCAGATACCACACCGAGACTTCCATTCATACTGCATCACTTGTTTAGGCCCAGACCACAACGTCCCCCTTTGCCAGTTCTGTGCCCTCTTTGAAGTGAGAACCATTCATCGTAGAGCTGTTATTGTAGACAGGTATTTTCATCCTCCTTCTTCACATTCCAAAATGATGTCTGTCAGCCAGTAATCCACAAACATTCTGAAAAAACATAGAGATAGGGACGGATCACACAAGGCTAAGCATTCCGACGACGCTACCGGTAAGCAGGTCATCAGTTCTGCAGAATTCAGTGAGGCACTTTCGCAGCCCCTGATCTTCGATACAATATCTATGCAGGCCCCTACCGAGACCCTTTCAGAGTCCAGTATGCCGCAGAAATCTTCTTCATCTTCCGAGCCTTTGGTTGTCTCTGCCTCAGTTGGATCCTGAGCCGCGACACAGGCACCGGCTTCTGAGGAGGCCTTTCGCACTGCTGATTCTAGACAAAAAACAACGCCTTCTCATCTGACTACCGTTTCTCTCAGACCGATGGATACTCTTATGCCTAGAAGCCAGGCCACTCCAAGAAAATTTACCTCTAGTCACCATCTCACTCCTGCTCCACCACCCCAAGCCCAAATGCTCAAGATGGTGGAGGATCTTATCTCCCTTATCAGGGATAGTCAGGCCACAACTTCTAAAAGGAAAAGACACTCTTCTCCTGAAATAATGACAGAGCCGGATTCTGAGGAATCTGATTATTCAGATTTTGAAGAGGAACAACCACCTTCTTACTGCTTATGAAGATTCAGATGCAGAGGAATCCATTCTTTCTGCCTCCCCACCAGATCATCTTTCCTTTGGCCATAGGCAAATCCCACATAAAGACTTGTAATAGTTTGTGCATTTTCTGTCTAGGCCCAGAACTCAGTAATGAGAGTTACAGTGTTTAATAGGGCTTTATGGCAAAACTTTTTTAAGATATTGGGAATGTTCCCCACAGAATTCTTTGGACCAAAAGAGAATTTAGACCTTGGCTCATGCTGCCATGGCAACTTCCAGTTTATCCTTACTTTGAAACCCCCCTCCCCCCGGAAATGATTAGAAAAGCAAACTAGGAAAAAAAAGTAAGGGACTCAGGAGATGCAACATTGACAGCCAACATCTCTGATCAGCTTGGGAGTGTAAGTCGTGATGAGGTTCTTTTTCGGCCTCTAGTCCTCATGTGTAAAGGATCCAAGACCTCTAGTGAAGTACCTTTTGAGGCTCTCATGTTTGCAGAACAAGGCATATCCCATGAAGCCAAGAACCCTTGCTTAGAGTTTAGAGTGGATTTTGGTTTAGGCTGCCTGTGGCCAAAGATATTTCCTTGTTATAAAAGTAGAGGACATTCGACACACCGTTTTAGTTAGGAAGTCTGAGGTTTAGGTGTGGAGGTCTAGGAATCTTCACCTTGATCTCAAATCTCTAAGGTGGCAGACCCACTTAGGTGAACTCAAAAGGCTTATCCCCAGCATTTTGCAGTTGCTTGGGTTGCAGACAACTGATGGTTCCTCACTCATCCACCCTGGTTATTCCCCAGGCATAGATGATCTTGATTTAATGTCTCCTTCAGGTCCTGTAGAACCTGCAGCCAGATATACGCCAGTCCTCAGTGTCTGGTTCCCTACTGCCAAGAACAAGAGAAACCTTTCTTTGAGAGGGATGATGATGCCTCAAAGAGTGAGAGGAAAAAGTTGGGCTTCTCTCCAAATATCTTTCCCCTTAGTTATGATTCAAACACTAATGACAACATATCATCTATTCATCCACTGAGGAAATCTCATCTGGTGAAGATCTTTATAGGATAGAAGGCAACTTCAAATGAGGAGCCAAAGAGGTATCAGATGCTCAGAAAAGGTACTTTAATTTGCTGGGACTGGCTAAACTGAAATATATGTCAATTCTTGTATTATTGAAAGCTCTAGAGGTTGTATTCTTGGCAGCCTTTAAGGAACTGGAATCCCAGTCACCTGCCCCTAATAAGCCTGATAAGGTTCTACAGGGTCCTGGAGTCTCACAATTTCAGTTACAAAAAACATATGGCACATCCAGCAGGGCTGTCTATGGATCCAGAAAAGAGGTCAGAACTACTGCTTCTCCCATTACTTTTGCCTGTGATGAGAAAAACAGAGTACTTTGCTGATTTGGACGGAAAAAATGTACACAGCTGACACACTGACCTTCAGGGCCATTAATTGCAGAATGCACGTGGACAAGGTTTAAATTGCCTTCTAGCACGTGGCCAAGGTTTAAATTGCCTTTCTAGACTTGATAAATGAGAACAGTGAAGAAGTGTTTTGTTGGGATCGGAGGACAAAATTGTTGGACCTCATTCAGTCAGTCAAGTACCTAAGCACTACATCGAGTGTGGTTGTGATGCTGTGGATGCCATATCAGGAGTGGTAGCTATGGAGTCAGTATTCAGAATATGTGCCTGTCTGATGTTGCAGCCCTGCCAGAAACCACATTTTCAATTCTCCATGCCTAGGTATGACAGGAATTGCCAATTAAAGTCTGGACTATTAATATTGTAGGCAAGGAAATTGTAAGCAAGCCAAGGTTAAAAAGGGTCATTATAGGAAAATAAGGGCAGGGAAACCAGAAAAAGAAAACGGGGGGGGGGGGGGCAGTGCCCTGTACTCCTTAACAGAGCAGCCATGACTATGTGACATTTCTCCTTCTCCAGCCCTGCATGTGAATTCACCACTCTAGCCGTGTCTCCTACCCATCCAACAGATAGCAGAAAGCATCAAAAAGACAAATAGGTGGTGCAGATAATTTTTCTGCTATAGATTGCAATCCATAGAAGAACCATAAGTGTCAGGTATTCTGTCCCTGCCAGCAGATTAAGCACATCTGTTTTCCCTACATTTTAAAAGAGCTTTTAAAACTAGGAGTAATAGAACCTCTACTTAAACAGAACAGAAGGTTCTACTCGAGGCTGTTCTTAGTTCCCTGAAAGAATGGGCCAGTTGAAGGTCCACACTGGACCTGTCAAGGCTAAATACATATCTCAAGGTTCCAGAATTTAGAAGCTGACATTGCAAGCCCTCTTACCTCCTAATTCCAAAAGCCATGATGGTTACCCTGAATCTCAAGGATGCCTGTCTGCATTACCTACTCCCATTCTTTGGGAACACAGGTGTTTGCTCAAATTTGATACAGGGGACTTCCATTATCAGTTTACCTGCTTACTCTTTATATTGGTTATATCACTCAGGGCTTTTACAAAGTGCCTAGTTCCAGTAATTGCTTCTTACACAACCAAGGTCATTTACATTTACCCATGCCAGGATGATTGCTTCATTCAAGCACTCTCCCCAGAGAAATTGGAGAAGGCAGTGCTGTTAACCAAGGACTAATTTCAAAATCTGGAGTTTTCCTTATACATCTGTCCATCCACATCCTCTTTACCCATTTTTGTACATAGGGTTGGGGTAACACTTCAACAGTGACAGTCATCTACCTACATAAAATCTCACCCCGTTCTGAGAAAGAGATGTTCCTTACTGGATTCTAGTAACTAGTGAACCTATTTCCATTAGACAAAATGAAATATGTGGCTCATTACTTCCAGATGATAACTCTGGCGGCAGTGAATATAGCCAATGAATTCCTAAGGGCACCATTATTCATGGTCTAAAAAATTCTGATGTTCCTTCCTGCCAGGTTGCACATGAGAAAGCCCTAGTGGTACTTAAGCTAGAGCAAACATTCACTGGAGGATATGATCCCTATGCTACCTTGTATTTCCAAAGATTAAGAATGCTGGTCCAAACAGATCAGGCTCAATCAAGGGCTGCCCTGCAAATAAGACACTGACAATCAGACATTAACCACGGATGCTTCAGATCTGACTTTGGGGCACAGTTCGGGGGGGGCTGAAAGTGCAAGGAGTACGGAATGCAACTCAAAACGAAGAAGCACATAAGTATACATAATGATGACCCTGAGTCAAGCTCTCAGAGCCTTCAAGTACATCTGGAAGGGGGGAGGGGTCTTGCAGGTGACATCATGCAACACTGCTGTAATTTCCCAACATCAGTCAGCAAGGAGGGGTTTATTGTTGCACCTTGTGTAGACTGACCATAACTGCCTAGAAAAAAGTTCTTCAACCTCAGCTGACCCTAAGAACAGTGTACATCTCATCCCAAATGGACTTTGTGGCAGACCAGCTGCAGATCCCATGAGTGGATGTTCAGAGGGATGTTTTCTTTCAGGTTTTTCACAGGTGTGATGCCCCACAAATAGACCTGCTTGCCTCTTAAAGCAATAAATACCTCAGGAACTTTTGTTCCAGAGCATCACACAGTGAATCTTGGCCAGTGAATACCTTCTAAAAAAGGACAGGTCTCTTTCTGTATGCAGTCCTGTTAATCAAAAAAGTAATGGAGAGAGGGAGGGGCCAACAGTGCTCTTAATACAACCCGTTCTGGTCCACATAGCAGTGGTTCCCACTTCTTAATTAGATGTCTGTGGTGAAACCCTACATGCTTTATTTTGCCAAACTGACCTCCTAACTTAGGACAAAGGGCTGTAATACTCCCTGTAGCTCACTGCCTTAATGTTTTTTTCATGCTTGCAGACACCAGTTGACTAAAGAGGTGTTAACATTACTCAAAGAATCTAGGTAGTTTACTGCAAGAAAATCTTACTTAGCCAGATGGTAGTGGTTTTCTTTGTGGGTGCCATGGGAAGGGAGCAGGACCCTTGCACAACACTTGTCCATGATCCTTCAATACTCACGTTTTCTGTTCAGTTCAAGCCTAGAATATGCTTTGTAAAGGTTTCAGCTTTCTTGCATGTAGAACCCCCAGCATCCTCACAGCCTATTAAACACTTCTTCAAGGGAGTTCTTCATCTGAGACTGCCCAGAAAAAGGTATTGCTGCTCTATGTGACTTGAACTGTATCCTGGAAAAGCTGACACAACCCCCTTCTCAGCCTGCTGCCTCAGTCCTCCCCAAATATCTAACCTGGGAAACTATTACTAGCTGTCACTTGAACTAGGAGGATTTCAGAACTACAGGTGCTCCTATGTAGAGCGCCCTTTGTAAGTCCTCTATAGTGGTCAGTCTTAGAAAAAAACGCACATTTATGCCAAAAGTAGTTTATAAGCTAATACTAGACAGTTGATCTTGGATCATTTGCTACCTAGCCAAGCAATACCTATTACATGAGGGTTTGAGAGGTCAGCCCAGGGGGCTTTTGCAATTACTATCCATTCATCCAGGTATCATTTAAAGAGGATTAAGCAGCTACTTAGTTTATGAGAGGATGTCCTTCATGGATGCATCTGCAGTCATAACAACTGGGTTGTCCTGTCGAAAAAGTTAATAATTGTTTAACCTGTGGGAAACAAATACCTCATAAAGATTTCCACTCTTATTGTCTGCCTTGTTTAGGCCCAGCCCACTACGTAGCAGCCTGTTCGGCCTGTGCTTTTTCAACAACCTAACGCTTTTAGGCGGTCGGGGAGTTTGCTGAACAGTTTTTCGGTTCTGATTTTGGATCCTCCGACTACCCAATCTGCCAAAAATGCAAAGATTGAAACCATGGTTAAAAACTGATCAAAGTACAGCTGAATCTAGCTCTACAACTGAGGCCCCTGCTACCATTCTTGAATCGGCCTCTGAAATTATACCCACTACGGTGGTTGCCACTGACTTATCAGACACCATTCAGCAGCCATGTCCATTAAGGCCTTCGCCAGGGCTAAAGCAGCCAAGACTACTAAAACAGTGCCTGTTAAACCCCCTTCAACCAGGCCCTCCTCTAGTTCTCAAATGCTTACTCTGGCAGAAGATTTAATTTCATTAATTAGAGGATCTCAATCTCACCCAGACAGGGCCTCTCAGCCCCAGAGAAGAGACCTAGGGCAGAGCCCCTGAGCCAGTGTCATCTGATGATTCAGCCGATGAATCAGACATAACTGACCAGCCAGAGGCTCCTTTCTCTAATTTTGAAGACTCTGATGCTGAAGAATCCATTCCAGCTGCTTCCCCACCAGAAGAATTTCTTTTCCTTTGGGAAACCCACATGCCATGCGAGAGAGCGTCCAATGGCAGCAACAGGATTTTTCAGACTCCAGAAAAGACTTAGGACTTTTCTGCACCTTCCACAACACAGGCCCTTAGCTATACCTCCTGTTCTCTCTGTGGTGGATGATGTTTTCAATGATGTCTGCTCCAGACAGATTTTACAGGGTGCCAGACACTCATCACCACCTTTACAAGGCCCTCTATCCCAGGGTCCGCTAAAACCCTATTCCTTCTGAAAGGGAAGCAAGGTCATTAGACAGATGGGGCAAAAGGTCTACACTTCAGCTACTCTCTCAGCTAGAGCTTTAAACTGTCAGTTTCACATGATACAATACCAAGAGTTTATGCTTGATCAGTTAACTAAAAAGCTAACCACTGATGAATCTCTTGATAAGAAATATGTATTAGAAATGGTAAATAACATACAACAGGTTAGTAACCATTCCTTAAAATGTGGCTATGATGCACTGGAGGCTTCATTTAGATCAGCCATGACTGGCACAGTGATAAGAAGGCATGCATGGCTTCATGTTAAAGCAAAGTTACTAGATGCTCCTATGGATAAGACAAGTTTGTTTGGTACACCTGCCCAGCAGGTTATGAAGAAAATGGAAGGAAAGGATTTCTTGCAGGTTCAACCCCAAGGTTTAGCAGGAACTGGCCTGCCAAAATTGGTCCTTTCCTGACTCCACAAGATCTCAAAGGGGCAGAAACAGACGCTCCAGAGGCAGAAACCAATCCAGAGGAGGTGCGTGGCAAGGTAACAACAGAGGCACAGACACAACCACTGCCACTACATCAACACAACCACAGTGACTTAATCCTAAATGAACAAATGGCAGCTCCTCTTTTCAAAAACTGGCACTATATAACAAAAGACAAGTGGATTTTACAAACCATAGATCAAGGATACGGTTCCACTTCCACACTTTACCAATCAAAGAGGAATGCCAAATCTACCTCCAAATCAAAAACAGAGGCTCTACAACAGATAATGCAGTTAGCAAACATGAGAGCTGTGGAAAAAGTGCCAACTGCAGAGCAAGGAAAGGGTTCTACTCAAGACTATTCCTAGTTCCAAGAAAGGAAAAAGCTGGAGACCAATAAATACATACATCATTGTCCCAAAATTCAAAATGCTGACCCTACAGCAACTTCTTCCCATGCTGGGCAAGGAGTGTTGGCTGGTAACTCTAGATCTCAAGGAGGCATACCTGCCAATCTGCAGAAGATACCTCAGATTTCTTGCAGGATCAGAGCACTATCAATTCTCGTATTCACAAAATGCCTGGCATCAGTAATTGCCCATTGCAGACTACAAGGAATACAAATTTACCCATACCTGCCTGCTACAAGGGGACAACAAAAGCAAGCTGACAACAGATTTACAAAGGGTCATTTACTTGCTACAAGCACTGGGATACACAGTCAATCTACAAAAGTCAAGGCTGATACCATCCCAAACAAGGACATTCTTGGGCGGTGGACACAGTAAAACAAATGGCATTCCTAACTGCAGAAAAACAAAAAGAACTCCCTCTTTACTTCCTGGCGCTAACAAAGCTGAACAAGTTAACAGCAAGAAAAGTACTGCAGGCCTTGGGCTTCATGGCATCATGCATACTCCTGGTCCCACTTGCCAGACTACATATGAGAAAACTACAGTGGTACCTAAAGAATTTATGGTCCCAACACAGTCACAGCCTAGAAACAGAAATCCCACTAATTCCATGCTTAAAACAGGAGTTCTTATGGTGGGATCAGGCATGCCAGACAAACCCAGGCCTACCCTTTCACAGATGTCAAGCAAGCCAGACCATCACAACAGACACTTCAGACCTAGGATGGGGGGCCCACATGCTGGACAAATGCGTGCAAGGATTGTGGACACAGGATCAACTTCACCTGCACATCAACCTAAAGGAAATGCTGGCAGTAAAACTGGCAATCCAAAGGTTCAGACCATTTCTCAAAGAGGGCCAGTTGATGATAAGGACAGACAACACCACAGTCATGTGGTACATCAACAAGGAGGCACTCATTCATACCCCTATGCAGAATGACTTTGGAGCTGTGGAACCTGGCACTCAGCTACAACATCCAGTTACAGGCAATTTTGTACCGAAAAGAAAATATTCTAGCAGACATATTAAGCAGAACCACATCGGATGCCGAAACTGCACCGGACATTTTCAAGACCATCTCAAAGAAATGGGAATGTCTCAGATAGATCTATTTGCATCACCTCTCAATCACCAGCTCAAAAATTCTGCACAAGGACATTACACCCACTGGCATGGAAAGTGGATTAGCTCTCCTTCAGCTGGAAAGGCCTGACAGCATATGCATTCCCACCTTCCCACCTCTTCCCTTGATACACAAAGTATTACTAAAAATCAAGGAAGATAATCCTGATAGCTCCAAACTGGCCAAGACAACACTGGTACCCACTGCTGAGGAGCATGTCTCAGAACAATATGTGGCCAATACCCTGATGCCTTTGATGCTAACTCAGAACAACTACAGCATCATACACCCAAACCTAAAAGCGTTTAACTGACTGCATGGAACATCACATAGCAACAACTAACCCAGAACTTTCCCAAAGAGTTAAAGACATTATTCTTGAAGCACGCAGACCTTCAACAAGAAGGAACTATGCTGGAAAATGGAAAAGGTTTGTCATTTGGAGTACTGAAAGAGGAAAAGATGTGTCAAACATAGATATGCCTAACATTCTAGAGTATCTGGCCGAACTACTTCATTCAGGCTTGTCCTACTCCTCCATCAAGATACATGCATCAGCTATTTCAGCAGAATACAGCTTTGATCCACCTGTTTTTTCGCTCAGGCAGTTCCTCAGAGGAATCAAGAATGTAAAACCTCCAAGGAAACCACCTTTGCCAGCTTGGGACTTAAACTTTGTGCTAGAAAAGTTGACACTATCACCCTTTGAACCAGCAGCAACAGCAGACCTACAACACCTGTCATGGAAAACTGCTTTCCTACTGGCAATTACTTCAGCAAGGAGGGTTTCAGAGCTACAGGCCTTAATGGCAGTGCAACCCTTCCTAATCTTCCACCAAGATAGAGTGTCCATGAGGACTAATCCTACATTCATGCCTAAGGTGGTATCCAGAGTGTCTTTAAACCAGGCAATTTCCCAACCCACAAAACAGAGGGAAAAGAACTGCATACCTTGGATGTACATATACACAGCTTACTACTACTTTGGACAGAAAAAATAGAAAGCTATTTCAAACAGACAATCTCCAAATGGATAGGAAATTGCATACGATTCTGTTACTCCTTCCATGGAAAACCAATTCCACAGAACATTGCCACTGCTGTACTGCAAGGGATCTAAACACACCATAATCTTTTATTATCCTCCTCCTAGTTGGCTATGGTATTCTACCCAGTTGTTATGACTGCAGATGCATCCATGAAGGACATAGTACAGTTTTGTACCTACCATAAATGTAGATGTCCCAAACTGGATTATATATTTTTATTTTATTTTATTTGCATTAGTATTTGTTTACTGGGGTAGAGCACTTTTCTTTCTTGGACCTTTTCAGACTTGACCCAGAAGCACTATTTGGTCATGTGACTTGCTCAGAGTCACATATTTAGGCAGTGAAGGCTGAGGGAATAAAACCCTGGACCATATGAAGCAGCTAATTAACAGTATCTTAATCCTTTATGCCAACTGGCAGACAGTAAGTACATTCCAGAAGAGGAGAGGCATCCATCTTGCTGGTCGACTCTGTTTATGTTGTGATATAAGTTTAGGTCACAAGCATGAATGTTTGTGGCATTGCATGTTTTGTTAATGTATAGAAGGCCAAATGTCACAGGGTATTTGGAGGTCTTTTATACTAGGTAGAAGTCATCCCTCCTGGAGTATGTACGAGACTGTGAACTGAAATAGGGTTTTCAGGCATAATGTTCCTAGAGCTTAGGTCTTTGATTTTCTTAGTGAGGAAATGTTGGTGGTCTTTTAGGGTGGATTATGTGTCTGGTTGGGTACATGCCAAAAGGAGTGTTTTATTTAGTTAAGGGACTGTTAAGGGAGGGGTAGATATGGATAAACAACATCCTTGGATCTAGAGAATATACCTGTGGTAATCAGCTGAGCTAAGTAGAAGGATTTTTTTTTCTAATGACCACAGAGACACGATGGTTGAAGGAAGGCTTATTATTGATGAAAGTGCCCAGGTCCCGAATAACTGTATCAGTTTTGAGGGGGTGTGTGTACTGTGTTGTAGGTACTGGAGTGCACATATTTATTGAGTTCTTCCCTCAATCAAACTGTTCAGCGCACTGATTTAATGCTGTCTGTGTCATTATTGATCACAAATGGATCTTGGATTCGACCTCATTTGACCTTGGATCCGAGCCGGCAAAAGTGAGCGACAGCTCCTGAGCTTGAGCTCCTCCCTTTTCAGAACCCTGTTACCCATAATCTTCAGATCTCATTTGCCGCGATAAGTGAATAGACGTGTTCCCTGCTGCTCGAGCTTGCTAATTCTGTTAAGTGCCTTTTTGGGGTTTTTCTTTTCTGTCTCTCTTTCTCTCTTTTTCCCTCTGTCTAGTTTAGTTAGCTAGTGTACAATAGTTTTTCGTAGTTTTTTCGTAGATGTTCTTCATGTTTCACTGTTGCAGTATCGCCTGTGGGTTGTCCCTGCTCTGGTAGCCCTTGGCCAGCCAGAATACCAGAGTCATTGTTTTTCTGCGTCTGCTGCTGTCACTTGTTGACTGACGTCAGGTCGTCAGTACTATAAAGCAAGGCAGCCGACACCATTACATCAATCTTTCTTGCCGCATAGCCCGTAGCAGAAGTAGTTCGCAAGTGTGCCAGTCAGTCGCTACCAGATCTCGAATTACATCTGAAAAGTCTAAAGCTAAGTACCCCATTGGGGATCCTTTTTTTCTTGCACTAACCAATGTCCGAAAAAGTTAATTGTCTTGCCTGTGGTAAGCAGATCCCACACCAAGACTTCCATAAATACTGCATCACTTGTTTAGGCCCAGACCACAGCGTTGCCAGTTCTGTGTCCTCTTTAACGCGAGAGCCATTCATCATAGAGCTCTTATTGTAGACAGGTATTTTTGTCTTCCATCTTCGCATTCTGAAATGGCGTCCGTTAGCCAACAATCCGTAGACGTTCCAAAAAATGTAGAGATAAAGTTAGAGACAGACCACACAAGGCTAAGCCTTCCAACGACCCTACCGCTAAACAGGTCGTCAATTCTCCGGAATTCAGTGAGGTGCATTCGCAGGCCCTGATCCCCAATATATCTACGCAGACCTCTGCCGAGACCCTTTCGGTATCCAGTATGCCGCAGAAATCTAATCCGTCTTCTGGGCCTTTGGTTGTCTCTGCCTCTGTTGGGTCTGGAGCCGCGACACAGGCACCGGCTTCCAAGGAGGCCTTTCGCACTACCAATTCTAGGCAAAAAACGACGTCTTCTCATTCAACTACCGTTTCTGTCAGACAGATGGAAACTTTTAGACCTAGAAGCCAGGCTACTCCTAGAAAATCTACCTCTAGCCACCGTCTTACTCCTGCTCCACCACCCCAAACCCAAATGCTTAAGATGGCGGAGGATCTTATCTCACTTATCAGGGGTAGTCAGGCCACAACTTCTAAAAGGAAAAGACACCCTTCTCCTGAAATAATGACAGAGCAGGATTCTGAGGAATCTGATTATTCAGATTTTGAAGAGGAACAACCTCTGACTGCTTATGAGGATTCAGATGCAGATGAATCCATTCCTTTTGCCTCCCCACCAGAAGACCTTTCCTTTTGGGAAACCTTTCACACCCTCAGGGAACATTTCCACTGGGAATCTCAGGACTTCCCTCAGTCTAAGAAAAGACTAAGAGAGTTTCTAGATCTGCCCCAGCACAGACCCCTGGCCACCTCCCCCATCTTAGAATTGGTGGATGATGTTTTCCATGAATCTAGCTTAGCCCCTGACGCCCTCCCACCTGCTCCCAGTAAACCTGACCGGTATTACAGAGTACTGGATTCTCACAAATACCTGTACAGAAATCCTGCTGCAGACCCGGAAGTCATTACACAGGGACCTAAAGGAGCTAAGGCTAGTTCTGCAAAGAATCCTATTCCTTCTGACAAGGATTCCAGAGCTCCGGATAGACGGGGTAAAAAAAGTATACACATCTGCAACCTTAGCCATCAGAGGACTGAACTGTCAGTTCCATATCTTAAAATATCAACACACTTTGGAACTAATAAAGCAAACAATTTCTATCTTTTCTGACTGTGCCAGTTCAAAAGAGTTAGCAGATTTACTGCACTCTACTTGTCAAGTGGCCAAACACTCATTGCACTGTGGATATGGCACCCTAGAAGCCTCAAGCAGGGCAGCAGTGTCAGGATCTGTCATTACGAGACATGCATGGTTGAAGGAACAACCTCTCCCTGATCTTGTCAAGTCGAAATTAATTGATGCACCCTTGGATAAGGACTGCTTGTTTGGAGTAAAAACAGAAGAGGTCCTTAAAAAGATGTAAGTAAAAGCAAAATCTGTGCAAACAGTAACATATTTCTTTCAGGTTCAACCTCCTAGGTTCAGTAGGAATTTTCCCTCTAAGCACTGGTCCTTTCCTGCACCAAGCAGACAGGGGCAAGGTAAGCCTGCAGGGACAGACCGCCCAGGCCCCTATCCCAGGTACAGCAGAGAACCAAACAGTGGGCCACTTCTGTCCCAAAGACAGGGAGTTCTAAGCCATCTTTCTATGGCAAAAACTCTCAACGACTCCCTCTTCCCCCTCTGCCCTCATTTAACTCACCCAAAGCTAGGAGGAAGGCTGTCTCTCTCTGCAAAGAAAATTGGTTTCTGTAACAAAGGACCAATAAGACTTAATGATCATTTATCAGGGATACAAATTCTCTTTCAATGAACTCTCAATTCCAAGAGGGTACCCAGACTTACTTCCAAATCAGTGGGCAGAGGCATTGAAACAAATCCAAACTCATATCCCAGGGGGCAGTGGAACCTGTTCCTGCAGATCAGACAGACAAAGGCTTTTATTCCAGACTATTCCTTGTTCCCAGAAAAGAGGGCAGTTGGTGCCCCATCCTTGAGCTATCCTTTCTGAACACCTCCCTGGTGGTCCCCAAATTCAAAATGCTAACTTTGCATCAGCTGCTGCCTATGCTGACAAAAAAATGCCTGGTTAGTGACCCTAGACTTAAAAGATGACTACCTCCACATCCCTGTAAGGGAATCCTGCAGGAAATTCCTCTGCTTCAGAGCAGGCTCACAACAGTTTCAGTTCTATGCGCTACCCCTTGGCTTATCTACTGCTCCCAGGGTATTCACCAGATGCTTAGCCCCGGCCATAGCATTTTGCAGACAGAGAAATATATAGATTTACCCTTATCTGGATGAATGCCTCATTCAGGCAGAATGCAAAGAAAAGCTGCTCCAAGACCTCTTCTTTGTCAAAACCCTCCTAACTTCCTTAGGGTTCACCATCAACGAGAAGAAATCAAAGCAAACACCCTCCAGGAGGATCATTTTCTTGGGAGCACTGCTGGACACAGCATCCCAAATGGCCTTCCTATCCCCAGAAAAGCAGAGCTTCCTGCCTCTCTACTTTACCCAGCTGGCTTCCAGAAGTCATCTCACATTGAGAAAGTTCCTGCAAGCCTTGGGGTACATGGCATCTTGCATCCTTTGAATTCCTCTGGCCAGGCTTCACATGAAAAAACTTCAGTGGTATCTAAAGAGCCTTTGGTGTCAGCACTCTCAGCCTCAAGAGACCTCTCTCCCTCTGATCCCCTGTATAAAGACCAAGTTTCTCTGGTGGGCAGGGGCCTGTGCCAAGAACAAGGGTCTTCCCTCCATCCTCCGCTCTGTCGGGCAGACCATCACCACCGACACCTCAGACATTTCTTGGGGCGCTCACCTAGCAGGCAGGTGCACCCAAGGCCTTTGAGATGCCCAGCACCTTCCCTTATACATCAGCCAGATTTAAATGATGGCAGTACAAATGCTCTGACATCCTTCAAACCCCATCTCAGGCCAGGGGTTCTCCTCATCAAAACAGACAACACCACTGTAATGTGGTACATCAACAAACAGGGAGGGACCCAATCTTACCCTCCGTGCAGGCTAGCCATGGACCTCTGGCTGACAACCTCCTCCATGGGATTACACCTAATAGCCCAATACCTACCAGGGATCAACAACACCCTGGCAGACCACTTAAGAAGAAACTTACTGGACCCCCCATGAATGGCAGCTCCACAGAAACATCTTTTTGCAAGTCACTCAGGAGTGGGGTACTCGGAGGTGGGTCTCTTTGCTTCACACCACAACCGCCAGCTAAAAAAATTCTCTACCAGGGAGTATCATCACCTAGCATGGAAGTTGGATGCCTTGACCTTCACCTGGAACTCCCTGTTTGTGTACGCATTCCCTCATCTGCCTCTTATTGCCAAGGTACTGATCAAGATAAGGGAGGAGAGACCAAAGGCCATCCTCATTGCTCCAGATTGGCCCAGACAGCATTGGTACCCTTTACTGCGCAACCTGACATCACAGCCTCCCAGGCAGCTTCCTTTGATCTCAGACCTCTTGACTCAGGTGGGGGGGGGGATGCTGCACCCAGACTTGCAGACTCTCAAACTGTCAGCAAGGCTAATACTCTAAAAGCAAACAAGGGGCCCCTGTTAAGCAAACAGGTCCTGGACATTATCACAGAGGCCAGAAGGCCCAGCACCAGAAAATCTTATGCAGGGAAATGGAAAAGATTCTGCTCCTGGAGCCAGTCCTGAGGGGGCAGTTCCTCACAACCTTCCATTCCTCTTATTCTGGACTATCTAGTGGAGTTTAATAGTGGCCTCTCATTCTCTTCTATTAAAATCCACGCCTCAGCCATTTCAGCTCATTTCAGTACAGATCAACCCCTGTTCTCGCATCCTTTGATTAAACAATTCCTCAGAGGGGCTTCTAATATCAGACCTCCCAGAAGGCCACCCATGCCAGCCTGGGACCAGAATTATATTTTGGAAAAACTAACCTTACCACCCTTCGAACCTGCTGCTTCAGCAGAACTGGAATCTCTCACCTGGGAAGACTGCTTTCCTACTAGCTGTCAGCTCAGCCAGAAGGGTTTCAGAACTTCAGGCACTGATGGCCATTGAGCCCTTCATCATTTTCCATGTAGACAGGGTCTCCCTGAGGACTAACCCCTCCTTTATGACCAAGGTGGTATCTAATGTGACTCTCAACCAGGCCATACATCTACCCATCTTCTTCCCTAAGCGTCAGAACAAGGGGGAAAGAATTCTGCACTCACTAGACATGCACAGACAACTCAGATACTACCTGGACCATACTAAACCCTTCAGGAAAACAGACCAACTTCTATTCAGCTTTGCCCCAAGGGCAGAGGGGAAGCCCATTTCCAAGCAAACCATTTCCAAATGGATATCACACTGTATCCATTTCTGCTACAGATTACATGGCTACCACCCCCTAAGTCTATTCGTACCCATTCCACTAGGGCAGCCTCCACTTACACAGCATTCCTCAGAGGAGTTCACACCAGGGACATCTTGGAAGCAGCCATCTGGACCTCTGCCCATACCATTACAAAGCATTACCACCAACCTCTTTTCTCTAAGGCTAGGGCAGGGTTTGCCTCTGCAATTCTGCAGGGCATGCTTACTTATGCCTAGGTCCCTAACTAATCCTTCCAACCCTTTCCCTCAGCTTTGGGAATCCTCCCACAGGTGATGACTGCAACAGTGAAACACGAAGAACATAGTACAGTTGTGTACACTTACCATAAATGTAGATGTTCAAGTGTATTCACTGTTGCAGTCCTGGTTTCCACCCTTCTTCACCCTTATATCCTCTTCACTTAGGGAAACATAAGCTTCTTATGGTGACTTTTAACCACCAGGACCACTTTACCATATTCCCTTGGGCTTCTGACTGGTTAGGGCAAGAAAAACTGATGTAATGGTGTTAGCTGCCTTGTTTTATAGCACTGACGACCTGACTTCAGTCAACAAGTGACAGCAGCTGACGCAGAAAAACATTGACTTTGGTATTCGGGCCGGCCAAGGGCTACCACAGCAGGGATAACCTACAGGTGATGACTGCAATGGTGAATACACTCGAACATCTACATTTATTGTAAGTGTACACAACTGTACTTTTCTCCCCCCTCCCATTAGTTTATTTGCTGGCCATTGGGGTTTTTCCCACCCTTTCCCTTCCTTACTTCCCTTGTATTTCTCCCTTGTTTGCGGGTGTGTGTGTGTTGAAGGGTTTTTGTTCTTCGTTTTGGTTATGTCTGACAAACCCCTCAGGCTTCAGACATTTCTTCTCATGCGGTCAGAAATTAGCTCCTGCGGACACGCATGAGGAGTGCGTCTGCTGTCTAGGAGAGACCCATTTAGAGATTGAATGTGATATTTGTGCAGGGTTCAATCCTAGGGCTATCCTAGACCATAGAAATTTTGCTCCTTAAAGGGCTTGCCAAAGGGGGTCCCTTGGTCTCAGGCTCCCCCTCCAAAGTCCTGTTGGATCCCAAGAGGAAGCCTTCTTCCTCTCGGACTCCCATGCTAAACGGCCCAGGCTGTCAGATCCATGTGCCCCAGATCCGAGGCCAGCCTCTGGGGCATCTGCTCCGGGGTCCTCGGCTCTTCTGGCCGGATCCGAATCCTTGAAGACTCATAGGTCCTCAGATCCAATCAAAATCCCCCTCGGCTCTGACCGTGTCATATACATCTGCAGGAATTCTTGCACACTCAGATCCCACGGCTCCCTTGGAGTCAGTTATCATTATCGATCCCCCGGCCACTTCCAGAGTCATGGATCCAAGGAAGTCTAGTAGGTCCTCCTGTAGGGACCGCAGTCACTGTACCCATTCAGGCCATTGCTCAGTTTCTTCCCTGTCTACTAGGAGTTTTCTGCCACCTGATATGGACCAGATGATGAGATTTCTCAAAGCCCAAATGAAACTAGGCTTGCTGCATCCCCTAGCCATTTGCCAAGGGGCATTTCACCCACCTCTGAACTCCACTCCTCCCGTCCGACTCCTGGGAGTTCAGCACCCCTGGGTCACAGTTTGCCTAAGATGTTGGCTTTGCCTTAGACTTGGGAGATCCCTGGAGGCCACCAGGAGGGGGTTTGGTCCAGAGTTTTCTGCCTTGGAGAGCTCGGGACTGATATCGTCCAGAGACATTGGTACTGCGCCAGGGTCTCCCCTCCCACCCCAGTCAGTCGTTATCCAGCAAGGAGGAAGGTGGGGCTTTGTACAGTCATTCTGCCTTCTAGGTGATAAAGAGGAACGTCTCTGGTTGGTCAGCAGCCTGTTCCTCAGCTCTGGTTAGTCAGCAGCCTGTTCCTCAGCTCTGGACCCACCCCTGCCTGGCTCTGTCTTGGGTGGTGAGCCTTCATCATCGGTCCAGGGTCAACCCCTCCCTGGGATTGCCTTCAGAAGGGCATTACCCACTTAGGGGTACCCTCCTACTCCGAGTCCTCCCCAGAGCACATGGTGGAGGAGCCTCCTCGGAAGAGGATGTGCAAGAGGAAGCATATAGACTCCCCCTTGAGAGTCTCTCACAGAGGACACGGATCTCAAGGAAGGGGACAGGTCCTCCAGACTACTGTCTGAGGAATTCTCCTTTGGCGACATACCTGAGATCCTGAAAGAGTGGGGTGGTTGGCCTTCCCCCAACCCATCCTCAGAGGAGTCTGTGTTCCTGAAGGCATTCAGGGTAGGCCCATCTTTCTCCTGGGTGTCTCCTCCTCCTGTGGATGAGTTAGTCCAACTCATTGCCAGC
Source organism: Protopterus annectens (assembly GCF_019279795.1). Lineage (NCBI taxonomy): Eukaryota > Metazoa > Chordata > Ceratodontiformes > Protopteridae > Protopterus > Protopterus annectens. The sequence continues at coordinate 431,118,645 of NC_056730.1, forward strand.
AGGGCGTGGAAGGAGCCAGGCACAGTCAAACAGGTCCCCAAGAGAGTGGATATGTTTCTCAGTCCTCCTAAAGACAAACCTTTCTGGAATAACGGAGTCCCTGTAGATGCTATTGTGGTTGTCACAGCCACCAAGAAAGAGCTCATGGAACAGAGCTCTACGGTCCATCCCCATAACAGAGAGTTGGGGGTGATTAACTGTTTTGGGAAGCACGTGTAAGCCTCGGCTACTTTCGGATTGAGGACTACAAATTATATGGCATACTTCACACGGCTGCAAAGGGATTTGGTATCGGAAATTTCCTCTTCCCTTTCGAAGTTGTTGCCCCCAGAGAGCCTTACATTGGTTGCTCTGTAGCTGTCCACTCTCACTTCCCTTGCACATGCCTCGATGAGGTTGATCTTGAATGCTGTCAAGTCCACTTCACAAGCGGCGGATACAGGCATTGCTATTAGACGTCATGCCTGGTTTCGCCTATGCGGGTTTGCAGACAACTTCAAGGCGTCCTTTATCAGAATCCCATTGGCTGGATCTTCTCTCTTTGTCCTTCGGTCAAGAAAACTTTGACCCACAGTGAGCAGGAGAGAAAGACATTGTCCACAGTGGGAATCAAATTTTCTACTCCCCAACGTTACTTCTCTAAGACTCCGAGAGTTGTAAAAACCTGTGGTTCCGCAGAACTCAGTCTTCCTTTCAGGATGCTCCTCAGGAATATTCTTTTTCTGGCCGGGATAGGTGATTTGATGGTAAACACTGCTCCAGATGCATAGGAGGTCTGCAGAATCAGGGATTCCAAGAACCCTTCTTGGAGAAGCCTCCACAGCGCTCCTGAAGCGCTGCCTGACTGTCCAGCCCTAGAGGCAGTTGGGGGTCATATCTCCTTGCACCACCTGGCTTGGGCTGCGCTGCCTGACTGTCCAGCCCTGGAGGCAGTTGGGGGTCATATCTCCTCGCACCACTTGGCTTGGGCTGCTGTCACCTCAGACCAGTGGGTGCGAAACATTGTGTCCAGGGGATACTTTATACCCTTCAATGACCCCCCCCCCTCCAGTCCAAAAGTCACTCCTGGGTGTACCACCCTGCTAAAGGGAGTTAGGTCTCACAGAGGTGCAAGACCTCCTTCCTAAAAGGGCTATCCAGAAGGTCCCAGCAGGGCAACAAGGATCCGGTACTTATTTTCACTTTTTTTTAGTGCCCAAAAAAACAGGGGACCTGCATCCCATTCTGGACCTCAACAAGCTGACTTTGTCGGTCAAGAAGTTGAAGTTCCAGATGGTCCCTGTTCAGTCCATCCTTCTGCTTCTGCGCAAGGGCGATTGGATGTGCAAGGATGCGTACTATCATATAAAAATAGTCACTCCAGAAGATTCCTGATCTTCCGGCTGGGGGCCAATCATTATCTGTTCAGAGCCCTGCCTTCGGCCTCACCTCCGCCCCCTGGGTGTTCACCAAATGTATGGCAGTGGTAGCAGCCCATCTCCAGCTGCAGGGTTTTCAGGTCTTTCCGTACCTAGACAATTGGCTCCTCATTGCTCCCACAAAGCATCTGCTCTCTCTAGCAACAGACTTCACTCTGTGTATTTCACGATCTGGGCATTACCGTCAACCTTCCCAAGTCACACCTTCAATTGTGTTAGAAACTGGAATTCATAGGAGTTCTTCTGGACACGGTGTCAGTGACTGCAGCTCTTTCCCTGCACAGGGTAGTCCCAATCCGGGAGAAGGTTCTCCTCCTCCTGGATCGGGATAATGTACCTACCCATCTAATTCTTCAAGCTCTTGGGTCAATGGCAGTGACTGTTCAGTTTGTTCCCCTCACCAGGTGTCACATGCGCGTGCTTCAGTGGACCTCATTTGTACAGTGGTCAGCTCACCTTCACCCTATGTCCATGCTAATCCGAATATCTCAAGTCTGCCATCATCACTTAATATGGTGGCTCTGGTCCAAGGACCTTCTGATAGGGAGACATTTTTGTCTCCCGCAAACCCAAACACCGGTGACCATGGGCGTCTCCCGGTTAGAGTGGGGGGGAGCATTTTCAGGGAAGGATGGTCCAAGGCACATGGTCCCCCTCAGAGACCAAGTTGCACATCAACGTCCTAGAGATGAGAGCTGTCCTACTATCATTGCAAGCTTTCCAGGACTATCTCCCTGTCGGGACTGTAGCATTTCAGACAGACAACATGGCAGTAGTCTGGTACATCAACAAGCAGGGGGGGACATGATCATGCCCGCTTTACAGAGAGACCATGAGAGTGTGGGAATGGGCAATTTCTTCCAGGCACTTTGTTCTTGCAGTGCATATTCCCGGTGATTCCAGCGTGCTGGCAGACAAGCTCAGCAGGTCCCTGAAACAGTCAGTGGCAAGCTGGATTTTTGACCGATGGGGTCTTCCATGCTGCAATCTGTTTGCATCCCCAGAAAATACTTTACCCCGATTCTCCCACCAGGGGAGTCACCCAGGGACACTATGGTTCACAATTTGCTGCCGGGACTCCTCTATGCCTATCCCCCAACACTCCTCATTCCCAAAGTTTTACAGAAAGCCCGTCGCCTGAAGGCTTACCTTATCCTCATTACCCCCTTCTGGCCTCGTCGGACATGGTTTTCCCTACTTTGTTCTCGTCTGAAATATCCACCCTGTATATTGGATCCAGTCTGGGATCTCATCTCCCATCGATGGGGACTTCCCCCTCCCAACTTGATATCCCTGAGGCTGACAGCCTGGTACCTCCAGTTCTATTGATCGTTAGTCAAGTTAAGTTGCCTTCCCCAGTGAAGGACATTATTTTAACATCCCAGAAGCCTTCCACTAAGAAGGTTTATTCCAGTAAATAGAAGAGGTTCTCTCTTTGGACTCGTCAGAGGGACATTGATCCCTTTTCTGCTCAAATTTCAGACATTGTGTCTTTTCTTTCTTCTCTGTTCCAGCAAGAAGCGAGCTCCTTGATGATTAACCTGCAATTAGCAGCTATTTCTAACTTAACCTAAGTGTTTGTCTCATGTTTTCTTCTAGGTGATGCAGAGCTTTTCTTAAGCGGGTATTCTTGCTTAGGCCTCCATTCAAACATCTGTCTCCTCCTTGGGATCTTACCTTGGAGCTGCAGTCCATGACACAACCTCCTTTCGAACCTGCTGCGAAGTGTGATGTTAAGTTTCTGTCTTGGAAGATGGCCTTTTTGGTGGCCATTACCTCTGCCAAGAGGGTTTCTGAATTGCAGGCTCTTTGCATTAAGCCTCCCTTTGTGATTTTTCATAAGGATAGGGCCTCTCTTAGAACCAATCCTTTGTTCATTCCAAAAGTAGTGTCGGAACCTAACCTAAATCAGTCTATTCAGCTTCATGTCTTTTTCCTAACTTTTCAAACAAAGGGGAGTATCAACTGCATTGTCTAGATGCCCATAGGCAGTTACGTTTCTGTTTAAAGAGGACTGAGATTTTTCGAAAGTCAGATCAGCTCTTTATTGCCTTTTCCCAGGCCAGGAGAGGCAGGGTCATTTCCAGAGTGTCAATTTCACATTGGATAGCTTCTTACATAGCTCACATTTACGAAAGCAATCACTGTGATCTTCCCAAGCCTATTAAAGCTCATTCTGCTTGGTCAGTGGCTACTTTGGCATTTTGCGCCAGGACGTCCTCAGATGACCTTTGTGCTACGCCCACTTGGTCAAACCCCCATACCTTTGTAATACATTACAAGCTGGACTTGGTAAGAAAGAGACTTGTCTCCAGTATTTTTATCTGAACAGGAGTCTGATGACTGATTCATCTGAATATAAAGATATGCAACCTTTCTCTGCTTATGAGGAATCTGATGCAAAGGAATCCATCCCTTCAGTCTCTCCACCTGAGGAATTTTCCTTTGGGGAAACCTCATAGGTAGGTACTAGGCTATCGGCCCAAGGGCCTAAGGAAACCTAGCCAACAAGGTTCCCTGGCTTACGCCACCCAAGAAAGTTAATTTCCTGTCCCCCTGTTGAGCCGAGCCACAGAAGTGATCCCCGGGGTGTATTTCCTATTTCCCATCCACTCATCAAGATTTTTCTTGGAATGCTAATGAGGAACTTTGATTGACATAGATGGGTTGCTTGTTCCAGAGTATAGGAAGTCTGTGGAACAGGAATCTATCCCTCCAGCATGTCCTGTTTATTGCGGTGACGAGGTTTAGGTCCCTAGAGCGTGTAGCTCGGAGGGATTGGGATTTCTTTAGGTGTAGCATGTCCAACAGCTCTGGGTTTAACATAGCTTTATATGTTAGGCAGAGATCTCTCGGAGTAGGCGATATGCCACAGAGTAAAGCTGGAGTTTTGTGAGACGGTCAGTGTAGGGCATTTGTTTGAGGCCAGTAACCCTCTTTGTGAGGTACTTCTGTGTCCTTTCCAGCTGCTACATATGTCTTGTGAGGTACATTCCAAAAGGGGCATTGTACTCTATAATGGGTCTAATGAGTGCAGAATAGAGGGGAACAATGACCTCTTTTTTCTTGGATGAGAACCCTTTTGTGATTAGGTGTGCCACATAGAAGGATTTCCTGACTACTGTGGCGATGTGATTATCAAAGGAGAGACTACTGTCCACCTAGGTCCCAAGGTCTCTTATCACACATTTGGTGTTAAGTAGACTGCCGTTTATGTGATAGTTCATGGGTACAGTGTTTTTACCAAAAAGGATAACAATGCACTTTTTGGCATTGAGCTTGAGGCCATGCCTATGACACCAGGCATCTGTCTCAGTGAGGCCCTTCTGTAGGATGTCCACATCATTTGGGGACTCACTATGGCTCCTAGTTTGCAGTCATCTGCAAACTTCGTTAGCCAGAGGCCTTCTGTGTTGGCCTGTACTTCAGAGAAGTAGATACCAAACAGGAGAGGTCCCAGGGCTGAACCCTGTGGTGCTCCACTTGTCACTGGTTTGAAGTCAGATTTGTAGTCTGCAACTTTTACAGTGTGGGTTCTGTCAGTGAGCCAGTTGGCAACCCATCTTGTGACATAGGGATTTATACCTAGTTTAGTGAGTTTAGCTATAATTCCAGAATGGGGGATGGTGTTGAAAGCCTTGGCGATGTCAAGATAGGCTGTGTGAATCACCTTACCCTCATCTATGGCTTTGGTGACTGCCTCAAAGAAGTCAATCAGGTTCAGAAGGCATGTTCTGCCTTTCACAAACCCAAACTGGGTGAGGTCCAGAGTTTGGAGGTTACCACTGTCTTTATTTGCAGAATAGGCTCGTCAGGCTAATAGGGTGATAGTTCCCAGGATCAGTGGTGGCTCCCCCTTTGTGGAGTGGGATAACTGTTGCTGTGTGCCATTCAGTGGGCACAAAGCCTGACATGAGACTATGATTGAACATGGTGCTTAGGTGGGGAGCCAGTTCATTCTGAAGTTCATGTAAAACGCAGCGTGGGATGTTATCCAGTCCCACGGATCCTTTGTTTTTAGTTTTAGAGAGTGCAGCTTTTACCTGCATAGATATGATTACAGGGACTCTGCATTCTTCCTGTATAGATCTGGGCCCTTAAGTAGGTGAGAGGGGGGTAAAGTTAGCACTGAACCTATCGGCCAGGATGTTGGCAATATCAGTTGGTTCTGTAATTTTCGTGCCGTTGTGCTGTAACTCAGAGCAGATCTAGGTGTTACCATTGAGATTCTTGACATAGCTATATAATGCTTTGTGATTGCCCTTAGAATCAGTGGCGATTTTGTTTTCGTAGCTAGCTTTGAAGGATCTTATAAGGGATCTCAGCTTCTTACTGAGGCTGACCAGGGAGCTCCTCCACTCATGGGATTTTACTCTCTTTTGCAACAGTTTCTTCCTTCTGTTGTAGAGTTTGTTTATGGCAGGGGAGCACCAGATTGGCTTCCTTTTTTTGGAGGATAGCGCCTTGGTTCTGTTTGGGATAGCACGCTCCATGCACTTGTGTAAGTGCTTATAGAGTGCATTTGTGTAGGATTCAGCAGTTGTAATTGTATTGTCCATCTGCATGGGTGTCATGAAGTTCGCCACTTCTGTCTTAAGAAGCACCTTAATGGTGGATGGGGGCGGGATGCAGATATCTAGGGTGATCAGCTTATGGTCGGATATGACCAACGAGGAGTTGACTTCAGGTGTGGAACACCGGTCACTCATGTTGGTAATGACTAGGTCTAGGATATTGTTGCCCCTGGTGGGGGTGTGGATAAGTTGATCCAGGGCATTGGAATCTATGAATTCCAGAAAGCATTGAGTGAAGGAGTTGGTACATGAGTAGTTTTCCCAGTTAATGGTGGGGTAGTTGAAATCGCCCATTATTAGGGTGTTTGGTTGAACCCTAATATTTTCCAGTATATCAAGAAAAGAGGAGTGGGAATCCTGGGGCATGGTGGGGGATCTGTAGCAAGCTACAATTTGGATTGCAGTTTTGCCCAGAGTTAGTTGCACTTGGATAACCTCGGATGCATTATGCTGCGCAACTAGCCTGGAGGTGTGGATATCCTAAATGAATATGGACACACCCTCCGCCTTTGGTGTTCTGGTCCAGGTTAGATGGCCGAAATGTGTTGTATGAGTTATAGCCTGGTAATGCAGGGGTGCTCTTTAGATCCTTGAACCAGGTCTCAGTCACTTTACAGATATCGATGTTCTCCATTTTAAGGAGTGCCTCGAGTGAGTGCATTTTGAGATTTAGACTTCTAGCATTGAATAGCATTACGCTCAGTTTTTGCTGGCCTGATGTTCTTCGTGTTTCACTGTTGCAGTCATCACATTTGGGTTATCTGCTTGCAATAGCCCTCAGTTGACCTGATTATCAAAGTCTTGGGTCCTGCGTCAGTTGCTGTCTCATCTTCCATGACTAGAAAAAGAACTGAGACAAATGAACACGCCCTCACTGCACCACTTCTATTAAAACAATCCAAATGGTATCGATATCCATCTTCAATGGACTAAGCAAAACATAAAAGTTTTAAAAAGTTTTTAAAACTTTTATGTTTTGCTTGGTCCATTGAAGGTGGATATCGATACCATTTGGATTGTTTTAATAGAAGTGGTCCAGTGAGGGCGTGTTCATTTGTCTCAGTTCTTTTTCTAGTTTGTTTTTTGTGTTTGGATTTCTCATCTTCCATGACGTCAGGTCGTCAGGGGTATAAAGCATGCAGCTGATGCCATTACATCAGTCTTTCTTTCCGTGCGGTGCCTGAAGCAGAAGCAGTTTGCGAGTGCCAGTCGGCTGACTCCTGAAATTTCCATTTTCGAGTTTCAGAACCGAAGTTTTAAACTAAAGCTAAGCACCCCATTGGGGAAACTTTTTCTTGCTCTTTACCGATGTCAGTAAAAGTTAATAATTGTATTTCTTGTGGAAAGCAAATACCTCATAAAGATTTTCATTCTTACTGTATTCCTTGCCTAGGCCCTGACCACGACGTACCTCGCTGTCGGTTTTGTGCCTTATTTAACCAACGAACTATACATTGTCTGTATATTTACACTTCTAAACATTTCAGTTCTCGGTTCAGTTATCCAGATATGTCGTCGGTAAGCCATCCGACTACCAGCATTCCGAAAAAATGCAAAGATAAAGACAGAGACTGGCCACCTGGTCCAAAGCTGCTGACGACGCTTTTCCTAAGGCAGTCGCCAGTTCACTGGTACTCAGTGAGGCGCTTTTGCAGCCCCTGATACCCGCTACTTCTGATTCGCAGGCCTCTACTGAGACCCATTCGGAGTCCAGTATGCCACGAGATGCTTCAACTGTGGAACCTGTGGATGTTTTTACCATGGATGCGTCTGGAGCCTCTGTGCAGGCACCGGCTTCTGAGGGTGTATTCAGGCCTACAGACTTGCATATTAAGCGAACACCACCTTCTTCTTTAAGGCCTAAAGCTCGTACCATGCCTAGAAAACCAATGCCCAGGCCGCATGGTCAGGCTTCTATGCCTAAAAAACAAATTATAAGAATGGCTGAAGACCTTATAACTTTAATCAAGGGAAGCCAACTTTCCCCTTCTAAGAGACCTAGGACTGAATTTCCTTATGAATCTTCTGACCAGGATTCTGAAATTTCTGTTTCTTCTGATGACCAGGATTTATCCTTATCTGCTTATGAGGATTCTGATGCAGAGGACTCTATTCCTTCTGCATCCCCTCCAGGGGATTTCTCTTTTGGTGAAACCTTGCATACTCTTAGGGAGCATTTCCGCTTGGTAAAGCCAGGATTACAGAGGCTTAGGGACTTCTTACTCCTGCTTCAATACAGGCCTTTAGTTATCCCTCCTGTACTAGACATTGCTGATGATGCCTTTTTGGAATCTAGTTTGGCCCCTGATTCTTTGTCTCCTGCTCCCAGAAAACCTGATAGATATTACAGGGTTCCTGATTCTCACTAGTTCCTTTTTAAAAATCCTACTGCGGATCCTGCGACTACTTCTCAGGGACCCAAGGGCATTAAAGCTACTACTGCCAAAAATCCTACCCCTTCTGATAGAAAATCCAGGGCGCTGGATAGATGGAGTAAGAAGGTATACACTTCTGCAACCTTGGCCATTAGGGCCTTAAACTGTCAGTTTCATATGTTAAAGTATCAGCAACATATTATTGGATTGCTTAAACAGAAAATGATATTGATTCCTGACTGTGCTGAAAGTAAAGTTTTACAGGATTTAAAGCATTCTGCTGAACAGGTTGGAAAACATACTTTACAATGTGGGTTTGATTCATTAGAGGCCTCTTGCAGGGCTGTTGTCACTAGGTCTGTACTTGGAAGGCATGCTTGGCTTAAGGAACAATCTTTGCCAGATCATGTTAAAGCTAAATTGTTGGATGCTCCCTTAAATCAGGACCGCCTGTTTGGCAACAAAGCAGAAGTTCTTAAAAAGATGGAGGAAAAAGCTAAATCTATGCAAACTGTTAAAAGATTTCCTACAAGTTTAGCCTCCAAGATTTAGTAGACATTGGCCCTCTAAGAATTAGTCCTTTCCTGCCTCTTCCAGGCCTTCTCAACCCAAACCCAGAACCAGCGGAAGCCCCAGGTTTCAGTCCCAGGGTATGCACAAGACTAAGCAGTGGGGGGTTTCCGCTTCCAAATTAGGGAGTAGTAAGACTCCCCCCTATGGAAAGCTGTCTTAGTGACTTGACTTTGAAACTTCCAAGCACTTCTCAACTGACTGTTTCTTTAGGGGGAAAGATTGCTCTGCAGGCCAAAAACTGGAAACTCATTTCCTAGGACAAATGGGTTTTAAATATAGTTTCCCAAGGATACAGATTTCACTTTCAGACGTTACCAACCCCAAATGGTTGGCCAGATCTACCCCCACATCAATGGGCAGAGGCTCAAAAGCAAGTACTCTCTCTCTTAAGCATAAAGGCTATTCAAACTGTACCGGAAGAGGAAAAGAGACAAGGTTTTTATTCAAGACTTTTCCTGGTACCCAGAAAAGACAATTCATGGCATCCTATCCTGGACCTTTCTACTTGAAACACTTTTTTTGGTGATTCCAAAATTCAAGATGCTAACTCTTCACCAGCTACTTCCTATGCTAGGCAAAGATGCCTGGTTGGCAACACTGGATTTAAAAAAAGCCTACCTGCAGAAAACACCTACGCTTCAAAGCAGGCAACATGCACTATCAGTTCTCTGCACTGCCCTTTGGCTTATCTACTGCGCCCAGAGTATTCACAAAGTGCCTAGCACCTGTCATTGCATTTTGCAGGCAAAGAAAAATTCAAATATACCCATACCTGGACGATTGTCTAATTCAGGCAGAAAGCCAGGACATACTTTTGAATCATCTGGCATTTGTACAAAAGGTGCTTTCTTGCCTGAGGTACACCATAAATGAAAATAAGTCACATCTGGTACCCTGTCAACAAATTGTATTCCTGGGAGCAAGCTGGAACACAACTTCCCAGATGGCTTTCCTCACGCCAGAGAAACAAATTCATTTGACAAACTTACTTCAAACTAGTGGCCACAAAGAACCTGCTATCTGCAAGGCAAATACTACAAACCTTGGGGTTCATGGCCTCCTGCATTCTACTAATTCCATATGCAAGACTGCATATGAGGAAACTACAGTGGTGTCTAAAAAGCCTATGTTGTCAACATTCTCAGAATCTAGAAGCAATGATTCCTATCATACCTTGCCTACGGCTAGAATTCCTTTGGTGGGCAGAGGCCTGCCACCAAAACAAGGGGCTGCCATTCACTCTAACCCCTGCAGCCCAAACCCTAACAGCAGACTCATCAGACTATGCATGGGGGGCTTACTTGGCAGGGAAGTGCATTCAGGGCAAATGGAACCAAAGTCAAATGCACCTGCATATCAATCAAAAAGAAATGTTACCTGTACAGAATGCTCTGACAGCCTTCAAGGACCACATTTTTCCAGGACAATTAATGGTAAAGACGGACAACACCACTGTTATGTGGTACATAAGCAGGGGGGAACCCATTCATACCCTCTCTGCAGACTAGCCATGGCACTGTGGAACACAGCCTTGAGCTACCAAGTGCACCTACAGGCTCAATTCCTGCCAGGAAACCTAAACACACTGGAAAGTGGATGCCCTGTCCTTCACCTGGAAAAATCTGTCAGTTTATGCCTTTCCTCCTCTGCCTCTTCTCACCAAGGTACTACTAAAGATCAAACAGGACAAACCAAGGATGATACTGATTGCACCAGATTGGCCACGCCAACACGGGTACCTCCTCTTGCGCAGTGTGTCACTGCTGGATCCATGGCACCTGCCCCAGATCCCTACCCTGCTGTCCCAGCAGGAGGGCCAGATTTTGCACCCTTATCTTCAAACCCTCAACCTGGCAGCCTGGCTAATTACCTGAGCTCTCCGTTACCAGCCCTCAGTAAACAAGTGCTGGATGTCATTCTAGAGGCAAGGAGGTCTAGTACTAAAAAATCTTATGCTGAAAAATGGAAAAGATTCTGTTCCTGGAACCAAGCTCAGGGGATGAGCACAGCAGTGCCCAATTTACCTCAGATTCTTCAATACTTAACTGAGATGCTTCACAAGGGTCTTTCCTTTTCCTCCATCAAAATTCATGCCTCAGCCATTTCAGCTCATTACAACACAGTACCACCCCTCTTCTCTCATCCACTGCTCAAGCAGTTCCTCAGAGGGGCCAAGAACTTAAGACCACCTAGGAGAGCCCCAACTCCAGCCTGGGACTTTAACTTTGTATTGGAAAAACTCACTCTGCCTCCTTTTGAACCAGCTGCAAGTGCAGAGTTGAAATTCCTTTCTTGGAAAACAGCCTTCCTTTTAGCCATCACTTCAGCAAGAAGTGTGTCTGAATTACAGGCCCTTATGGCAGTGGAGCCTTTCATCATCTTTCATGCGGACAGGGTGTCCCTCAGGACCAATCCATCATTCATGCCCAAGGTAGTATCCAGTGTGGCTCTTAATCAGTCCATTCATTTGCCAACCTTCTTTTCTAATCCACAAAACAAAGGGGAACGTATACTGCACTCCTTAGATGTGCACAGACAACTTGGATATTACTTGGACAGGGCTAAACCTCTCAGGAAATCTGAGCAGCTGCTGATGGCATTTGGTGCAGGGGCAGAGGGTAAGGCCATTTCAAAGCAAACCATTTCTAATCGGATAGGCCACTGCATTTATTTCTGCTATAAGCACCATGGAAAAAAACCTATCCCACAGGGGAAAAGACCACATTCTACCAGGGCTGCATCTACTTTTACAGCCTTTCTCAGAGGTGTCCCTGCCAGGGACTTCCTAGAAGCTGCTACCTGGAGTTCTCTACATACTTTCACCAAGCATTACCGTTTGCCAATTTTCTAAATCCAGGGCTGGTTTTGCTACTGCAGTCTTGCATGGCCTTATAGCTGGTCCTAATGCTATTTAAATTCCTGCTCCCATCCTTAGCTTTGGGAATCTACCCAAATGTGATGACTGCAACAGTGAAACACGGAAAACATAGTACAGTTGTGTACACTTACCAAAAATGTAGATGTTCGAGTGTTTTCACTGTTGCAGTCCTGGTTACCCTCCCTCCAGCCCTAACTTTTTTTGCCTATGCCTCTATTCCTTTTTCACTATGTGTAAAAGCTTTTTGGTGTATTTGATTTTTTGTTGGAGGTATAACCTTGTGTGTGTGTGTGTGTGTGTGTGTGTGTGTGTGTGTATGTATATATATATATATATATATATATATATATATATATATATATATATATATATATATTTAATTGCTTCCCATTAGGAGGGCACCTGACATCTGGGGCAAGAAAAACTGATGTAATGGTGTCGGCTGCATGCTTTATACCCCTGATTACCTGACGTCATGGAAGATGAGACAGCAACTGACACAGGACCAAAGACTTTGATAATCAGGCTGACTGAGGGCTACTGCAAGCAGATAACCCAAATGGGATGACTGCAACAGTGAATACACTCGAACATCTACATTTATGTTAAGTGTACACAACTGTACTTTCCTGTTACTGTGGTGAATTTGTCATTTGAACCTTGCCTAAAAAGGCACTGTAGGGGCGGCAAGAGCCTTAGCCAGTATCCGGAATCACAGGGGCGACAGGTGCAGGCCATCTCTGGTAAAGCATCATGGTCTGTCGACCATGTCATCCCTGGCAGACCGATACTGGATCCTCTTAGAAGCTTAGCCAATTGTTGAAGTCAGTCATTTTGTCCTTGTATCATTCTGGGTGATGGCAGGATGCTACTCATGGCTAGGGTCATGCCTGCCTGGGTTGCATGATCGGAGAGCTTTTCCATGTCTCTTTTCATGTAGTCCAGGGAGGTATGTCTCAGGTCGTTCACACCAACATGGACAATGACAAAGTCTTATTTGTACTTGTTGTGGAGTGACATGAGTTTGTGGGTTATGTGGCAGATCCTGGCACCCGACAGGCAACTGACAGTAACCTTCTCCTTGTTTAGCCTGGTGAATGGGACATCATTGTGCCTGACTATAGAGTCACCTTTGACTAGTGTGTTGGGTAAGTTGGTTTGCCTTATGGGCTGTGGTTTATTGGCACACTGAGTCTGTGGGCTCTGTGTCATTTGGGTTGTGTTGGGGGGTGGAGGTTGCTTGCATTTCTGCTTTGGAGGTCTCTGTTGCTTGAGCAGATTATTATTGAAAGCTTCTGCAAATGTTTTTGTTTTTCTGTGTGTGGATGGTGGTGGTGTAGGTTTAGTGGGACTATGTGATGAGTGTGGTGTGGTGCAAGTGTTTACCTTCTCTTGACTGTCAAGTTCAGTCTTGGTTGGAGAGAGCTTTACCTCCAGTTTGGCTCAATAAGTGCATCTCTTACAGGTTGTGGTGTTGGGTGTAGGAGGAGAGGGTGATCTGTGTACATGAGGCAATTACTACATTGCCTCAAGATGCCCAGATTCATCAGATAGACAGGAGAGAAGATTGGGAGCTGACCCTTGGACATGCCTGAATAAAAAACTACTTTTCTCTAGACAAGGGAGGAAAGTGAGTATAAGAGCTGTTTTTCTCTAAGCAAGTGAGGAAAGTAAGTACAAAAACTGTTTTCTTCTAAGTAAAGAGGAAGGTTGAGTGCTGTAGTAATTTGTAGCTTATTTAGTGCTAACAATAAGTTCTGAACAAGTGCTGAGCACGAATAATCAAATTCAAGTGCTGGATCATTGTGGTAGATAGGCTACCTAGTGCTTACCACTCCCACTGATAAGTTAGAAGGATTCTCTCCAACACAGAAAGGCTTGTGGGGGGGGGGGGGACTCAGAAGCTTACAAACAGTCCTGGATACAGCAAATCTGTATCTGGACCAGACTAGTTACAGAAAAGTGGGAAACGAGCGCAAACACGGGCTTTTAAACCAGAAGGTTTAAAGAGATGGAAAAACTGCCCAAATGGCCAATAAACTACAATTTCTGGACCAGAAGCCACTCTTGTGGTAGATAGGCTACCTAGTGCTTACCACTCCCACTGATAAGCTAGAAGGCTTTCCTCCAACACAGAAGGGCTTGGGGGGCACAGAAGCTTACAAACAGTCCTGGATACAGCAAATCTGTATCTGGACTAGACTAGTTACAGGAAAGGTGGGAAACAAGCTCAAAAGCAGGGTTTTAAACTAGAAAGTTGAAAGAGATGGAAAAACTGCCCAAACGGCCAATAAACTACAAATGTGAAGTTGTTCTATCTCGCCGTTCATTCTTACTGATGGCGAGTCGGCACGTACTACAAAGGATTTCAAGTAACTCGAGGCCAAGTCCCTATCCCATGATGTACCTTGTGTTTCCTCAGATCTAGTTTGCTGCTGCAACCGATCGGAGGTTCCTGCTAGTTCGGGCCAGTAAAAACTTTAATACTTTTCTATTTCTTAAACTTATTGGAAATTTGTTGTTAAAATAGTTAGATATTTAGGTTAGATAAGCTCTTAAAGTTTTAGCTGTAGTGTTCCCTTCCCTTGTGTGCTTTTTCATAGCTATATATTTGGCCTCGTTTTTCTTCATAGGCCTATTTAAGTTTTCTGACTAGAAATTGTTTATTCAGTGACCTTTTTGTCACATTTTTTCTTACCATAGTATTTTATAATTTTAAAGTTAACTTGCATATCGATATTATCTGCTTTGTTGATTTGTGTGTGTTTGCTTGTTGGCCTTAATTTGAGGGCTTGTGTGCATATATTTAGCCTGTTTTTTATTAGAAGGCTTATCAATAGTTGTAGTTAGCCTTAGTTTAAAGTGCTTGTGTGTGTGCTTATAGTAATTAGCCTGTTTTTCATTAGAAGGCTAATTTATATTTGCTGTGAGTTTGTCCATTTCTGTCATGGCTGATGACAAGGACAAACACCCTGTCAGGGTTTAAAAAAATGCCCTAAATGTGGGCAGAAGATGTCTTTTACTGACTGCCATGTTAATTGTGTCTACTGCTTAGGTGCCTTGCACTTACAAGAAACCTGTTCCATATGCCATTCCTTTTCCTCCCGGGTCCTCCAAGAGAGAAAGAGGAAGGTCATTGACAGAGGTTTGTTGAAACCTTCTTTCCAGGAGGGTTTGAGTGACCAGGATAGATCTAGTAAGTCCTCAAAGTCGTCCAAGACTTCTTTGGATTCGAAAAAGTCTAAAAAGTCAAAAGCGTCTGTGACATCGGCTCCACAGGTCTCGGAGCAGACTCTTTTCTTTTCGGAGCCAGTCCCCAGATTTGGAACCGGTATCCAAAATTCGTAAATCTCTGTTACTTCAGTTGGTATCATCAGTCTATTCATCTCGGTCTTCTGTTAGCCTCTCAGATTTGGATGTGGATCGGGTGGTGCAGAAGCTTCTACAGGCACCGGCCTTTGCAAAATTGTTATCGGCTGTAACCCAGATGTCTTCAGAGCCAAAGACCCTTATGCCAGCTATATCTCTTCCTCCTCCGAGCCATACCAGTCCTTTGGTGCCAGAGGAGTCGGATTTGTTGATTGTGGAGCCTTCGGAGCTGACGCCTGCTCCATTGGCTTCGGCTCCCTTCACTCTGACATCCTCGGCGCCTATCGAGGACTCTAGAAGCCAACACACACTGGTCGGGTCCGGGGGAGGATAGTCAAACTGACTTGTCAGTTCCGACTTTGCCTCTCGGGTCTTTGGCTCATATGAGTTCTGTTTATACCTCGGGCTCAGAGCCCACTGTCCTGGTGCCGGGAGTATCGATGGTTTCCTGGGATCCATCAGTCCCTTTGCACTGGAGCAGGGGTGCTTTCGAAGCCATGAGGAGAGTTGTGTCTCCCAAGGCATCCTACACTTCAGGTCCGGCTTCTTCATCCCCTAAATCTCCTGTGTCTGCTTCTGCTTCACAGATCCTAGCTAAGCGCAGAGACCCAGAGCCTCAGGAATCCCCATTGGGTGGTCCATACTCTTCCGAGACCTCACCAGAAGCTCCCACTGATGAGGTTCCCAGGAAGAGATTGTGTATGAGGAAATATTTAGTCTCCCCTCAGGAGTCACTAACATCTGATCCTGACTTGGATGAATCAGAAGGGTCCCCCTCTGAGGATATTTCATTTGCAGAGATACTTGAAATCCTTAGACAGAGGGGTGACTGGCAGTTCACCAACCCTACTGACGACGAGTCGGTTCTCCTGAAGGCTTTCGGGGCTCTAGGGTCTCTCCGCCCTTCGATGAGCTTTGCAGCTGGTCTCACGAAGGGCGTGGGAGTCTCCAGACACCATGGAGCCTGTCCCTAGGAGGCCTAATAAGTTCATATCTGCCCCCTAAGATAAATCCTTCTTCACCAAAGGTGTGCCAGTTGATGCCATGGTGGTGGTGGCAGCCACCAAAAAAGAAATGTCTGAAACTTCCTCGTCTCTCCATCCTCCTAACAGAGACTCCAGGATCATGGATAGATATGGGAAGCGCATGTTTAGTTCAGCGACTTTTGCACACTGTTTGCTTAACTATTTAACCCATTTTACAAGACTACAAAGAGATCTCCGTAAAGAGCTGGGAGATGTACTTCAGGTTGCAGTAGCTGCAGGAGCTACAGACAAAGTTGCCTCCCAGCTTGCTACCCTCAACTCCATAGTGAACTCGTCCATGCACCTCATTTCATATGCAGCTGATGAAACGAGTAGGGCAGCGGGTACAGGAGTTGTTCTTAGGAGACACTCCTGGATGCGCTTGTGTTCCTTCGCAGATCCCTTCAAGTCATCATTTGTGAATACCCCCTTTGATGGCTCATCCCTTTTCGGGCCCAAAGTTAAGAAAACTTTAACCAGGTGTGAGCAGGAGGGAAAGACTCTCTGCCGTAGGAGTCCGTTTTTCCACCCCTACCAGACCCTATCTCAAGGGTCAAAGGGGAGGGAAAATGTGGTTCCGAAAAGCCCAGGGAGCCTTTCAGGACACACGTGGTGAACCCCCCCCTCTAGGGGCAGAGGAGGGGGCAATAATGGAAGACGCTGCCCTTGCGGCAAAGGGGGGTCCGCAAAACCAGGGAGACAGAGATCACTTCTTTGGGAAAACCTACCAGCGCTTCTGAAAGGAGGCCCAACTGTCATGCTCTGGAAGCAGTCGGTGGTCGCTTAACTTTGTACCCAGACGCCTGGCTCAAAATAACAAACGACAACTGGGTACAAAGTATAATTTCCAGAGGATACTTCATCACATTCACCACAACCCCTGCACCGACAAAAAAAATCCCGGACGTTCCACCCAGTTACAGGGAACAAGCAACAGTAGAGGTCCAGACATTGCTAAGAAAAAGAGTCATCCAACCAGTCCCAGCAGACCAGACAGGATCCGGAACTTACTCAAGATTCTTTTTAGTTCCAAAAAGACAGGGGACTGGAGACCTATATTGGACCTCAGCAGACTAAACAAATCTGTAAAGAAAGAGAAGTTTTGGATGGTCACGCTTCAGTCAATACTTCCCTTCTTAGGGAAAGACAATTGGATGTGCTCGATAGATCTCCAGGATGCGTACTACCACATAAAAATGGCCAGGCCATCCAGGGATCATCTGCAGTTCCATCTGGGAGCCAGTCATTACCAGTTTCGAGCCCTGCCCTGTGGTCTCACTACAACTCCCCGAGTGTTCACCAAATGCATGGCAGTGGTCACAGCTCACCTGAAACGTTTAGGATTCCAGGTGTTTCCATACCTAGATGATTGAGTCCTCACCGCCACCTCCAGGCATCAACTCATTCAGGCCAGGGAATCCACTCTGTCACTCTGCAACCATCTGGGCATTACAATAAACTCAGAAAAATCTGCCTTGTCGCCATCGCAGCATATTGTCTTTATCGGCGCAGAACTGGACACCACCACCATGCTAAGACTTCCAGTAGAAAGAGTCTTACTTCTTCGTCAGCATGTCCACATTCTAATATCCAAAAACAAAGCACCAGCATCAGAAGTTCTGAAATTGTTAGGAATGATGGCAGCAGCAATTCTGGCCATACCGCTGGGTCGTATGCACATGCGGAGACTGCAATGGCTGTTGTTCACTCAGTGGTCTTACCAAGAGCTCCCCATGTCTCACATGATAATGATCACAAATTCCTGCAAAAAGGATCTTCAGTGGTGGTTGACCTCACTTCATGTTATGATAGGACGTCCTTTTCTGTTACCCCCACCAGCTGCCACAGTGACCACGGACGCTTCCCTGATGGGGGGGCATTTTCAAGGAAGGACAGCCCAAAGAACATGGACCGATCAAGAGTTGCATATCAATGTCCTAGAGATGAGAGCAGTACTTTTTGGTGTTGCAGTACTTCCAGGACTCTCTTCCTCTGGGTACAATTGCAATTCAGACGGACATGTCAGTGGTCTGGTACTTGAACAGACAAGGAGGAACCAGATCCTGTCCCCTTTGTTGCGAGGCCCTCAGAGTATGGCAGTGGGCTATATCCAGCCAGTGCTTTCTGTTAGCATCCAACGTGATAGCAGACAAGCTGACCAGAGCAATTTTGTTGCCCCATGAGTGGTCCCTCAAGACAGAAATAGCGGAAAGGATATTCTGCAGTTGGGGCCAGCCTTGCTGTGACCTTTTTGCCAGTCACATGAACACTAAATGCAGAAGCTACTTTGCCCTGATTCCCCTTCCGGGAGACGCCCCAAGGGATGCAGTCATTCACGATTGGCTCCTGGGTCTCCTCTATGCATTCCCACCAATCCCGTTGATACCCAAGGTGTTACAGAAAGCGAAAGCCCTGGGAAGGACTATCATTCTTATAGCTCCTCATTGGCCTCCTCAGATTTGGTTCCCCTTCCTTCTACTTCATTTTTTGGAGGACCCCTGGATTCTGGACGTAGATGTTCTTTGTGTTGCAGTCATTACATTTGGGAAATCTGCTGGCAGGTTGCCCTCAGTCGGCCCGAATAACAAAGTCTTGGGTCCTGCGTCAGTTGCTGTCTCCTCTTCCATGACGTCAGGTCGTCAGGGGTATAAAACATGCAGCTGACGTCATTTAAATCAGTCTTTCTTGCCGCGCGGTGCCCAAAGCAGAAGCAGTTCGCAAGTGCCAGTCGGCCGACTCCTGAAATTTTCGTTTTCGAGTTTCAGAACCAAAGTCTTCAAACTAAAGCTAAGTACCCTGTTGGGGAAACCTTTTCTTGCTCCTTACCGATGTCAGTAAAAGTTAATAATTGCATTACTTGTGGGAAGCAAATACCTCATAAGGATTTTCATTTGTACTGTATTCCTTGCCTAGGCCCTGATCACAATGTGCCTTGCTGTCGGTTTTGTGCTAAATTTAACCAACGCACTATTAAGCGTCGGTATATTTTTGCTTCTAAATATTTTGGTTCAAGATTGAACTATCCTGAAATGTCGGTTAGCAATCCGACTACCGGAGTTCACAAAAAATGCAAGGAAAAAGACAAGAGACAGACCGTTGAGGTCCAAAACCGACGACGAAGCTTCTAAGCCAGTCACTGGTTCGCCGGTACTCAGTGAGGTGCTTTCGCAGCCCCTGATGCCCGCTGCTTTTGAGTCGCAGGCCTCTACCGAGACCCATTTGGAGTCTGGTATGCCATGAGATTCTGCAAGTATTGAACCCACGGATGTCTGTCCCTTGGATGGGTTCAGAGTCGCTGAGCAGGCACCGGCTTCTGAGGGTGTTTTCAGGCCTCAACATTTGTATAGTAAACCAACACCATCATCAAAAACAAGGCCAAAATCAATTTCTATGTCTAAAAAACTGACGCATGAGCCACGTGCTCAAGCCCCTATGCCTAAAAAAACAAATTATCAAAATGGCTAAGGATTTAATTACCTTGATCAGGGGTTCCCAACCCCCCACCCCCAGCTAAGAGGCCTAGGCAAGGCACTGATTAAGAATCTTCAGATCAGGTTTCCATTTCTTCTGATTCCTCTTCTGATCAGGAATTTTCTATTCCACCTTTTGAGAGGACTCTGATGCAGAGGAATCCATCCCTTCTGCTTCTCCTCCTGAGGATTACTCTTTTGGAGAGACTTTGCATACTTTAAGGGAACATTTTCACTGGGAGAGTCAGGACTTCTCAGAATCTAAAAAGAGGCTTAGGGATTTTCTTCTTCTTCTTCAGCATAGGCCTTTGGCAATACCTCCTGTATTAGACATTGTTGATGATGTGTTTTCGGAATCAAGCATGGCTCCTGATTCCCTGCCTCCAGCTCCTAGTAAGCCAGACAGATGTTACAGGGTTCCTGACTCCCACAAATTTATTTTCAAAAATCCTGCTGCTGACCCTGAAACTATTTCTCAGGGTCCCTAGTGTGTTAAGGCTTCTACAGCCAAAAATCCTACCCCTTCTGATAGTGATTCCAGGGCGCTGGATAGATGGGGAAAGAAGGTTTATACATCTGCAACCTTGGCAATCAGGGCTTTAAACTGCCAGTTTCATATGCTTAAATATCAACAGCATGTTATGGGCTTACTGAAACAGAAAATTATGTTGATTTCTGATTGTGTGGAAAATAAAGAGTTACAGGATTTATTGCATTTAGCAGAACAGGTTGGAAAGCATACTTTGCAATGTGGTTTTGATTCCTTGGAGGCCTCTTGCAGGGCCGCCGTAACTGGAGCTGTGATAAGAAGACATCCCCGGCTGAAGGAGCAAAATCTGCCTGATCATGTTAAAGCTAAATTGTTGGATGCCCCTTTACAGCAGGACTGTCTGTTTGGTAATAAGGCAGAAGAGGTCTTAAAGAAAATGGAAGACAAAGCTAAATCTATGCAAACTGTAAAAGATTTCTTGCAAGTGCAGCCACCCAGGCTCAGTAGACACTGGCCTACTAAGAATTGGTCCTTTCCTGTGTCCAACAGAGCCGCTCAGGTCAAACACAGATGCTCCAAAGGCTCCAGATTTCAATCACAAGGATCTTACAGGTCAAAGCAATGGGGTGCCTCCACCTCCAAATCAGGAGGTAACAAAGCACAACCCTACAGTAAGCAGTCTCAATGACTTTCCTCTGCCATCTCCAAGCACTTATCTTTTGGCAGCCCCCTTGGGGGGAAAACTAGCACTTCATGCTCAAAATTGACATTTAATTACCCGGGACAAGTGGGTATTAAACATAGTATCCCAGGGGTACAGATTTAATTTCCACACATTACCAATTCCAAACGGATGGCCAGATCTGCCACCAAACCAGTGGGCAGAGGCCCAGAAGCAAGTCATGTCCCTCATAGATATGGGGGCTATTCAACTAGTGCCAGAAAAGGAAAAAGGCCAAGGATTTTATTCAAGACTTTTCCTGGTACCCAGAAAAGACAAAACATGGCGTCCAATTCTGGACTTATCAATTCTAAATACGTTCCTGGACATTCCATAATTCAAAATGTTGACTTTATAACAGCTACTGCCTATGCTAGGCAAGAATGCCTGGTTGGTAATTCTAGACTTAAAAGAGGCATACCTGCATATCCCAATAAGGGAATCTTGCAGAAGATACCTCCGCTTCAAAGCAGGCTTTTTGCATCACCAATTCTCTGCACTGCCATTTGGCTTATCTACTGCACCCAGGATCTTTACAAAATTCCTGGCACCAGTAATTGTATTTTGCAGACAAAGATGCATTCAAATTTATCCATATCTGGACGATTGTCTCATTCAGGCAGAGGACAAGGACACTCTTCTTCAACATCTGGCATTTGTAAAAAGGCTTCTAGCATGCCTAGGGTACACCAAAAATGAAAAGAAATTGCAACTGGTACCCTCTCAAATAATTACATTCTTGGATGCAAGCTTGAATACAACTGCCCAGATGGCTTACCTCACGCCAGACAAACAAATTCAATTGACAACATACTTCAAACAAGTGGCAACAAAAACCCAACTATCTGCAAGACAAATTCTGCAGGCTTTGGGGTTCATGGCATCCTGCATTCTACTAATTCCATATGTGAGACTGCATATGAGGAAACTTCAATGGTACCTAAAAAGCTTATGGAGTTATCATTGTCACAGCCTGGAAACAATGATTCCTCTCATTCCCTGCCTGCAACAGGAGTTTCTTTGGTGGGCAGAGGCATGTCACCAAAACAAGGGACTGTCATTCATTCTACCCCCTGCCACCCAAACCCTAACTACAGACGCATCAGACTATGCTTGGGGGGCCCATCTGGCAGGGAGATGCATTCAGGGCAAATGGAGCCCAAACCAAATGCATCTACATATCAATCAGAAAGAAATGCTAGCTGTACAGAATGCTCTGACAGCCTTCAAGGACTTCCTTCATCCAGGACAACAACTGATAAAGATGGACAACACCACAGTTATGTGGTACATAAACAAGCAGGGGGGTACCCACTCATAACCCCTTTGCAGACTAGCCATGGCCTTGTGGAACACAGCTTTGACTTACCAAATACATCTTCAAGCTCAGTTCCTGCCAGGAAAGCAAAATACTCTGGCAGACGACCTAAGCAGAAATCTTATGGATCCGCACAAATGGAATCTGGATCCACAAATCTTCAGCATGTTAACACAAAAATGGGGGAGCCCAGACATAGATCTATTTGCCTCTCCCCAAAACTATCAGTTGAACAAATTCTGCACAAGAACTCATCACAAAAAAGCATGGAAAGTAGATGCTCTATCCTTCAGCTGGAAAAACCTATCAGTCTATGCCTTTCCCCCTCTGCCTCTACTCTCCAAGGTTTTACTAAGTCAGACAGGGAAAAACAAAAATTATTCTAATTGCTCCGGACTGACCTCGCCAACACTGACGCCCGCTACTAAGGAATATGTCATACCTTCCTCCATGGTACTTGCTTCAAACACCTCACCTATTGTCCCAGCAGAACTATCAAATTCTGCACACTCATCTCCAAACTCTGAATCTTGCAGCATGGCTAATCAACTAATTTCACCAACCACATCTCTCAGTAAACCTGTGATGGATGTCATTTTGGAGGCCAGAAGGCCTAGTACTAGAAAATCTTATGCTGATAAATGGAAGAGATTCTGTGCTTGGAACCAAGCACAAGAAATAGACGCAACAAAGCCCAATATTCCTCAGATTTTGCAATACTTAACTGAGATGCTTCACAAGGGCCTATCCTTTTCTTCAGTAAAAATCCATGCCTCTGCCATCTCGACTCATTACAACACAGAGCCTCCCCTTTCTCATCCCCTGCTAAAACAGTACCTCAGAGGGGCCAAAAATTTAAGGTCGCCCAGGAGAGTGCCAACTCCTGCATGGGACCTCAATTTTGTGCTGGAAAAACTCACCCTACCTCCTTTTGAACCAGCAGCTACTGCGGATATAAAATTTCTTTCTTGGAAGACAGCCTTTCTTTTGGCAGTCACTTCAGCTAGAAGGGTTTCAGAACTACAGGCTCTCATGGCAGTGGAGCCTTTCATTATATCTTACCCGGACAGGGTGGCCCTCAGGACCAGTCCTTCTTTTATGCCTAAGGTGGTATCCAGTGTGGCTCTTAACCAGACCATTCACCTGCCAACTTTTTTCCCAAATCCGCAGAACAAGGGGGAGCAGATTTTGCATTCATTGGATGTACACAGACAACTAAGATTCTACTTAAACAGGACAAAATCTCTAAGAAAGTCTGAGCAACTACTGGTGACATTTGCTGCAAGATCAGAGGGGAAGGCTATATCAAAGCAGACTATTTCTAAATGGATAAGCCATTGCATTGATTTCTGCTACTTGCACCATGGTAAACCTGTGCCCAAGAGGATCAGATCCCATTCCACCACCGCCTCTACTTCAGCAGCTTTTCTCAGAGGGCTCCCTTCCAGAGACATTCTAGAAGCTGCTACGTGGAGCTCAGTTCATACATTCACAAAGAATTACCATTTACCTCTCTTTTCTAAATCCAGGGCAGGCTTTGTCACTGCAGTCCTACAGGGCCTTATAGCTGCTCCTAATGCTGTTTAGTTCCATCCTCCCATCCATAGCTTTGGGATTCTACCCAAATGTAATGACTGCAACAGTGAAACATGAAGAACATAGTACAGTTGTGTACACTTACCATAAATGTAGATGTTCAAGTGTATTCACTGTTGCAGTCCAGGTTACCCACCCGCCAGCCCCCTTTCTATACCTTTTCTTTCCTTCACTATGCTCAAAAGCCTTTGTGGTGTATTTGCTTTTAGTTGAAGGTAAATTTTATGTGTTCTAAAGTGCATTTATATATTTATAGTTATATATATATTTTTGCTCCCCATTTGGGGGGGCACCTGACATCTGGGGCAAGAAAAACTGATTAAAATGGCGTTGGCTGCATGTTTTATACCACTGACGACCTGATGTCATGGAAGAGGAGACAGCAACTGACGCAGGACCCAAGACTTTGTTATTCAGGCTGACTGAGGGCAACCTGCCAGCAGATTTCCCAAGTGTAATGACTGCAACAGTGAAGACACTCGAACATCTGCATTTATGGTAAGTGTACACAACTGTACTTTCTGGACCTTCTGACGCACTCGTCACTGGAACGTCATCTCTCTCTGCAGTCTGTGAAGCTGACAGCTTGGCTGCTCCAATTCCCATCATAGCCAGGTTCCATAACCTCTCCAATGAGACGAAGCAAATTTTCTTATCCTCTCACAAATCCTCTACAAGGAAGCTATACCTTAGCAAATAGAAAAAATTTTCTATATGGGCCTCTAAAAACAATATTAATCCTTACCAAGCCCCTGTGGCCTCTATACTAGAATTCTTGACCATAATCTTCAATAAAGGAGCTGCAGCAGCAACAGTCCATGTTCAACTTGCTACCATCTCTAACTTTCATTTTGGATTTGAAGAGTTGAATATTATGTCACACAAATTATGCAAAGCCTTTCTCAAAGGGACCTTTCATAGTAGACCTCCTGTGAAATCTCCCTATTTTCTATGGAATCTAAATTTTATGCTTTCCCACATAATTCTTCCTCCATTTGAACCAGCTTCCTCATGTGACCTCAAATTTTTGTCATGGAAAACCATCTTTTTAGTGGCTATTACTTCTGCCCGCAGAGTGTCAGAGCTTCAAGCCTTGTCCGTCAAGCCTCCTCATTTGATTTTCCATGCTGACAGAGTCTTACTTCAAACAAATCCCTCTTTCTTTCCCAAAGTTTGCACTGAAACTAATCTCAACCAAATTATTGATTTGCCAGATATTCTTCGTGTTTCACTGTTGCAGTCATTACATTTGGGTTATCCTGCTGGCAGGTTGCCCTCAGTCAGCCTGAATTCCAAAGTCTTGGGTCCTGCGTCGGTTGCTGTCGCCTCTTCCCTGACGTCAGGTCGTCAGGGGTATAAAAGATGCAGCCGACGCCATTTTCTTCAGTCTTTCTTGCCGCGTGGTGCCCGAAGCAGAAGCAGTTTGCAAGTGCCGGTCGGCCGACTCCTGAGATTTTCTTGTTTGAGTTTCAGATTCGAAGTCTTCATTAAAAGCTAAGTACCCCATTGCGGAAACTTTTTTCTTGCTCCAGACAGATGTCAGAAAAAGTTAATAATTGTATTTCTTGTGGGAAGCAAATACCTCATAAGGACTTTCATTCTTACTGCATTCCTTGCCTAGGCCCTGACCACGACGTTTCTAGTTGTCGGTTTTGTGCTAGATTTAACCAACGCACTAGTAAGCATCAGTACGATTTTGCATTAAGCTGTTTTGGGTGAAGATTTAATTATGCAATGTCATTGGATAGCCATCCGACTACCGGAGTTCACAAAAAACGCAAAGAAAAAGACAGGCAACCGAGGTCCAAAACCAACGACGAAGCTTCTCCTAAGCAAGTCGCCGGTTCGCCGGTTCTCAGTGAGGCGCTTTCGCAACCCCTGACACCCGCTACTTTAGAGTCGCAGGCTGCTACCAACTCCCACGTGGAGTTGGCCAGGCCGCTGGAAACTCAAGGTATTGGAGCCTCGGAGATTATTCCCTCAGATGGGTCCGGAGCCGCTGAGCAGACATCGGCTTCTGAAGGTGTATTCAGACCTACACAATTATATATTAAACCGACTTCAAAGGCAAAGACTATAACACCTTTAAAGGCAAAGAAACAAGTTCACCAGCCACATGGACAGGCCTCCATGCCCAAAAAACAGATGCTCAAAATGGCCGAAGACTTAATTACCTTGATCAGAGGTTCCCATCCCTCTCTTGATAAGAGGCCTAGGCAAGAGACAGACTATGAATCTTCAGATCAGGTTTCCATTTCTGCTGATTCCTCTTCTGATCAGGAATATTCTCTTCCCCCCTATGAGGATTCTGATGCTGAAGAATCAATTCCTTCAGCTTCTCCTCCTGAGGACTACTCTTTTGGGGAAACCTTGCATACCATGAGGGAGCACTTCCACTGGGAGAGCCAAGATTCTTCAGAATCTAAGAAGAGGCTCAGAGACTTCCTTTTACTACCTCAACACAGGCCTCTAGCTATTCCACCTGTGTTAGACATTGTAGATGATGTGTTCTCAGAGTCTAGTCTGACCCCTGACTCCTTACCTCCAGCTCCTGTTAAGCCGGACAGATACTACAGGGTCCCTGACTCTCATAAATTCCTTTTCTAAAACCCTACTGCAGACCCAGAAACTATTTCTCAGGGTCCCAAAGGGGTCAAGGCTTCCACTGCAAAAAACCTTACCCCCTCTGACATGGATTCTAGGGCACTGGATTGATGGGGAAAAAAGATTTACACATCTGCTACCTTAGCTACAAGGGCCTTAAATTGCCAGTTTCATATGCTCAAATATCAGCAATATATCATGACACTGCTTAAACAGAAAATGATGGTAAATTCTGAATGTACAGAAAACAAAGAAATGCAGGATTTATTGCATGCAGCTGAACAAGTTGGAAAGCATACTTTGCAATGTGGTTTTGATTCTCTGGAGGCCTCCTGCAGGGCCGCTGTTACGGGTTCTGTCATTAGGAGGCATGCTTGGTTAAAGGAACAAATTCTGCCTGATCATGTTAAAGCAAAATTATTAGATGCTCCATTACAACATGATACTTTGTTTGGTGTTAAGGCAGAAGAGGTGTTTAATAAAATGGAAGATAAAGCTAAATCTATGCAAATGGTTAAGGATTTCTTACAGGTACAGCCACCAAGATTTAGCAGACACTGGCCTACAAAGAATTGGTCCTTTCCAGTCTCAGACAGACCTCAAAGGGGCAGATCCAGATGCCCTAGAGGAAGATCACAGCCGCAAGGTTCCTACAGGTCTAAGCAATGGGGTGATTCTACCTCCAAAGGTGGAGAAGACAAATCACAACCATACAGGAAACAGTCCCAATGACTTCCCCCTGCGTGCACCAAGCACTTATCTTCTGGCAGCACCCTTAGGGGGAAAACTAGCACTTTTTTCTCAAAATTGGCACATTATAACCCAGGACAAATGGGTTCTAGACATAGTGTCACAAGGCTACAAGTTTCATTTCCATACCCTACCAAGGGCAAACGGTTGGCCAGACCTGCCAAAAAATCAATGGGCAGAGGCTCAAAAACAAGTCGCAGCTCTCATGAACATGAGGGCTATTCAACAAGTGCCATAGCAAGAGCAGGAACAAGGATTTTACTCAAGACTGTTCTTTGTACCCAGAAAGGACAAAGCATGGAGACCAGTACTGGACCTACCTGTTCTAAACACTTTCCTGGATATACCAAAATTCAAGATGTTGACCTTGCCGCAGCTTCTGCCCATGCTAGGCAGCAAGGCTTGGCTCGTGACTTTTGACCTAAAAGAGGCATACCTGCATGTCCCAGTCAGACAGTCATGCCGAAGATACCTCAGATTCAAGGCTGGCTCAAAGCATTACCAATTATCTGCACTGCCCTTTGGCTTATCTACTGCGTCCAGGGTCTTCACAAAGTGCCTGGCACCAGTAATTGCTTACTGCAGACAAAGAGGAATACAAATATATCCTTACTTGGACGACTGCCTCATACAAGCAGAGAACAAGGACATTCTACTACAGCATCTGACATTTGTGAAAAGACTTTTAACATGCCTAGGGTACATAGTCAACAAAAAGAAATCAAAACTAGTACCCTCTAAAGAGATAATATTCCTGGGTGCAAGCTTAAATACAACTGCTCCGATGGCTTATCTCACTCCAGACAAACAAAGGCAACTGACTACCTATTTCAAGGAAATGGGAACAAAGGCCCAGTTATCTGCAAGAAAAATTCTGCAGGCTTTGGGCTTAATGGCATCCTGCATCTTACTAATTCCATATGCAAGACTGCATATGAGGAAAATTCAGTGGTACCTAAAAAGTGTCTGGACACAACATTGCCACAGCCTGGAAACAATGATTACTCTAATTCCCTGCCTGCAACAGGAGTTTCGATGGTGGGCAAAGGCTTGTCACCAAAACAAGGGACAGCCATTCTCACTACCCCCAGCCAGGCAGAGCCTAACGATGGATGCATCAGATTATGCCTGGGGGGCACACATGGCAGGAAGAGGCATTCAGGGCACCTGGTCCACAAACCAAAAGCATCTACATATCAATCAAAAAGAGATGCTAGCTGTTCAAAATGCCCTGACAGCCTTCAAGGACCTACTTCATCCAGGACAACTACTGATAAAGACAGACAACACCACGGTCATGTGGTACATAAACAAGCAGGGGGGCACTCATTCTTACCCCCTTTGCAGACTAGCCATGGCTTTATGGAACACAGCATTGACTTACCAAGTTCATCTGCAGGCGCAATTCCTGCCAGGAAAGGAAAATACTCTGGCAGACGAACTAAGCAGAAACCTCATGGATCCCTACGAGTGGCACCTGGATCCACAAGTCTTCAGCATAATAACAAAGAAATGGGGATGCCCGGACATAGATCTATTTGCCTCCCCTCACAACAATCAACTAAAAAGATTCTGCACAAGGACTTATCACAGACAAGCTTGGAAAGTGGACGTCTTATCTTTCAACTGGACAAAACCAATCAGTATATGCCTTTCCTCCACTGCCTCTCCTCCCCATGGTACTCCTAAAGGTCAGACAGGAGAAACCAAAAATGATTCTGATTGCCCCAGACTGGCCATGCCAGTACTGGTATCCGAGCTTAAGGAACTTGTCCCAATGCCCAGCCTGGACCTTACTTCAAAATACATCGTCTACTGTCCCAGCAAAACAATCAGATTCTGCGCAGCCAACTCAGGACCCTAAACCTGGCAGCATGGCAGATAATGTAGCCATACAAACCACACCTCTCAGTAAAGCTGTGATGGATGTCATTTTAGAAGCCAGAAGGCCTAGTACTAGAAAATCCTATGCTGGGAAATGGAAGAGATTTTGTGCTTGGAACCAAGCTCAAGGAACTGATACAGCTGTCCCAAATATTTCTCAGGTTTTGCAATACTTAACTGAGATGCTGGACAAAGGCCTATCTTTTTCATCAATTAAAATCCATGCCTCTGCCATTTCGGCTCATTACAATACAGAGCCACCACTCTTTTCTCATCCTTTATTAAGGCAGTACCTCAGAGGAGCCAAAAACTTAAGGCCTCCAAAGGAGAACGCCAATACCTGCATGGGACCTCAATTATGTCTTGGAAAAACTCACCTTACCTCCTTTTGAACGAGCGGCTACTGTGGATATAAAGTTCTTATCTTGGAAAACAGCTCTGCTCCTTGCAATAACTTCTTCAAGATGAGTTTCAGAGCTACAGGCTCTCATGGCTGTGGAATCCTTTATCATTTTTTATCCGGACAGGGTCTCTCTGAGAACAAACCCTACATTTATCCCTAAGGTGGTATCCAGTGTAGCCCTTAACCAAACTATTCATTTGCCAAACTTTTATCCAAATCCACAGAACATGGGGGAGAAAATTCTGCATTCTTTGGACGTACACAGACAACTCAGATTCTACTTGGACAAAACTAAAGTTTTCAGAAAGACAGAACAATTACTAGTGGCATATGCCACAGCACCACAAGGAAAGGCTATCTCCAAGCAGACTATTTCAAAGTGGATAGGTTACTGCATTCGTTTCTGCTACTCACAGCATGGCAAACCAGTGCCTAAGGGCATTAGGCCACATTCAACCAGAGCTGCAGCCACTTCTGCAGCCTTTCTCAGGGGAGTACCAACCAAAGACATTTTAGAGGCTGCTACTTGGAGTTCTGTGCATACCTTTAGAAAACATTACAATCTACCTCTTTACTCTAAATCCAGGGCAGACTTTGCCACTGCAGTTCTGCAGGGCCTCATAGCCGCTCCTAATGCTGTTTAGCTCCAGCCCCCCAACCATAGCTTTGGGACTCAACCCAAATGTAATGACTGCAACAGTGAAACACGAAGAACATAGTACAGTTGTGTACATTTACCATAAATGTAGATGTTCGAGTGTATTCACTGTTGCAGTCCAGGTTACCCACCTGCCATCTCCCTTATTTTTGCTGAACTTATCTTTACTTCGCTAATCTATACAACCTAGGTGGTGTATTTGCTTATAGATGAAGGTAAAGCTTATTTTGGCACATTTATGTTTTATTTACATAATTTTAGCCTACCCTTTTGGGGGCACCTGACATCTGGGGCAAGAAAAACTGAAGAAAATGGTGTCGGCTACATCTTTTATACCCCTGGCGACCTGACGTCAGGGAAGAGACGACAGCAACCGACGCAGGACCCAAGACTCTGGAATTCTGGCTGACTGAGGGCAACCTGCCAGCAGGATAACCCAAATGTAATGACTGCAACAGTGAATACACTCGAACATCTACATTTATGGTATGTGTACACAACTGTACTTTTTCTTCCCCAACCACTCCAACAGTCTAGAGTATATGCTGCACAAACGTGATGTTCACAGACAGCTCTGATTTTATTTGGATAGAACAAAAAATTTCAGGAAATCAGACCAGCTTTTTGTTTTATTTTCAGATTCCAGGAAAGGTGTGCCAGTGGCTAAAACAACTCTGTCTAAATGGTTATCTGATTGTATCACCTTTGCTTATTCAGCTGCCAATATGCCCTTACAGCATAAAATTAAAGCTCAGTCAACCAGAGCAGATTCTACATCCTCTGCTTTTTCTGCCAGACTTCCTATTTATGACATTTGCGCAGCAGTCACTTGGTCAAAACCTCGTACCTTTATCACTCATTACAAAGTTGACAGGGCCTCCTTTGGATCCACGGTCCTGAGAAATATACTCCCGTGAGCCACCAGAGGTAGATGGTGCTTGGGATGCTACCCATCAGTAAGAATGAACGGTGAGATAGAACAACTTCACATAAAGAGGTTATGTACCTACCATAACGTTCCATGTGAGTTGTTCATCTCGCCTTCATTCTTACCTCCCTCCCTCCTTACCCCCTCCTGGGCTCTCAGAAGACAGAGATGCTAGATTCTTCCTGGTCACTCAACCCTTTTATACTTTCTCTCTTATGGAGTTATAGAATGACATATGGTATTATATGCAGCAAACAAGATCTGAGGTAACTCAAGGTGCATCATGGGATAGGGACTTGGCCTCGAACTACTTGAAATCTTCGAGCTTTGTAGTAGGTGCCGACTCGGAGCCGATTGATCGGCTCCGAACCCATCAGTAAGAATGAAGGCAAGATGATCAACTCACATGGAAAGTTATGGTAAGTACATAACTTCTTTTTTTCTGATCCAGAAACCCCTTTTGTGGCAGTTAGACTACCTAGTGTTTACCGTAAGCTAGAAGGCTTCCCTCCAACACAGAAAGGCTTTGGGGGCTCAAACTTACAAACAGTCGTGGATACAGCAAATCTGTATCTGGACTAAACTAGTTACAGGAAAGGTGGGAAACAAAAGTAAACGCAGGCTTTTAAACCAGAAAATTGAAAGAGATGGAAAAACCTCCCAAACGGCCAATAAACTACAATTTCTGGGCCAGAAATCACTCTTGTGGGTAGATAGGCTACCTAGTGCTTACCAGTAGGAATGTCAGGACTATCCTCAGTCAAAAAAGAGACTCAGGGAATTATTAGATCTTCCATAGCACAGACCTCTGGCCATTCCTCCTGTCCTGGATGTTGTGGATGATGATTTTATGGAATCTAGTCTGACCCCTGACACCATCCCTCCTGTTCCCAGGAAACATGATAGGTATTATAGAGTCCCTGACTCTCTCAAATTTCTTTTCAAAAATCCTACTGCTGACCCAGAGGTCATCTCTCAAGGACCTAAAGGAATCAAAACAACTTCAGCTAAGAATCCCACCCCCTCATATAGGGATTTCCGAGCTTTAGACAGATGGGGTAAAAATGTATACCCCTCTGCTACTCTTGCTATTAGAGCATTAAATTGTCAGTTCCATATGCTGAAATATCAGCAACATACCGTGGAGCTCCTCAAACAAAAAATATCTTCGTTCCCTGCTTGTGCAGAAAATAGAGAGTTACAAGAGTTAATGCATTCTGCAAGTCAAATAACTAAGCACACCTTACAATGAGGTTTTGACGCCCTAGAAGCATCTTGCAGGGCAGCAGTCACTGGTTCTGTCCTTAGGAGGCATGCTTGGCTTAAGGTACAGACCTTGCCAGACCATGTCACAGCCAAATTATTGGATGCACCCCTACAAAAAGACTACTTATTTGGCACCAAGGCAGAAGAGGTCTTAAAAAAAGATGGAAAAAAAAGCTAAATCTATGCAGACAGTTAAAGACTTCCTACAGGTCCAGCCACTGAGGTTCAGTAGGCATTGCCCCTCCAGGCACTTGTCCTTTCCTTCCCCCACCAGGTCAGTGCAGCCCAGACCCAGGGGAAGCAGACCACAGCCCAGGGAATGCAGAGATCTAAGCAATGGAGTTCCTCCTCTTCAAAACCA
This sequence comes from Protopterus annectens, assembly GCF_019279795.1. Taxonomy (NCBI): domain Eukaryota; kingdom Metazoa; phylum Chordata; order Ceratodontiformes; family Protopteridae; genus Protopterus; species Protopterus annectens. Next base: position 431,151,306 of record NC_056730.1, read on the forward strand.
GGTAGTGCAAAGCCACCCCCTTATGGTAAGAGCTCATAATGACTTTACACTTCCACCCCCTCCCTCGGCCCACCTGCTCTTGTCCCTAGGAGGAAACTCTCCTTCCACACAAGCAACTGGGCCACCATTACCAGCAACCGCTGGGTCCTCAACATAGTGTCCCAGGGATACAAATTTTATTTCCACACTCTGCCAACCCCAAAAGGGTTCCCAGATCTTCCTCCAAACCAGTGGGCAGAGGCCAAAAAGCAAGTCCTTTCCCTGCTCTCTATGAGGGCAGTAGAGCATGTTTCTGCAGAACAGATAGGCCAAGGTTTCTACTCCAGACTCTTCCTGGTACCCAGAAAAGAGGGCACATGGTGCCCCATCCTCAATCTATCCATTCTAAACACCTTTTTGGTGATACCAAAATTCAAAATGCTCATCCTACCAGCAGCTTCTACCTATTCTTTCCAAGGATGCTTGATTAGCCACCTTAAACCTAAAACATGCCTACCTACACATCCCAATGAGGGAATCATGCAGGAAATACCTACGTTTCAGGGCAGGATCACTGCACTTTCAGTTCTCTGTGCTTCCCTTTGGCTTATCCACTGCTCCCACAGTTTTCACAAAATGTCTGGCTCCCGCCATTGCTTTTTGCAGATAAAGAATTATTCAAATTTACCCATACTTAGATGACTACCTGATTCAGGCAGGCAGACAGTCAGGAAAAGCTGCTAAAGCACCTGACCTTTGTAAAGGACCTACTGATCTCCCTGGGGTATACTATCAACGAAAAGAAATCCAAACTAGTTTCCACACAAAAAATTGTATTCCTGGGAGCAAGCCAGGACACAGCATCCCAGATGACATTCCTTACTCCAAGAAAACAAGCTTACCTGACAGCCTACTTCTCTCAGCTAGCCACCAGGACCCTGTTATCCGCAAGGAAAATCCTGCAAGCTCTAGGGTTCATGGCTTCTTGCATTCTACTCATTCCATATGCTAGACTGCATATGAGGAAACTACAATGGTACCTAAAAAGCCTTTGGTGTCAGCACGCTCAAGACTTGGAAACTCTTATACCAATGATACCTTGTCTAAGGAAAGATTTTCTTTGGTGGGCAGCAGCATGCTACCACAACAAGGGACTTCCCTTCTCACAACCCCATGCCGCCCAGATCCTCACCACAGATGCATCAGACTATGCCTGGGGTGCACACCTAGATGGCAGGTGCATGTAGGGCCAATGGAGCCCAAATCAAATTCATCAGCACATCAACCAAAAAGAGATGTTAGCTGTTCAGCATGTCCTGACAGCTTTCAAACCTCTGCTATCCCCGGGGCCCCTATTGATCAAAACAGACAACACTACAAGTGATGTGGTATAACAACAAGCAGGGAGGGACTCACTCTTATCCTCTGTGCAGGCTCGCCATGACCCTTTGGCACACAGCCTCAGCCATGCAACTGCACCTGTTCGCACAATTTTTGCCAGGCTTTCCAAATTCTCTGGCAGACAACTTAATCAGAAACCTGCTAGATCCACACGAGTGGCAGGTAGACCAAAGAACCTTCATCCTTGTAAGCCAGAAATGGGGCACCACGAAGGTCATCCTCTTTGCCTCCAACTCCAGTCATCAGCTCAGCAAATCTGCACCAGGGAACCTCACAAGCCTGGAAAGTGGGTGCTCTATCCTTCCAGTGGGTAGACCTCTCGGTCTGTGCATTTCCCCCTCTACCACTCATTTCAAGGGTATTGCTCAAAATAAGGGAGGAAAAACTGAGGGCAGTCCTGATTGCCCCAGACTGGCCAGGCCAGCACTGGTGCCCACTGCTGCGCAGCCCATCACCCCTGCTACCATGGCACCGACCTCATATCCCAACACTCCTGACCCAGAGGAATGGAGAATTCATGCATCCCCAATTGCAGACCCTCAATCTGGCAGCCTGGCTTATTTCCTTACCTCTCCTCAAGCTGCCAGTCTAAGCAAGCAAGTTCTAGATGTGATACACGAGGACAGATGCCCAACACTAGAAAATCTTATGCTGACAAGTGGAACAGGTTTTACACATGGATCCAGGCTAAGGGAGCCGGAACGGCACAGCTCTCCCTACCTCACATTCTGGATTACCTGGCAGACCTCCTACACAGGAGTCTATCCTTCTCTTCTGTTAAAATTCATGCCTCTGCTATCTCTGCTCATTTCTCCGCAGAGCCACCTGTTTTCTCACACCCTCTCATCAAACAGTTCCTGAGAGGGACTAACAGTTTGAGGCCACCCAGAAGAACTCCTACCCCAACTTGGGACCTAACCTTTGTGTTGGAAAAGCTCACCCTGCCCCTCTTTGAACCTGCAGCTTCAGCAGAGTTAACCTTTCTCTCTTGGAAGACAGCCTTGCTTCTGGCCATCACTTCAGCTAGAAGAGTATCAGAGCTACAAGCACGTATGGCTGTAGAGCCCTTCATCATTTTTCCATGCTGACAGGGTCTCCCTCAGGACTAACCCATCCTTCATGCCAAAAGTGGTGTCCAGTGTGGCTCTCAACCAAGCCATTCACTTGCACACCTTTTTCCCTAACCCACAAAACAAGGGGTAAAGGATTCTGCACTCTGTAGATGTGCACAGACAGCTCAGATTCTACCTAGACCAGACTAAATATTTTAGAAAAACTGATCAATTGCTACTCAGCTTTGCTGCAGGAGTAGAGGGCAAGGTCATGTCCAAACAAACAATCTCCAAATGGATAGCACACTGCATCAATTTCTGCTACAAACAGCACAGGAACCCTTCCCCTAAGGGGGTCAGGACACATTCCACCAGAGCAACCTCCACTTCTGCAGCTTTTCTCAGAGGGGTCCCCACCAGGGACATCCTGGAGGCTGCAACATGGACATCTGTTCATACCTTCACCAAGCATTACCACCTGCCTATCTTCTTCAAATCCAGGGCAGGCTTTGCCACCACAGTCTTGCAGGGCATCCGAGCCAGCCCCCAATCTTCTTGACTGGCTCCACTCTTTTCTTCAGCTTTGGGAATCAACCCAAGTGTGATGACTGCAACAGTGAAACAAGAAGAACATAGTACAGTTGTGTACACTTACCATAAATGTAGATGTTCGAGTGTATTCACTGTTGCAGTCCTGGTGGGTTCCCTTCCTCCATCCCCCTTGTCTTTCTCTCTCTCCTTACAAGGAATTTTTGGTATTTACTTTCTACTGGTGGTGTTCTTCCACCATTACCTAGCTCCCTATTGAGGACTCCTGACAGGGCAAGAAAAACTGATGTAATTACGTCGACTGCCTGTTTTTATACCCCTGACGACCTAACATCAGTACTGGAGCAACAGCAACCGAAATACTAAGCCTCTGATATTCGGGCCGACTGAAGGCTACCCTGGCAGGGATAACCCAAGTGTGATGACTGCAACAATGAATACACTTGAACATCTACATTTATGGTAAGTGTACACAACTGTATGTTTCCAACCACCACCCCCCTCCTCCTGATGACCAGGGGATTCTTGAACTAATGGTGTATTTGGTTCTGCTGTTCCTAGGTGGGGACAGTGTCACTGTCTTGTTACTTATCTAGCAAACTTGATCTGAGGATTATGGGTAACAGGAGTCCTGGGAGGGGAGGAGCTCAAGCTCAGGAGCTGTCGCTCACTTTTGCCTGCTCGGATCCAAAACCCATCCATGACGAGTAATGACACTGGATAGCACAGATTCAAAGTTATGGTAAGTACATAACTCTCTTATTTCTTCCCTAAGCCCCACAACAAGAGAGAGAGAATTATTCATTCCTTATCTGTGCTCAGACAACTGAGATGCTACCTAGATAAAAACGAGGGCATCAGAACCTCAGATCAGCTCTTTTTTGACCTTTCCATCCTGGAAAGAGACAAAAACGGTTTGCAAACAGAGAGTTTCCTAAGTGGATGGCACATTGCATTTTTTTCCTATTACTCTCATTATGGAAAGAAGATGAGAGAGATGATGAGAACCAACAGCACAAGAAGTACAGCAGCCAGTTTGGCCTTTCTGATGGTGAGTGAGTGCATAAGCTGTTCCAGTCAATACCTTTTCTGAGGTTTACATACAAGACACTGCTGCCAGAGGAAGGGCCAAGTTTGCAACTACCATTCTGCTAGGCTTATTGCAATCCAACCTTACTGAAAGCACAAAATGTTGAAAGGTCATTTGATATAATGCTCAAATGACTGAATGCTCTTTTTTTTATAGTGTTTGTAGGTATGATTATAACAATTAATGTTTTACTGAAAATGTTGTAGTGCTTTGTGTTTGTGCAACAGTTCACAAGTTTTAATGTCAGGTAATGAGATAGATTTACTGTTTTGCATGTTTGGTGTTGTGTGTGTGTGTGTGTGTGTGTTCTATGTCCTTTTGTCTTGTGTAGTGGTACTGTTGGGGAATGGGTTTTTAGTAACATAATGTGTGGGGGTAGGGTTCAGGTTAGTGCACATGAGTAAGATGGTGCGTGGGGGGGTAAACCCCCCCTTGCACCACCTTGCTTGTGTGCCAACCATAACCTTACACATTACTAAAACACCTTCATAGGTAGGTTCATAGATTAGTACCAAGCTAACTGCCCTTGTGAGCCATTTTAAGCCTAGGCAATTGTCCCTTGTGAGACTCGAACCCTGCACCTTGTGTTTGCTAGGCAAACACCTTAACCATTAGGCCACCCTCCCAACCCTTTCCCTAATAGTACCACTACAAAGACAACACTTGATCTAGGTTTTGTAGTTGTGGGTGTATGATTTTGGGTATTTTTAGCTGGATTTAATTTTTCAGTATTTTGTGGTTTGATATTGTAAGGGTTCGGTGTTTTGTGGTTTCAGTTAAATGAAGTACTGCTTTTTTTTCAACAAAATGTGCTTTCATAATTGCCCACCTCCCTAACCTTCTAAACTATGAGAATAATCCCAGTAGAAAGGAAAACAGTGATCTACACAAAGCACATAGTTCAGCTGTGCAAGGACTTACCATAACAGGTGATTGAGTCTATCACTTTCATAGTAATAGTTCCCTCATATGCAACTGCCATTTCCCCATTCTACCTTCTCCATACTTCAGGCATGGATAGGCTTTGGGAACCCTATTTCTGTATGTCCTTGTTCCAGCGAGTCTGCTTATGTGTTCCTGCTTGGCTAGAAACCTTAGGACCTTGCTTGGGGTTCGATAATGTGTGGATACCATATGGTCATCATGGGCAGTAAAGTTCTAAAATACTAGAGGTGGATGTCAGCTTTGTACAGATAATGTCCTAACATCCCTAAGGGGATGGACATCTGTCTGGCCTGATGGACAAGGGCACTGAGCTGTGGAAGTTGGGCCAGATTGTTTTGGTTTCCAGTTTGTACAAGAAGGATGATAAGCCTTTTTATAGATATGTAAGCAGACAGAAGTAGACAAGTAAAAGTACAAGAAACTGAATAAAACAGGTAGAGGTAGAACAGGATGGTACAAAAGCTGAAATGATCTTCAGTATCCAGAAAATTAGATAAGTGAGATGTAACCATTTTGAGAGCCCATGTTAAGGAGGTTGTTCCCAGTTTTGAATCTTGAAAGGCCGTCTAAAAACTAAAGGTGCAGAAGGAAGTGGTGCCTAATGCAATTATTTCTAGAATTCCTCCAGGACTGGGGGTAGGGTCAAAATCTTCTAATACCACAAACAAGTCTTTTTAATAAATCATGGGAGAAGAGTAGGGTTCCCAAAGATCGGAAAAGGGAGATATAATTCTGCTTCACAAGACTGGAGCTAGACAACACCAGTAGACTAACAATGGATTCACTGCTGGAAAAAGAATTTTAGAATATGTATACATTAGTGTAGCACTAGAGCTAAACAATCATGTATTCACAATAGGTTCGCTTTGCTAGACAAAACTGAACAGAATTCTTTGACTGGGCAGCCAGGAAATTAAATTTAAAGGAAAATCGCAACCACAGACTGAAAAAATAACTGTTTTTATTTCATCATGTGTTTATGTTTCCTACATTTTAACACCACTCTGGAGCTATTTATACTTTTTAAATATTTTTATGTGTAATTCTAGGGTCTTCCCACATGGGGTCCAGCATCTTGCTGATTCTGATGTTTTAGTCTGTCTGCAGGTATCCCCACAATGCAGTGTTTGGCTTTAAAATATTACATCACACAGGTGTCTTAGCATCAGAACTCCTGTCATTTCATTGACTTTGCATGTGTATTCAAACATATTCTGCTTTCTTTCAGTTGGTCAGATTTAATTACCATTTGTTACTTTAGAGTGGCACAAGGGAAAGCATTGTCACCTCACAGCAAGAGATTTCCTGGCTCGATTCTCATCTGGGGTGCCTTTTGTGTAAGTCTGCATATCCTTCCTGTGTTCGTGTGTGGGCTTCCTCCAGGTGCTGTGGTTTCCTCCCACATTCCAAAGACATGCATTAGGTGGTGTGGACACTCTAAATTGACCATAGGTGTGTGTGTGTGTGTGTGTGTGTGTGTGTGTGTGTGTGTGTGTGTGTGTGTGTGTGTGTGTGTGTGTGTGGAAGAACTACCATGGCAGGGCTAACCACCTGGTGGTGTAAAACTTGGCTGTAGATGATTGTCACTGTTGAAGTGACACACTGACCCCATGTACAAAAATGGGGAAAGACAAATTGTAAATGGATGGATAGTTCAATGACTACTTAAAATACAAACTGGGATAATCTCCAAGAACAGTCTAAGTGTCTTCTACTGCACTTTTCTTTTCTAAGTGGCTAATTTTCACTCTTTTGTTGTGCTTAAGTTGTAGTCCTTCAACTCATCCACCTCCCTTTAATCACCTCCCTTTCCTAGCTGTCAAAGTGCCAAAGGTAATTTGAGTTGTTTGCAGCTGTTCACAGCAGGTGACCAGCATACACTGTTGCCTTGCACTAGCCGTGTCTTACTGCAAGTGGTGGGGCACTTATTTTTGCTACACCACACCTTTTCTGTCCTCAAATTTGAATCCATTACTCCATACTAATTTGCGACACATCATTTAATTTACCAAACCTTTCAACTTCATTTCTCAGGAATTCCTGAGAAAGTCAGATCCCTAAATTACATCACAAAGGTTGTAAAACCTAGAATATATTTTAAATATCACTGCGATGCATTTAAAAACTTTTTATCAATATGTATTTTTTGAATAACAGTAATTCAAGATTAATATGTCACATTATTGACTTACAGTAATTACCACTACTTTGCCTGATAAAAAGTTATGAGGGACTAGTTTGAAAATCAGGAGCATTTTGCAAAATCAGGGACATTTTGACATGTCTGGTTTTAGGTAATTTATCTTTTAGTATATTTACTCCATGTAAATTGTCTCTTGTAACTGTAGTACTTATCCAAGTTTTCTGGAATAATGTTTTTATATCAGTAAATCACTGCTAATGCATCAGCTCGGGTTAGTTTTTTTTGTTTTTCGTTTTTTTTCTACACATTTTAAGTTAGTATGCAGGACCCCATTCATGGTTTTAGTGTAAAAAAATTCAAGATAGCAATTCCTAAAAATAATGGTTTCATGGCTATGGTGGAAATATGGCAGAATGATGGATACACCTGTTTGCATATTACTGCAAGTGTCTTGCGGGAAAAAAAAAAACGTGTTAAGGACAATTTTGAAATACTGTTAGTACTGACATAAAAAGTTAGTAAAAAAACAAGTATGTGAATGTACATTTATGTATGTACTGAGGTAAAATAAATCTAAATGTAATGATTCAGTCATGTCATGACTAATCCACCTTTTCTTAATAAACTTTCCAACTTTAGGAAGTATTGGGCAGAAAGAGACCGTTTCAAATTATGTTTGAAACACTTGCTACTCCTAGCATTGTATTTTGACTGTGGAAGCAGTTGCATGAATGCTTTCTGTTTGAAAATAGCAGCAAAACCTATAAACAGGTCAAAGGAAATAAATGCATTAAGCCAAAGGATGCTGAGGTGCATTTTATTTATTTATTTACCCTTTGTTAAACAAGTTAGTTCCACAAGACTTGGGCCACTTTTCAAGGGAGACCTGCGCTGGTATTTATACAACCATCAAGAAATTTGGCCAGTGCACCAGGAAACTTCCCCTCCCCTTTTAATAGATGCCATGGAATCTTTTACATCCACCTGAGCTACCACCAACTCAAGCAGATAACACATTAGTTTAGCATCTCATGTGAAGGACGAACCTCTGGACTGCAGTAGCCTCCCTTATGCTATTCTGTAGTGTCAGCAGTCAATCTGCTTGGTGTGGGAAGAGAACCCACAGCTGCATCAAAGGCAGTTATGCTACCAGTTATTCCTCTGTGATTTTACAGATTATTAAAACAATATTTTGATCCACTGATGGCCTGAACAAAAATTCAGTCTTGCTGTTCAGGTTAGGTTTTCCCTGAATCATTTCAACATACCTTAATTGACCAAGACTACACTCTTAACTGTGGTGGAAAGAAATGCACTTTAACGACTATAGAAGACACAGCTGTATTAAGCCAAGGGTCTTGGGGCCACTAGCTCCCAAAAGCTGTTGGTAATCTACTTTCTATGAGGTGCATGAAGTTTGTGAAGAAACTAATGACATTGTTCCCAACCCGGCCCTCTGACTTTACACTTGAAGGGTTTATGGCAATGGTTGCTACTAAGCCTGTGTCAAAATCCATTTGGGGTTGTGGCCACCAAACCCCCATAAGCTGTGAAGGAGTGGATGTACTGAGATTCATCGTATGCCTTATTGTTTGAGAGATGATTGTTTAAACTGAGCAAATGATGACCAGGTCTATTACTTGCATCCCACCAAGCAGTCACATCCACTCAACACATACCAGACAGTTACAGCCACTTCTGTGTACATAACTCTATCATCTGATTGTAATATGAGGATAGCTACCTAATGCATTTCACATTTGTTCCACACAATCAACTGCCATACATTATAGTATTCCATTTTGTTTCACACAAATTAAAATAGTCTTGCAAAGCCAAAACAATGAGAAAAAACAGAATGATGGCTAGTCATTTTCCTCCAAAGAAACATTCAATAATTATAGCAGCTTTGCTGTACATGTCATATATCAAGTTACATAGTCCATTTTACTTCACAGAAATGCACACTAGTCCTGCAAAGCCAAGTACTGTCTGCTTAAAGTGAAAAAAATGACCAAGTCCGGTATTTTTATCCAGACAACTCCAACCTTCACCCAGCAGTTGTAGCCACTTCTGTTTACAGTTTTATCCTCTGATTGTAATAAAACAGGACGGACATGTAATGCATTTCACCTTTACTTCGCACAGTTTTCACAGGTTAAAGTACTCCCCCAAGTTTCTTTTACACAAATCACAAAGTCACAACAATGAGGAAGATATATATATATATATATATATATATATATATATATATATATATATATATATATATATATATATATATATGAAAACTATTGCTGTAGCACTGCACTTAAAAATCGTTTCTTCCTTTGAAGTGAGTGGATTTTGTTGTGATTCTTTAATTTCTGCTGTTGTTATTGATGGGGTGACTGTCACTTCTGAACCCAGCCTGTACCTATAAACACTATGATTAGTATAAGTAATATTGCAACAGCTTGTAGTAAATGTATTTTTTTATTATTGCTAATTTGAAGTAGCTTATAACTCGTTTTTACTGTGGCACAGTATATGCTACAGGCAGAGGACTTTGGGCTGTAATATACTCCCTCCCAAAAATATTCTGAGATGTTTTTTGTAGACAGTTCCCATCACAACACATAAAGCCTTATCTTGTTGAGTCTCCACTATCAAGCCCACAGGGCGAAACGGGAGCGCTACAGAATCCTGAAAGCCCAAAATCCTGAAGACCAAAATCTAGAAAGTTCAAAATACTGAAAACTCAAAATACCGAAAACACACAGGATACCATCATTTACTATATTTCAGCACAAGTGCGAAACAATCCACAGCCCAAAATTCTGGTTATAGGAGACTCCATTGTGAGACACACTGATGCCCCTTTTACCAGGCTGGATAAGAAGGTTACAGTTAGTTGCCTGTCAGGGGGTAAGATCCGCTAGATCATGAAAGCACTCGGGTCATTTACCTCTAAATACCAGTATGACTCAGTCATAGTCCTTGTTGGCATGAATGACCTGAGACATACCTACCTGGACTGTGAGAAGAGAGACATGATTGAGCTCTCAAAATATATGTCACATACAGGTATAAGCCTAGCATTGAGCAGCAGTCTGCCGTCTCCAAAGATGACCCCACAATACCAACAGGAAATGATTGGCTATAACAGTTGGCTTTGCTACTGGTGTCATTCCAAAGGGGTCCAATACTTGTCAACCCATGAGGACATGGTTGACAGACCACGCTACATTACCAGGGATGGTCTTTGCCTGTCATCCCTAGGCTTTCATATATTGGCCAAAATATTATCCACCCCCTATAATGCCTTTATTAGGTACTGCCAAACAGACAAACCTTCCAGCATAACAAAAGCTACTCAAGACAAGCTAAAGGTGTTACTGATCAGTGCTAGGAGTCTCAAGAAACTGCACTCCCTAGAACCTTTCCTCACCTGAGGAATGCTGACATCCGTGCAGTTAATGAAACACGGTTCAAAGCCATGAAATCACTCTGGCAGTGCGTGGCTATAATACCTTTCAGATGTTACATCCACCCACTGAACATGAGAGAGTAAAAGCTGGAGGTGCCTGTCTACATAAAGGATAAGCACACCTCAAAGGCTGTTCAAACAATTTAGCATGCTTGAGCTATGCCACATCCAACTAACCATGAAAAAAATCTGTTACCATATTCTTGCTAGCTACAGGTCCCCCACCATGAACCAGGAAACCCGTAGATCATATATGAGGTTACTAGAATCACTCACCATCCAGCCCAATACCATACTCATGGATAATTTTAACTACCCCTCCATTAAATGTGAGGCATATGTGACCACTGACATGCAGGCCCAAAGACTTCTTGACTTTATAAAATCAAATGCCCTGTAGCAGCTAGTCTACACTCCCACTAGAGGAATAAATATCCTAGATCTGGTACTCACAAATGTGGGAGAGCACTGCTCCCCCCCCCCCCAAAGTGTGATGCCCTCTCTAGTAAGATCAGATCACAAAGCAAACTCCCTTGAAATAAAGGTAAAACTAGTCCCCCCACCTAAGAACGTCTCTAAAGTAAATTATCCCCTACTAAGGGACAGCATAGCTAGTTTCTGAGCTCCTTCAAATCCACAAAACACAGAAGCCTATGCAGAAGGGTACACAAAAGCCTTGTACAGCCATATATACAACTACATAGAAACGGCAGCACCACACCGAAATAAACCCAGGTTGAACTGCAAAAACAAGCCACCCTGGTGGACCTCTAGTATTAATAGGTTGTAAAACAACACAAAGAAAATCGTGGTGAGAAATAAGAGGAAATGTCTACAACAGAGCAAAAAGTTCCTCATTAGTCTAAACAAGCGAATCAGGAAACTAGTCAAGACTCTGATAGCAGACTTTGAGGTATAAATAGTCTCCAAAACTAAGGCTAACCACAAGACATTTTTCAGTTAGGTCAGCAGTCTTAAGATCAGCACCCAGCAGTGTCAGAATTAGTTGTAAATGGCATCAACTATACTCGGCCAGAAGATACACTAAATCTGCTGGCTGACAAATTCAGCTCAAATTTCACCACCCCATTGCCCCCAGTTCTCCCCCAGGAAATACCCTCCACCACCAATTATCACCAAATAACAGGTTGCCACTTCACTGGGGACTGGTGATATACCAGGTTGCCTCTTAAACAGCTCGAATTAGGACTTTCAGGCCCATTAGGATCTCTATTTAACCACAGCTCCTGGACTGGCTTTGTCCCAATAGGGTGGAGTACAGCAGCAGCAGTCATTCCTCTGCATAAAAGGGGACCATCTACTGACCCAGGAAATTACAGACCCATAAGTTGACTAGTCTTGTATGTTGGGCCATGGAAAGAATAATCATTGACCTGATAAATAATGATATAGGAAGCCTCCAAACACTAGACCTGACCCAGTTTGGCTTTGTCAGGGGCAGGTTATGCTTACTGAATCTGGTGGATTTCTTTGACTAAGGCCATGGATGAGGGTAAAATAGTACATACCATTTACCTCGACCTGGCCAAGGCATTTGACTTAATTCCCCATTCAGGTATTCGAAATAAACTCGCAAAACTGGACATAAATCCGTATGTCAACAGATGGATAACCAATTGGCTTATAGACAGGACACGTGATCAAAGTGGGTGAATCCAGATCCAGCAAGAGGCCATTTACTAGTGGTGTGTCATACGGCTCAGTGCTGGGATGGAATATACTTCTCTGAAGTCAAGACTAACCATGAAAAGAACAGCACCAACTAAAATGAAAAACACAACCACTATGGGTAAAGGAACTAGTAAAAACAATGATGGTTAATACTGAAAAACAATGCATCAAAATAAAAAACATGAACACTAATTAATAATGACATGTCAACTAGAATGCTAGCATAGATTTCAACTTTAAATAACTTGAGATAGAAATGGCATCATTTAGTCCTGGATGTCGCCCAGCATTAACTCTTAGTTGCCACTTTAACTCAAGGAATTCTAAAATAGTGTCATTAGGACCCCCCCTAGGGTCCTGGGTCAAACCTTCTATGACAATGGATTTGAAGGAATGTGTAGGATAAATTTTGATATGTCTGAAAAGCGTATTTCGTTCATCCTTCTACATGATGTCATAACCATGTTGATAAACACGATATCTGAAGTGCCTGATGGTCTTACCTGTATAAAAACAGGTACTGTCATTACAGACTGCGGCATATACCACCCTTTTAACTGTCACAACTGAATTTCTTTTGTAACTTAATCATTCCATATCCATGTATGAAAACTTCTGCACCTTCCAACATCACTTTACATTGGGTGCAGTGTCCACATTTACTCATGTTACCTTTGTTGGAACTCCCTAAACTCCTTTCAGTCATAGTTTTTAAACAAGCCTTCTTCTTGTATGCTATGTTTGGCCTTTCACCTAATTTACTGGCAACCTCCGGTCATGTTTGAAAATAGACCAAAATTTTTCAATGACAAATTTAATTTCCCTGAAATGTCCATTGTAAGGCAAAACCAAAGCTTTGTTGTAATCAACATTACCTTTGTCATGTACATACTGACTAATTTTAGGTGTACTAGTGAACCCCAAAAGGGGCTTGTAAAACCACCCTGTCTCTTTCTCTTCTCTTCATCAAATATTTCATTTAAGAAATCTTGGGGGGGTAACCTCTTCTATGGAACATGTCAAATAATTTAGTGCAGTCGACCAAAAACTGGACATCTTTACTCACCATCCTGGCAAGTCTCACATATTGCCCCTTAACAATGGATTTTTTCTGATGAGTGGGATGCCAGCTTTGGAAATGCAAATAAGAGTTGGAATGAGAGGGTTTCCTATACAAGTTGGACTCACATTTCTTGTCAACCCTATTCTTAGTCAAGGTTACATCTAAGAAGTTGACTTGCTCTAGATCCACAGTCATGGTGAACTTCAAGAAATCAGTGGAGGAGTTGAGAGATTGGAGAAATGTATCCAACCTGTCAACTGAGTCCACCCAAAAAATTATGTCGTCATCTGTAAAGCGTCTATACAGACACCAACAATCCTTTAATTCTGACGTGAATAACACATTGGTTTCCCAAAAAGCCATGACTACATTGGCAAATGTTGGTGTGCATGCAGCGCCCATGGCAACACCATTGATCTGTCTAAATAATTACCCTTCAGAACTGATGAAATTGTTCTTGAGGACAATTTCCATGAGTGAACTCAAAGTGACACTTTTGTCATTCCCTATCTCAGTGTGTAAAGCCAAATATTCATAAAACCAATCTATCCCTCTTTTATGTGGGATAGTGGTGTACAAGTTTTTAACATCAATATACACAAAAACTAAGTCATTGTTGTACAATCCATCCGTCACCCCATTCAAAAAGTCCCAGAAATCTTCAGTAATGGAGAATACTCAATAAAGATGTTCTTTAACGCTTGGTCGATGTACCTGGCTATAAAAATGTCTTTGATCTCTTAGCATCAATAATGGGTCTCAAGGGAGGTTCAACCAAAGATTTATGAATCTTTGGGAGACCAAAAATTGTGGGAGTGCTAGAATGTTGCACTTTCATATGCTGTAAGTCACTAAGGGTGATTTGGCCGTTGAGAAACAAATCTTCTAGGGCCAAATCAACCCTGTGAATGGCCACATTCATTTCATTTAAAGAAATGTCCTCGTAGTCGGCTGACAACAATAATGAAAGGATTTTGTTGATATAATCATCCTTACTCATGACTACAAGGCCACCTCCCTTGTCCGATTTCATTATTCGCAGGGAGGTGTCTGACCTAATATCCTTGAGTAATGTGGCTTCATCATTGGAAAAATTAAAGTGAATAGGAATGGGACATCTCACTATCTTCCTGATTTCTTCTTCACATAAAGTTTCAAAAATAGCAACTATGGGATGCAAAGGAGGATTGTGCATGCTGGGTCTCCTGTTATTCTGATTCAGTACACTGTCTACACCTGAGTTACCAAACAAAAGACCAAAATTCAATTTCCTGGAAAATAATTTAAGTTGTAATAAAATCTGATCTGTTCAGGCCCTTTGAATGGGAACAAAAGTTAGGCCTTTCTGAAATAACTCAGCCCAGCTACTAGAAATCTCACGGTGACTGTAGTTATATATGTGAAAATCACCTAATGAGTTAGATACAACTGAATATGCTGGTTGAGAATTAAATGCCAATTGTTCTGTCTCCTCGAGTCCATGTATCTCCCCATCCCCTTGTTCCCACTCCAACCTTGTTGGTAGTGGTTGGAGCTGTGGTTGGGGGGACCGTGTTGTCTGTAACCATTGTTGTTGTTTTTGTTGCCCCCCCCACCGGTTCATTAACCTTTCTGATCTCTTCAGGGGTCTTGAAGTCAAGACTAATGTGGAAGGCCTCTAGATAACAAAGTTTGCTGACGACTACAAGCTGGGGATAATCATTGAATCCCCAACAATGTAGATATCCTTCAGGAGGGTCTAGATCAGACATATGATTGCTGCTAGAACCATGGCCCAAAACTGAATGTGAAAAAATGCATTATAATACCCTTTAGGAAGGCAAATATTCTTGCCAATGACAACATCAGTAGCACACCCCTAAGAGTAGATCCAGAGGTAAGAGAAATAGGTACACATGTAGATAGTAGCCTTAACTTTGACCACCAATGACCACCACATGTTCACAGTGGTGAGGAAGTCATTCTATATGGCACAACTTATGAGTAATGGTATGACATCCAGATCCATGGAAGTTGTAGTCCCGCTGTCCTCAGCCCTCATTTGACCAATAATAGAGTATAATGCTCCATTTGATGTGTATTTGACTAGGCATAGCAACTGGAGTCACCTCAAAGGTTCTTCACAAAAAAAATGGAGGATGTAAACAACATGTCCTGTACAGATAAACTAAAAATCTATCCCTTTATTCTGTCTTCTGCTGACTACTAAGAGATGACCTATGACTGCTCTAGAAGGAAAGTCACAAATCCAACCATCATCAATGGATGGATAATCGCAAATTCACACCTGGAGTTGTGCCTATGTTCCTTATAGATAGGGGCAATCTTTAAGATACTCAAGGCATAGGCACAAACCCACACCATTCTCTTGCCCCTAGGGGCCATATAATAGGTAAAATCGAGTTATATTGGCTAGACTTGTAAGGGCTCTTGTTTTTGTAGTAGTCTCCTATGAACACATATTGTATGCTTTGAACAGTTGTCTGTCTCTGTGACCTATCAAAAATAGTAATGAGGCATTCCAGAGTGACAGAACTGGAACTGCTGCAGCAACCCCCACCTCCTCCCAGTAAATGTCTTTGTCAAGGTTTTCCCCAGCAAAGGAATTCAAAATAAGTTAGCTTGGCTGCCCATGTTACTGAACATAGCCAAAGGCTCACAATAACCTGATTGTGTTAGAGGTTAAGTGCCAGGGAGTTAAGAAGGCAGGTAGTGTTGTTGAGCTGTGTGCATGTGTGCATGAGGGTGGCTGCATGTCGAGTGTGTGTGTGTGTGTGTGTGTGTGTGTGTGTGTGTGTATGTGTCTGCAAAATCTTTGAGAAAATTGTCTATCTTCAACTCGCAGAATGTATAATTAGATACCAGCTAATCTTACAAAAACATGGCTTATGGTTAAGGAGGATCTTAGCCAGAACCATCTGGTCTCTGAGTGATGAAATTCTCATGGCAAAGGACAAAGGCATTTTCTCTGATACAGACCCCACCAGAACCTTTGACTTACTTAGTCACTCTTCTCTTATAATCTACCTTTCAGAACTAGACATTAGCCCTGATACCACCCCTTGGTTCTAAAGTTATCTGGCTAACCTCCATTTCTCACTGAATTGTAACTCCTTTACCTCTCTCTCCTCTTCACTACTCAAATGTGTACCTCACAGATGTATTCTTGCCACTCTTTTGTTCTCTACAAACTGTAGTAAACTTCCATTAGATGTTCCTTACCACTTTCTCTTCTTTGCAGATGAGAAGGTCCTCTACTGCCCCAGCACTTCCCAAGTACCTTGCTTCATGATCTATAATCTGACTCCATTCACCTCCTTGAGTGGATTACAACTAAAAGTCTCATACTAAATGCATCTAAAACTAAAACAATGTTTTTTTACTACAAAACAAACATTCATCAGATAGAATTCTTTAACGGTCTATGATCACAGCAGCCATTTGTTAGAGCAAGTCTCTTCTCAAGTATCTCTGTCTCTGCTTAGACCTCTTCACTCAACTTTCGCCTGCATCTTAATAATACACACAAAAATGAATCCCCTACTTTTCTGGGCACAAAAATATCCCCTTTCCTCACACAGTCCACTAGGTATGCAACAGGGAAAGGAATCGCATCACTTAAGTCTACTTTGACTCTTCTCCACTGTAACTCAAACACCAAGATCTTTTGCTCTTTTTTCACACCTCTTATTTATTCTGCTCTAATTTCTCAGATGTTTCTGAAACTTTTTTTTTACATATTGGAAATTAATAAATTGGATTTACTATGTATCCAAAGCACTACTATATAACTGTACTGTTTTTGCTGTCATAAATGTGTTGTTGTACTCATCTGTTTTGTGTGTCTGGTCAGTTTTCAACCTCGAGCTGAGACTGAAGGTAGTCAGAAATAAGCAATGCTCTACTCCAATAAACAAATTCAAATAAATAAATACATGACTGTTAACTTACCTGAAGACCCTTGCTAGCATTAACCTGGGTCACAACAAAAACAATTACAAAGACTATAACTCATTCAGAAATATTGAACAAAGTGCAGTGTAAGAAGCAACATACACAAACGTTAGCATTACACTTATTCCAGCAAAATATCAGCAAAAGAAAATTGGCAAAAGATTCATTACAGCTAATTAGACCAATGAAATAACCTGTGGCAGACACTGGTTTATGCAAACATTGTTAACAGTAATCCAATCCACCCCCCCAACACTCAAGTTAGTGATTATGGCAAATGATTAACATGCTTGATAGATTGCATTGGCACACAATAGGGCATGGAAGTGATAATGGGTGTGTGAATGCACAGTGGAAAATAAGTTCATAGATTTACAAAGTTAAGAATAACAGAAATCCAGTGCCTAGACTGTTAGCATACTTGATGAGAAATGCAATTATACCAGTTGATATTTTGTGATTAAAACAGCATCAGTCATTAGTGTTACTTCTGTGCTTTGTATAAAGACGGTGTAGACTTGGCAGTGCCACTTAATTGCAAATTATTTTGTTACAATATAGGTTCATAGGTTCATACTAGGCTATCTGCCCTAGGGCATTTATAAGCCTAGCCAGAGTGTGTTTGGCTTTCGCCACCCATTTTAAATGAATTTTGCTATGCCCTTTTTCGAGGTTAGTATACTGTGCCTCTGTCTAACAGTGACACAGAAGTGATACCTGGGGCAAACCTACGATCTCCCATCCACTCATCAAGATTCCTCTTGAAGAGAGTCAATGAGGGACTCTGCCTAACCTGGACTGGGATTTTATTCCAGAGTGAAGGGAGCCCCTGGGTTATGAATCTGTCCCTCCAGCATGTCCTATTTATTTCAGTGCTGAGGTTCAAGTCTCTCGAGCGTAGCTCGATGGGATTTGGATTTTCTGAGGTGCAGCATGTCCATTAATTCCGGGTTGGACATGGCTTTATACATCAGGCACAGATCGACTCTGAGCAGGTGGTATGCCACTGAGTAGAGCTGAAGTTTCTTTAACCGGGCAGCATATGGCATCTGTTTGAGCCCTTTGATCCTCTTGGTGAGGTACTTTTGGGGTCTTTCCAGTTGCTGCAGGTGTCTGGTAAGGTACATCCCAAAAGGGGCATTGTACTCAATTATGGGCCTGATGAGGGATGAGTAAAGAGGCACGATGACCTCCCCTGATCTAGATGTGAATCCCTTCATGATTAGGTGGGCTATATAAAATGTTTTTCTAACCACTTTGGCCACGTGGTTGTCAAATGAGAGATTGCTATCAACTTGGGTCCCCAGGTCCCTAATTACTTCTTCTGTACTTAATGGATTACCACCTATGTGGTAATTTGTGGGCACTTTGTTTTTGCCAAAGGGGATGACTATACACTTTTTGGCGTTTAGCTTGAGGCCATGGCTCTGGCACCAGTTGTCTGTTTCTATGAAGCCCTTTTGGAGGAAGCTTGTGTCGGCTGGAGAGTCGATTATGGCGCCCAGTTTGCAGTCATCTGTGAACTTGGTCAGCCACAGTCCTTCCGTGTTGGCCTGTACCTCCAAGAAATATATACCGAACAAGAGAGGTCCCAGGACTGAGCCTTGTGGGACGCCACTTGTAACTGGTTTGGAGTCTGACATGGCTCCAGCAATTCTAACCATGTGGGTTCTGTCCTTGAGCCAGTTTGCAACCCATCTAGTGACATAGGGGTTTATATTTAAGCTGGTGATCTTATCTATAATGCCCGAGTGGGGTATTGTATCAAAGGCTTTTGTGAGGTCCAGGTAGGCTGTGTGGACCACCTTCCCCTCGTCAATGGCCTTGGTGACTGTTTCAAAGAAATCGACCAGGTTTAAGAGGCAGGATCTGCCCTTAACAAAGCCGAACTGGGTAGGATCCAGTGTCTGTAGGTCCCCAATATCTTTATTTATGAGGTCCATGATGATCCTTTTCATAGCTTTGCAGACCAAGCTAGTCAGGCTTATGGGTTGATAGTTTCCAGGATCCGTTGAGGCACCACCTTTGTGGAGAGGGACCACTGTTGTTGTACGCCACTCTTTGGGTACATATCCTGTAGTAAGGCTGAGATTGAACAGTAGTTTTATGTTTGGGTTTATCTCTTCTTGGAGTTCATGTAGGACGCAGCCCTGGACACCGTCTGGTCCCATTGATGATGTGTTTTTTGCTTTGGAGAGGGCGGCTCTTACCTGAGCATCTGAGATGTCAGGGGGGCAGCACTCTGCTGGGATAGATATTTGCCCTTTTGGTGGGGAGGGGGGGAGAAGTTTGCGCTGAACCTGTCGGCTAGGATGTTGGCAGTGTCTGTGGGTTTGATGTATTTTTTGTCATTTTGGACTAATTCTGAGCATATCTCGGAATTCTCACCCAGGTTCCTAACATAACTAAAGAAAGCCTTGTGATTATCCTTAGTGTCCTGTGCAATTTTTCTCTCGAAGCTGGCCTTAGACGATTTTATGAGTGCCCGTAGTTTTTTGCTAATACTGATCAGAGATGCCTTCCCTTTTTGGGATTTTGCTCTATCATGTAGTAGCTTCCTCCTTCTATTGTATAGTTTGTTTATGGCTGGGGTCCACCAGACAGGATGCCTGCCTTTGGAGGATTGGGTCTTGGTTTTATTTGGGATTGCATGATCCATGCATTCCTGAAGGTGTTCATAGAATGCATTTATAAAGGATTCTGCGGTCTGGGCCGTATTTTCCACAGGCTCGGGGGCTTTGAAGGATTCCACCTCGGTTTTGAGGAGTGTGAAATTTACTTTAGAGAAGTTTTTCACTGTGGATTTCTGGGCAGGGGGTGGGGTCGGGATGTGAATATCCAGTGAGATTAGTTTATGGTCTGATCTTACCAGTGAGGGATACACTTCTGGTCTGGAGCATAGAGTCCCCATGTTGGTGATGATCAGGTCCAGTATGTTTTTCCCTCTTGTGGGAGTGGTAACAAGTTGTTCCATAGCATTTGAGTTTATAAATTCTAGGAACCTTTGGGCTAGGGTGTCGGAGCTAGAGTAATGCTCCCAGTCTATGTTTGGGTAGTTGAAGTCACCCAATATAATGGTGTTTGGAGAGACCTTCATATTTTCCAGTGTTCTCAGGAAGGCCGTGTGGGGTTCCTGGGTTTGGTAGGGTGGTCTGTAGCAGGCTATAAACTGGAAGGCAGTTTTACCCACTGTTAGTTGCACATGGATAGTCTCTGATGCTTCGTGCTGTGCCACCAACCTGGAGGTGTGGGTATCTTTGACGAATATTGATACTCTCCCTCCATTTGTGGTTCGGTCCAAGTTTTGGGGCCGAAAAGCATGGTATGAGGTATAACCTGGTAGTGCTGGGGTGCTCTCAGGAGCCTTGAACCAGGTTTCTGTTACTGCACAGATATCGATGTTCTCCATGCTAAGGAGAGTTTCGAGTGCGTGCATCTTGAGGTTTAGACTTTTGGCATTGAGTAGCATTACTCTTAGTTTCTTATCCCTTGTGATACCTATGGAGGTGGGTTTGTCTTTTGAGCCTTGCCTAAAAATGGCACTAGGGGAGAAGCAAGAGCCTTTGCCAATATCCGAAAGCTCAGGGGTGACAGATGCAAGCCATCCCTAGCGAAGTATGTACTGAATATGTAAGGTATGTACTGAATATGTAAGGTATACCCTTAACTCTAAGGAATAACTAATGCCTTAGGGCCACCAGTCACTGTAGCCATTCAGATTTGTAGAAACACTTTAAGAAAAGTAAGAAATGTTAAGAGTAGATTACAAAAAAATGGGAAATGCATCTTGACCTTATCAGTACCAATATTTTAGATGCCAGAAAAAAAAATGAAAATCAACATTATGGTTAACCACATCTTTTCAGTGAAACACCAGTCAGACAATAATGGTGAGCTATCAGGTTGGCAGTACATGGGAGTTTATCTTGAAGACACAACAGCAGAAGTACCCAGAGCTGTATTTAGGTGAAATGGTACCCTAGCCAAAGGTTTCCAAACAACCCAACCTGGCTCTTAGTTCCCCAGCACACAGCCTCCCCACACACCCCAATTACAGCTTCCGCATATTATCCAGAGTACTTTTTATACCTTTTCTGAAACTTCTGTGTGGCTCATCAGCTTTTTCCTGCATCCTTTTAACAAAACCTACTTGGACCAGACAGCACTGTAATAACTGAAGACAGTAATAGAGTTTTGCTGACGTCTTGTGGAAGTCTCTATTAAGACATTTTACTGTTTACCTTAAAATGTTGATCCAGTGCAGAATTGCAATATGTACTGCAGAGACACAAGTATCTTTATTCACATCTGCTTTTGTAATTCATACTTCTCATAAAGTTATGACTAGTGATACCTGCAAGCACAGACAGCAGCCTGCAGTTATGAGTTGAATGGCAATGTACAACTATTGCCATCCAAGCAGCCCAAAGATGCTGTTTTCTGGCAAGATTTTGACTTCCCTGTGGGAGATCATCCGACTAACTTTATAAGTTTACAAGCATGTGTTTTGCTTTCTTCTCTTACATGGTCTGCTGCTGTTTTTTGTCAGGTTTGAAACCCTGATTATACCAGTACTGCCTCTTCTATTCCTTCTCTTGCTATTAATGTCAAGGGTCAGCTAAGGATATCTGCAATTTAATCATAAGGGAACCTCTTGTCCTTGATATTTGAAAGTCCTGGTTCTAAATCACCTCTTTGAATAAAAACTGTTATGTTCTACAAATTGTTTTCTTTTTAATTGTGCACACTGACTCTACATTCACAATGCCTGGCAAAGACAGAGTGGTAAGCTGTCTTTCAAGTGCCATGGGAAAAAAACAGTTGGCCCTCCTTGACCAAAATGGCTTTTGATTAAAGGATTTCACAAAGATTGTGTTATGAAATAGTGCAACAGTATACATAATACAAATATTAATAATCTCCCTTATTCCTGTTTGCTATTCACATTGAAAAAGCAATGTTAAATTGACTGACCATTTGTATCCGATGCATCTCTTAAAAAATCCATTTACCTTCTTTGGTACTCTGTAAAATCTTACAGTAAATTAAACTAAATGTCCTGTGTTTAGATGGCTGCATACTTACTAAGAATGGTCTTTGAATTTTTAATCAGAACTTTTATGGTTGTCTACATCAATCTCGTTATATAGTAATAACTTTTTACACAGTATAATATTTGTCTTACTGCCACACAGTGGTTTTCACAAGATCAGAAGGTCAATATAATACAATAAAATGTCTCTAAATTCAAGAAAAATACAAGAATAAATAAAAGTGTACAGTTTATTTATACAAAAAGGAAGATATTACAGGAAAGGTTTAAATATATATACAACATAATCAAAAATAAGATTGCCTTACACGTTAGATATTTTCAGCCTACAATGCATATTGCAGGTAAGAGCAAATACATATATACCAGAGTGGAAGGTCAAAGTGATTATTCTAAAAGCAGAGTGTAGTGATTAAGTCTACAGGGTTGCAGTTAGAAAAGTTGAGCAGGGGGGAGAGGGAGTTATAGGATCTGCATTGACAGGTCTATGCTACAAGGGAGAGAAACAGTTACTGGGGAGTCATAGAGAGAGTGGGGATAGGGGTATGTAGTTATCAAAGTTGGAAATAATTCGGAGTGAGATGTAGCATGTGGTGCCTATATACCTTTGTGCAGTACAAGAGTATATAATTTAATCAGTAGTCTGTCTCATAGCTTAATTATCAAATCAAAGTCCTTTTATGTAAAAATGTAAATATCTTCTCTACACATTGATACCAAGCCTGTTGTTCCAGTGACTTTCTTAGAGCATACCTCTCAACCACTTAGTGTAATAAATCTGGACAAAGCCTAAAACAGTGGGGGGGACAAACACCCCAAAATAGGGACAGATTTTAAATATTGCTCTTATAAACTTAGAAGGTTGCTACAATAACAAGATTTGTGTTGGCATGCATTTTCTGAAGGAAATGAAGTCTGAAACTCAAATGTCTATATCATTTTTAGTGACTTCAGTACTCAGTGATTTGTCAGAAAGCCACAGATTTTATGAAGAACAGACCATAAATATGAGCCAGAAATCTGGGCATTCTGTGAAAATCTGGACAAGTTGAGAGGTATGCCTTAGAGTGATATTTAACAATTGTCTTTGATCTTTGGACCATTGTCCTTTCATTAGTTTTGACTTTGTCTAGAATTCTTGAGCAAAAAAATTGAAATTTATGAGGTCTGATCCCCTCAGCTTCCATTTGTCTACTGTGTGACTCTCAGAAGTTACTTAACCAGCCTTTAATCTTGGGCCACCTTGGAAACAGTCTTGTACGTTGCAGATTTCACCCAATTAGTAAACGACTAAAATAAAGCAGATAGAGAAATATGAACACAGAGTAAATTGTCCAAACATGATACCAGTTACCTAGCACAGTGGTAGGGGTCAAGTTGTGATTTAAGAGTTCCAAAATTCGGATTTGGAATAGCCTAACAGCTGACTGGAGTTAAAAAAAACAGCAGCTCCATAATAACATTCTTTTCTGAAACCAGAAGAAGATTGCTTTTGTACTCATACTGTCAAATTAACTACAAGTTTAAATATGTGAGGAAGCTGACAGGAAAGTAAAAACACACATTATGATAGGGGTTAAGGAACCCATGTTATGCATGTTATTGCCTGCATCCATATATTTCCTGCAAACGTTTTTGTTCAGAATCAGGGCAAGGATGAAAATGATCACGGACAAAGGCCCAAAATAAGACTTTTAAAGTCCTAACACTCCACTTTGGAAGCTAGTAGGAAAGAAAGGACTTGTGTTAATCTGGGTTCTCTGAAGAATAACAAGTTTGTAAATGTGGTGTGCATCACTATCTGTCACTGTTTTGTCACGATGTCACACATTTTATGGGATATAGGACAACATTTTGAGGCAAAATAAATGTTCTTGAAACTGAGAGAACAGATAAAAGGTATGATTTGATATTTTGCAGATAAACACCAACAATAAAAACAATTAATTATATTGATATCTTCACTTTCTGACATGGTAGTGGAATGGTGTCCAACATGCTGTGTTCTGATGTAGATAACTTCATTATTACATTCCTACACCCTAATCATTAACAGGAGGGAGAATCCACTTATTTGTGCAGTAAAAGTAACCAGGATCTCTCAGGTAGGGTACAGAGGAGGATGCTAATGATTTATAAAATAAATTGTATGGATGCTGAAAATGATAATCCATTAATAATAAATTGTTTTAAATGTTTACATTTCATTACAGAACAGTATCTTTACAGACTGAATGAAAAACTTTTCAACTAAAGGTGTGTGTGTGTGTGTGTGTGTGTGTGTGTGTGTGTGTGTGTGTGTGTGTGTGTGTGTGTCTGTGTGTGTGTGTGTGTGTGTGCCTGTGTGTGTGTGTGTCTGTGTCTGTGTGTGTGAATTTGTGATGGAGGGGCATGCTCCTGATTGTTCTTCTCATGTATGAGGAGCCATATTGTACATCCCCTTAGTCTTAAAAACAAAAATAACAACCACTGAATTCTTAATTAAGCTAAAACAATACCAAGCAAAAAAACAATGCTGAATTGTAACATGACAAATACTCCTGTATAGCCATAAGGCTCATCTTTGTTTAATACACAAATGTAAAAATCCCCACTCTTTCCACCATTTCACCAACATTCTCATCTCCCACTCCCATATAACCCCCTTCCATTTTCATTCTAATGTAGCAGCTCCTATACTATAAAACTCTTCCACTGTTCATTCTCTGTGTGTCACACTGTTCCATAGCTATCTTACAAAACAGCCCTAAAATCTAACTCTCCATAAACCTTGTGTATATCTCTGCATGAGAGAAACTGTAATTACCACCATGTAAAACGCTACAACACTTCCAAGTACAACATCACTGAATATCACATCCATTTGCTACAGCAATTGTATATATGGTATCATAAATTGCTGATTTATACTAAGCAGTTCTGTTTTCCTTAGAAGCTGTCATCTAAAACCTTATCTTAATACCTATAATTATTATAAATTCTGCTACCATTGTACCTTTGTTGCATGTAATGAAATACTGCAGCATATATTATGATGTTATGTAGTCCAATCTTTCCTTCATTCTTATCCGTGGGTTCGGAGACGAATCTCTGCTCTGACTTGGCCATACTCTAGCTCGAAGTCTTCAATTGGCTCGTGGCTTAGAGGTATCCCATCATGCAACAGGTCGATTCCCCAGATCTCGTTTGCCGCTCGTTACGCTCAGACGTGGTCTCGCTTTTGGCTGTGGCTAAGTATACTGTTTATAAACTTTTGACTTTTTGTTGCTCAAAAAAGCTATTTTCATAGCTCTGTGTGTGTGGTAGTGGTGTTATACTGCCTTTGTTTTGCTTCTCTTGCTGTTTTTGTGGCCTTTTTGTTGGCCGTTTTGGTATCCCATTCATTTCCTTTCTTCCCATGGGCTAGGCCCATTTCAGTTAGAGGACCTAGTCCTCCCCATTGTTTCCGTGTGGTCTTTGGTTTGGTGCTCCATTGTGTTAGTGTTGTCGTGTCTGGCTAGTGGTGCTAGCCTGCCTTTGTTTCCCCAGGCTAGGCCCGTTTAAGTTAGAGGACCTAGTCCTCCCTGTAGTCTTTTTCCCACCGGTTACTAGGCCGTTTTTAGTTAGAGGCTCTAGTCTCCCACGCGGGGTTTAGTTAGGTCCAGTGTATGTACGTATTGCTTTGTACCAGTGTGTGTTCTCCTTTATTCAGCATGTCCAAGGATTCTAAGGAACACAGGCCTTCGGGCTTTAAAAAGTGTGTTGAATGCAACAGTAAAATGTCTTTAACTGATGGGCACTCCGTGTGCGTGTACTGCTTGGGAGCTATTCACTTCCAAGAGTCCTGCTTGTTTTGTCATTCCTTCAGTCCCTGTGTTCTACAGGAGAGGAAGAACAAGCTCATTTTGAAAGGACTGCTTAAACACTCCTTTGAGGAAGACTTGGCTAAGCTTTCCAGTGCCTTATCCTCTCCAGCTAAAAAGGACAAAAAGACTTCTAAAAAGCACTCTCTGGCTCCGTCTGTTTCTTTGGAGCCGTCAGAGAAAGTTGCTAGAACAGCTTCTCCTTCTTCGGTTCCATTGCCTTCAGTGCCGACAGAAGGTAGTGTCTTGACTAAGTCCGTATTGGCTCACAACCTTTCAAAACCGGTCACGGATATTTTGGTTCGGAGCCTGTCTCCAGTTATTCGACCGGTTTCTCCTTCACGAAAGTCCCCCTCTCTAGGGAGATCCACATCTCCAACTATATCCTCCAGGTCCTTGAGGACCCTTTCCGATGAGGACGTTGATAGAGTGGTGAAGAAACTGCTTCAGTCATCGGTGTTGGCCAAATTGATTTCGGCTCCGACCCGGTCAGCTCTGGAGCCTATGGCCGCTTCATCCTTGGTTGTTCTTCCTCTGAGCCTTTCTCGGCCTTCGGAGTCAGAGTTGTCGGTTCTGTCGGGTGCCTTTAGGTCGGTTCCAGTAGTCTTGCCTGGCCTCTCAGTTCCAATTTCTGCTCCAACCCCGTCTTCTCTGTCTATGGGGTTGAGGGTCCATGGTTCTCCGGTCGGACCCGAGGGGGAGGGCTCGGATCGATCTTCATCGGTTCTGAGCCTTCCTCTCGGTGCTTCGGCTCGAGTGAGCTTGGACCCGATATCTGCTTCGGACCTCGGCGCAGAGGGCTACTACTGTATCCTCTACAGTTAGTCGGCCTTCGGAGCCAGGGGGGATCAGCCTTCGAGGTTATGAGGAGCGTGCTGGCCAGGTCATCAGCTGCATCCTACGGCACCAATACTCTGCCCCTTCCGGCACCGGTGTAAGTTTCTGATCACTCTATCCCTGGACAGCGGAAACCCAAAGCCTCAGGATACCTCCATGAGTGGTCCCCAACTTTCTGACGTCTCCCCAGAGTTTTTGCCCTGAGGAACCCACCAGAAAGAGATTGTGTAAAAGGAAACACCTCGACTCCCCGGATGAGTCTCTCACGTCGGACACCGACCTCGAGGAGTCAAAGGGGTCCCCCAAGTCGTCTTCTGAAGATATCTCTTTTTCAGATATCCTTGAGATCTTGATGCAGAGAGGCAGCTGGCCCTCCAAATCCCCTTCTGATAAGGAGTCGGTGTTCCTGAAGGCTTTCGGGTCTCAACCCTCCGCCTCTTGGGTTTCTCCCCCTTTCGATGAGCTACTAGATCTTGTCTGTTGAAAGGTGTGGGAAACTCCTGACACTGTGGAACCGGTCCCTAGGAGACCCAATAAGTTTTTGTCCACCCCCACTGACAAGGAATATCTAACAAAAGACATTCCAGTATATGCCATGGTGGTGGCAGCAGCCACCAAGAAGGAACTTGCTGAAATTTCGTCTACCGTCCATCTGCCTAACAAGGAGTTCCAGGCTATGGACAGGTATGGGAAGCGTGTGTTTACCTCAGCGGCCTTTACACTGCGGTCGCTGAACTACTTGACGCATTTTACAAGGCTCCAGAGAGATCTCCTAAAAGAGCTAGGAGATTCTCTACAGGGTAACATTTCTGATGCCGTGGCACAGAAGGTCAATGCACAGATGTCTACCCTAAATTCCCTTACCAGCTCCTCCATGAGGCTGATCTCATACGCAGCCAACGGAGCGAGTAGGGCAGCGGGTTCCAGAATCTCTCTTAGGAGACACTCCTGGATGCGCCTGTGCAATTTCGCGGAGGCCTTCAAGTCTATGTTCACCAACTTTGACAGTTCATCGTTGTTCGGAACTAAGGTGAAGGGACACTCTCACTGGGTGTGAGCAGGAAGGAAAACCCCTTTCTGCTGTGGGAGTCCATTTTTCCATGCCTTCTAGACCTTACCCCAAGGGCCAGAAGGGTGGGAAAAGGTCGTTCAAGAAGTCGCAGAGGTTTTTTCAGGACACACAAAGTGATTCCCCCTCCAGAGACAGGGGAAGGGGTGGAAATTCAGGCAGATGCCGCCCTAGAGGCTAAGGAGGCCCGCGTAACCAGGGGGGGGGGCCGTGATTATTTTCGTGGTTCTCCCTACCAGCGCTCCTGAAGGGAGGCCTGACTGTGCATCTCTGGAGCCGGTCGGGGGTCGCATTTTTTTATTCTCAGAAGCCTGGCAAGACATCACCCAAGATGAGTGGGTATTAAAGATAATTTCCAGAGGTTATCATATTCCCTTCTCTTCTCCTCTCCTGCCAACCAAGAGAATCCCAGATGTTCTACCCAGTCACAGGGATTCCGCAACTTTAGAAATAAAAAAGTTGCTTTCAAAGAGAGCCATCCAGCTTGCCCCGCAGACCAAGTAGGATTAGGGACTTACTCCTGATTCTTTTTGGTGCCGAAAAGAACAGGGGACCTGAGACCCATCTTGGATCTCAGCCGATTGAATCTTCATGTACAAAGGTCCAAGTTCCGCATGGTCACCTTACAGTCAATACTCCCTCTGTTAGGGAAAGATGTATGGATGTGCTCCATCAACTGCAAAGATGCTTACTACCATATCAAGATGGACAGGGCATCGAGAAGTCATCTACGCTTCCTGCTGGGAGCCAGTCATTTTCAGATTCGCACTCTGCCCTTTGGTCTAACCACAGCCCCCAGGGTGTTCACCAAATGCATGGCAGTGGTAACGGCTCACTTGAGACATCAGGGATTCCAAGTGTTTCCGTACCTGGACGACTGGCATCTTTCTGCCACCACCAGGCATCTACTGTTACAGACCAGGGACACCACCATTACACTGTGCCAAAGGTTAGGAATTACTCTAAATTGGAAAAAATCTGCCTTGTTGCCCTCGCAGCATATGACTTTTATCGGTGCCGAACTAGATATGGTGCTCATGAGGGCCTTCTTACCAGAAGAGAGAATTCAGGCTCTACAACAGCAGGTCTATGCCTTACTACCATTGAGGAAGGTCAAGGCTAAAGTGCTCCTCAAGTTATTAGGGACCATGGCTGCTACGATCATGCTAGTTCCCCTTGCCAGACTACACATGAGGGTTCTTCAGTGGCTGCTTTTCGCCCAATTGTCACTACAGCATCTTCCACTCTCCCATTCTATTCTGATTACGGACACATGCAGGCAGGATCTACGCTGGTGGCTTTAGGCCAGCAATCTCAATGAGGGCAAGCCTTTTGTCCCATCTTCACCAGTTGCCAGGGTGACCACGGATGCCTCCCAGATCGGGTGGGGGGGCATTATCTCTGCAGGACAGTCCAAGGCACATGTCAGGATCACAAGACTCATTTGCATATCAGTGTCTTGGAGATGAGAGCAGTGCTATTAGCATTGCAAGCACTTTAGAGCTTTCTCCCACTAGGGACAATTGCAGTGCATTCAGACAACATGTCAGTGGTATGGTATCTGAACTAACCGGGAGGAACCAAGTCATACCCCTTTGCAGAGAGGCACTTTGAGTTTGGCAGTGGGCAGTGTCTTCCCAATGCTTTCTAGATGCAACGCATATACCAGGGAAGTCCAACGTGATTGCCGACAAGCTAAGCAGAGCTATCCTAATGCCTCATGAGTGGTCCCTGAACAATTATGTTGCGGAGAAGATATTCCACAGATGGGGTCAGCCTTGCTGCGATCTCTTTGCCAGCCCCCTCAATGCCAAATGCAGCAGCTACTTCACCTTTATCCCCCGGAGGGGGAGACACCCAGAGACGCTCTGGTTCACGATTGGCCCTCTAGTCTTCTCTATGCCTTTCCACCATTACCTCTGATATCAAAGGTCATTCAGAAAGCACAGTCTTTGGGAAGCAAGATGATCCTCATTGCCCCACACTGGCCTCGTCAGATTTGGTTTTCCTTCCTTCAACCCTATCTAATGGACAAGCCCTGGATTCTGGACCCAGCTCCAGATCTGCTGACTCATATGTCAGGACAGTTCCATCCCTCCATCCAGACCCTCAAGTTGACAGCTTGGCTGCTCCAGTTCCGTCCTTAGTCAGGCTTCATGATTTTTCCCCAGAAGTGGTCCATATTCTATCATCTTCCCACAAGCCTTCTTCCAGTAAGTGGAAGAGATTTTCTATTTGGGCCCATGAGAGACATATTGATCCTTATACAGCGCCAATTTCTGCAATATTAGAATTTCTTTCTCAACTGTTCAGTCAGGGGTCAGATGCAACAACCATTAAAGTGCAACTGGCACGATTTCTACCTTTCACGTTGCTAATAAGCCCAACCTTGTGGCTCATAGGCTTTGTAGAGCTTTTCTGAAAGGGACATTGTTACTCCGACCTCCAGTCTGTGATCCAGTAATGCCATGGGACCTCAATTTTGTATTACAGAAGCTCACCTCAACTGCCTTTGAGCCCGCAGCTACGTGTAACATTAAATTCTTGTCATGGAAGACAGTATTCTTGGTAGCCATAACTTCAGCTAGGCGGGTCTCTGAACTCCAAACATTATCGATTAAGCCACCTTATTTGGTGTTTCACAAATATAGGGTCTCCTTAAGAACCAATCCTTCCTTTGTTCCAAAGGTTGCCTCTGTTGTCAGTATTAACCAATCCATTGAGTTGCCTGTGTTTTTTCCTGAATTCTGTAACAAGGCAGAATTTAAGTTTCATCAGCTAGATGTTCATAGACAATTGCGTTTCTATTTACATAGGACAAAAGATTTCAGGAAATCAGATCAAATGTTTGTCACGTTTTCAGACACTAGACTTGGGGTTCCTGTTTCTAAGGTAACCTTGTCTCGCTGGATCTCCGATTGCATCTCATTTATTTATGCTTCCAATGGCAAAGAATTACCCTTTAAAGTGAAGGCTCATTCTACACAATCTGTGGCTACCTCAACTGTGTTTCAGGCTAGGATGTCTATGGTTGATATTTGTGCTGCAGCAACATGGGCTTCACCTCATACCTTTATTAGTCACTACAAATTAGATCTGGTCTCTAGAGGCAAATCTTCCTTTGGTTCCACAGTGGTCGAGTATTTTTCACTGAGCCACCCAAGATCAAGGTGCTAGGGACGCTGTCCCACAGGTAAGAATGAAGGCGAGATTGGACTACATAACATCAAGAAGTTATGTACTCACCATAACATTTGATGTATGTAGTCCATCTCGCCTTACATTCTTACTAACCCACCCTCCTACCCCCTCCTGGAGGACTTGGAGGTATAGTCTCTAGGTGTCAGTAGTCCTTTCTGTTGGGGTTGTTCTTCTCACTGTGTGTGTGTGTGTGTGTGTGTGTGTGTGTGTGTGTGTGTGTGTGTGTGTGTGTGTGCGCGCGCGCTTGCAGCAAACAAGATCTGGGGAATAGACCTGTTGCATGATGGGATACCTCTTAGCCAAGAGCCAATTGAAGACTTTGAGCTAGAATAGGGCCGAGTCAGAGCCGAGGTTCGGCTCCGAACCCATGGGTAAGAAAGTAAGGCGAGATGGACTACATGCATTGATCATTATGGTGAGTACATAATTTCTTGTTTTGCACTGTACATCCAATTTTTCTTTACTCTGTTTGTATTATATTGTGTAGTGTATGTGGAGCTTTTCTCCTCAGAATCCCACTAAGTGATCTGTTGGACCATAAGAAAAATCAGCAAAGAACAAATGAAAATACATACACAAATAAACACATGAAAAATGTGTGATGCTTGGTTAAAAATGCATTAGTGTTCTTACCTGACTAACATTCCTGCTTGGACAGTTACAATCCCTTTACCTAAAAAGTGCTGTTTGTGCTCTCTGTAAATAGGACAACAATAACAAAGGAAGGTCACGCAAGGTGCAAGCTGGCGGCTACATTTGGTTCTTTTCTTTTGCAGCGTCTGCAGCTGATGCTGCCATTGCACTCTGTGCAAAGTTTCCTGATGGTACCAGCTGCCAGTCATGGCCAACAAGTAAAGTTTTACACCTGCTTGCAGAGAGGAAGTGTAAAGTCAGGACTTGGACCTCCTAGTACACACTGTACAGTTTTATTTCCTAATCTCATTTGCAGTTCCATAACATCACAGCAATGAATTTGCTGCTGCTGCCCTGCTCGTTTTACCCCCCATCTTCAACAAAAGGTCAGGTTAGTGTCAGTGTCTCAGTCACCCTCCCCAAGTAAAAATGTGTTGGAGGACCAGCTTTATTGCAGTAAAACACAGTAAAGTTCCATGATAAATATGTTTATATTTAATGCTGTAAACATGTTTTCATTGTTTTGTAACTGTTAATTGCAGTCGATCTGTGTACCTTCAAGGAGTGGCAGTTAGCTTTGGCACTTACAAATAGCATCTTTCTGATGTGTGAAGTTGTGGAACTGCAAAACATTTATGACGGATAATGGTTCCAGGACCAGCCCATCTACCCAATTAAAGTAAGATAAAAAAATAATAATGATAATACATAAATAATGAAATACATAAATCAATAATTATTGTACTCAGTTGAAATGATCGTTTATAAAACACTATGATGATCTTCATGTTTCACTATTGCAGTCATCATATTCGGTTTATCTGCTTGCAGTAGCCCTCAGTCGGCCTGATTATCAAAGTCTTGGGTCCTGCGTTGGTTGCTGTCTCATCTTCCATGACATCAGGTAGTCAGGGGTATAAAGCATGCAGCTGACGCCATTACATCAGTCTTTCTTGCCGTGCGGTGCCTGAAGCAGGAGCGGTTTGCAAGTGCCGGTCAGCCGACTCCTGAAGTTTTCGTTTTACAGTTTCAGAACCGAAGTCTTCAACTAAAGCTAAGTACCCCATTGAGTACCCCATTGAGGAAACTTTTTCTTGCTCTAAACCGATGTCAGTAAAAGTCAATATTTGTATTACTTGTGGAAAGCAAATACCTCATAAAGATTTTCATTCGTACTGTATTCCTTGCCTAGGCCCTGACCACGACATACCTCGCTGTCGGTTTTGTGCCTTATTTAAGCAACAAACTATTCATTGTCAGTATATTTTCCCTTCTAAATATTTTGGAACTCGGTTCATTTATCCAGATACGTCTTCGGTAAGCCATCCGACTACCAACATTCCGAAAAAACGCAAAGATAAAGACAGAGACAGGGCACCTAGGTCCAAAGCTGCTGACGATGCTTCTCCTAAGCCAGTCACCAGTTCACTGGTACTCAGTGAGGTGCTTTCGCAGCCCCTGATACCCGCCACTACAGATTCACAGGCCTCTACTGAGACCCATTCGGAGTTGGGTATGCCGCAAGATGCTTCAACTGGGGAACCTGCAGATGTCTCTACCTTGGATGGGTCTGGAGCCACTGTGCAGGCACCAGCTTCTGAGGGTGTATTTAGGCCTACTGACTTGCATATTAAACCATCACCATCTTCTTCTTCAAGACCTAAAACTCGAACCATGCCTAGAAATCTGACGCCCAGACCGCATGGTCAGGCCTCTATGCCTAAAAAACAAATGATAAGAATGGCTGAAGACCTTATTACTTTAATCAGGAGAAGCCAACCTTCTCCCTCTAAGAGACCTAGGACTGAATTTGCTTATGATACTTCTGACCAGGATTCTGAAATTTCTGTTTCCTCTGATGACCAGGATTTACCCTTATCTGCTTATGAGGATTCTGATGCAGAGGACTCTATTCCCTCTGCTTCCCCCCCCAGAGGATTTCTCTTTTGGTGAAACCTTGCATACTCTTAGGGAGCATTTTCGTTGGAAAAGCCAGGATTATTCTGATTCTAAAAAGAGGCTTAGGGATTTCTTACTCCTGCTCCAGCACAGGCCTTTAGCTGTCCCTCTTGTACTAGACATTCCTTTTCGGAATCTAGCTTGGCCCCTGACTCTTTACCTCATGCTCCCAGAAAACCTGATAGATATTACAGGGTTCCTGACTCTCAAAAGTTCCTTTTTAAAAATCCTACTGCAGATCCTGAGACCATTCCACAGGGACCCAGGGCATTAAGGCTACTACTGCCAAAAATCCTACCCCCTCTGATAGAGACTCCAGGGCACTGGATAGATGGGGTAAGAAGGTATTCACTTCTGCAACTTTGGTCATTAAGGCCTTAAATTGCCAGTTTCATATGTTAAAGTATCAGCAGCATATTATTGGATTGCTTAAACAGAAAATGATGTTGATTCCTGATTGTGCTGTAAACAAGAATTTACAGGATTTAATGCATTCTGCTGAACAAGTTGGAAAACATACTTTGCAATGTGGTTTTGATTCTCTAGAGGCATCTTGCAGGACTGCTGTCACTGGGTCTGTACTTAGAAGGCATGATTGGCTTAAGGAGCAATCCTTGCCAGATCATGTTAAAGCTAAATTGCTGAAAGCTCCCTTAAATCAGGACCGCCTGTTTGGCAACAAAGCAGAAGTTGTTCTTAAAAAGATGGAGGAAAAAGCTAAATCTATGCAAACTGTTAAAGATTTCCTACAAGTACAGCCTCCAATATTTAGCAGGCATTGGCCCTCTAAGAATTGGTCCTTTCCTGCCTCTTCCAGGCCTACTCAGTCCAAACCCAGAACCAGCAGAACACCCAGGCTTCAGTCCCAGGGTACGCACAGGACGAAACAGTGGGGGGCTCTCCCACTTTCAAATCAGGGAGTGGTAAGACCCCCTATGGTA
Source organism: Protopterus annectens (assembly GCF_019279795.1). NCBI lineage: Eukaryota > Metazoa > Chordata > Ceratodontiformes > Protopteridae > Protopterus > Protopterus annectens. The sequence goes on from NC_056730.1 coordinate 431,186,178, forward strand.
AACTGTCTCAATTACTTCATTTTAAAACTTCCAAGCACTTCTCAACTGACTGCTCCTTTAGGGGGAAAGATTGCTCTGCAGGCAAAAAACTGGGAACTCATTACCCAGGACAAATGGGTTTTAAATATAGTTTCCCAAGGATACAGATTTCACTTCCACACGTTACCAACCCCAAACGGTTGGCCAGATCTACCCCCAGTTCAGTGGGCGGAGGCTCAAAAGCAAGTACTCTCTCTCTTAAGTATAAAGGCTATTCAGACTGTACTAGAAGAGGAAAAGGGACAATGTTTCTAATCAAGACTTTTCCTGGTACCCAGAAAAGGTTACTCATGGCATCCTATCCTGGACCTTTCTACCTTAAACACCTTTTTGGTGATTCCAAAATTCAAGATGCTAACTCTTCACCAGTTACTTCCTATGCTAGGCAAGGATGCCTGGTTGGCAACACTGGATTTAAAGGAAGCCTACCTGCACATCCCAGTCAGGGAATCTTGCAGAAGATACCTACGCTTCAAAGCAGGCTACGTGCTCATCAGTTCTTTGCACTGCCCTTTGGCTTATCTACTCCACTCAGGGTATTCACAAAGTGCCTAGCTCCAGTCATTGCATTTTGCAGGCAAAGAAATATTCAAATATAGCCATACCTGGACGATTGTCTAATTCAGGCAGAAAGCCAGGGCATACTTCTGAATTATTTGGCATTTGTACAAAAGGTGTTAACTTGTCTGGGGTACACCATAAACGAAAATAAATCACATCTGGTACCCAGTCAACAAATTATATTCCTGGGAGCAAGCTTGAACACAACTTCCCAGATGGCTTTCCTCACGCCAGAGAAACAAATTCATTTGACAACTTACTTCAAACTAGTGACCACAAAAACCCTGCTATCTGCAAGGAAAATACTGCAAGCCTTGGGGTTCATGGCCTCGTGCATTCTACTAATTCCATATGCAAGACTGCATATGAGGAAACTTCAATGGTATCTAAAAAGTCTATGGTGTCAACATTCTCAGGATCTAGAAGCAATGATTCCTATTATACCTTGCCTACGGTTAGAATTCCTTTGGTGGGCAGAAGCCTGCCACCAAAACAAGGGACTATCATTCACTCTACCCCCTGCCCCCCAAACCCTAACAAAAGATGCATCAGACTATGCATGGGGGGGGCTCACCTGGCAGGGGAGTGCAGCCAAGGCAAATAGAACCCAAGTCAAATGGACCTGCATATCAATCAAAAAGAAATGTTAGCTGTGCAGAATGCTCTGACAGCCTTCAAGGACCACATTCTTCCAGCACAATTAATGGTAAAGACAGACAGCACCACTGTTATGTAGTACATAAACATGCAGGGGGGTACCCATTCTTACCCCCCCTCTGCAGACTAGCCAGAGCAAGGGCATGTATTAGAGATACTACTCTCTGTAATATTAAGTAAAAAGAGAGACTCGCTGCTTCTCAGTAATCAGCACTTCCTATGACTGCTAATCCATTCTTTGTTGAAACAGCAGTAACATTTGCTATAGTAAATGGTTATGTGTATTTCTTGCTTAGAAATTAGCAGTTGCTATAAGTGGTAAGACTCTCCACCTTGCAACTGTAGTAACTTTTTATAGTGATTGATATTATTGATAGCAAGATCTTAGCCCTTGTAGCAACCATTAATTTCTGGGCACACTTCTTTCATGGTACTAGTGAAGTAATTTTTTTCATTGCGAAGTATTACCCATTGCTGGGAAATTTGTTCTTTCAGCATTAAAAAAAAAAGCAGTACAGTAAATACATTTGAGATAATAAGTTGCAGTAGAAAGCATTTCTGGCATGTAACTGTACTTAATAACTGACTGCAGCCACAAATTATTTACAAGAAAACCAGAATATTTAGGAATAGCAGGGCAGTAACACATGCAGAAATTAATAAGCTCAACAACCAACCAGAAACACACTATTTCCAAAGGAACTCTAGCCCATAAGTAAAGCAGTTCTCAAAGCAGGTAATGGAGGGGAAAAAAACAGACAAAAGTAACATGCAGGGTAAAAATGGGAATACTCTCTCCTTTTCCCAACAGCGCCATGCCTCTGTAACTTTTATTGCAGAAATGTGGAGAAGTCAGGAACATCATTTAAATGGTGGCATGCAGGTTTTTTAAACGTTAAAGAGCAGGAAGATGATATCCAAAAAGGGGAAACATTTAAAGACTACACCAGTGTGATGGATGACAGAGTTTTCACAAACTATGACATTTGATAAATTAACAGTTTTTCAGTTTGTCTGCGTTTTGTGGAGGCTTGGAAGCAGGAACTCCTTACAGTTCTGCATCTAAAAAGGGAAAATGTCAATGAGGATTTCAGTTAGAGCATGGCGGTATGCACACATCACATCTTAAAAGTTGATTGCCACCCCATTTATGCCACTATAGTCATGTCTCTCAAGGTATTTACAAATGATAATGAGTTGCATGAAAAATAAAATAAAGGCAAGAGTTCACTTGAATGATAGGTAGGGATAAAAGACAGTTAATCACGTCACTCTTTAGAAATCATACAGTTTGAAAACATTTGACACCAACATGTGTAGCATTAATGGCTGAAGCCTTAGTTACAGGTTATACTGAACAGTTGAGGAATTAAGGGCTAATTTTCTTTCTGTCTGTTTCTCTCTCTGGATGGCTAACTTGCTTACTGGCCCTTCATCAAAATAACACTGGGTGGAAACTGAAATAATCTAAAAAGGTTCCTATAACATCTGTTTTACTTTTAATGCACCAGTAAAACAAAAGAAGGATGGCACTTTTTTTTTTAATTTCTCCAAGTCTTTTGGAGTTCTATTACCATGATGGGAATGGACCTCATTCCTAAGTCACAGTATGTATGTTATGTTGTCCATCTCGCCTTCGTTCTTGCTGTTTGGGTTCTGAGCCGATCCTCGGCTCCGACTCGCATGTATACTATAGCTCGAGAGCTTTTACTGGCTAGCCCCTATCCCAGCATGCCTAGCGGTAGTTACCCAAATCTCATTTGCCACTTGCAGCGTCGAGATTGCGGATACTGGCTCAGGCTAAGTGTTTTTTCTATTTGTTATTCTTATTGAAGTAAATTTCCTTATTATCTTTCTAACTAATTATTAACATCTGTCCTTCATTCTTATACCTTCCCTATCCTGTTCGAGTGACTTGCGTTTGTTGGAGACTAACCGTTTTTCTCTTTGTCCCTTTTCCTTCTTCTAGACCTGTTTAACTTAGAGGGTTATTCGCTTTTTCTTGCCTTCTTTAACTTTGAATGAGTTCCTGTTTAAGTTAGAGGCTCTCCTTTGGTGGGGAGTTTGCCGTTTAAGTTAGAGGCTCTCCCCCCTTCTCTGCTTTCCTGTCTGTTAACAAAAAAAAAAAAAGATATTTTTGTCTGTTATTGGATAGCTATCTTATCAGTAGTTTATAGCCTTACACATAGTGCTGTTCTGTATTATGTCCAAAGATACTGCCAAGGATTTGAAACCTTCAGGTTTCAAAAAGTGCGATTCGTGCTGCCAAAAGATGTCCCTTAACAGATGGGCACACGAGTTGCGTATATTGTTTAGGACCTGTTCACCTGCAGGATTCATGCTCTATCTGCCATGCTTTTAGTTCACGAGTCCTGCAGGAGAGAAGAAACAAATTAATCTTGAGAGGTTTACTGAAGAGCTCCTTTGATGCTGCTATGTAGGGGACTCAGCCAGCAAAAAAAATCGGACAGAGTCAAGCCTTCATCCTCTTCTGTTCCAAGTTCAGACCTGTCTGAAGAGAAGGGCAAGCCACAAGCTAAGTTGGACCCGACTTTCGATTCTGACAAGACACTTTCACCTACGGCTCCATCTGTGTTTTCGGAGCCAGTAAGGTCCCACAAGCGTTCCAGGTCTCCTGCCTTGGAACCGGTGTGGTCTGCTCCACAGTCTCAATTATTAAAATCTGTGGTGGGCAGTCACCGGTCTTCAACCCATTCCTCTCAGTCATCCAGGAGCCTCTCGGATGATGATGTGGAGAAGGTGATAAAGAGGCTTCTTAGGACACCAGCATTAGCCAAAATACTTTTGGGCCCATCCCAGACGGAAATGGTGCCGACAGCCCAAACAACACCTGTCTCAATTCCTCCTCCAACTCCTCTGAGTTCGGAGACGGAGTATATGGAAGTCGTAGTAGTGGAACTGTCAGTTCCAGTAACCTCCTCCCGGTCTTTCGGTTCCAACTACCACTCCAATCTCCTTGATACCCCCTTCTGTCTAGGGATCTGGGAGCTGACGCTCCCTCGTCAGCTCCAAGGGGGGAGCAGCATCAGACCCTTGTCCAACCCTACTCTCCCTCTCGGAGCTTCGGCGCAGGTCAGCTCGGCTCCTACATCGGTCTCAGAGCCATCGCCCTCGGTTCAGAGGAAGTCTCCTGCTTCTTCGGAGCCAGAGATTCTTTCAGGTTGGGACCGCAATGCCTTCAAGGTGATGAGGAGCATGCTGTCTGCTGAGACAGCTCCACCCTTGGCTCCATTGGCTCCTTTGCCATCAGTGCCGGTGTCCGCCTCTGAACCTCCCCTCTGCCCCAAGCGTAGGGAACCCATGCTCCAGGATGCCCCATTGGGTGATCCCACCTCTTCCGAAACCTCCCCTGAGCATCCCTCGGAGGAGTTCCCTCGGAAGAGGACTTGCAAGAGGAAGCATGTGGACTCCCTTGACATCAGGCACAGACTTGGATGACTCAGAAGGGTCCCCACAGTCCCCCTCTGAAGAGGTCTTTTTTTCAGACATCTTAGAAATCCTTAGAGGGGTGACTGGAAGTCCCTTGCCCCTTCTGAAGATGAGTCAGTGTACCTGGATGCATTTGGTTCCCAACCCTCCACCTTTTGGGTATCTCCACCTTTCGACCCACTATTGCACGTAGTGAGTCGGAAGGCTTAGAGCTCTCCAGACACAATGCAACCAGTTCCGCAGAGGCCCAATAAAATCATTACAGCCCCTGAAGACAGGCTTTTCTTATCTAAAGGTGTTCCCTTTGATCCTATGGTGGTGGCAGCAGCCACCAAGAAGGAAACTTCATCTGTCCATCCGCCTAATAAAGAGTCTCATACGATGGACAGATATGGGAAGCGGACATTTACACTCAGGTCGCTGAACTATTTGTCCCACTTTACAAGGCTTCAAAGGGATCTCCTCAAAGAGTTAAGAGATACCTTACAGGATCCTACAGCTGCGGCATCCTCGAACAAGGCGGCTTTTCAGCTTGCGACCTTGACTTCAGTGGTTAACTCCTCCATGCGGCTGATTTCTTACGCGGCCGATGGGGCGAGCAGGGCAGCAGGCACAGGGGGGTAGCCTTACGCAGACACTCCTGGATGTGCCTTTGTCATTTTGCAGAGCCCTTCAAGTCTTCCTTTACCAGTGCCCCCTTTGACAGCTCATCCTTGTTCGGGCCTCAGGTAAAAGAGACTCTTCACAGGTGTGAACAGGATGACAAAACTCTCTCTGCTGTGGGAGTACGTTTTTCTGCACCATCTAGGCCCTATCCTAAAGGCTGGGAAAATGTGGTTCCAGAAATCCCAGGGAGCTTCGCCTGACACATGTGGATGTTTTTCCCCCAGGGGCAGAGGGGGAAATAACGGAAGATGCTGACCTCACGGCAGGGAGGGGGACCGCAGAATCAAGGCAACAGAGATACCTTCGCTGGTAGGCCCTTCCAGCGCTCCTGAAGGGAGGCCCGGATGTCCGACTCTGGAGACAGTCAGGCGGAGATTATCCTTGTATCCAAAAGCCTGGCAGACAATCACAGAAGATACATGGCTACTCTCGATAATATCCGGAGGTTACAATATCCCCTTCTCCCAACTTCCCCTTTCAAAAAGGCAACACTGTATTCCAGATGTTCCACCCAGTCTTTGGGATCAAGCAAACCTAGAGGTTCAAAGGTTGCTAAGAAAAAGAGTCATCCAGGAAGTTCCCGCAGACCAAATCGGATCCGGAACTTACTCGAGGTTCTTTTTAGTTCCAAAGAAAACAGGGGACTGGAGACCCATTTTGGATCTCAGCAGGCTGAATAAGTCAGTCAAGAAAACAAAGTTCCGGATGGTAACACTGCAGTCCATTCTTCCCTTTCTGGGACAGGCAATTGGAAGTGCTCTATCGATCTCCAGGATGCGTACTACTACATAAAAATGGACAGACGGTCAAGGAGATATCACACTTCTGGCTAGGAGCCAGTCACTATCAATTCAGAGCTCTGCCCTTTGATCTCACCACAGCCCCCAGGGTGTTCACCAAATGCATGGCAGTAGCGGCTCACCAGAGGCGTCAAGGATTCCAAGTGTTTCCATATCTAGACGACTGGCTCCTTACTGCCACCACCGAGCATCAACTAATCAGGGCAAGGAAATCCACAATTCGCTCTTGTTCTCAGCTTGGGATCACCATAAACTATGAAAAATCTGCCTTGTTGCCATGTCAATATATTACTTTTATAGGGGCAGATTTCAACACAAGGGCCATGATAGCAAAGCTGCCTCAAGAAAGATGATCCGTCACCAAGTTGTCATGCTGTTCACACAAAAGAGAATTCAAACAAGATTTGTTCTCAAGATCCTGGGTTCTATGGCGGCGGCAATCACTCTGGTCCCTATGGCTCACTTCCACATGAAAATTGTACAGTGGCTTCTATTTGCACAGTGGTCATTCCAGGATTTACCCATGTCACATCAGATTCTGATCACGGAATCCTGCAAAAGGGATCTGGAGTGGTGGCTTCACTCCCCTATGGCGACAATAGGCAGGCCGTTTCTACCCCCTAAACCTGTAGCCACAGTGACCACGGACACTTCCCAGATTGGGGGGGGGGCATTATCTGGGACAGACTGTTCAAGGGATTTGGCAGGAACACGAGTACCACTTGCACATCAATGTCCTGGAGATGAGAGCAGTGTTCCTGGCGTTGCAAGCACTTCAGGACTCTCTACCTACAAGGACTATAGCAATTCAGATGGACAATATGCCAGCAGTATGGTACATCAACAAACAGGGTGGAATCAGGTCTTATCCCTTGTGTCGAGAGGCTCTACGAGTTTGGCAATGGGCGATGTCTTCCCCACGCTTTCTGGTTGCAACGCACATCCCAGGAAAAATCCAGCGTGATAGCGGACAAGCTCAGCTGGGCTATCCTCATGCCCCACGAGTGGTCCCTGAAGCAGGAAGTTGCGGACTTGATTTTTCGCAAATGAGGCCAGCCATGCTGCAATTTGTTTGCCTCTCCCCTCAGCAACAAATGCAGCAGCTACTTTGCCCTAATCCCACCACTGGGACAGTCACCCAGGTATGCAGTTGTTCACAATTGACCCCTGGGACTGCTTTACGCCATTCTATCTTTTCCCCTGATCCCCAAGGTTCTTCAGAAAGCACAGTCGTTGGGTTGCAAGTTAATCCTCATTGCCTCTTACTAGCCTAATCAGATATGGTTCCCATTCCTTTGGCCTCACATGCAAGGGGAGCCTTGGATCTTGGACCCAGTAACAGATCTATTCAGGCATCAGTCAGGGGCTCTCCATCCTTCCATTCAAACTCTGAAGCTCACAGCCTGGTTTCTCCACTTCCGGTCTTAGCCAGGCTTCCCGATGTTTCTCCAGCATTTCAACACATTTTGATTTCCTCCCATAAGCCCACTACTTGGAGACTTTATGCTAGTAAATGGAAGAGGGTCTCTTGTTGGGCAGGCAAAAATCAGGTTGATCGCTTTACTGCTCCCATTTCAAAGATTCTTGAATTTCTTGCTGAAACTTTTGACTTGAGGAGCAGCTGCAGCTACTATCTGAGTTCAGTTAGCTGCCATTTCTAATTTCCATATGGGAGAAATGTGTCCCAGTATCATGTCCCATAGGTTATGCAAGGCATTACTAAGAGGTACTACCAAGACCTCCAATAAGAGAACCCCCCCCGGGATCTAAATTTAGTTTTAGATGCTCTGATTCGTTCTCCCTTTGAACCGTCTGCTTCTTGTCTGCTCAAATTTCTGACTTGGAAGACCCTTTTCTTGGATGCAGTTACCTCAGCTAGAAGGGTTTCAGAATTGCAGGCCTTATCTATTCGTCCCCCGTACTTGATTTTCCATAAAGATCGGGTTTCTCTCTGAACCAACCCCTCCTCCTTACCCAAGGTGTGTTCTGACTGCAGTTTGAATCAGTCAGTAGAGCTTCCTGTGTTCTTCCCCAATCATGGCAACAAGGCATAGTATAAGCTTCATCAATTGGACGTTCATAGACAGTTATATTTCCATTTACACAGGACCAAGGACTTTAGAAAATCTAACCAATTGTTCATATCCTTTATGGACAATAAAAAAGGTTGTGCAGTCTCAAAGGTAACTTTATCAAAGTGGCTTTCAGACACTATAAAACATGTCTACTTCTTCTTCTTTCGGCTTTTTCCCAGTTAGGGGTCGTCACAGCAGATCACCTGTCCGCTCATGATTGGCAGTGGTGTTTTACAGTGTTGAGTTGCCAGCCCAACCTTCCACAGAAGGCACACACATGCACACACTCATGCCTAGGGCCAATTTAGAGTGTCCAATCCACCTACAGCATGTCTTTGGGATGTGGGAGGAAACCGGAATACCCGGAGGAAACCAACGCGACCACAGGGAGGACATGCAGACTCCGCACAGAAGGCACCCCAGCCGAGGATCGAACCGGAGAACCTCTTGCTGTGAGGCGGCAATGCTAACCACTGCACCACCGTGGCCGCCCCACTGTAAAACATGTCTATGAGTTGCGTAAATAAAAACATCCAGGAAAAATTAAAGGGCACTCAACAAGGGCCTTGGCTACCTCTGTTGCCTTTCAAGCCAGACTGCCTTTGGATTAGATCTGTGCAGCAGCTACATGGGTTAATCCTCATACCTTTATCACTCATTACAAAGTAGATGTGACTTCCCGGAACAGGGCATCCTGTGGTTCCACGGTCCTGAAGAGTTTTTTTTCAGTGAGCAACCCAGGAATCAGGTACTGGGGATGCTGTCCCAAACAGCAAGAATGAAGGCGAGATATGGACAACATAACATAAAGACTTTATGTACTCACCATAACGTTCCATGTTTATTGTTCTTGATCTCTCCTTCCTTCTTGCGTCCCACCCTCCTTCCCCCTTCCTGGAAGATCGAGAGGAATCCCTTGTTTTATTGGTTATACTGGCTGGGTTTCCTTTATACCATACCTTATGGTTAGTCTCAGTCTACTCCTGTTACTCTTGTGGAGGGGTTACACCTTTATATATAGGTGTCATCTGATATGTAAAGTAGAGTATATCTCTTGTCTGTTTCTATGGTCTAGTATTGGGTTATCACAAACAAGATCTGGGTAACTACTGCTAGGCATGCTGGGATAGGGGCTAGCCTCAAGCCAGTCAAAGCTCTTGAGCTGTAGTATACGGCCGAGTCAGAGCCGAGGATCGGCTCCGAACCCAAACAGCAAGAAGGAAGGCGAGATCAAGGACAACAAACATGGAACGTTATGGTGAGTGCATAACTTCTTTTTAAAGTTCATGAATTTAATATTGTTTCAATCTTTGTTGTCAGCCAGAAGTGCTCTTCGCAGTACCTGTAATGTACCCAGTAATGGCTCCTTTTGCAATTCATATGGAGTTACATGTATTGGTAATGTATCAAAATATGATTGTAGATACTTTTTTATAAGACCCGTTGCTCCTACTACTATTGGAACTGTCTGGGTATCTTTCTTCCACATTGCTCTCATTTCTGCCTGCAAATCCTGATATTTTATGACTTTGTCTCTCTCTGTACGCAAGACACTGTAGTCACTGGTTGTAGTGATTTCAATAATTAATGCTACTTTTGTCTTCTTTCATTAACCACTATATCCGTTTTTCTTGCATCTGTCTTCACTATCTTAATGTTTACACAATCCCCAGTGCAACAGTCTTTCCACATTATTATGCCTTTCAGTATATAGTCCTCCTGCCATTAGTATGTCACAACCAACAATGAAGTGTGCGACTGTTCCCAGGTTACAAACGTTTACAAACAAGTAGGCCACATCCATACCCCTTGTGAAAGAGAACAATGGGGGCAGTACTAAAATTCTCAACTTCTTATTGCCTTTCTTCCACATCTATGTGATGTCAGTGGGTGTATTTTAGGAGGAGTTAGGAATCGTAGCCTGTCTGATGTCACTTTGTGTGCGTGGTTTAGATACAGCATTGAAACAAACTATCTAGTTTTAATCACTCTCCTGACCTCAGCTTTTAGCAGACAAACTGCTTCTTTTCCAGCTCATGAGACTTCCTTTTTGTGAAGGAAATCTTTACTGTACACTCCTAAAAGAGAGAAGGTAAGAAAAACTGTAGAAATTACTGCTGATAGGTGCTCAGTTTGCTGTTTTTGGTTCAGGGGTGAAACAATGCGGATGAATGGCAATAAGAAGTTGAGAATTTTAATACTGCACCCCATTGTTCTCCTTCAAAAGGGGTATGGCTATGGCCTAGTCAGACTTTAGTTGGATGTTTGACAAAAAATGGCTTGTAGGCTAGTGAGCAAATTAGAAAGATGTGAAATGAGTCCTAGGTCTTAATATAAGCAAATCAGTAACCAAACATCAGTACCCGGTAGTTTGTGGTAAATGGTGTCTGTGCTGATGAAGGGGTTCTGATGAGTGGAGTTTCAGTGGTGAGTACTAAGAACAATCCTTTTAAGTGTATTCATAAGGTGATGTTGTAAGGCTGGAAAGAAAATGTGCATTTTTGTTGAACATACAAACTTTTTAAAAAGTTGGTACAAAAGTTGATATAGAATGGATAGAAATAGATCACGTGCCCAAATATAGTATATTGTGGGAAGGGAAGGACTAGCAACAACTAATATCCAAAAGGGACAGTGGTAGGCAGTGTAACAGAGTAGAAAAAAAGGATGCTAGAATGCTGTGATGCTTGGAAAGTGGCATCACCAATAGGGAATTTGTCATCCCTTTATACAGGCAGACTGTAAGACTCTATTCTGGACTGCTGTGTGCATTTCTGAAAATGTTACAGGACTAAGGACAAAGAAAGGCTTCAGGCAGTTGAGATAACAAAAGTAGAGTCAGATCTGTACTGGAAGTAGGATGTGGAGGAACTAGGACACCATAAATACGTATTTTGGAAGAACGAAGGCATGGAGAGCTTAATAGAAACATAGAGTTCAAGTGGGTGTGTGAAATACAGGAGAACAAAAAAACGCAATTTAAAAGTTAGATGATGGAAGACCTGGATCGGGTAGCACAAGGAAATACTTGTTCACAGAAAGGGTCAGGGATGATTTAAATAACCTCTATGAAGATGTATAAGGGTAAAAAAAAGCAGTAAATTAATTTGAGAGGGCATGGAGCAATCTCAAGACATTTCTTTTGGTGAGGCATAGGTCAAGTTGTATCTGCAGTTTATTCAGTATATAAGTAGTTGTACTGTATGGACCAAACACTCCTCACTAGCTTTCACATTGAGTTTCTATGTAGGCTGGTGAGCTAGATGTGGTAATGGGAGGAATTCATGAAAACATTTTCTATCTGAGAGAAGTAATTTTAAGCATTTGATGTCATGCTTGATAAGTGAAACTGACCTTTGAACTGGAATACACAGTTGTTGTATTGCTGTTGACCATCAGAAATGTAGTGCTATTGTCCTTGTACATCTGTGTTATTAACGTATCAGTTCACTCAGAAGGAGATCTTAGCTTAAAGTGTTTTTTGCAATATATGAATGGCAGCTATACATGGTAATATTTATAGAATAAGCCAGAAACATTTGATGTTATGTGATCCTATCTCGCCTACATTCTGACTGATGGGTTCGGAGCCGATCCCTCGGCTCCGACTTATGCCAAAGAGCGAAGTCTCTTATTGGCTGAGCTTACTATATCCCAGGATGCACCACTACCAATCCCCCAGATCTCGTTTGCCGCTAACTAGCAAAGACGTGGTCTCGAGCTGGCTGAGCTAAGTAGTGTTTTTCACTAACTTTTTCTGTCAGGAAATTTCTATTTCTATAACAAAAAGCTGTTTTAACGGCTATACCGTACTTTTTGTGTGTGATTGGGTATTTTTGTGGAAAATTTGTGTGTGATTGTGTGTTTGTTCTGACTAGAGGCCCCCCTTTGAACTGAAGGGCCTTTCCCTGTCAGTAAATTTAATTTCAAATCCTTAGGGGTTCTAGGATCCCCTTTAGTTATTTCTGTAGTGGCAACCGTGAGCTAATCATTGTAGTGCAGTCAATTTAAAAAAAAAAAAAAAAAAAAACAGTGTGTTTTTCTGTGTTACTGAATTTGTTGCTGTTATGTCTCAGACTTCTAGGCTTTCGGGCTTTAAGAAGTGCACTAAGTGCAACTTTAAAATGTCTATCACAGATGACCACTCTCTCTGTGTTTATTGTTTGGGCGCTAAACATTTGCAGGAGTCCTGCAGCGTGTGTCACGCGTTTTCCTCGAGGGTCCTCCAAGAGAGGAAAAATAAACTTATTTTGAAAGGCCTTATAAAACCCTCTTTTGAAGAAGCATTAGCGTCCTCTCCTTCTCCTGCTAAAAGAAAGGCCGGCTCCGACCAGTCCGTCGGACCCGACCGCCAAAAGACATAGGCAGGCTTCTCCTTCGGCTCCACGGACTTGGGCCGAACGGTCTGCCTCGATGCCTCCAGTCTCGACTCCTCTGGGTTCAGAGCTGGCGACTGGGGCATCGAGGCGGTCACCTTCATCGGCTCCACTGATCTCGGAGCCGATGAAGTTTGCCCGCCCAGACACTCCCCCCTCGCCGCCGAAGTCCTCTTTGGCACCGATGGAAATTGACTTGTGCTCTCCATCGGCGCCGATAGTTATCGAGTCGCCTCGGTCCCCTAGTCCCTTGGAGCCGTTGGAGAGACCTACACGAACCCGTTCGGTCTCCCCCAGGCCATCGAGGAGGTCAGATCCGGGCATAGACAGGGTGCTCCAAAGACTGTTCCAGTCCCCAGTCTTTCAAAATTTGTTTGGCTCCAACCCATTGGCTTGGGCCGATAGCCCACTCCATTGCCATTCCTCCTCCGACCGCTTGGCTCCGTCGGAGCAGGTGCTGATGGAGCCAGTGGAGATCTAGGGTCGGCTCCGACCCTTACTCCAACCCGCCTTGGTCCGAGTTTAGCCTTGAATTCTTCGGCGGACCGGGGTGACGTTTGGGACCTATGCTGTCGGTTCCGAGCCTCCCTCTCGGTGCCGCGGGACTTCCGTCTGCTATCATTGGCTCGGGGACCGGACACTCCCAGGATTCTGGGGTCCGGCTTTCAGAGCTATGAGGAGTGCCTTGGCCAAGTCTTCTGTCCATCTCTCGGCTTTACGGCACCTTCCCTGGGCATGGAGACTGGGTCTTTGGCAGTTCCCTGTCTCTAGGCAGCGGAGCCCGGGGCCTGAGGTTACCCCACTGGGGTTCCCCTCCTCCTGAGGGTTCTCGGAGTTGTCTTCGGAAGAGCCCCCAAGGAAGAGATCGTGCAAGAGGAAGCACGTGGACTCCCCCGATGAGTCTCTTACATCGGACACTGATCTTGATGATGCGGAGGGGTCCCCAAAGTCGTCCTCGGATGATGTCTCATTTGCAGACATTCTAGAAATCCTTAAACAGCAGTGACTGGAATTCCAAACCCCCTCCGTTGATGAGTCAGTGTTTCTCAAGGCCTTGGCTCAGCCCTCCACCTCCAGGGTGTCTCCGCCCGACGAGCTCCTGGATTTGGTTTGTCGGAGGGCGTGGGAACACCCAGATACTGTGGAACCAGTGCCTTCTCGCCCTAACAAATTTTTGTCTGCCCCACCCGAGAAGGAGTTCTTGGCCAAGCGTGGCTGTAGATGCCATGGTGGTGGCATCTGCTACCCAGCAGGACGTGGCAGAGGCTTCAACGTCCGTCCATTCTCCTAATAAGGAGTCTAGGAGCATGGGCTGGTGCACAGGGCCTGACTTCAGCGGCCTTTACTCTGAGGTCCCTGAATTACTTGGCACATTTCACCAGACTACAGAGGGATCTGGTCAAGGAGCTCTCAGACTCCCTCTCAGGTAACCTACCTGAGCAGCTAGCCCAGTCGGTTAGCTCTCAGTTGGCTATCCTTACCTCGATTTCAAACTCGTCCATGAGGCTCATTTCATATGCGGCAAGGCGGGCAAGCGGCAGGCACAGGCGTGGCTCTCGGAGACAAGCCTGGCTCCGTTGTGTCATTTGGAGGCCTTCAAGTCTTCCTTTGCCGACGCTCCCTTTGATGGGTCCTCTTTGTTTGGACCCAAGGTAAAGACACTCTTACCCGCTGTGAGCAGGAGGGAAAGACTTTATCTGCCGTAGGAGCACGTTATTCCACTCCCTTTCGGCCTTATCCCAAGGCTAAAGAGGAGGGAAGATGTGGTTCCATAAATCACAGAAATTCTTTCCCCAACAGCAGGAAGATTCCCTTCCAGAGGCAGAGGGGAAATTATTCTGGGAGGCGCCGTCCAGCAGAGGCCGCAACAATGGAGACCGCGAGTCCTTTCGTGGCTCTTCAGCCTCCCACACTTCATGAGGGATTGCCCGGCTGTGCTGCTCGAGCCAGTCGGGTGCCGTTGCCAAGCACCTAAAAGCCTGGGAGTCTATTACTCAGGACAGATGGGTGCGGAGGTTACACCATTCCCTTCACACACTCACCCCCACCGTCCAAAAAATCCCAGACCCACCACCCAGTCAAAGGGAAATTGCAGCCGTAGAAGCTTCAAAGCTGCTGGAAAAAGGAGTCATCCAACCAGTCCCCAAAGACCAGATCGGATCCGAAACTACTCAAGGTTCTTTTAGTGCCAAAAGACAGGGGACCTGAGACACATATTGGATGTCAGCAAATTAAACCAGTCCGTCATGAAGTCCAAATTGCGGATGGTCACCTTACAATCCATTCTTCCATTGTTGGAGAAAGATGTTTGGATGTGCTCCATAGATCTCAAGGCGCCTATTATCACATACCGATACATCAGGCGTCCAGGAGGTATCTGCGCTTCAGCCTGGGAGACAGTCATTTCCAATTTTGTGCTCTGCCCTTTGGTCTCACCACAGCCCCCGGGTGTTCACCAAGTGTTTGGCAGTAGTGACTGCTCACCTGAGGAGTCTCGGATTCCAAGTGTTTCCCTATCTGGACGACTGGCTCCTGACTGCCACCACCAGGCATCTACTACTAGAGAACCTACAAGCCACCATCTCCCTGGGTGCTTCCCTGGGAATTACATTCAACTGGTCAAAGTCTGTCTTGCTGCCTTCTCAGCGCATAAGATTCATAGGAGCAGAGATAGACTCAAAATTGATGCGAATCTTCCTTCCTACCAAAGGATACAAACATTACAAGGTCAAGTCCGAGCCCTGCTTCTAAGATCCAAAGCCCCAGCCAGGTTGGTCCTGCAACTTTTAGGTTCAATGTCTGCCACGGTTCTCCTAGTTCCTCTGGCAAGATTGCACATGAGAATTCTTCAGTGGCTGTTATCGACTCAATGGTCCTTTCAGGATCTCCCCCTCAATCATCACATACTGATTACAGAAACGTGCAAACAGGACCTCCGCTGGTGGCTTCGGCCATCCAATCTGAATCAGGGAAGACCTTTTGTTATGCCCCCTCCGATAGCCACCTTGACGACGGATGCCTCCCAGACGGGGTGGGGGGGCATTGTCTGGGCAGGTCAGTTCAGGGTTCTTGGCTTCCAAACGAAACCTTTCTCCATATCAATGTGTTGGAAATGAGGGCTGTACTTCTGTCCCTACAAGCCCTCCACAACTTTCTCCCTCAAGGCATTATCGCTATCCACACAGACAACATGTCGGTGGTTTGGTATCTAAACAAACAAGGAGGGACCAGATCTTGCCCCCTTTGCAGAGAGGCCATGAGAGTGTGGGAATGGGCAGTGGCTACCAACCGCTTCCTGGTAGCAACCCACATTCCAGGAAAATCCAATGTATTGGCAGACAGACTGAGCAGGACTATTCTTTCTCCTCACGAGTGGTCCCTGAGCAGCTGTAGCAGCTCAGATTTTCAAAGATGGGGGATTCCGTGCTGCGACCTGTTTGCAACACCACAAAACACGAAGTGCAAGAGGTTCTTTTCCTTGACTCCGCGTCAGGGAAGCAGCTACGGATGCTCTAGCCCAACCTTGGCCAACAGGACTGCTTTACGCTTGCCTCCGGTTCCACTCCTTCCCAAAGTCATCCAGAAAGCTTCCCAATTGGGGTCCACAATGATTCTAATTGCTCCGTACTGGACTCGTCAGGTATGGTTCCTACCTACAGAAATGTGCTCTGGGCGGTCCCTGGTTTTGGATCCAACTCCGGACCTTCTGATTCATCAGTCGGGACAACAGCACCAGTCCCTTCACACTTTGAAATTAGCAGCTTGGCTCCTCCACTTCCGACCTTAGTCAGAAATCACACCTTGGACCCTGAAGTTATTCACATTTTATCTTCAGCCCACAAACCCACCACTAAGAAATTATATCACAGTAAGTGGAAGAGGTTTGCTATCTGGGCTCAACTCAGAGGCTTAGACCCTATTACTGCCCCGATACCAGAGGTCTTGAAATTTTTAACATCCTTGTTTAATCAAGGATCTTCAGTCTCTACTATTAAGGTCCAACTAGCAGCTATCTCCAAATTTCACGAATCCATAGACCCACCTTTGATGAGTAGCAGATTATGTAAAACCTTCATGAAAGGGCTGTGCTTTTAAGACCCCCAGTTTTTCATCCTGCGCCTCCGTGGGATCTTGATTTGGTACTTAGTGCCTTAACATCTCCTCCCTTTGAACCGGCTGCTACAAGTGAGTTGAAATATCTGTCTTGGAAAACTGCCTTCTTAATTGCAATTACCTCTGCAAGAAGAGTTTCAGAACTTCAAGCCCTATCTATCAAACCACCGTACTTGATTTTCACAAGGATAGAGTATCACTTAGGCCTAACCCATCCTTTGTTCCAAAAGTTTGTTCTAATCTCTGTCTCCAACAATCTCTAGAACTACCAGTTTTCTTTCCAAAATTTTCAAACAAAGCGGAATACACCTTGCATAAGTTGGATGTTCACAGGCAATTGCGCTTCTATCTAGACAGGACTCAACAGATTCGAAAGACAGACCAATTGTTTGTGTCCTTTTCAGATAATAAACTTGGTAAAACCATCACTAAAGCGACTATTGCCAAATGGATTAGAGATTGCATAACTCAGGCTTATTCCTCTTCAAATAAGCAACTTACAACATCTGTCAAAGCTCACTCTACTAGAGCTATGGCTACCTCTATTGCATTTCATTCAAATAAGCAACTTACAACATCTGTCAAAGCTCACTCTACTAGAGCTATGGCTACCTCTATTGCATTTCATTCCAAGCTCGCTATTTCTGAGATTTGTGCTGCGGCTACTTGGTCCAACCCGCATACTTTCATTTCCAACTATAAATTGGATGTGGTATCTAAAGGGCGAGCATCATTTGGTTCCACGGTACTCAGGAGTGTTTTCCGGTGAGCCACCCAGGATTCAGGTGCTAGGGACGCTGTCCCATCAGTCAGAATGTAGGCGAGATAGGATCACATAACATCTTCTAGTTATGTACTCACCATAACTTCAGATGTTTGGGATCCATCTCGCCTACATTCCCTAGCACCCTCCTTCCCCCTGCCTTGGAGATCAGAAGAGATTGAACGGTTTTGAGTTCTACTGTTTTTATCTTGTTTCATCTGATGATGTTATATAAGCAGTGCGTGCATGTGTGCATGTATGCGGACAAACTAGATCTGGGGGATTGGTAGTGGTGCATCCTGGGATATAGTAAGCTCAGCCAATAAGAGACTTCGCTCTTTGGCATAAGCGTGCCGAGTCGGAGCCGAGGGATCGGCTCCGAACCCATCAGTCAGAATGTAGGCGAGATGGATCCCAAACATCTGAAGTTATGGTGAGTACATAACTAGAAGTTTTTAAACTTGGTGAACTCTTGAAACATCCCACAGACAGATCTAATAAGTAAAATATATTTTGATGATTTTTCTCCACCATGCTGTGACTTACTGAAACTTAATTTCTTGTTGTACTTTTAGGACGATACATGGCAGACTGCTGACGAACCTGTCTGCTTTTAGAACTGGTTTTCGAAGCACAAGCTTATTGCAGCACCAGTACAAAAACTTCCAAATTTTTTTTCATCTCGTTCCTTTGGAAGAGCATTTTCTCTGAAAACTACTTTGGGAGCTAAATTCTTTTGCAGCAAACTACAAAACTAAAATGCACTTTGAAGGCAGCAATTTTGGAAGAATATTTTACTACATGAAATAGCACTGAAATAATTTTCAACACTGTTTTTGTATGTTAAATTAATGTTCATGAAATATACAGGTTGACAGCTCATTATGATTAATCAGAATCATTAAATACCAGCTCCGTGGAGTATAGGGATGAAACCTGGACTACGACTCAGTTGATCTGAGATTGACTAGTGGCTCAGGAGCTGGAAGAGCCGGGTAGGGGAGAATATGGATGAGTGTCTGAAGCTGGCTCACCTATCTTGGGGACATGAGGAAGATGGTGCAGCCCACTGCACTGCTAACTTGTACTGGACAAAGAGAGAGGGAGATGTATCCCATGCATCTGTAAGTGGGCAGGAGTGAGCTTGGCTGTGCCAAGCCATGTCTGCACAATAGCCTTCATGATTCATGAGTGGGAGCATGCATGCTCATAGAAAGTGTAGCAAGCTTTCACATCAGCCATTGCGGGCGGGGGGGGGGGGTCGGTGAGCAGAGTTAGAGCCCTAAACAAAACCTCTGATGGGTGCCTTAGTAACAGCGTCCATGATTGGCTGCCACCCTAAGGAGAATAAATAGCTGAGGGCTGGTAGTCGTCAACAAGCAGAAGGGAATAAAAAGCATATAAAATCCTTAAAGTAAAAATGGATAGTGGGAAAGCTGAATGTTTGCAGTTCCAGCTTGTATAAATCTAACCAATGTAAAATATGATAAGAAGTCAGCACTGACCATCTCTGTTTTTGATTAATTTATTTAGATATTGATTAGTACCATCTCATAGGTTTTTGGATTACTCACTTTCCAACAAAACAGTGAAGAATTTCGGACATGGACTTGATTGCATGCAGCCCTCCCCCCAAATGGTATTATTGTGCCATAATGGGTATAGATTTGTTATGTTTGCATCTGTGAAGAGTAGGTTGCACTTTATTCTGCATGCATATTATCAAATTATCACAAGACATATCAATTAGAAAATATTCTTAAGTGCAATGGATTTAAATTTTTGAAGCACAGTGCAAACTCCTGTGATCTAAAGCAAAATTAACTTTTTCTAGGTTTGTGTTCATTCTGATGGCTTGATGCTGTAAATTAACTTATTTTTATATTAATTGCATAACAGCATTGGTGCCTCACATTTTTTAAAATCTGTGCCTGTCCTATATACGTTTTTGTAAATGTCTCCTTTTTGGGGGAATGGGGATTAAAGCAATTATCTTTTACAGGTAATCATGTATTTGTTTTAAAATTGCATATAGTATAAATATGTGTGTGTGTGAGACACACACACTATTACTAGTTAAAGTGAAATTTTTATTAGGATGTAGAAGGGAAAATGAATAACTGGAGGTGACTTAAATGGGTATTCAGAAAATAGTGGATTTATTCCTAATGGGATATATGCAATAAACCTTGGCTGTTAAAAGGAAATGCTTATCCTTTCATTAACTGTAAGAATTGTAATATTTATACAACATAAAATTAAGTGCAGCTGTCTTTGATTCTGTTGTCTATAGTCAAAATGATAATACAATTAAAGATTAATAGATGACATTATGTAAACATTTTCCCTCAATGTGACTGTTAATTCAAATGACAAGTGCTCATTGGTTATATGTGGAATAACTCTATATGTAAAAGTACCTCTGACAGACGTTTTGTAAGAGTAATGTTACGTTAAAGTTTGTGTAAAATTAAAGTAATGCACTGCCATATGTGCTTATTATTAAAAACTGTATAAATGTAAATCATAATCACACACCTGACAGGAATTTTCACAGTGAGAGTTGACTGAAATGAATGTCATAGTTATTTGCCATAGAACAAGAATGTGAATTGTAATAGTGAAGTGGTTCTTTTTACAGATTCCAAAATGCCTCATAGTTAAATAAGCAGTACTTTATTGTGACATTATGATATAAGTGCTGATAATATACAAAGGTAGCCAAGCCCTTTAAAAGGGCAGGAAAAATCCATCATTCGTAATTTGCTTAGAATTTCCACATTTCTTCTTTATACCAAGAGCAATAATTCTTTATATCCTGGTTGAAACAAGCCGCATAAAGCCAGTATCATAATATAATGTTTTTTCCATCTTTCTATTGAATTTACATGATGTACATCATACTTTGCATAAAGTAGTTTTCAGTGCACAATTAGTAAAAGGTTTTATCCATGCTCCTGTTCTGTACTGTTGTGCAAAGGCTAATTAGTTTTCTTCAGAACAAAATGTCAGGGGTCTCCTTGTTATGAACACAAGGGCAGGAGAACTGTTAGCAGAAGCATTTTATGTAAACCATTGGTTGTTTAACAGAGAAATAATTCAGAAGTGATTACAACAAAACTAAGAAGCTTTAGAAAGTAAAGTACAGAGGTATACTCTGAGGTCTTGATGGTATCTTAATTGTAATTTGCTTTTCTGCTTTCTTAGTGGGTAAATAAAATAATTGGAAAATATATTAGCCCTTGCATATCCTAAAGTAAAGACTGATTTTATTTTTAACACAGTTCTGTTTTTTCTATTGCCCTTAGCTGTTTTTATCAAGTAATATTTAATCTGTTGAAAGACTAAAGAGGCGAGTTTCACTGTTTAGGTGCTGCCATTGGATGTAAAACTATTCACAGTTGTATTTTTATGCCTGCAGGTTACAGTTTTGAAGCCATATAAAATATTTCCTTAAACAACTTTTAGTAATACATTATATGGAAATTAAGTAAACTATATAGCAAGCTGGTTCTTGCTTCTTTGTCCAATGAAATCCTTTGTAGCTGCCTCCTGTTACGCAAAAAAGTTAAACAAACATATAAATATATGCATATATATATATATTATGAAGACACTGAATAATGGTGTTTCATGCATTACTACTACTTGTATAAATTCAAAAAAACATACTTTGATATCTAGCAGAAGCAGTATACATGTACATACATTTGATTTTTTATTATAAAATGTAAATTTTACAGAGATTATCTTGTTACGTCTTCACTTTATAACATGTTGTGCTTGTAATAAATATGTTACATAATTTACTTATGTATTGTGAGTGTTCATTTTACATCTTGTGTGTGTTAGAGAAGCCGAAACAGGAATTCACTTTTATGGGATAAAAAAAATGATGAAGGTATTTCTTCAGAAATGTAAGTGTCACGGTGACAAATACCTGGTAGTTCTTAATTGCTATTGCTGTTGAATGTTGTTTTTACCCCCATGAGCGTATCCTCTATGTCTGTGGTGCAGACCCATATGGTAAGTTTGTTTATGATAGCATACATTGCTCCTTACCCTTTCTTGCCAGAGGACTAGGTATGGTTTCCAGTGATCGTTCATAAACCAAAGGTAGTCAGTTGTTCTGTAAAAGCAGAGGAAACCTACCAGCATTGAGTTCTACCATTTAAAACAAAGAATGATCAAAATATTCATATAGCTCAAACATACATCTTTAACAATGTATGGTTGGACCCATAGTACACCTGATTGTTTTTGGATTGTTGCATTCCATTACAACAGCTTTCATTGAGAGCAATAGGAGCTTCTTGTTGTGAAGGAATGTGTTTTTGAACCAAGCCATGTGAAACAGTATGTGGGCCATAATAATATGATAAAGCTTTTGACTGGCTTGACTCTTACATTGTTATGAGAATGTAATAGCAGTGGAAGTGGTGACTCTCTATGCACCCATAGAACTGTATTTTTAGACTCTCCGTTTACATTTGGAATATAGCCATAAAAATTATTTTTTGTACTTCCAACTTCATAGTATGGCCCTCCACAACACAAATCATTTTCACAAAATTCACATTTCTGCAGCTGGTGCCCCCTACAGCATTACAAAGATAATGCAATATGTTTAGCTGATTACTACCTCCCATATATCAGTAACATCAAGCTGTTTCAGCCTGCTGAATCATATCTATAAATGGTGTACAGATCTGATGTTCTTCGTATTTCACTGTTGCAGTCATTACATTTGGGTAATCTTGCTGGCAGGTTTCCCTCAGTCGGCCTGAATTCCAAAGTCTTGGGTCCTGCGTCGGCTGCTGTCGCACCTTCCCTGATGTCAGGTCTATAAAAGAAGCAGCCGACGCCTTTTTCTTCAGTCTTTCTTGCCCCGCGGTGCCCGAAGCAGAAGCACTTCACAAGTGCCGGTCAGCTGACTCCTGAGAATTTCGTGTTCGAGTTTCAGACCTGAAGTCTTCAATAAAGCTAAGTAGCCCGTTGGGGAAACTTTTTTCTTGTTCCAGACCGATGTCAGAAAAAGTTAATAATTGTATTTCTTGTGGAAAGCAAATACCTCATAAGGACTTTCATTCTTACTGCATTCCTTGCCTAGGCCCTGATCACAACGTTTCTGGTTGTCGGTTTTGTGCTAGATTTAACCAACGCACTATTAAGCGTCGCTATGATTTTGCTTTAAACTATTTTGGACGCCCATTTAATTATCCAGAAATGTCGTCGGATAGCCATCTGACTACCGGAGTTCACAAAAAACGCAAAGAAAAGGAGAGAGATAAACAACCGAGGTCCAAAACCGACGACAAAGCTTCTCCTAAGCCAGTCGCCGGTTCCCAGTGTGGCACTTTCGCAGCCCCTGACACCCGCTACTTTAGAGCCGCAGGCCGCTACCAACTCCCACATGGAGTCAGCTATGCCGCTGGAAATTCAAGGTATTGGAGCCTCGGACACTATTCCCTCAGATGGGTCCGGAGCCACTGAGCAGGCATCGGCTTCTGAGGGTGTATTCAGACCTAAACATCTTTACATTAAACCGACTTCAGCTTCAAAGGCAAAGACTAAAGCACCTTCTAAAGCAAAGAAACAAACTCAAGAGCCAGGTGGACAGGCATCTATGCCCAAAAAACAGATGCTCAAAATGGCCGAAGACTTGATTACCTTGATCAGGGGTTTCCACCCCCCTCCTGATAAGAGGCCTAGGCAAGAGACTGACTATGAATCTTCAGATCAGGTTTCTATTTCTTCTGATTCCTCTTTTGATCAGGAATATTCTCTTCCCCCCTATGAGGATTCTGATGCTGAAGAATCTATACCTTCAGCTTATCCTCCAGAGGACTATTCTTTTGGGGAAACCTTGCATACCATGAGGGAGCATTTCCACTGGGAGAGCCAAGACTTTTCAGAATCTAAAAAGAGGCTCAGGGATTTCCTTTTACTACCTCAACACAGGCCTGTATCCAATTCCACCTGTGTTAGACATTGTAGATGTGTTTTCGGAATCTAATCTGACCCCTGACACCTTGCCTCCAGCTCCTGTTAAGCCTGACAGATATTACAGGCTTCCTGACTCTCATAAATTCCTTTTGAAAAACCATGCTGCAGACCCAGAAACTATTTCACAGGGTCCCAAAGGAGTTAAGGCTTCCGCTGCAAAAAACCCTACCCGTTCTGACAGGGATTCTAGGGCACTGGATAGATGGGGAAAAGAGGTTTACACATCTGCTACCTTGCCTATAAGGGCCTTAAACTGTCAGTTTCATATGCTCAAATATCAGCAACATGTCATGGCATTGCCTAAACAGAAAATGTTGTTAAACTCTGAATGTGCAGAAAACAAGGAAATGCAGATTTATTGCATGCAGCTGAACAAGTTGGAAAGCATACTTTGCAATGTGGTTTTGATTCTTTGGAGGCCTCCTGCAGGGCCACAGTTACGGGCTCTGTAATTAGGAGGCATGCTTGGTTAAAGGAACAAAATCTGCCTGATCATGTCAAAGTTAAATTATTAGGTGCACCTTTACAGCATGACACTTTGTTTGGTGTTAAGGCAGAAGAGGTGTTAAAGAAAATGGAGGACAAAGCTAAATCTATGCAAACTGTCAAAGATTTTTTACAAGTACAGCAACCTAGGTTTAGTAGACACTGGCCTACAAAGAATTGGTCCTTTCCTGTGTCAGACAGACCTCAAAGGGGCAGATCCAGATGCCCTAGAGGCAGATCCCAGGCACACGGTTCATACAGGTCAAAGCAATGGGGTGCTTCTACCTCCAAAGTTGGAAAAGGCAAATTACAACCATACAGGAAACAATCCCAATGACTTCCCCCTGCCTGCACCAAGCACTAATGTCCTGGCAGCACCCAAATTAGCACTTTTTTCTCAAAATTGGCACATTATAACCCAGGACAAGTGGGTTCTAAATATAGTGTCATAAGGCTACAAGTTCCATTTCCATACCCTGCCACAGGCAAACGGCTAGTCAGATCTGCCAAAAAATCAATGGGCAGAGGCGCAAAAACAAGTCTCATCCCTCATGGACATGGGGGCCATTCAACAAGTACCAGAGCAAGAGCAAGGACAAGGATTTTACTCAAGACTGTTCTTGGTACCCAGAAAGGACAAGGCCTGGAGACCAATACTGGACCTATCTATTCTGAACACATTCCTGGATATACCAAAATTCAAAATGTTGACTTTGCAGTATCTTCTGCCCATGTTGAGCAAAAATGCTTGGCTTGTGACTTTAGACCTAAAAGAGGCATGCCTGCTTGTCCCAATCAGACAATCATGCAGAAGATACCTCAGATTCAAGGCTGGCTCAATGCATTACCAATTCTCTGCACTGCCCTTTGGCTTATCTACTGCGCCCAGGGTCTTTACAAAGTGCCTGGCACCAGTAATTGCATTCTGCAGGCAAAGAGGAATACAAATATATCCTTACTTGGACGACTGTCTAATTCAAGCAGAAAACAATGACATTCTTCTACAGCGTCTGGCGTTTGTGAAAAGACGTCTAACATGCCTAGGGTACACAGTCAACAAAAAGAAATCAAAACTAGTACCCTCTCAAGAGATAATAATCCTGGGTGCAAGCTTAAATACAACTGCCCAGATGGCTTATCTCACGCCAGACAAACAAAGGCAACTGACTACCTATTTCAAAATGTTGGCAACAAAGGCCCAGTTATCTGCAAGAAAAATTCTGCAGGCTTTGGGCTTCATGGCATCCTGCATCCTACTAATTCCATATGCAAGACTGCATATGAGGAAACTTCAATGGTACCTAAAAAGTGTTTGGACTCAACATTGCCACAGCCTGGAAACAATGATTACTCTCATTCCCTGCCTGCAACAGGAGTTTCGATGGTGGGCGAAGGCTTGTCACCAGAACAAGGGACAGCCATTCACATTACCCCCAGCCAGGCAGACACTAACAACGGATGCTTCAGATTATGCCTGGGGGGGCCCGCATAGCAGGAAGATGCATTCAGGGCACATGGTCCTCAAACCAAATGCATCTACATATCAATCAAAAAGAGATGCTAGCGGTTCAAAATGCCCTGACAGCCTTCAAGGACCTACTTCATCCGGGACAACTACTGATACAGACAGACAACACCACGGTCATGTGGTATATAAACAAGCAGGGGGGCACACATTCTTATCCCCTTTGCAGACTAACCATGACTTTGTGGGACACAGCATTGACTTACCAAGTACATCTGCAGGCACAATTCCTGCCAGGAAAGGAAAACACTCTGGCAGACGAACTAAGCAGAAACCTCATGGATCCCCATGAGTGGCAGCTGGATCCACAAGTCTTCAGCATGATAACAAGGAAATGGGGATGCCCGGACATAGATCTATTTGCCTCCCCTCACAACTACCAACTAAAAGGATTCTGCACAAGGACTTATCACAGACAAACATTGAAAGTGGACGCCCTATCAGTATATGCCTTTCCTCCACTGCCTCTCCTCCCCAAGGTACTCCTAAAGGTCAGACAGGAGAAGCCAAAGATGATACTGATTGCCCCAGACTGGCCCCGCCAGTACTGGTATCCAGTCCTAAGAAACTTGTCTCAATGCCCAGCTTGGACCTTACCTCAAATGCCTCATCTACTGTCCCAGCAAAACAATCAGATCCTGCATAGCCAACTCAGTACTTTAAACCTGGCAGCATGGCGGATAATGTAGTCATACAAAACACACCTCTCAGTAAAGCTGTGATGGATGTCATTTTGGAAGCCAGAAGGCCTAGTACTAGAAAATCTTATGCTGGAAAATTTCTGTGCTTGGAATCAGGCACAAGGAACTGATACAGCTGTACCAAATATTCCTCAGATTTTGCAATACTTAACTGAGATGCTAGACAAAGGCCTATCTTTTTCATCATTTAAAATTCATGCCTCTGCCATTTCAGCTCATTACAATACAGAGCCACCAATCTCTTCTCATCCTTTATTAAAGCAGTACCTCAGAGGAACCAAAAATTTAAGGCCTCCAAGGAGATCACCAGTGCCTGCATGGGACCTCAACTATGTCTTGGAAAAACTCACCCTGCCTCCTTTTGAGCCAGCTGCTACTGCTGATATAAAGTTTTATCTTGGAAAACAGCTCTGCTCCTAGCAATAACTTCTGCAAGACGCGTTTCAGAGCTACAGGCATTCATGGCTGTGGAACCTTTTATCATTTCTTTATCCAGACAGGGTCTCTCTGAGGACAAACCCAACTTTTATGCCTAAGGTGGTGTCCAGTGTGGCTCTTAACCAAACTATTCATCTTCCAACTTTTTATCCAAATCCACAGAATAAGGGGGAAAGAATTCTGCATTCTTTGGACGTACACAGACAGCTTAGATTCTTCTTGGACAGAACCAAAGTTTTCAGGAAGACAGACCAATTACTAGTGGCATATGCTGCAGGATCACAAGGAAAGGCTATCTCAAAGCAAAGTGGATAGGCCACTGCATTTGTTTCTGCTATTTACACCATGGCAAGCCAGTGCCTAATGGCATTAGGCCACATTCAACCAGAGCTGCAGCCACTTCAGCAGCCTTTCTCAGGGGAGTACCAACCAAAGAAATTTTAGAGGTTGCTACTTGGAGTTCAGTGCACACCTTTACAAAGCACTATCATCTCCCACTCTACTCTAAATCCAGGGCAGGCTTTGCCACTGCAGTTCTGCATGGCCTCATAGCCGATCCTAATGCTGTTTAGCTCCAGCCTCCCAACCATAGCTTTGGGACTCTACCCAAATGTAATGACTGCAACAGTGAAACACGAAGAACATAGTACAGTTGTGTACACTCACCATAAATGTAGATGTTTGAGTGTATTCACTGTTGCAGTCCAGGTTACCCACCCGCCATCCCCCTTTTTTCTGCTGGAACTTTCCTTTCCTCCTCTGATTTATACAACCTATGTGGTGTATTTGCTTGTAGATGAAGGTAACGTTTATATTGGTATATGTATTTTTATGTATATATAAATTTTGGCTACCCTTTTAGGGGGCACGTGACATCTGGGGCAACAAAAACTAAAGAAAATGGCATCGGTTGCTTCTTTTATACCCCTAATGACCTGACGTCAGAGAAGGGGTGACAGCAGCCGATGCAGGACCCAAGACTTTGGAATTCATGCCGACTGAGGGCAACCTGCCAGCAGGATTACCCAAATGTAATGACTGCAACAGTGAATACACTCGAACATCTACATTTATGGCAAGTGTACACAACTGTACTTTTTCTGGGTAGTACATACAGACTAATTGGGTCTACAACTTAATGACTTTTCTAAGTGATATTCATAAAAAAAGAAATATACTCAGTTGAGTATGTTGTTTATACCAGGCTCACTTGTTCTGTGTCTACATTTATGCATTTAATAATTCAGTGAATGTCTTTTAGTGTGTTTTATAACTCCTGATGTGGAAATTTAATAATCCTGGTAGTCTTGCCTGTATGTGAAGTGGTACACCTTGTAGATTATGTATAAACAAACCAGTAGACATTGCATTTGCCTGAATCAGAAATAACTGGCTCAGTGCCCTACTGTACTAACCCCTGCAGAAGTTTTTTGCTCTCCATGCACACTGCCTGTGGTACTACAATAGGTAGTTGATTAGCTGAAACATCCTCTAGTGTTTATTCTTGATAATGCCATATTTTTTCCTAGATATTCATTAATTTGACAAGCATATTGAAAGGTACTCACTGTAATGTCACTGTTGTGTTGATGATGTAAATTATTACCCCTTTTGTAGTCCTAAGGAAGAGTGCAAGCCCTGTTAGGCTAGGACCCA
This sequence comes from Protopterus annectens, assembly GCF_019279795.1. Taxonomy (NCBI): domain Eukaryota; kingdom Metazoa; phylum Chordata; order Ceratodontiformes; family Protopteridae; genus Protopterus; species Protopterus annectens. Next base: position 431,214,490 of record NC_056730.1, read on the forward strand.
CTAGTTTATCATCATCATTGTCATCATCATAAACAAACCCCCCTTTTCCTAGTTTTATATGGAGTTGAGGTGTAATGTCGACTGTTACCACTTCTGTTGATTCAGAGCCACTTTGCTACCTTCAGTAGTCATGGCTCACCTGTCACAAATCTGCTCTCATACAATCCATACATTTCTTTACTGGATGCTGTTGTCTTTGCTTGCCTTTTTCCTGTCTGTTAAAAATCTACTTTACTAAATCTTCATATGCTTTCTTGCATATGTGACCAAATCACTGTTATCTGTTCTCTTCTACCTTCTCTGTAATTGGGGTTAATTTGACATTTGCTCTGATGTCCTCATTTCTCTGTCAGTTTCACAGTTTGCTTCCTGCTACCCATCTGTGGTACATCATCTCTATCACCTCAACTTTTCTCAGCTGCTCTGCCATCACTGCACAGGTTTCTTTGTCATACAGAAGCAATGGTCTTACCATTATTATGTTGTGCACCTTACTTTTCAGCTTTTTTGGGCATTCCTCAGTCAATCACTTGCTACCCTTGACACTTTCCACCAGTTGACTGTAACCTGTCTGATTTTACATTTCTCCTCCTTCCTCCCTTCTGTTTCAGTTTTCATATTCTTATTTTCCCCATTTTCTGCCATGACCACTGTCTTGCCTTCCTCAGTTTCATCCCATGTACCATCAGTTTTGCATTCCAGTCCCATATAATTTGCTGAAGATGTTCTTCGTGTTTCACTGTTACAGTCATCACACTTGGGTTATCTGCCTGCAGGTAGCCCTCAGTCGGCCCGAATACCAGAGTCTTGGGATTTCTGCGTCGGATGCTGTCGCCTCTTCCGTGACGTCAGGTCATCAAGGGTATAAAACATGCAGCCAACTCCACTACATCAGTCTTTCTTGCCAAGGAGGAGCCCAAAGCAGTTCCCAAGTGCTGGTTGGCCATTACCTGAAATTTCATTTTTCAAGTTTCAAACCTGAAGTCTTCTAAAGCTAAGTACCCCGTTGGGGATTATTTTTTCTTGCGCTGATGTCAGAAAAAGTTAACAATTGTCTTGCCTGTGGAAAGCAAATACCTCATAGAGATTTTCATTCTTACTGCATCACCTGTTTAGGCCCAGACCACGATGTCCCTCACTGTCAGTTTTGTGCCTTGTTTAACACCCGAACCATTCGTCATTGGGCTATTTTTGTAGCTAAATTCTTTCGCTGTCGTTCTCCGTATTCCAAAATGGCTTCGGTAAGCCATCCGACTACCAATTTTCCGAAAAAGCACAGAGACAGACTGCATAGGTAAAAAACTGCCTACAACACTTCCGTTAAGCTAGTTGCCAGTCCGCCAGTACTCAGTGAGGCACCTTTGCAGTCCCTGATGCCCGCTTCTACAGATTTGCAGGCCTCTACTGGGGCCCATTCAGAGTCCAGTATGCCGCAAGATGCTTCGACTATGGAACCTGCAGATGTCTCTACCTTAGATGGGTCCAGAGCCGCTGTGCAGGCACCGGCTTCTGAGGGTGTATTCTGACCTACCGATATTCGTATTAAACTGATAACTTAATTTTTAACTAAAACTACTGAGTTTCTCAGGCCCAGAGTTTGCACTACGTCTAGAAAACCAACGTCCAAAGTGCATGCTCAAGGTCCCATGCCACAAAAACAAATGCTTAGAATGGCTGAAGACCTTATTACTCTAATTAGGGGAAACCAGCCTTCCCCTTCTAAAAGACAAAAAAATTAATTTCCTTCTGATTCTACAGACCAGGAGTCCGATGACTCTGACCCTTCTGATTACCAGGACATACCCTTATCTACCCATGAGGTTTCAGATGCAGTGGAATCCATTCCCTCTGCCTCCCCTCCAGAGGATTTTTCTTTTGGTGAAACCTTGCATACCTTAAGAGAGCATTTCTGCTGGGAATGCCAGGACTACCCTTAGTCCAAAAAGAGACTCAGGGAATTTTTAGATTTGCCTCAGCACAGGGCTCTAGCTATACTCCCTGTCCTGGATATTGTAGATGATGTCTTCATGGAATCCAGTCTTACTCCTGACACTTTACCACCAGCTCCTAGAAAACCTGACAGGTACTACAGAGTACCTGACTCTCACAAATTTCTCTTTAAGAATCCTACTGCAGATCCAGAGACCATTTCCCAGGGACCTAAATGCATTAAGGCTACTACAGCCAACAACCCTACACCTTCAGACAGGGATTCTAGAGCTTCAGACAGATGGGGCAACTCTTGCCATCAGGGCTTTGAATTGCCAGTTTCACATGTTAAGTACCAGCAACATATTATGGAACTAATTAAACAAAAAATAGTGTTACTTTCAGATTGTGCAGAAAATAAAGGTTTACAACAGTTAATGCATTCTGCAAACCAAGTTAGTAAACATACTCTGCAGTGTGGTTTGATGCCTTAGAAGCATCTTGCAGGGCTGCTGTCACTGGGTCTGTACTGAGAAGGCATGCTTGGCTGATGGAACAAGTCTTGCTAGACCATGTCAAAGCAAAATTACTAGATGCGCCATTAAATCAGGATAGTTTGCTTGGCACAAAAGCAGAAGAAGTTCTTAAAAGATGGAAGAAAAAGTTAAATCTGTGCAAACTGTCAAAGATTTCTTACAGGTACAGCCACCTAGATTCAGTAGGCATTGGCCTTCAAAAAACTGGTCCTTTCCTGTCCATCCCAGGCCTTCTCAGTCCAAACCCAGGGGAAACAGACCACCAAGACTACAGTCTCAGGGTATGCAGAGATCTAAACAATGGAGTGTTCGCACCTCAAAAACAGGGAGTGGTAAGCCACCCCCTCATGGAAAAGGTTCACAATGACTTTCCAATTATCCTTCCCAGTCATGCCCAAGTACTTGCACCCCTAGTAGGAAAACTCGCCCTTCACGCAAAAAAACTGGATGTCCATTAGTCAGGACTGATGGGTTCTAAACATTGTATCACAAGTATACAGATTCTACTTCCACTCACTGCCAACCCCAAGAGGGTTGCCAGACCTTCCTCCAAACCAGTGGACAGAGGCTCAAAAGCAAGGACTTACCCTTCTCCATATCAGGGCTGTTCAACCTGTTCCAGTAGAACAAAGGGGACAGGGTTTCTACTCCAGACTGTTCCTGGTACCCAGAAAAGAGAGCTCTTGGCGCCCTATCCTGGATCTATCAATTCTCAACACCTTTCTGGTGGTCCCAAAATTCAAAATGCTTACACTGCAACAGCTTCTTCCTATGCTAGCCAAGGATGCCCTAGTCACCCCAGACTTAAAAGAAGCTTATCTGCACATCCCCATAAAGGAGTCTTGCAGGAAATATCTACGTTTCAGTGCAGGCTGTATGCACTATCAGTTCTCTGCGCTTCCCTTTGGCTTATCTACTGTGCCCAGAGTATTCACAAAGTGCCTGGCTCCAGCCGTTGCATACTGCAGGCAGAGAAATGTTCAAATTTATCCATACTTGGATGATTGCCTGATTCAGGCGGACAGTCAGGAATTGCTTCTTCAGCACCTGGCATTTGTAAAAAGACTTCTAACTTCACTGGGTTACACCATCAACAAAAAGAAATTACAACTGGTGCCCAGCCAACAAATTGTATTCCTGGGAGCAAGCTTGAACACAACTTCCCAGATAGCATTTCTCACTCCAGAAAAGCAGGTCCATTTAACAAACTATTTCAAACTAATGGCCACCAAAACCCAGCTATCTGCAAGGAAATTACTGCAAGCCCTAGGCCTCATACATTCTGCTAATTCCATATGCAAGACTGCATATGAGGAAACTTCAATGGTACTTAAAAAGTCTCTGGTGTCAACATTCTCAGGACCTGGAAACAGTGAATGCGAAGTTGTTCTATCTTGCCGTTTTGTTCTTACACGTGGGTCAGAGCCGATCCCTCGCCTCCGAATCGGCCGCTTTCAAGCTGAAACTCTCAGAGAAGCTCGAGACCCAGTGCATATCCCATGATGCTCTACTGTGAATCCCCAGATCTAGTTTGCCACTGCAATGGATCAACAGCTCGTCGGAGGAAGCTCGGGCCAGTGATTTAAAATTTCTTATATTATTAGGATTTTTTGTATTTAAAATTAATATTACTTACTTAGATTTCAACCTTCTTGATAGTATTAAGGTTTTTTGCCTGTTAGTATAACTTGTTCAGTAATTCTAAAAAGTTTTTCTTCAGGGCTTTAGGCCTCTCTTTCTTGGGTGTGACAGGGCTCTGTCAGCTATTGTGTTTGTGTGTTATCTTCTTATATAATCTTGTGTGCATTATATATCTAGTGTGAGTAGTTAATATTAGATAGTGTTTATAAATATATATACATATATATATATATATATATATATATAATATTCTGTAGGAACTTAGTTAATACTACTGTGTTGTAGTTAAAAAGTAACTATTTTTCTTAGACCAAAATTCAGGGTTTAAAAGGTGTGAGTGTGATCAGAAGACTCCACCTGCATCTACTGTTTAGGTTCTGTGCACCTACAAGAGGTGTGCTCTATCTGCCACTCCTTTAGCGCCAGAGTTCTCTTGGAAAGGCGGAGGAAGCTGGTAAATAGAGGACTCCTGAAGCCTGATTTTCAGGCTACCTTAGACAAGGCTGACTTCTCTTCCAAGGCTTCGAAGAGGTCGAAGTCTTAAAAGGGATCCTCGGAGCCCAAGTCATTGGCACCGAGTTCCTCTGGTATGGTTCATGCATCGGCTCCACAGGCCTTGGAGCCGTGTATTGATCCTCTACCTCGGAGCCCAGTTGTGGAACCGATATTGGAGACTCCTCAGTCTACAATTCTTCAATCGGTTCCATCTTCGGCTCCTTCGACCCATCCCTCGACGCATTCTTCGAGGCTTTCCGATGTGGATCTGGACCAAGTGGTCAAGAGGCTATTAGAGAACCCGGCCCTGGCCAAAATGCTGTCTGCTTCGAGCCACTCTGCTTCGAAGCCTGAAACCCCAGCCATAACTTCTCCACCTCCTCCTCCGAAGCCAATTGAGCTTGCGGAGCCAGGGCAGGTGGAACCGATGTTGGTAGAGCCTTCGGAGCCTAGGTACGATCCACCTCCCTCGGCTCCATCGACCTTGATCTCCTCTGTTCCGACTGGGAAATCTCGGGGCCGACAGTCCCTCTCTGGCTCTGGGGGGGGGGGGTAGTCGAACTGATACCTCGATTCCGACCCTTCCACTCGGGGCTTCGGCCCCGTCCTCTGGATTGGAGCGGGGGGTCTCGGTTTGGGGAGAGCTGCCGGCCTCTTCGGAGCCGACAGACTTCTCAGACCGAGATTCTGGTGCCTTCGATGCCATGAGGAAGGTCATGTCTGCTAAGACCACTACCTCCTCAGATCTGTCTTCCCCTCCCCCTAAAGGGCCTTGTTCTACCTCTTCCCCACAGATCCCCACCAAGCGTCGGGATCCAGGGCCTCAAGTATCCCCATTGGGTGGCCCCTCCTCTCTGGGGACTTCACCGGATGCTCCCACCGATGAAGTACCTAGGAAGAGATTGTGCAAGAGGAGGCACTTGAATTCCCCACAGGAATCCCTGACATTGGATACCGACTTGGAGGAATCAGAAGGGTCCCCACGATCCCCCTCAGAAGATGTCTCGTTTGCAGACATATTAGAAATCTTAAGGCAGAGGGGTGATTGGCAGACCCTTGTTCCTACTGAGGACGAGTCGGTCCTCCTGAAGGCCTTTGGATCTCAACCATCCACCTCCTGGGTTACTCCACCCTTTAATGAACTGATGGAGCTGGTTGCTCGAAGGGCGTGGGAGTCCCCTGATTCAGTGGAACCGGTCCCTCGGAGGCCCAACAAGTTCATTACTTCCCCTACTGATAAGGCCTTTCTAACAAAAGGAGTCCCGGTTGATGCCATGGTGGTGGCGGCGGCCACCAAGAAAGAGATGTCGGAAACCTCTTCTGCTGTCCATCCTCCTAATAGAGATTCTAGGACTATGGACAGATATGGGAAACGCATATTTAGTTCTGCGGCATTTTCCATGAGATCGCTCAACTACCTCAGACATTTTACCCGTCTTCAACGAGATCTCCTCAAAGAGCTGGGAGATACTCTCCAGGGTAACACAGCTGATGCTGTTTCTGAGAAGGTGACTGCACAACTCAACACCCTCAATTTCATGGTAAACTCATCCTTGCAACTCATTTCTTATGCTGCCGATGGATAGAGTAGGGCGGCAGGCTCAGCGATAGCTCTTCGGAGGCAGTCCTGGATGCGCCTTTGCTCCTTTGCAGAAGCCTTTAAATCTTCTTTCGTCAACACCCCATTCGATGGATCCACCTTGTTCGGACCCAAAGTTAAGGAGACACTTACTAGGTGTGAACAAGAAGGAAAGACTCTGTCTGCCGTCGGAGTCCATTTTTCCACTCCAACTAGACCGTACCCCAAAGGGCAATGAAGTGGGAAAATGTGGTTCCAGAAACCCCAAGGAGCTTTCCAAAGCACACCTACTGATACCCCCTCTAGAGGCAGAGGAGGGGGCAAAAATGGAAGACGCTGTCCAAATGGCAGAGATGGTCTGCAAAACCAGGGTGACAGGGAACAGTTCTCTGGGAAACCCTATCAGCATTCCTGAAAGGAAGCCCGGTTGCTTGGCTTTATACCCAAACGCCTGGCTAAGCATTACAATGCATTCTTGGGTAAAAAGCATCATTACCAGAGGTTACTACATTCCCTTTACAACCCCCCCCCATGGGTACAAGGATCCCAGACATTCCACCCAGTCTGAGAGAACTAGCAGCCATAGAAATTCAAAACCTGCTAGACAAAAGAGTCATCCAGCCAGTCCCGGAGGACCAAATAGGATCCAGAACTTACTCAAGGTTCTTTTTAGCTCCAAAGAAAACAGGGGACTGGAGGCCCATACTAGACCTCAGCAAGCTCAACACCTTCATCAAGAAAGAGAAGTTCCGGATGGTCACGCTGCAATCAATTCTCCCGTTCTTAGCAACGGGCGATTGGATGTGCTCTATAGATTTCAGGGATGCTTGCTACCACATCAAAATGGACAGAGCATCCAGAGATCACCTGCGTTTCCGGCTGGGGGCCAGTCATTACCAAATGTTCATCGTGTTTCACTGTTGCAGTCATGACTGTAGGGTTCTCCCCTGCCAGCAGGCAGTCCTCGGTCGGCCAGAATCCCAAAGTCTGGGTCCGGCGTCGGCTGTTCATCAGAGCGCCAGGAGTACAAAGCTGACAGCCAACGCCATGTTCTCCAGTCTTTCTTGCCGTGCGGTGATAGCAGTTCACAAGTGCCGGTCGGCTGACTCCTGACAATTTTTTCTAAACAAAGCTAAGTACCCCGTTGGGGAAACTTTTTTCTTGCTCCAGTCCGATGTCAGAAAAAGTTAATAATTGTATTTCATGTGGGAAGCAAATACCTCATAAGGATTTTCATTCTTACTGTATTCCTTGCTTAGGCCCTGACCACGACATAGCTAGTTGTCGGTTTTGTGCTAGATTCAATCAACGTACTATTAAACGAAGGTATGATTTTGCTTTTCATTACTTCGGTAGGCATTTTAATTACAAAATGTCGTCTGATATGGTTCCGGCTACCGGAGTTCACAAACAACGCAAGGACAAAGACAGGCCTCCGAGGTCCAAATCAGACGATATCGCACAAGCAGAGCCAGCTTCAGGTTCGGCCGTCGTCAGTGAGGCGCTTTTGCAGCCCCTGTCGGCCATTTCGGAACCGATAGCCGAAACGGACTCCCACAAGGAGCCAACTAGGCCTTTGAATATTTCTGTTGCAGGACCTTCGGACAATGCTCCTTCGGATGGGTCCGGAGCTGCTGTGCAGGTACCGGCTTCCGAAGGGGTTTTCAGGCCTACTCAGGTTATTATAAAGGCAAAGCCAAAGACAAAGTCAAAGACTCCTTCCAAATCAAAGACTGCAGCCCAGGCCTCTTCTGATCCGGCTCCCAAGTCTCAGAAACAGTTTCTTAAGATGGCGGAGGACTTACTTACTATGATTAGGGGTTCACATCCCTCTCCAGATAAAAGGCCAAGGCAGGAAGTTTATTATGACTCCTCTGATCAGGCTTCTGTTTCTTCTTCTGACCAGGAATATTCTTTCCCTCCTTATGAGGATTCTGATGCTGAGGAATCCATTCATTCACCTTCTCCCCCTGAGGATTTCTCTTTTGGGGAAACTTTGCATGAAATGAGGGAACATTTCCACTGGGAAGGACAGGAGTATTCGGAATCTAAGAAAAGACTAAGGGATTTTCTTCTTCTTCCCCAACATAGACCCCTGGCTATTCCTCCTATTTTGGATATTGTGGATGATGCTTTTTCGGAGGCTAACTTAACTCCTGACTCTTTTCCTCCATCTCCTGTTAAGCCAGACAGATACTATAGGGTTCCTGATTCCCACCAGTTTTTATACAAGAACCCTACTGCTGACCCTGAAACCATTTCTCAGGGTCCTAAGGGCGTTAAGGCCACTTCTGCAAAAAAACCCATTCCCACTGAGAAGGATTCCAGATCTTTAGAAAGATGGGGCAAAAAAGTGTACACTTCTGCTACTTTATCTATTAGGGCTTTAAACTGGCAGTTTCATATGCTGAAATGCCAGCAATTTCTCCTGTCTGTTTTAAAGCAAAAGCTAACTTCCATTTCTGCCTGTGCAGATGATAAGGAACTACATGATTTAATGCATGCCACTGAACAAGTTGGGAAGCATGGTTTACACTGTGGATTTGATGCCTTGGAGGCTTCTTGTAGGGCTTCTGCCTCTGGCACAGTAATTAGAAGGCATGCATGGTTAAAGGAACAAAATTTGCCAGATCAAGTAAAAGCTAAATTATTGGATGCTCCTGTTCAGCATAATGTTTTGTTTGGATCTAAAGCTGAAGAGGTGATTAAAAAGATGGAGGACAAGGCAAAGTCCATGCAAACAGTTAAAGATTTCTTACAAGTACAGCCACCCAGATTTAGCAGGAATTGGCCAACAAAAAATTGGTCCTTTCCCAATTCAGACAGGCCTCAGAGGGGTAGATACAGACGCCCCCGAGGTAGGCCTCAAATGCAAGCCTCTTATAGACCAAGACAATGGACTGCTTCCACCCCTAGGGGAGGAGAAGACAGGTCGCAAGCTCATAGAAAACAGACTCAATGACTCCCTCTGTTGGGCTGCAGGAACTTCTTGCCTGGAAGCCCCTCTCGGAGGAAAACTTTCTCTCTTTCACCTAAATTGGACTCATATAACCCAAGACAAGTGGGTTCTGGATGTGGTTTCAAGAGGTTACAAATTCCATTTTCATACCCTACCAAGGCCAAGCGGATGGCCAGATCTTCCAAAACATCAATGGTCAGAGGCCTTAAACCAGGTGGAAGCTCTCTTGGCTATGAAAGCCATAGAACTAGTTCCACTTTCAGAGATGGGACAAGGTTTTTACTCAAGGCTCTTTCTAGTCCCCAGGAAGCACAATTCATGGAGACCCATTCTGGATCTGTCAGTCTTGAACACTTTTCTAGAGATACCAAAATTCAAGATGCTTACTCTACAGCAGCTACTTCCAATGCTGACAAAAAATGCATGGATGGTAACTTTGGATTTAAAGGAGGCATATTTACACATTCCCATCAGACAGGAACGCAGAAAATACCTCAGGTTCAAGGCCGGATCGAGGCACTATCAATTCTCTGCACTGCCCTTTGGATTGTCTACTGCACCCAGGGTCTTCACCAAATGCCTGGCTCCAGTAGTAGCTTATTGCAGACTCAAGGGAATTCAAATTTACCCTTATCTGGACGACTGTCTTATTCAGGCAGACAGCAAGGATGTCTTACTCCAGCATCTAGAGTTTGTTCAGAATCTTCTCAAGTTCCTGGGATTTACTGTAAACATAAAAAAGTCAAATTTGGCACCCTCACAACAGATAATTTTTCTGGGCACTTCTCTAAATACAACAACCCAGACGGCATTTCTGACATATGGAAAACAATTACAGCTGGCTTCAACTTTCAAAACCTTGGCAACTTCAACTCAGCTATCTGCAAGGAGATTCTTGCAGGCTCTGGGTTACATGGCCTCCTGCATCCTTCTCGTACCATATGCAAGACTACATATGAGGAAAATACAGTGGTATCTAAAAAGTGTATGGTCTCAGCATTGCCACAGTTTAGACATACTGATCTCCGTCCTGCCTTGTCTTCAAAAGGAATTCCTTTGGTGGTCCAAGGCATGTACTCTAAACAAAGGAAAACCCTTCTGTCTGCCTCCTGCCACTCAGATACTAACCACGGACGCCTCAAATTATGCATGGGGAGCCCATTTTCAGGGCAACTGTCTGCAGGGCCTTTGGACAAAGGATCAGAAGCACCTGCATATCAATTTAAAGGAAATGTAAGCCGTTCAGAAAGCTCTATTGGCCTTCAAGAATCTTCTACAACCAGGACAACTACTGATACGGACAGACAACACCACAGTTATGTGGTACATAAACAAGCAAGGGGGATCTCATTCCTATCCCCTTTGCAGACTAGCCATGGATCTTTGGAACACAGCTCTAGCTTGCAATCTGGACCTTCAAGCACAGTTTCTACCAGGGAAGCAAAAATTCCTGGCAGACAGTCTGAGCAGAAACCTTTCGGATCCACACGAATGGATGCTGGACACCAAAATATTCAAGATGATTACAGCAGTCTGGGGATGTCCTCACATAGACCTCTTTGCATCCCACCTCAATCATCAACTACAGATTTTTTGCACCAGGACTTTCCATGATCAAGCTTGGAAAGTGGATGCACTATCATTCAGATGGAGAAACCTCTCGGGATATGCCTTTCCGCCTCTTCCTCTTCTTCCACGGGTATTATTAAAGATCAAGCAGGACAAGCCCAAGATGATAATCTTGCTGGCCGCAAATTGGCCTCGACAGTTTTGGTACCCAACACTGAAAAATCTTTGTCTGGAGCCCCCCTGGGTTTTACCACAGACTCCAAACCTTCTGTCCCAACACCAGGGTCAGATTCTACACTCCCATGTCAAAACTCTCAGCCTGGCGGCCTGGTTAATCCAGGGTCTTTGATTCATTCTCTCCTACCCAAGCAGGTTATGGATGTCATTTTAGAAGCCAGACGCCCCAGAAAAGACTAAGGGATTTTCTTCTTCTTCCCCAACATAGACCCCTGGCTATTCCTCCTATTTTGGATATTGTGGATGATGCTTTTTCGGAGGCTAACTTAACTCCTGACTCTTTTCCTCCATCTCCTGTTAAGCCAGATAGATACTATACGGTTCCTGATTCCCACCAGTTTTTATACAAGAACCCTACTGCTGACCCTGAAACCATTTCTCAGGGTCCTAAGGGCATTAAGGCCGCTTCTGCAAAAAAACCCATTCCCACTGAGAAGGATTCCAGATCTTTAGAAAGATGGGGCAAAAAAGTGTACACTTCTGCTACTTTATCTATTAGGGCTTTAAACTGGCAGTTTCATATGCTGAAATGCCAGCAATTTCTCCTGTCTGTTTTAAAGCAAAAGCTAACTTCCATTTCTGCCTGTGCAGATGATAAGGAACTACATGATTTAATGCATGCCACTGAACAAGTTGGGAAGCATGGTTTACACTGTGGATTTGATGCCTTGGAGGCTTCTTGTAGGGCTTCTGCCTTTGGCACAGTAATTAGAAGGCATGCATGGTTAAAGGAACAAAATTTGCCAGATCAAGTAAAAGCTAAATTATTGGATGCTCCTGTTCAGCATAATGTTTTGTTTGGATCTAAAGCTGAAGAGGTGATTAAAAAGATGGAGGACAAGGCAAAGTCCATGCAAACAGTTAAAGATTTCTTACAAGTACAGCCACCCAGATTTAGCAGGAATTGGCCTACAAAAAATTGGTCCTTTCCCAATTCAGACAGGCCTCAGAGGGGTAGATACAGGCGAGGTAGGCCTCAAATGCAAGCCTCTTATAGACCAAGACAATGGACTGCTTCCACCCCTAGGGGAGGAGAAGACAGGTCGCAAGCTCATAGAAAACAGACTCAATGACTCCCTCTGTTGGGCTGCAGGAACTTCTTGCCTGGAAGCCCCTCTCGGAGGAAAACTTTCTCTCTTTCACCTAAATTGGACTCATATAACCCAAGACAAGTGGGTTCTGGATGTGGTTTCAAGAGGTTACAAATTCCATTTTCATACCCTACCAAGGCCAAGCGGATGGCCAGATCTTCCAAAACATCAATGGTCAGAGGCCTTAAACCAGGTGGAAGCTCTCTTGGCTATGAAAGCCATAGAACTAGTTCCACTTTCAGAGATGGGACAAGGTTTTTACTCAAGGCTCTTTCTAGTCCCCAGGAAGCACAATTCATGGAGACCCATTCTGGATCTGTCAGTCTTGAACACTTTTCTAGAGATACCAAAATTCAAGATGCTTACTCTACAGCAGCTACTTCCAATGCTGACCAAAAATGCATGGATGGTAACTTTGGATTTAAAGGAGGCATATTTACACATTCCCATCAGACAGGAACGCAGAAAATACCTCAGGTTCAAGGCCGGATCGAGGCACTATCAATTCTCTGCACTGCCCTTTGGATTGTCTACTGCACCCAGGGTCTTCACCAAATGCCTGGCTCCAGTAGTAGCTTATTGCAGACTCAAGGGAATTCAAATTTACCCTTATCTGGACGACTGTCTTATTCAGGCAGACAGCAAGGATGTCTTACTCCAGCATCTAGAGTTTGTTCAGAATCTTCTCAAGTTCCTGGGATTCACTGTAAACATAAAAAAGTCAAATTTGGCACCCTCACAACAGATAATTTTCTGGGCACTTCTAAATACAACAACCCAGACGGCATTTCTGACATATGGAAAACAATTACAGCTGGCTTCAACTTTCAAAACCTTGGCAACTTCAACTCAGCTATCTGCAAGGAGATTCCTGCAGGCTCTGGGTTACATGGCCTCCTGCATCCTTCTCGTACCATATGCAAGACTACATATGAGGAAAATACAGTGGTACCTAAAAAGTGTATGGTCTCAGCATTGCCACAGTTTAGACATACTGATCTCCGTCCTGCCTTGTCTTCAAAAGGAATTCCTTTGGTGGTCCAAGGCATGTACTCTAAACAAAGGAAAACCCTTCTGTCTGCCTCCTGCCACTCAGATACTAACCACGGACTTCAGATTATGCATGGGGAGCCCATTTTCAGGGCAACTGTCTGCAGGGCCTTTGGACAAAGGATCAGAAGCACCTGCATATCAATTTAAAGAAAATGTAAGCCGTTCAGAAAGCTCTATTGGCCTTCAAGAATCTTCTACAACCAGGACAACTACTGATACGGACAGACAACACCACAGTTATGTGGTACATAAACAAGCAAGGGGGATCTCATTCCTATACCCTTTGCAGACTAGCCATGGATCTTTGGAACACAGCTCTAGCTTGCAATCTGGACCTTCAAGCACAGTTTCTACCAGGGAAGCAAAAATTCCTGGCAGACAGTCTGAGCAGAAACCTTTCGGATCCACACGAATGGATGCTGGACACCGAAATATTCAAGATGATTACAGCAGTCTGGGGATGTCCTCACATAGACCTCTTTGCATCCCACCTCAATCATCAACTACAGATTTTTTGCACCAGGACTTTCCACGATCAAGCTTAGAAAGTGGATGCACTATCATTCAGTTGGAGAAACCTCTCGGGATATGCCTTTCCGCCTCTTCCTCTTCTTCCTCTTCTTCCACGGGTATTATTAAAGATCAAGCAGGACAAGCCCAAGATGATAATCTTGCTGGCCCCAAATTGGCCTTGACAGTTTTGGTACCCAACACTGAAAAATCTTTGGAGCCCCCCTGGGTTTTACCACAGACTCCAAACCTTCTGTCCCAACACCAGGGTCAGATTCTACACTCCCATGTCAAAACTCTCAGCCTGGCGGCCTGGTTAATCCAGGGTCTTTGATTCATTCTCTCCTACCCAAGCAGGTTATGGATGTCATTTTAGAAGCCAGACGTCCTAGCACTAGACCAAGGGACGCACTCGTACACGATTGGCCCCCTGGCCTCTTATATGCCTTTCCGCCAATACCCCTAATTCCCAGATTCATACAGAAAGCCAAAAGTCTGGGAAGGACTGTGATATTGACAGCCCCGTCTTGGCCTCGACAGATTTGGTTCCCCTTCCTGTGGAAGAACCATGGATACTGGACCCAGTGCCGGATCTTCTGACTCATTCGTCGGGAGTTCTTCATCCCTCCCTCACCTCCCTAAAACTGACAGCTTGGCTGCTCCAATCCCCACATTAGCCAGGTCTCGAGATTTGTCTTCTGTGGTCCAGCATATTATAGTTTCCTCTCATAAACTATCTACCAGGAAGCTATACAATAGCTAGTGGAAACGGTTTGTTCACTGGGCCTCTCAACATGACATTGATCCTTATGTTGCACCTGTTCATATCATCTTAGAGTTCTTATCTTCCTTGTTCCATAATGTCGCAGCAGCTGCCACCATTAGAGTCCAATTGGCAGCTATTTCCAATTTCCATGTGGGGTTTAATGGGTCTAACATCATGTCGCATAGACTATGTAAAGCATTCTTAAAAGGAACCCACCATCTCAGACCACCTATCAGACATCCTGTCTCTCCCTGGAATTTGAATCTGGTTTTATCCCAATTGATGCTCGCCCCCTTCGAACCCACTTCATCCTGTCACTTAAAGTTCCTGTCTTGGAAAACTATATTCCTGGTAGCCATTACATCTGCACGTAGGGTATCCGAACTTCAAGCCTTGTCTTCCAAACTCCCATATTTGATTTTTCATCCCGATAGAGTTTCCCTTAGGACAAATCCTACCTTTCTTCCCAAGGTCTGTTCAGAAGCTAACTTGAATCAGTCCATTGAGCTTCCAACCTTCTTCAGGCACCATACCAACAGATTTGAATATATGTTACACAAACTTGATGTACACAGGCAACTGAGGTTCTGTCTAGATAGAACGAAAGATTTCAGACAATTGGATCAACTATTTGTCTCTTAAGCAGATAATAAGAAAGGTTTTGCAGTATCAAAAATCACATTGTCTAAGTGGCTCTCTGACTGCATCAAATCCATTTATGCTTCCACTAGTCAGCCATTAGAATCTAACGTCAAAGCCCACTCAACACGAGCTGTTTCTACGTCATTAGCTCATGCAGCTCGATTACCCTTAGATACCATCTGTGCAGCTGCCACGTGGTCAAAACCTCACACATTTATCACTCATTACAAAGTGGATAGAACCTCCAGGGACAGGGCTTCCTTTGGTTCAACTGTGCTCAGGAATGTTCTCCTGTGAGCCACCCAGGATCAGGGTGCTTGGGATGCTACCCACGTGTAAGAACAAAATGGCGAGATAGAACAACTTCACATAAAGAAGTTATGTTCTTACCATAACATTCCATGTCAGTTGTTCATCTCCCCTTTTTGTTCTTACATTCCTGCCCACCTTCCCCCTCCAGTCGAACAGGATGGTTGCCTTGGTAGATTGGTGAAGTTGTCAGTCTGTATTGCATATTCTATGTTTTCCTATCTACAATCTTTTAGCTACCTTCATAGGTAGACACTATAGTTTCACTTATTCCTGTAGGCTGTCTTGGTTGCAGCATACTAGATCTGGGGATTCACAGTAGAGCATCATGGGATATGCACTGGGTCTCGAGCTTCTCTGAGAGTTTCAGCTTGAAAGCAGCCGATTCGGAGCCGAGGGATCAGCTCCGACCCTCGTGTAAGAACAAAAAGGTGAGATGAACAACTCACATGGAACGTTATGGTAAAAACATAACTTCTTTTTCCTATCATATCTTGTCTAAGGGCAGAGTTCCTTTGGTGGCCAGAGACATGCAACGACAAGGGACTTCTTTCACTCAACCCCTTGCCGCCCAAACCCTGACAACAGACACATCAGACTATGCATGGGGAGGGGGGGCTCACATGGCAGGCAAATGCATTCAAGGCAAATGGAGCCCAGAACAAATTCCCCTACATATCAATCAAAAAGTGATGCTAGCTGTACAGAATGCTCTGCCAGCCGTCAAGTACCTTATCCTTCCAGGACAGCTCCTGATAAAGACAGACAACACCACAGTTATGTGGTACATAAACAAGCAGGAGGGAACTCATTCTTACACACTCTGCAGATTAGCCATGGCCCTGTGGAACACAGCCTTGAGCAACCAAGTGCACCTACAAGCTCAGTTCCTGCCAGGCAAGCAAAATTCACTGGAAGACTACTTAAGCAGAAATCTACTGGGACCCTCATGAGTGGAAACTGGAACCCATCTCATTCAAACTTCTAACCCAGTGGTGGGGAACACCAGAGGTGGACCTTTTTGCCTCCACCCCAAACCACTAATTGGCAAATTTTGCACCAGGAACCCTCACAACAGAGCCTGGAAGGTGGATGCCCTATCCTTTACATGGGAAAACCTCTCAATTTATGCCTTTCCTCCTCTGCCCCTCCTCTCAAAAGTACTACTCAAGATGAAACAGGACCGGCAAAGGGCAATCCTTATTGCAACAGACTGGCCATGCCACACTGGTACCCACTCCTACACAGTCTGACAGTAGTTCCACCCTGGCACCTACATCAGACACCTTCCCTGCTGTCTCAGCAGGAGGGACAGATTTTGCATCCACAGCTGCAAACCCTAAACCTTGCAGCCTGGCTTATCCCCTGAATACACCACCATCATCCTTCAGCAAACAGGTGCTGGACATCATCCTTGAGGCCAGAAGACCTAGTACTAGGAAATCCTATGCTGAAAAGTGGAAAAGATATTGTTCTTGGAGTCAGTCTCAAGGAAAGGACACAGCTGAGCCCACCTTACCTCAAATCCTTGATTAACTAGCAGAGCTGCTCCACAGAGGCCTATCCTTCTCATCCATTAAGATGCATGCCTCTGCCATCTCAGCTCATTATAATACTGAGCCACCTCTCTTTTCTCACCCTCTCATCAAATATTTCCCGAGAGGAGCTAACAATTTAAGGCCCCCTAGGAGAGCTCCCACCCTGGCCTGGGACCTTAACATTGTACTGGAGAAGCTCACACTTCCCCCCTTTGAACCTGTTGTTTCAACAGAGTTAAAATTCCTCTCTTGGAAAACAGCCTTACTTCTAGCTATTACTTCAACAAGAAGAGTGTCTGAGTTACTAGCACTAATGGCGGTGTAGCCCTTCATTATTTTCCATGTTGACAGGGTTTCCCTCAAGACTAACCCATCCTTTATGCCCAAGGTGGTATCCAGTGTGGCTTTAAACCAATCCATCCATTTGCCAACCTTTTTCCCTAATCCTCAGAATAAAGGGGAAAGGATCCTGCACTCCTTGGACGTGCACAGACAGCTCAGGTTCTACCTTGACAGGACTAAGCCTTTCAGAAAATCTGACCAGCTGCTAGTCAGCTTTGATACAAGGGCAGAGGGCAAGGCCATTTCGAAGAAAACAATTTCCAAATGGATAGCACACTGCATCCATTTCTGCTACAAGCACCATGGAAAACCTCTACCCCTCAGGGGATCAGAACTCAATTCACTAGCTACTTCAACCTCTACAGTATTTCTCAAGGAAGTCCTTACCAGGGACATCCTGGAAGCTGCAACCTGGAGTTCTGTACACACCTTCACCAAGCATTACCACTTACCTATTTTTTTTCTAAATCCAGAGCTGAATTTGCTACAGCAGTCTTACAAGGCCTGTTAGCCAGCCCTAACACTTCTTGGCTGTCTCCACCCTTCCTCAGCTTTGGGAATCAACCCAAGTGTGATGACTGCAACAGTGAAACACGAAGAACATAGTACAGTTGTGTACACTTACTGTAAATGTAGATGTTCGAGTGTATTCACTGTTGCAGTCCTGGTTTCCGTCCCTCCAGCTCCCTGGCTTTCCCTATCCTTTCTGCCTATCCTCTTTATGGCCATCTTTTATGGCAGGGGTATTTACTTTTTACTGGAGGTGTTCAACACCATGTAATAGCTTCCTGTTTTGGGGGCTCCTGACATCTGGGGCAGGAAAAACTGATGTAATGGCATCAGCAGCATGTTTTATACCCCTGACGACCTGATTTCATGGAAGAGGTGACAGCATCCGACGCAGAAATCCCAAAACTCTGGTATTCAGGACAACTGAGGGCTACCTGCAGGCAGATAATCCAAGTGTGATGACTGCAACAGTGAATACACTCGAACATCTACATTTATGGTAAGTGTACACAACTGTACTTTCCTGTTCAGAGTCTGCTTGTAATGTCACATCGTCTTCTCACAACAGCTTTGTTGATCTTTCTTGTCCAATCTGTTTGCTGATGTAGTCCATCACCACTATAAACAGAAGTGAGTTCAGTGCCTCTTCCTCAACTAATGGGCAGATAACTTCCCCATTGGGGACCCTTCTGTTCTCTACTTTTTAAGTTTAAAAGTTTTGTACATGTGATCAAAGAGAGGAAAATTTAATTATAAGAGTTAGATTCCTCACAGGGGCCATCATTGGAATTAATTTTTGGTTTAGGCGCTGAACCTAACTATAGGGACTGTTCTATTTGCCAGTCTTTTTTCTAAGGCTTTCTGTAGCCATCTGACTTCACTAAAATTTATGCTGAGAATCAAAAGTTTGAGGAGCTTGCCCAATGTAAGATAAAGTCCTTATCTGCCAACATCCCTCCGATGCTGAAGAAAAAGTCTAAAAAGCTAAAGCTTGAGACTTCTGCTGTCAAGTAGGAGCTGGGTGTCTCTGTCATGTCCCTTGATGAGACCTCAGACCATTTGTTTGCTGCAGCCGTGCCCTCTATCATGACCCCATCAGCCATAACACGTCTGTCATGTTCGAATAGTCCTCTTTGGGTGAAAAGGGAGAATCTCAGCTTCATATTTTAGAGGGGACCCAACAACATACATCAGATTTTAGGAAAGAAGTTCCTAGTTTCTTAAGTGAATTGATTAAGGGCTCAGAGCCATCTCATTTTGAACAGGCAGACTTTGCAGTTAAAAAGAAACAGGAGATAAAACATACTACCATTTCCACTCAGACTTCTAAGGATCCTCAGAAAGAATGGCATGATTTCACTCTGGGACTTTTCAAATCTGTCATGTCCTTAGCCTTAAAGTCTCCCTAATTCTTTCTTACTGCTGCTGCATGCAACCCCCCCCTTTTCCTTCTTTTAAAAGGCAAAGAGAGGAATCTGAAGAAGATGATGATTCTGAATCCATTATAGATTATTCCTTGACCTATTCTTTCTAAATTCATTCACCAATAGCTTATGCTTCTGATGATGAGGACATTGTCTCCTGATTCCACTTTGGAAGAACTCTCTTTTTTGGAGACACTATTTTTAATATGATGTAACATTTTCAGTAGGAGAGTTCTAAGTTATCAGTGTTCCAGAAGCGATACTATACCATTTTGGAAATGAGGGTTGTTAAAACCCTCTGAAATTCCTTCTATTTTGGAAACTTTGCTAAGTACTTTCTTCATTGCTTTTCTTAATCTGGAGACTCAGCCACCTGCCCCAAAGACACCAGATAGGTTCGACAACCTCCCAATCTCTGAAAAGTTGTTATACAAGATATTACCTCAGATGCAGGTATTATTTCCTTTTCTGCTGAAAAGCCTACTCATCTCCTTCCTTCCTCTAATGTTTTGCCCACTGATTAAAGACAACAGGGATATTGATAAAAATGACAAAAAAAGCATATACTTTTGCCACTCTAGTATTTATGGCTATCAGCTACCAAAGTCATATGATCAGGTACCTTCTGTTTATTTGGTTTAATTTCTCGAAATCTTTTGGGTTTTTAATGCCATCACAGGAATGGACCCCATTCCTAAGTCAGGGTATAAGTAAAGTTCATGAAATTCGTATGGTTTCATTCTTTGATGTTGGCCAAAAGTGCCCTTCAAGACCTTACGGGGAAAAGTAAGGTAATGCAACATCTTGTGTGTACCTAGAACTGACTCCTGATGCAATTCATATGGAATCCCTTGTATTGCTAGCATATCAAAAACTGACTAGATTCTTTTTTATTAGACCAGATGTTCTTGGTGTTTCACTGTTGCAGTCATCACATTTGGGTTATCCCTGCCAGGGTAAGCCTCAGTCAGCCCGAATACCAGAGGCTTAGTATTTCTGTGTCAGTTGCTGTCGCTCCAGGACTGACATCAAGTCGTCAGTGGTATAAAATCAGGCAGCTGACGCCATTACATCAATCTTTCTTGCCAAGGAGCCCGAAACAGAAGCAGTTCGCACGAGTGCCGGTCGGCCGCTACCTGAGTTTTTCATTTCTGAATTGAAGTTGAAGTCTTCTAAAGCTAAGTACCCTGTTGGGGATTATTTTTTCTTGCTCTAACCGATGTAAGAAAAAGTTAACAATTGTCTCCCCTGTGGAAAGCAAATACCACACCATGACTTTCATTCTTACTGCATCACTTGTTTAGGCCCAGACCACAACGTCCCCCACTGTCGCTTTTGTGCTTTGTTCAACCCCAGAACTATACGTCATTGGGCCCTTATTGTAGCTAGATATTTTCGCTTTCAGTCCTCTAATTCTGATATGGCTTCGATAAGCCATCCGACAACAGATCTACCGAAAAAACATAAGGATAAAGACAGAGATAAGACTGCACTGGTCCAAGACTGCAGACGATGCTTCCATTAAGCTACTCGTCAGATGTTCATCGTGTTTCACTGTTGCAGTCATTCCACTTGGGTTATCCTGCTGGCAGGCAGCCCGTAGTCGGCCCGAGTTCCAAAGTCTTGGCCCGGCGTCGGTTGCTGTCGCCTCTTCCCTGACGTCAGTGCGCCAGGGGTATAAAAGTTGCAACCAATGCCATTTTCTTCAGTGTTTCTCGCCGCGCGGTGCCTGAAGCATAAGCAGTTCACAAGTGCCGGTCGGCCGACTCCTGAGATTTTCAAAATTGAATTTTAGAACCAAAGTCGTCAATAAAGCTAAGTACCCCATTGGGGAAACTTTTTCTTGCTCCAGACCGATGTTAGTAAAAGTTAATAATTGTATTTCTTGTGGGAAGCAAATACCTCATAAGGACTTCCACTCTTACTGCATTCCTTGCTTAGGCCCTGACCACGACGTCACTAGTTGTCGGTTTTGTGCTAGATTTAATAAATGCACTATTAAACGTCGGTTTGATTTTGCTTTACATTATTTTGGACGAAGATTTAATTACATATTGCTGTCGGAACAACCTATGACTGGAATGTATAAAAAAACGCAAAGACAAAGAAAAAGACAGGCATCCGAGGTCCAAAACCGACGGTGAAGCCTCTTCTAAGCCAGTCGCCGGTTCTCAGTGAGGCGCTTTCGCAGCCCCTGACACCCGCTACCTCAGAGCCACAGGCCGCAACCGACAGCCTCGTGGAGACACCGAGGCCTGTGGAAACTCAAGGTATTGGGCCTACGGAAAATATACCCTCAGATGGGTCCAGAGCTGCTGAGCAGGCACTGGCTTCTGAGGGTGTTTTCAGACCTTCACAGCTTACAATTAAAGCTACTACAGCAACAAAGGCAAAGTCAAAAACACCATTAAAGACAAAGAAACAAGTGCAGCATTCTCCAGAACAGTCATCCATGCCTAAGAAACAGATGCTTAAAATGGCCGAAGACCTTATTACTTTAATCAGGGGCTCCCATCCCCCTCCTGACAAAAGGCCTAGGCAAGACACTGATTATGATTCCTCTGATCAGGTTTCCATTTCTTCTGATTCTTCCTCTGACCAGGGCTATTCTCTCCCTCCCTATGAGGACTCTGATGCTGAAGAGTCCATTCCTTCAGCCTCACTGCCTGAGGATTACTCTTTTGGGGAAACCCTGCACACTATGAGGGAACATTTCCATTGGGAGAGCCAGGGTTACTCAGAATGCAAGAAAAGGCTCAGAGATTTCCTTCTAATGCCTCAGCACAGGCCCTTGGCTATCCCCCCTGTGCTTGATATTGTGGATGATGTTTTTTCTGAATCCAGTCTGTCTCCAGATTCTTTACCCCCTGCACCAGTAAAGCCAGACAGGTACTACAGGGTCCCTGGCTCTCATAAATTTCTTTACAAAAACCCCACTGCGGACCCAGAAACTATTTCTCAGGGTCCAAAAGGGGTTAAATCTTCCACTGCCAAAAATCTTGTCCCCTCAGATAGGGATTCCAGAGCTCTGGACAGATGGGGAAAAAAGTTTACACTTCTGCTACTTTAGCTGTAAGAGCTTTAAACTGTCAGTTTCACATGCTTAAATATCAGCAGTATCTCCATTGTTAAAGCAGAAAATGCTTACAAATACAGAAGGTTCTATCTGTAAAGAAATGCAGGATTCATTGCATGCAGTTGAACAAGTGGGAAAGCATACTCTGCAATGTGGTTTTGATTAATTAGAGACTTCTTGTAGAGCCGCAGTTACAGGCTGTTATTCGAAGACATGCTTGGTTGAAAGAACAAAGTTTACCTGACCATGTTAAAATGAAATTATTGGATGCTCCGCTACAGCATGATACTTTGTTTGGTGTTAAGGCAGAAGAGGTTTTAAAGAAAATGGAGGATAAAGCAAAGTCATTGCAAACTGAGAAATATTTCTTACAGGTTCAGCCACCTAGATTTAGCAGGAACTGGCCTTCAAAAAGTTGGTCCTTTCCAGTGTCAGACAGGCCACAAAGAGGCAGATACAGACGCCCAAGAGGCAGATCTCAGCCCCAAGGCTCCTATAGACCTAAACAATGGGGTTCTTCAGCCCCCAAAGGAGGAGAAGACAAATCACAACCTTATAGAAAACAGTCACAATGACTTCCCTCTGCAAATGCCAAGCACTTACCAGTTGACAGCACCCCTAGGTGGAAAGCTAGCACTTTTCTCAAAAAATTGGCACATGATCACCCAAGACCAATGGGTGTTGAATATAGTTTCTCAGAGGTACAGGTTCCACTTCCACACGCTTTCAAAACCAAAAGGTATGCCAAACCTGCCTCAAAACCAATGGGTAGAGGCACAAAAGCAGATTGCAGCTCTTATGGATATGGGAGCTATTCAAAATGTTCCACAAGAAGAACAGGGCCAAGGATTTTACTCACGACTTTTCCTAGTACCCAGAAAGGACAAAGCATGGAGACCAATACTGGACCTGTCAATCCTAAATACTTTCCTGGATGTTCCAAAATTCAAAATGTTAACACTACAACAACTCTTGCCCATGCTGGGCAAAGAGGCTTGGCGAGTTACTTTGGATCTCAAGGAGGCATACCTGCACGTCCCAATCAGACAATCGTGCAGAAGATACCTCAGATTTATAGCAGGCTCAATGCATTATCAATTTTCTGCACTGCCCTTTGGCTTATCTACTGCGCCCAGGGTCTTCACAAAATGCCTGGCACCAGTAATTGCATTTTGCAGGCAAATATCCCTACCTGGACGACTGCCTTATTCAAGCAGAGAGCAAGGACATTCTTCTAAAGCACCTGGAGTTTGTAAAAAGATTACTAACTTGCCTAGGGTACACAGTAAACGAAAATAAATCAAAACTAGTGCCCTCTCAAGAGATAATATTCCTGGGTGCAAGCTTGAATACAACTACCCAGATGGCTTATCTCACACCAGACAAACAAAGGCAATTGACTCATTACTTTCAAATGATGGCAACAAAGACCCAGCTCCCTGCAAGAAAAATTCTGCAGGCCCTGGGTTTCATGGCATCTTGCATTCTACTAATTCCATATGCCAAACTGCATATGAGGAAACTACAATGGTATCTAAAAAGTGTTTGGACTCAGCATTGTCACAGCCTAGAGACAATCATAACCTTGATTCCCTGCCTACAACAGGAGTTTCGATGGTGGTCACAGGCCTGTCACCACAACAAGGGACAGCCTTTCACCTTACCTACAGCCAGGCAGACAATAACAACGGATGCATCGGATTACGCCTGGGGGGGGCACATATGGCAGGAAAATGTATTCAGGGCACATGGCCTAAGGAACAACTGCATCTTCACATCAATCAAAAAGAGATGCTAGCTGTACAGAATGCCCTGACAGCCTTCAAGGACCTAATACATCCAGGACAATTATTAATAAAGACGGACAATACCACAGTTATGTGGTACATAAGCAAGGGGGCACACATTCCTACCCCCTATGCAGACAAGCCATGACTTTGTGGGGCACAGCACTGACTTACCAGGTACATCTGCAAGCACAATTCCTGCCAGGAACAAAAAATACACTGGCAGAGAAACTAAGCAGAAATCTCATGGATCCTCACGAATGGAAGCTAAATCCACAAGTGTTCAACATGATAACAAGGGAATGGGGACGCCCAGACATAGATCTATTTGCCTCCCCTTACAATTGCCAATTACAGAAATTTTGCACAAGGACTTATCACTCTCAAGCATGGAAAGTGGATGCTTTATCTGTCAACTGGAAAAATCTGACAGTTTATGCCTTCCCTCCGATGCCTCTTCTCACCAAGGTGCTTGTAAAAGTCAGACAAGAGAGGCTAAAAATGATCCTGATTGCACCAGACTGGCCACGCACTGGTACCCAATCCTAAAGATTTTGTCCCAAGGCCCTCCTTGGCCTCTACCTCAAATCCCTCATCTTCTGACACAGCAAAACAATCAGATTCTGCACAGTCAACTCAGAACCTTAAACCTGGCAGCATGGCAGATAATGTAGCCACTCAGACTGCACCTCTCTCTAAAGCTGTTATGGATGTAATTTTGGAAGCCAGGAGACCCAGCACTAGGAAATCTTATGTGGAAAAATGGAAGCGATTCTGTGCTTGGAACCAGGCACAAGGGCTCGACCCACTGGTCCCTAATATGCCTCAGATTTTACAATACCTGTTGGACAAAGGCCTATCTTTTTCTTCTATTAAAATCCATGCCTCTGCCATTTCATCTCATTACAATACGGATCCTCCTATTTTTTTCACATCCTCTACTCCGACAGTACCTCAGAGGGGCAAAGAATATAAGACCCCCTAGGAGAGCACCAGTACCTACTTGGGACCTCAATTTTGTTTTAGAAAAACTAACAATGCCTCCTTTTGAACCAGCCAGCACAACTGATCTAAAATTCTTGTCATGGAAAACTGCTCTGCTCCTAGCAATAACTTCAGCAAGAAGAGTCTCAGAGTTACAGGCATTGATGGCTGTGGAACCTTTCCTCGGTTTTCACCAGGACAGGGTTTCTCTAAGGACAAACCCAACATTCATGCCAAAAGTGGTCTCCAATGTGGCCTTAAAACCAAACTATTCATTTGCCTACTTTCTACCCAAATCCCCAGAATAAAGGGGAAAGACTTCACTCTTTGGATATTCACAGGCAGCTACGATTTTACTTGGACAAAACAAAAGCTTTCAGAAAAAACTGAGCAACTGTTTGTAGCATATGCTGCAGGATTACAAGGAAAACCTATTACAAAGCAGACAATCTCCAAATGGATAGGACACTGCATCCACTTCTGTTATGCACAACATGGCAAATCTGTGCCTAAGGGCATTAGGCCTCATTCTACCAGAGCAACAGCCACTTCAGCAGCTTTCCTCAGAGGGGTACCAACCAAAGACATCTTAGAAGCTGCAACCTGGAGCTCAGTGCACACTTTTACCAAGCACTACCACCTACCTCTCTACTCCAAATCCAGAGCAGGCTTTGTCACTGCAGTTCTGCAGGGCTTGTTAGCCTCGCCAAATCCAATCTAGACCCAGCCACCCTGCCTAAGCTTTGGGATTCTACCCAAGTGTAATGACTGCAACAGTGAAACACGATGAACATAGTACGGTTGTGTACCTACCATAAATGTAGATGTTCGAGTGTATTCTCTGTTGCAGTCCTGGTTACCCACCCACCATCCCCCCTCTTTGCTGGGACTATTCTGTACTTCTCAACTCTATACAACCTATGTGGTGTATTTGCTTTTAGAAGAAGAAAATGTTTTTAGTGATATATGCATGGTTGTTTGGCATATTTTTATCTTTACAGCCTTCATATCTGGGGGCACCTGACATCTGGGGCAAGAAAAACTGAAGAAAATGGCGTCGGTTGCAAGTTTTATACCCCTGACGCATTGAGGTCAGGGAAGAGGTGACAACAACCGACGCCAGACTAAGACTTTGGAACTCGGGCCGACTACGGGTCACCTGCCAGCAGGATAACCCAAGTGTAATGACTGCAACAGTGAATACACTCGAACATCTATATTTATGATAGGTACACAACTGTACTTTCTCGGTCCTCAGTGAGGTGCTTTCGCAGCTCTTGATGCCCATTTCTGTGGATTCACAGGCCTCTACTGAGACTCTTTCGGAGTCCAGTATGCCATGAGACTTTTCTTCGACTAAGGATCCTGCGGATGTCTGTACCTTGGATGGGTCCAGAGCCGCTGAGCAGGCACCGGCTTCCAAGGAAGTACTTTGCACTACCGATACTCAACACAGACTGATGACTTCCTTCGCGTCTACAGTTCTTTCAAAAACCAAATTTCTAAGGCCCAGGGTACGAACCACAACTAAAAAAAGATGACCCAAGCTCAGGCACCTGCTTCCTTGCCTCAGTCTCAAATGCTTAAAATGGTGGAAGATCTTATAATGCTTATCAGGGGAAGCCAGGCTACGCCTTCCAAAAGAAAGAGAGACTTGTCCCCACTAGTTTTATCTGAACTGGAGTGCGATGACTCTGATGCATCTGAATATGAAGATATGCAACCCCTCTCTGCTTATGAGGATTCTGATGCAGAGGAATTCATCCCTTCAGCCTCTCCACCTGAGGACTTTTCCTTTGGGGAAACCCTACATACTTTAAGGGAGCATTTCCAATGGGAATGTCAGGACTATCCTCAGTCAAAAATGAGACGCAGAGAAGTCTTAGATCTTCCACAGCACAGACCTCTGGCAATTTCTCCTGTCCTGGATGTAGTGGATGATGTTTTTATGGAATCCAGTCTGATTCCTGACACCCTTCCTCCTGCTCCCAGGAAACCTGACAGGTACTATAGAGTCCCTGATTCTCACAAATATATTTTCAAAAATTCTTACTGCTGACTCCAAGGTCATCTCTCAAGGACCTAAAGGAGTCAAATCAACTTCAGCTAAGAATCCCATCCCCTCAGATAGGGATTCCCGAGTATTAGACAGATGGGGTAAAAACGTATACACCTCTGATACTCTTGCTATTAGAGCATTAAATTGTCAGTTCCATATGCTGAAATATCAGCAACATACCATGGAACTCCTCAAGCAAAAAATATCTTCTTTCCCTGCTTGTGCAGAAAATAGAGTTACAAGAGTTAATGCATTCTGCAAGTCAAGTAACTAAGCACACCTTACAATGTGGTTTTGACACCGTAGAAGGATCTTGCAGGGCAGCAGTCACTGGTTCTGCCCTTAGAAGGCATGTGTGGCTTTAGGAACAGACCTTGCCAGACCATGTCAAATCCAAATTATTGGACGCACCCTTGCACAAAGGCAACTTATTTGGCACCAAGGCAGAAGAGGTCTTAAAAAAGATGGAGGAAAAAGCTAAATCTATGCAGACAGTTAGACTTCTTACAGGTCCAGCCACCAAGGTTCAGTAGGCATTGCCCCTCCAAGCAATGGTCCTTTCCTGCCCCCTCCAGGTCAGCTCAGCCCAGACCCAGGGGAAGCAGGTCCCCCAGACAACAGCCCCAGGAAGTGCAGAGATCTAAGCAATGGAGTTCCTCCTTTTCAAAATCAGGGAGTGCAAAGCCACCCCCCTTATGGCAGGAACTCACAATGACTTTACACTTCCACCCCCTCTCTCTGCCCACCTGCTGGTGCCTCAGGAGGAAAACTCTCCTTCCATGCAAGCAACTGGGCCACCATTATCAACAACCGCTGGGTCCTCAACATAGTGTCCCAGGGATACACATTTTATTTCCACACTCTGCCAACCCCAAAAGGGTTCCCAGATCTTCCCCCAAACCAGTGGGCAGAGGCCAAAAAGCAAGTCCTTTCCCTGCTCTCTATGAGGGCAATAGAGCATGTTCCTGCAGAGCGGATAGGCCAAGGTTTCTACTCCAGACTCTTCCTGGTACCCAGAAAAGAGGGAACGTGGCACCCCATCCTCGATCTAGCCATTCTAAACACCTTCCTGGTGATACCAAAATTCAAAATGCTCACCCTCCATCAGTTTCTACCTATGCTTTCCAAGAATGCTTGGTTAGCCACCCTAGACCTAAAAGATACCTACCTACACATCCCAATCAGGGAATCATGCAGGAAATACCTACTTTTCAGGGCAGGATCACTGCACTTTCAGTTCTCTGTGCTTCCCTTTGGCTTATCCACTGCTCCCAGAGTTTTCACAAAATGTCTGGCTCCCGCCATTGCTTTTTGCAGACAAAGAAATATTCAAATTTACCCATACTTAGACGACGGCCTGATTTAGGCAGACAGTCAAGAAAAGCTGCAAAAGTACCTAACCTTTGTAAAGGACCTACTGACCTCCCTGGGGTATACTATCAATGAAAAGAAATCCAAACTAGTACCCACACATAAAATTGTATTCCTGGGAGCAAGCCTGGACACAGCATCCCAGATGGCATTCCTTACTCCAGAAAAACAATCCTACCTGACAGCCTACTTCTCTCAACTAGCCACCAGGACCCAGTTATCCACAAGGAAAATCCTGCAAGCTCTAGGTTTCATGGCTTCTTGCATTCTACTCATTCCATATGCCAGACTGCATATGAGGAAACTATAATGGTATCTAAAAAGCCTTTGGTGTCAGCACTCTCAAGACCTGGAAACTCCTATACCAATGATACCTTGTCTAAGGAAAGATTTTCTTTGGTGGGCAGCAGCATGCTACCACAAAAAGGGACTTCCCTTCTCACCACAGACACATCAGACTATGCCTGGGGTACACTCGTGGATGGCAGGTGCATTCAGGGCCAATGGAGCCCAAATCAACTACATCTGCAGATCAACCAAAAAGAGATGTTAGGTGTTCGGCATGCCTTGACAGCTTTCAGACCCTTACTCTCCCCGAGGCCGCTACTGATCAGAACAGACAACACCATGGTGATGTGGTATATCAACAAGCAGGGAAGGACTCACTGTTATCCTCTGTGCAGGCTCACCATGACCCTTTGGCACACTGCCTCAGCCATGCAACTATACCTGTTAGCACAATTCCTGCCAGGCTGTCTAACTTTCTGGCAGACATCTTAAGCAGAAACCTGCTAGACCCACACAGATGGCAGCTAGACCAAAAAACCTTCACCATTGTAACCCAGAAATGGGGCACCCCGAAGGTCAACTTCTTTGCCTCCCACTCCAATCGTCAGCTCAGCAAATTCTGCACCAGGGAACCTCACAGCAAGGCCTGGAAAATGGATGCTGTATCCTTCCAGTGGGTAAACCTCGGACTATGCATTTCCCCCTCTACCACTCATTTCAAGGGTACTGCTCAAAATAAGGAAGGAAAAAATGAGGGCAATCCTGATTGCCCCAGACTGGCCATGCCAGCACTGGGTACCCACTGTTGTGCAGCTTGTCACCCCTGCCACTATGGCACCTACCTCAGATCCCAACACTCCTGACCCAGAGGAATGGAGAATCCATGCATCCCCAATTGCAGACCCTCAATCTGGCAGCCTGGCTTATTCCCTGACCTCTCCTCAAGCTCCCAGTCTAAGCAAATAAGTTCTAGATGTTACACGTGAGGCCAGACGCCCCAGCACTAGAAAGTCTCATGCTGACAAGTGGAAAAGGTTTTGCACCTGGATCCAGGCTAAGGGAGCTGGAATGGCACAACCCTCCCTACCTCTTATCGTGGATTTACCTGGCAGACCTACTACACAGGGGTCTGTCCTTCTCTTCTATTAAAATTCATGCCTCTGCCATCTCTGCTCATTTCAGCACAAAGCCACCTCTTTTCTCCCACCCTCTCATCAAACAGTTCCTAAGAGGGGCTAACAACTTGAGGCTACCCAGAAGAGCTCCTACTCCAGCTTGGGACCTAAACTTTGTGTTGGAAAAGCTCACCCTTCCCCCCTTTGAACCTGCAACTTCAGCAGAGTTAAAATTTCTCTCTTGGAAGACAGCCTTGCTTCTGGCCATCACTTCGGCTAGAAGAGTATCAGAGCTACAAGCACTTATGGCTGTAGAGCGCTTCATCATTTTCCACACTCTCAGGGTCTCCCTCAGGACTAACCCATCCTTCATTCCAAAAGTGGTGTCCAGTATAGCTCTAAACCAAACCAAACCCTTCATCATTTTCCAGGCTCTCAGGGTCTCCCTCAGGACTAACCCATCCTTCATTCCAAAAGTGGTGTCCAGTATAGCTCTAAACCAATGCATTCATTTGCCCACCTTTTTCCCTAACCCACAAAACAAGGGGGAAAGGATTCTGCACTCTATAGATGTGCACAGACAACTCAGATTCTACCTAGACAGGACTAAATGTTTTAGAAAAAATAATCAATTGCTAGTCAGCTTCGCTGCAGGAGCAGAGGGCAAGGCCATATCCAAACAATTTCCAAATGGATAGCACACCGCATCCATTTCTGCTAAAACAGCACAGGAAATCTCCCCCCAAGGGGGTCAAGACACATTCCACCAGAGCAGCCTCAACCTCTGCAGCTTTCCTCAGAGGGGTCCCCACCAGGGACATCCTGGAGGCTGCAACATGGGCATCTGTTCATACCTTCACCAAGCATTACTACCTGCCTATCTTCTCCAAATCCAGGGCAGGATTTGCCACCGCAGTCTTGCAGGGCATCCTAGCCAGTCTTCTTGACTGCTGCCACCCTTTTCTTCAGCTTTGGGAATCAACCCAAATGTGATGATTGCAACAGTGAAACACGAAGAACATAGTACAGTTGTGCACACTTACCATAAATGTAGATGTTCAAGTGTATGCACTGTTGCAGTCCTGGTTTCCCTCTCTCCATCCCCTTGTCTCTGTCTCTCTCTCTCTCTCTCTCCTTACAAGGAATTTTTGATATTTACTTTCTACTGGTGGTGTTCTTCCACCATAACCTAGCTCCCTATTGGGGGCTCCTGACAGTTGGGGCAAGAAATACTGATGTAGTGGCATCGGCTGCCTGATTTTATACCACTGATGACCTGACATCAGTCATGGAGTGACAGTAACTGACACAGAAATACTAAGCTCTCTGGTATTCGGGCTGACTGAGGGCTACCCAGGCAGGGATAATCCAAATGTGATGACTGCAACAGTGAATGCACTCGAACATCTACATTTATGGTAAGTGTACACAACTGTAGTTTGCTCCTACTACTGTTGGAACTGTGTGGGTGTCTTTCTTCCATATTACTCTCATTTCTGGCTTAAAATCATGATATTTTATGACTTTGTCTATCTCTGTACATGAGATACTGTAATCAGTAGGTATAGCAATTTCAATGATTAATGATACTTCGGTCTTTTTTCCTGGGTTTCTGTATCACGTTTTCTCGTATCTATTTTTGTACTGTTGGTAATGGGTGATCCCATGTGATGCACACTTCATCATTCTTTATAATGCTTTGTGGTTCATATTTCCAATCCTTCTCAACTACTTCTATATTGTAGTCTTTGCACAATTCCCAGTGCAACAGTCTTTCCACATTATTGTGCCTTTCAGTGTACAGGCCCCTCTGCCATGAGTATACCACACCCAGTCATAAGGTGTTTGACAGTTGTGACTGTTTCCAGTTCTTTGTTTTTTTTTTTTTTCAGAACCTACCTTTGGATGTTTCTTCCACATGTTCAGTGGCCTTTGCAACCAACATTTTCATAGTCCACTATCCTGGGCTGCCATTATTAATCTTTCATCATTTGATTTCAACTCACTTCTCCTTAACCATTCCTGTGTCAAGGCCTGATCAACATGAGGTTGTTTCAGATCTATATACTTATATTTATGGCTTTTCCACATTTCTTTCCTTCTCTTCTGATCTTTTTTATATTTTTTCTTTTGTTATCTGATTTTTGTCTACTTCTAGTTTGATTTCCATTCCCACTTGACACCAGAATGCTTCTGCTAAACTAAGCAGGGAAGTTATTTTAGTCTTCCTCTCCTCATGTAATCTATTTTGAGCAGGCCCATACCTCCTGCAGAGTGTGGAATATATAACCTTGGTATACACTGATTTTTATATATCATTTGATAAGAGTAAAATATTTTTCTTGTTTTTCTGCCAGCTGATACAATATCTTTTTTGGGGCCAGTCCATCACACCAGACAAAGAATTTATGTACTTACCATAACGTTCCATGTGAGTTGTTCATCTTGCCTTCATTCTTTACTGATGGGTTTGGAGCCTATACCTCAGCTCCGAGTCGGCACCTACTGCAAAGCTCAAGGATTTCTAGTAGCTCGAGGCCAAGTCCCTGTCCCATGATGCACCCTGAGTTACCTCAGATCTTGTTTGCTGCATACAATAATACCATATGTCATTCTATAACACCAGAAGAGAAAAAGTATAGAAGGGCTGAGTGACCAGGAAGGATCTAGCATCTCGGTCTTCTGAAAGTCCAGGAGGGGGTAGGAGGGAGGGATGTAAGAATGAAGGCGAGATGAACAACTCACATGGAACATTATGGTAAGTACATAACTTCTTTATGTGAAGTTGTTCTATCTTGCCGTTCATTTTTTACTGATGGGTAACATCCCAAGCACCATCAACCTCGGGTGGCTCACGGGAGTATATTTCTCAGGACTGTGGATCCAAAGGAGGCCCTTTCCCTAGAGGTCCTGACAACTTTGTAATGAGTGATAAAGGTATGAGGTTTTGACCAAGTGGCTGCTGCGCAAATGTTATTAATAGGAAGTGTGGCAGAAAAAGTAGATGATGTAGAAACTGCTCTGGTTGAGTGAGCTTTAATTTTATGCTGCAAGGGCATATTGGCAGATGAATAAGCAAAGTTGATGCAATCAGATAACCATTTAGACAGAGTTGTTTTAGCCACTGGCATACCCTTCCTGAAATCTGAGAATGAAACAAAAAGCAGGTCTGATTTCATGAAATCTTTTGTTCTATCCAAATAAAATCTGAGCTGTCTGTGAACATCAAGTTTCTGCAGTATGTACTCTAAATTGTTGGAATGGATGGGGAAGAAAACTGTCAAATCAATAATTTGAAGTGAGACTCTGTCAGCATGAATAATCAAATAAGGAGGCTTGATGGATAAGGCCTGAAGTAATAGCCACTAAAAAGATGGTTTTCCATGACAAAAATTTGAGGTCACATGAGGAAGCTGGTTCAAATGGAGGAAGAATTACAAGGGAAAGCATAAAATTTAGATTCCATGGAGAACAGGAAGATTTCACAGGTGGTCTGATATGAAAAGTCCCTTTGAGAAAGGCTTTGGATAATTTGTGTGACATAGTATTCAATCCTTCAAATCCCAGATGAAAGTTAGAAATGGCAGCAAGTTGAACACGGACTGTAGCTGCTGCAGCTCCTTTAGTAAATTTCATGGTTAAGAATTCTAGAATAGAGGCCATAGGGGCTTGGTAAGGATCAATATTGTTTTTAGAGGCCCATATAGAATTTTTTTTCCCATTTGCTGAGGTACAGCTTTCTCATAGAGAATTTGTGAGAGGATAGGATTGGAGCTTTTCTCCCCGGGCCTCCGCTGAAAATGGACATGCATCCAGTCGGACTATCCCGGTCAACAAATGTAAAATAAATAAAATAAAAATAGGAGAATTTGCTTTGTCTCATTGGAAATTTGTGGAACCTGGCTATGATGGGAATTGGAGCAGCCAAGCTGTCAGCTTCAGGGACTGCAGAGAGGGATGAAGTTCCCCCGACAAGTGCGTCAGAAGGTCTGGAGCTGAGTCCAGAATCCAGGGGTCCTCCAAAAGATGAAGTCGAAGGAAGGGGAACCAAATCTGATGAGGCCAATAGGGAGCTATTAGAATGAAGGTCCTTCCCAGGGCTTTGGCTTTCTGTAATACCTTGGGTATCAACGGGATTGGTGGGAATGCATAGAGGAGACCCGGGGGTCAATCGTGAACAAATGAGTCCCTTGGGGCTTCTCCCAGAAGGAGAATCAGGATGAAATAGCTTCTGCATTTGGTGTTCATGTGACTGGCAAAAAGGTCACAGCAAGGCTGGCCCCACCTGCAGAATATCCTGTCCACTATTTCTGTCTTAAGGGACCACTCGTGGGGCACCAAAATTGCTATACTCAACTTGTCTGCTACCACACTGGATTTCCCTGGGATGTGCATTGCTAACAGAATGTGCTGGGTGGAAATAGTTCACTGCCATACTCTGAGGGCCTCGCAACAAAGGGGGCAGGATCTGGTTCCTCCTTGTTTGTTCAAATATCAGACCACTGACATGTTTGTCTGAATCGCAATCGTACCTAGAGGAAGAGAGTCCTGGAAGTACTGCAGCACCAAAAATACTCCTGTCATCTCTAGGACATTGATATGCATATGTGTCTCTTGATCGGTCCATGTGCCTTGGGATGTCTTTCCCTGAAAATGCCACCACCCTATCAGGGAAGCGTCCGTGATCACTGTGGCCACTGGAGGGGTAGCACAAATGGGCTTCCTATTGTAACATGAAGTGAGGTCAACCACCACTGAAGATCCTTTTTGCAGGAATTTGTGATCATTATCATGTGAGACATGGGGAGCTCTTGGTAAGACCATTGAGTGAACAACAGCCATTGTAGTATCTGCATGTGCATACAACCCAGTGGTATGGCTAGAATTGCTGCTGCCATCAAACCTAACAATTTCAGAACTTCTGATGCTGGTGCTTTGTTTTTGGATATTAGAATGTGGACATACTGGCGGAGAAGTAAGACTCTTTCTGCTGGAAGTCTTAGTGTGGTGGTGGTGGTATCCAGTTCTGCTCCGATAAAGACGATATGCTGTGATGGCGACAAGGCAGATTTTTCTGAGTTTATTGTAATGCCCAGCTGATTGCAGAGTGACAGAGTGGACTCCCTGGTCTGAATGAGTTGATGCCTGGTGGTGGCGGTAAGGAGCCAATCGTCTAGGTACGGAAACACCTAGAGTACTAAATGTCTCAGGTGAGCCGTGACCACTGCCATGCAGTTGGTGAACACTCCGGGGGCTGTAGAGACCAAAAGCCAGGGCTCAAAACTGGTAATGATTGGCTCCCAGCTGGAAGCGCAGATGATCCCTGGATGGCCTGGCTATTTTTATGTGGTAGTACCCATCTTGGAGGTCTATTGAGCACATCCAATTGTCTTTCCCTAAGAAGGGAAGTATTGACTGAAGCGTGATCATCCGAAACTTCTCTTTCTTTACAAATTTGTTTAGTCTGCTGAGGTCCAATATAGGTCTCCAGTTCCCTGTCTTTTTTGGAACTAAAAAGAATCTTGAGTAAGTTCCGGATCCTGTCTGGTCTGCTGGGACTGGTTGGATGTCTCTTTTTCTTAGCAATGTCTGGACCTCTACTGTTGCTTGTTCCCTGTAACTGGGTGGAACATCTAGGATTTTCCTTGTTGGTGGAGGGGGGTGTGGCGAATGGGATGAAGTATCCTCTGGAAATTATACTTTGTATCCAGTTGTCATTTTGAGCCAGGCATCTGGATACAAAGATAAGCGACCCCCAACTGCCTCCAGAGCAGGACAGTTGGGCCTCCTTTCAGGGCTTCTCAAAGAAATGATCTCTGTCGCCCCAGTGTTGCGGAGCCCCTCTGCTGTAAGGGTGGTGTCTTCCATTATTGCCCCCTCTGCCCCTGGAGCTGGGTTCACCACATATGTCCTGAAAGGCTCCTTGGGCTTTTCGGAACCACATTTTCCCTCCCCTTTGACCCTTGGGGTAGGGTCTGGTAGGGGTGGAAAAACGGACCCCGACGGCAGACAGAGTCTTTCCATCCTGCTCACACATTGTTAAGGTTTCCTTGACTTTAGGCTCGAAAAGGGATGAGCCATCAAAGGGGGTATTCACGAAGAATGACTTGAAGGGCTCTGTGAAGGAACACAAGCACATCCAGGAGTGTGTTCTAAGAGCAACTCCTGTACCCGCTGCCCTACTCGTTTCATCAGCTGCATATGAAATGAGGGGCATGGATGAGTTCACTATAGAATTGAGGGTAGCAAGCTGGGTGGCAACTTTGTCTGTAGCTCCTGCAGCTACTGTACCCTGAAGAGCATCTCCCAGCTCTTTAAGGAGATCTCTTTTTAGTCTGGTAAAATGGGTTAAGTAGTTAAGCAAACGAAGAGCAAAAGTCACTGAACTAAACATGTGCTTCCCATATCTATCCATGATCTTGGAGTCTCTGTTAGGAGGATGGATAGACGAGGAAGTGTCAGACATTTCCTTTTTGGTGGCTGCCGCCACCATCATGGCATCGACTGGCGCATCTTTTGTCAAGAAGGCGTTATCTAGGGGGCAGATATGAACTTATTAGGCCTCATCGGGACAGGCTCAATAGTATCTGGAGTCTCCCATGCCCTTCGTGAGACCAGCTGCATAAGCTCATCGAAGGGCAGAGACACCCAAGAGGTGGAGGGCTGAGACCTGAAATCCTTCAGGAGGACTGACTCATCCTCAGTAGGGTTGGTGGACTGCCAGTCACCCCTCTGCCTAATGATTTCCAGTATCTCAGCAAATGAGATATCCTGAGAGGGGGACCGTGGGGACCCTTCTGATTCATCCAAGTCCGTGTCAGATGTTAATGACTCCTGAGGGGAGTCCAGATGTTTCCTCTTACACACTCTATTCCTGGGCACCTCATCAGTGGGAGCTTCTGGGGAGGTCTCGGAAGAGCATGGGCCACCCAATGGGGCTTCCTGAGGCTCTAGGTCTCTGCACTTAGCAAGGATCTGTGAGGCAGATGCAGACACAGGTGCTTTAGGGGATGAAGAAGCCGGACCCGAAGTTGAGGATGTCTTGGGAGACATAACTCTCCTCATAGCTTCGAAGGCACCTCTGCTCCGATACAAAGGGACCGACGGATCTGAGGAAACTGTTTTTACCCCCGGCACCGGGACAGTGGGCTCCGAGCCTGAGGTAGGAGCCGAGCTCATCCGAGCCGAAGCCCCAAGAGCCAAAGTTGAAACCGACAAGTCAGTTTGACTATCCTCCCCGGACCCGACCAGATAGTGTTGGCTCCTAAAGTCCTCGATTGGTGCCGAAGACGTCAGAGTAAACTGAGCTGAAGACACTGGAGCAGGTGTCTGCTCCGAAAGCTCCACAATCAGCAGGTCTGACTCCTGTTGCTGGCATAAGGGTCTTCGGCTCTGAAGCCGCCTGGGTCGGAGCCGATAATTTGGCAAAGGCTGGTGCCTGTAAAAGCTTCTGCACCACCCGATCCACATCCAAATCAGATAGGCTTACAGAAGATCAAGATGATCGGACTGATGGTACTGACTGGAGTAGAGGTGATTTAGGAGTTTCGAATTCCGGTTCCAAGACCGGGGACCAGCTCTGAAAAGAAAAGACAGTCGGCTCCGAGACCTGTGGAGCCGATGTCAGACTCTCTAGATTTTTATGATTCTCCAGAAGTCTTGGAGGACTTTGAGGATTTACTAGATCCATCCTGGTCACTCAAAGCCTCCTGGAAAGAAGGTTTCAACAAACCCCTATCAATAAGCTTCCTTTTTCTCTCTTGGAGGACTCTAGAGGAAAAAAATGACATATAGAACATGTTTCTTGTAAGTGCAAGGCACCCAAGCAGCAGACACATGGCAGTCAGTAACCAACATCTTTTGCCCACATTTAGGGCATTTTTTAAACCCTGACTTAGGGTGTTTGCCTTTGTCATCAGCCATGACAAAATTGGACACACCCAACAACAGCAAGTATACTACAATGGCTGTTGTTCACTCAATGGTCTTACCAAGAGCTCCCCATATCTCACATGATAATGATCACAAATTCCTGCAAAAAGGATCTTCAGTGGTGGTTGACCTCACTTCATGTTACAATAGGAAGCCCATTTGTTAACATAAATTAGCCTTCTAATAAAAACCAGGCTAACTATCAACACACACACACACACACACAAAAACCTTTAACTAAGGCTAACTAACTACTCAAAAGCCTTCTAATAAAAACAGGCTAAAGATAAGCACACAAGCCTAAAATTAAGGCTAACAAGCACACACACACAAAATTATTAAACAGATAATCTGAACAGCAAGTAAACTGTAATAAAATACTATGCTGTGGAAAAAAATGTGACAAAAGGTCACTGAATAAACAGTTATTATACACTAAGTAATCACACTATGCTAATAAGAAAAGTGACAAAAGGTCACTGAACAATCAATTTTTTTAGTTAGAAATTTTAAATGGGCCTATCAGAAAAAAATGAGGCCAAATATAAAGCTAAGAAAAGCACACCGGGAAGGGAACACTACAGAAAAGGCTTTAAGAGCCTATCTATCATAATATCTAACTATTTTAATGATAATCCAACAGTAATATTTGAAAATAGAAAGGTAACAAAGTTTTTACTGGCCCGAGCTAGCAAGAACCTCTGATCAGGTGCAGCAGCAAACTAGATCTGAGGTAACTCAGGGTGCATCATGGGATAGGGACTTGGCCTCAAGCTACTAGAAATCCTCGAGCTTTGCACTAGGTGCCGACTCGGAGCCGAGGGATCGGCTCCGAACCCATCAGTAAAGAATGAACGGTGAGATAGAACAACTTCACATTTGTAATTTAGAACAAGAAGAGCAAATTGATTTATAGCTTGGATTTTATTTGTAGATGTTAAGGCTGTTTTCAATATTAGTATGTCTTCTGAAGCATTCTGTACTGAGTTTTATTTGCATTTGTTAATGTTTTATTGCTGATCCTTCATCAGTTCCCAAATATTTGTAAACTTTTTCCTGCTCAAATTCCTTTGTCATTTTCCTGTCCCAGACTGATGTTTTCTTGGTACCGCAACTTTCCTGCTTTAAATGTTGCTTTTGCACATTTATCAAGACCAAATGTCATTCTTTTCTCATCTGTGAAAGTTTTAACAACTTGCAGTAGTGCTTTCAATTGTTAAGTCATCAACAAAATGTAGATGAGAAATCTTTAAGCAAGGTTGTTTTATGGGAGACAAATTTTAACCAAGACCTACTCTGTTAAGTAAACCACTTAATGGGTAAGGGCAAAACAAAACAACAGTGGTGACAAAGGTTCACCCTGGAATACCCCCCTCTGAATTTGTATTCCTAGGATAATAATTTGCCCTTTGTCATGACTTAATTGCAAAGTGGTATGCCACTGTTTCATGGTCATTGTAATGTAATTGATTAATGTAAAATGTATTATATTCATCTGTAAGTACTCCTTTACCCAGGAAGTGGGATGCTGTCAAATGTTTTTTTTGTAATCTGTCTGTGCCATACTTTGATTCCTCCCCTTTTTACAATTCTCCATTATGGCTTTATTTGGCAAAAAATGATCCTTTGTTCCATGTGACTTT
This sequence comes from Protopterus annectens, assembly GCF_019279795.1. Classification (NCBI taxonomy): domain Eukaryota; kingdom Metazoa; phylum Chordata; order Ceratodontiformes; family Protopteridae; genus Protopterus; species Protopterus annectens. The sequence continues at coordinate 431,253,875 of NC_056730.1, forward strand.
CTTTTGTTATTCTGTTGTGCTATTGCCGTGATTGAGTTTTCTTCTAAATGATTATAAACTATGTCTGCATCAGTTCCAGTATATAGTTTATATATTTTCAGAAGGCAAGGCTATGCCCATGTACAAACCCTCATTAAGTTATAAACTGAAAGCATATTCTGTAATTATAATTTGTAACTACGTCACCAAGCTCTGCTTCCAATCTGATCTCTCTTACTTTTAATTGTGTCTGTCCATGAGACTTGACTCCCTACTAGGGAACACTAAGTCGTTGTATATAATCACTTTGTTTTTATAATTGTTTGCTAACTTCTGTGTAATCTGTGTAAGTTTGTCTATGTGGAGCTTTTCTCCCCTGGCCTCCGCTGAAAATGGACATGTATCCAGTCCGACTATCCCAGTAAACAAATGTAAAATAAAATAAATAAATAAAATAAAGTTATTGGTCTATAGTTTTAGGATGGCTTGAAGGTTCACTCTTTTTTAGTAACTTAGGCAATGTTCTCTCAGATTTAGAGGATTCAGATGCTAAATCTGTGTTATCTCTTAAGTCTGCTTCTCAGGTTGATAGTTATCCTATTAAGTGCACTTACCTGAGGGTATCAAAGCGAAACCTCTGGACACCCCTTTGTATGGGCAATATCTTTTTGGTTCTGTGGCTGTGGAATTTTCAAAAACCTGAATGTAAGAATGTAAGGTAATGGAAGCAAGCAAAGCTTTCTTTCTCTTTCTTTCTCATATCCAAAAATCGACTCCCATCCAGGCTGGTCCCTTTGCTCACAAGGAACAGAAACCTTCTCAAAAGAAACCAACAAAAGGAACTTATTTTCCCTCTTACTTAAGACCTCTTCAGTCGAGGGAGAATATAATTTACTTTGTCTGAATAAAAGAAGAATTTTTTTCCAGAATGTTTTTTTTTTCCCAAGAGGGGAGGGGGAAACCTATTTTATTTTTTTTTTTTCTTTTCTTTTTTTTTTTCTCTCAATTTCAAAAAGTTTCAGTTTTAAAGTTTTTGTTTTAAAGATGTTGCAATCCTTACTTCCAATGAGACTTCCATAAGCCTTTTTGGTTTTTAATTTTTAAAAAGATGCTATCTTCACATTTTCATATCACATGCAATATTTAAACTGCCTAGTTCCTGTCATTGTCTTCAGCAGACTTGGACAAATGCATTTGTTTTTCCTTGAGTGGATGATTTCATCATTCATGCTCCTTCCCAAAAGATTCTACTGACAAATTTGGATTTGCATGCATCTTCTGAACAGTCTGGGAATTGCTCTGAACATAAGAAAGTCTTGCATAACACCATCCAAGGAGTAGATTTTTCAAGTATGCAGTCTCGATACTCTGGCAATAACAGCTTTTCTTCTGCAGACAAGGTCCTCTTCCTCTCCCACCTGTCCCTGCACCAGTCCTTAGCTCAAAAGCAGTACTGTAAGACTGGCCAGTGGGTGGGTGATCACCCAAAGCATTAAGACTAGCATGCCTGCATTACCAGCAGTGCACATTTAGTCATGAAGATCAGCTTGTATAGTAACATGCAATGTGGCTCCTGTGTAACAGCTCTACTAGTAGGGCTTGACGATGGGGATGGAACTTAGGTCAGTCCACATTATCAATCTACAAGCCAACTCTTTCTCTCACATATATACATATATATGTGTGCGTGCACACACGCATATTCTTCTCAGTTCTGAGTGGGATGAGTTGAAAAGGCTCTCACCACAGTCAGGAAATGAAAGACTGTAAGGCTGTTGCCTTTTCTATGGATTGAATAAGCCTAGTTCTCATCTCTTCATTGGTAAAGCTAATTACCCAAGTGGGTGCTGGCATAAAAACTATTTGACAGATTATACAAGCAGATTAAAAAAAATACATATTTGTATAGCTTTTCAGAGGGTCATAGAGTAGTCTGCCTGCCTATCTGAACTTTACCCAAAATATGTAGTTTTAGTACAGTAGAGTTTGAAAGTAAAAACAATAAAGATGAAAATTAAGTTATGATAGAAAAAACTCCTTTGAAAAAGGTGGGTAGAGTGTGAATTAAGAAAATTCCACAGAAAAGCAGTTAGACACAGATGTAAATAAGTATGAGCAACTGATGTTTTTCATTGTTTGTATGATAAAAAGTACTGAAAAGAAATCAGAAACCTGTTTGAAACAAAGTACCCAAAGACGTTGTGACAAATATAGAAGCTGTACTTGAGAAGCTTCCATCCAAGAGGTGTGTTGAGAAGTGTCTAATAATACAAGCAAGGAGGTACCCCATAACTATTTCCAGAAGCAATAGGTGAGCCAAAAATGTTCATTTGAGTCCAGAACATCCTGATAGACTGTATGAAGGGAATGCAGCTGTGAAAGTTCCTAGAACCTCAACCTCAGAAGTACAGACCACAGATTGTCCCAAATATTCAAAATATGGAAGACTGTTGACAAAGCTAGTAATAGATTTACACAGTAGAATAGACTGAAAAGTAAATAACTGATCTACATTTTAAAATGTGCTGCTACTTGATTTACAAATAATGTGTTTTTGGCTATGCATATACTACATCAAAATGATAAAATGCCAGCTTTGTGGCATAGAGGGATGAAGTCTTGACAATGACCCAGGTCATCTAGATTTAATTAGTTGCTGAGCAAAAGGGTGGTCAGTGTTAAGACAGAGAGGAATGGCAAGGTTTTCCATGCTTGTTTCTCTAAAGGGTCAGAGTTGGGCATTTATGTCTAGGGTGTGCACTCCATGTTAGTTTCCTTGGTGGAGACTAGGGAACACAGAAGGTTCTTATTGCGAGAAGGTCAGGCCTTGAGTTACAGTGGATATAAAAAGTGTACACAACCCTGTTAAAATGTCAGGTTTTTGTGATATAAAAAAATGAGACCACAATAAATCATTTCAAAATTTTTCCCACCTTTAATATGACCTATGACCTGTACAATTCAATTGAAAAATAAACAAATCCGTTAGGGGAAAAAATATAAAAAAATAAAAAACCTACAATAAGCTGGTTGCATAAGTGTGCACACCCTACTAATACTTTGTTGAAGCACCTTTTGATTTAATTATAGCATTCAGTCTTCTTGGGTACACACTTGCCATCAGTTAGAGACTCTGATTAACCCCAAATAAAGTTCAGCTGTCCTAGTAGGATTTTCCTGACATTTACTCAGTTGCCTGCTACAGCAAAAGCCATGGTTCACAGATAGCTTACAAAGCATCAAAGGGATCTCATTGTTGAAAGGTATAATTCAGGAGAAGGATGCAAAAAAATTTCCACAGCATTGGATATACCATGGAACACAGTGAAGACAGTCATCAAAAAGTGGAGAAAATATGGGACAACAGTGATGTTTGCAAAGAACTGGACATCCCTCCAAAACTGATGAAAAGACAAGATGAAAACTGGTCAGGGAGGCTGCCATGAGACCTACAGCAACACTGAAGGAGCTGCAGGAATTTCTAGCAAGTACTGGTTGTGTACTACATATGACAACAATCTCCTGTATTCTCCATATGTCTGGGCTATGGGTTGGATTGCAAGACTGAAGCCTTTTCTTACACAGAAAAACATCCAGGCCCGGATAAAATTTGCAAAACAATACATTGTCTCACAAAAGCATGTGGGAAAATGTGTTATGGTCTGATGAGACCAAGGTTGAACCTTTTGGCCACAATTCCAAAAAGTATGTTTGGTGCAAAAACAACATTTTGCATCACCAAAAGAGCACCATCCCCACAGTGAAGCATGGTGGTGGCAGCATCATGCTTTGGGGTTGCTTTTCTTCAATTGGAACTGGGGCTTTAATCAAGGTGGAAGGAATTATGAACAGTTCCAAATACTAGTCACATTTGGCCCAAAACCTTCAGGCGTCTGCTAGAAAGCTGAAGATAAAGAGGAATTTCATTTTTCAACATGAAAATGACCTCAAGCATACATCCAAATCAACCAAAGAATGACTTCATCAGAAGCAAATTGAAGATCTGATGTTGTTAATCTTCATCCCATTCATCAATGATAGGAAGTTGGTTCCGTCCTCGGAACCGAGCTGGCCTTATATCAAGCTCGATCCAGTGAAAAACTCTTGAGCTAAGCTTTTACCCATAGTACCCTTCTCCCTCTTACCTCAGATCTCGTTTGCTGCATTGCTGTAAAGCCTCATTCAAGCCAGCTCTCAAGCTAAGTTCAACTTTTTTGACATTTTGACTGTCACTTGTATTTTAGTGAGTGTATTATTCTCTTTCTCTCTACATTTTACATTTTCTTACTTTTCATGATCTATCGCTAACCCTTTTATCCTTTTACCTTTTGGTAGCCTTGGTACCATTGGTGGTACGGCCTTTCTCCCTACCCTTTGGGGTATTTTTTAAATACCATCACTGGTAGTTCTTTCTTTCTTCCTTCTCTTTACTTAATTATTAAAAAAAAAAAAAAAAAAACCTCCCTTTCTCCTTTTTCTCTTACAACCTGTGAGTGTCTGGGTGTTTTCATTATGTTTGAGAAGAAAGTTACGTCTGGGTTTAAGCGGTGTCATACCTGTAGTAGAAAAATGCCTAACAGTGACTTGCATGATGATTGTGTATATTGTTTGGGGGTGCCCCATCTCTCGGTGCAGCCCCCATGTTCTATTTGTTCTATTTGTAAAGGTTTTAGTCAGCGTACATTATATTAATGTAAAAATAAGTTGATTCTGAAGGGCTTCCTAAAGACGCCCTTTTCAGAGGTTCTTTCTGCGACGGAGGGCTCTCCCCCTCCCAGAAAAGACAGGATAAGACCACACTCTGTACCCTCTTCACCATCCAGTGATCTGGGCAAGCCACCCAAGTCAAAAATACCAAAGATGTCTCCGGAACCAAGGTCTATCGCTACGGCACTGACCTTGGTTCCATCAATTGCTATATCATCTTCGGCGCCTATTTTGGCATCGACATTGTCCACGGTGCCGACATTCAATGCTCCAAAAACTGCTTCATCCTCCTCGGCACCAAGTGCCACTTCAGCTCAGAGCCTACCTTCGGTACCTATAACTTCAACTCTACTAGTGACTGAGCCATCCTTGTCACTTCCAGTACCAAGTGCCCTTTTGGCACCGAGTCCATCTATGGTACCTATTATCCCTATACTGACCCCACTGCTGTCTGCCTCCATACTGGAGACATCGACACCATTGAACACCACTGCACAGACCCGATACTCTCCGTTCTAGGACAAATATATAGCCCCTTCCTCAAGCAACCAGACTCCCCATCGGGAGTATCCACTAGATCCACAAGCAGCCTTTCAGAACTTGATGTGGTGCACCTTGTGGATCAGCTGCTGACAGCTAGGGGGAGCCCCACTCCATCAAAGACCCATCCACTTGCCGGACCTGGGACTGTCTCTCCAAGGACTCCATCATACTCTCCTCCTTTGACCTTACAGGTTTCAAAGTTTCTAGCTCTGACATCCTTTTCAGAACCCTCTGTTTCAGTGCCAGTAGTGGACCTCACTATGGCCTTGGAACCATCCCTATGGTCTTCAGTATCTTCGGAACCGAACCTTCTTCAAGTTCAGGATTGGGCTGCAGGCTCTTTGGCACCAAATACAGTTCCAAGCGCATCTACGGTTCCATCCACGGTGCCAGGAGCTCTGTCGGCACCAATCCATCTTGAGGCTCCTTCCTTAGAGGCAGGTTCGGCAGAGTAGGATGTGACTCCAGTTCTGAGGTTGTCCTTCTTGGTTCTGGTCTCCCATTCCTCTTTAGGCTGGCTCGTTTTCTGGGTGATGGAGAAGACACTTGCTTCAGGAAGCATTCCTCCGATGTTGGAACCCCAGAAACCCCTTCCCCCTGTGCTGCAGCTGACACAAGCGACCACCCTGGGACATTGGGCACGAGAGCCACAGAAAACCCTGTTGAAGGGCGCCCCTTCTTCCGAGTCCTCCTCAGAAGCCCCCACTGAAGATCCACCGCAGAAGAAGTCTTGCAAGAGGAAGAACGTAGACTCCCCTGAGGAGTCTGTGACTGAGAATACAGATTACGATGAAGGAGAAGGGTCCCCACAGTCATTTCCTGATGATATCTCCTTCTGAGTCATTCTTGAAATGCTGAAACAGAGAAGTGACTGAAAGTCCACCAACCCTTCCTCTGAGGAGTCCATCTTTCTGCAGGCTTCTGTGCCCGACCATCTACCTCTTGGGTGATCCCATCTGCAGGCGGGTTAGTTCAACCCGTGGTGCAGCACGCTTGGAAAAATCCTGATTCTGTGGAGCCGATCAGATCCCTAGGAGACCAGACAAAATCCTATCCCCTCCCGAGGAGAGCCCACATTGGTCTAAGGGTTTAAGGGTTTACCATTTGATGCTATTGTAGTGGCGATGGCCACGAAAAAGGAACTCACCGAAGAGAGTCAGACTGTTTATCCACCCAACAGAGAGTCCCAGGCAGTGCACAGATTAGGAAAGTGAGTGTTTGCTTCATCGACTTTTGCTATACGGTCCTTGAACTGTTTGGCACATTTTACAAGGCTCCAAAGAGACTTAATCTCTGAACTCTCTGAAAGAGACTTAATCTCTGAACTCTCTGGAACTCTTTCAGGACAGGTGTCTGACGAGGTAAGTGACAAAGTAGCCTCGCAGCTTGCAACCGTGGAATCCATCTCTAACTCGTCCATGACGTTAATATCACATAGGGTTCATAGGTTCATACTAGGCTATCTGCCTGAGGGCATTTACAAGCCTAGCCCATAGTTTTGTGGCTTACGCCACCCCTTTAGTTTGGAGAAACTATGTCTATTTTTTGCATTTGCTCTGAGCTGAGACACTGAGGTAATCCCTGGGGTAATATCCCATCATCTCATCCATTGGTCAAGATTCCTCTTCTTGAAAAGCCAAACAAGCACATATACTGGGATTTTGGGATTTTGTTCAATGAGTCTTTGGGTGATGAATGATGAATCTATCCCATCAGCTCTATCCCTTCTGTGTGTCTGTAGGTCTCCTGTCTCTGCCCTTTGAGCTTTTTGATTTTTTTTTTTTTTGAATGTTTTTCAAATATCAAATGTTCAGCTTGACATGGTATGTCAGGCACAGGTCACCTCTGACCTCTGAGCGACTGAATAGAGAAGGAGTTCTTTCAGCGGGCAGCATAAGACATATCTTTGAGACCTTTTATCCTTTTATGAGGAACTTTGGGGCCTCTCCCTCCTGCCTGCTGCAAGGGTCAGATACATTCATTCAGGGGCATTCATTGTAATCATTGGTCTGTGGAGTGGAGTACAGGGAGACTATGACCTCCTGATCTAGATGAATCCCTTTCCTATCCATGAGGGTGGTAAGTGAGTCTTCCTAACTAACTATTTTAGCAACATGAGTGTCGAATGAACATGAGTGTCCATAGTGGGTCCAAGGTCCCTGATAACCTTGCTCAGGCTCAGTGGATTGCTTCTTCTATAGGTAGTTATGTAACCTTGATTTTGTAAGAGGGTTTTTTTGATTTTCTTTTTAGGCCATAAACCGCACCAGTAGGCCATGGCCCGTAAGTTGAAGGATATCGTGAGCAGGATTGTTTGTTATGGGATGTGTTTTGATGTTTGTCAACTATGTGCAGAGTTTGCAGTCATCTGCAAATCCTGTCAGAGAAGTAGTTGCCTAACCCCGCTGGGATGCGGAGAGAATGGAGGGTGAGATGAGGACAAGAGTGGGCAGGACTGAGCCCTGTGGGACACCACTGTCCACACAAGGCCACTGGTCACCAGCCCTGGTTTGCAAACCACCTGTTCACAGGGTGGTTCAGCTTAGGCTGGTGTGAGTTTGCTTTTTGTATTTTGAGTTTTACCCGGTGGGCCGGTATTTTTCAATGGCAGGCTGTGGGTATTGTTATCGAAGTCCTTGGTGCCTTCAATGGCTTCATAGCCCTGGCAAAGTTTACCATCAATGATGGCTTTTTTGACAGATTCTAAAGTCAACCAAGTTTAGAAGTCTGCATCTTTGATCCAGGCTTATAAAGAAACACCTGTCTGATCTATGTCTGATTCCATGATCCTTTTTTCCAGGGAGATCCATTATGGTCTTGATGGGGTGGGGGCACGGCAAATTTCATCTGAAGTGGCTGTGGGGTCCACCTTTGTGAGACTGGGGGCTTTGTGCTGTGGGTGACAGGGGGATAAAGTACAGCTGAGGAGACTGGAGGGTTTACAGCTGTCCTGACTTTGGGTTTAAACACTGTCCTCGTTGGACAGTCCCATGGACACAGTTTTCAGGAGTACAGAGATGTTTAGTTTACCCGGGCATGAGAGATTTTTTCAGTTGGTCATTTGGTGTTTTTAGATCTCCTTTGGGAGGGTGGGTATGGTTTTGCACTTAGGATCAGAGCAGGGATGTTGGGGTTGAGTTTAGTGGGATACTGTTGGCACGCTTGTTGGCAGCCTGAGTGTTATTGGAGCTCACAAATCTTTTTCTATCATCTTTCTTCCAGGAATTTTTCTTCTTATTTTTAAGTATATAGTTAAACATGTCTTTTAAATTCTTTAATATGTTTTTTTATTTTTTTTGTCATTTTTTTTATTTTTTATCAAAGGTTTTTTACTTAAGGATTTTTTATGGCTGCTCTTAGCTTTTTTTGTTGTATGAGTTTGGTGTCTAGCCTTTAAAGGTAGTAGCTACGTTGTAGAGTTGTACAAAGAGCTGGGTTGGGTGTTGCCTGGGTAATGGGCCTTTTTGTTTGGAGTCTTTCTTTGAGGTTGGGAGGTCCTGATTGCATTGGCTAGCCCTTGGCATTGGCTGATCATTTCAAAGTGGAGTGATTACTGCGAGGTGAGTGGGCGGGTGATTCAGGAAGTTTAGTGAGGACCACACACAGCTTTTGGGGTGGCAAAGATGAGGTAGTGTTTCAGATGAGTGGTCATGTTTCAGGAGGGCCTCTTGTTTCAGGTGGTAGAAAGATGGGCTCCCATGTTCGTGATGATGGTTGCAGAGAGTGGTCCCATCTCTTGTGTTGATGAGTGTTGGTACTCTGATGATGTTGTGTTGTGAAATGACAGGAACTGGTGGGGTGAGTGTTTATATGTGAGGTTTGAGTTTGTTCCAGTGGTTTTGGGTTTGGCTAGTATTTCCCTGTTTGGTATCCCTTCCTGATGTCTGTGGAGTGTAAGGGTCTGGATTTGGGTGGGTTACTATGGCTGGTTTTATCCAGCAAATTTTCAGGAAAGCCATGGTTGTGGTTAGGGTGGCCCATCCTGTCTTAATATCGTATGCTAGTTTCTACATGCTGCAGGTGCCTGTGGTTGGAATGTCTTGCATGGGGTGCCTTGCATGGCTTTGTTGCACTTTGGGGCCGAACGCAGCGGTGTCGGTTTGCCCTGATTCTTGAGGTGTGGGCAGGAGCCAGGCAACCAGGTTTCTGTGACAGCTGATAGGAGCCGGGTATTTCTCTAGAAGGGGCCTCAGTTTTTTGCCAATTTTGAGCTTGAGTGTTCTCCATACTGAGAAGGGCCTTTGCAACCGAAGGGGCGGCCAGAGCTGCGGGTTCAGGCATAGTGGTGAGACAGCATGCCTGGATGCTCCTTTGTGATTCTCGGACACTTTTAAGTCTTCCTTCCTGAACACTCCAGTTGAAGCTTCTTCCCTGTTCGGCCCTAAAGTGAAGGACACTCTAGCCATGTGTGAAAAGGACGGCAAGACTCTGTCTGCCGTAGATGTACACTTCTCCACTCCGCAGTGCTCCTTTTCCAGGAACCAGAGGAGTGGAAAGTTGTGGCACAAAAAGGCTCAGGGTCCTTTTCATGACACACATGGTGAGTATACCCATAGGGGCAGAGGAGGTAACTCTTCCAGAAGACATCCCTACAGTGGCAGAGGGGGCCCACGTAACCAGGGACCCAGAGATTAGAGCGGCTCGATTGCTTTCCTCTGGAAGCAGTTGGGGGATGTTTCTCTCTGCACCACACTGCCTGGCAATCTATAACTTGTGACCATTGGGTGCAGAAGATTATAACCAGAGGCTACATCATTCCCCTCAATGTTTACCCAAAACCTCTTACAGGACTTCCTGATGTTTCACCCAGTCAAAGGGAAAAAGCAGCTATAGAAATAAAAAAAAAGCTGTGTCAAAAATGGGTCATCCAAGCAGTCCCACCAGACCAATGTGGATCTGGGTTCTACTAAAGGTTCTTTTTGGTGCCAAAAAAGACAGGGGACTGGAGACCAATTTTGGATATCAGCAATTTAGACAAATCTGTCAACCAAACGAAATTCTGGATGGTCACGGTTCATCCCATTCTCCCATTCCTGGGAAACAGCTATTGGATGTGCTCCATGGATCTCCAGGATGTGTACTACTACATCAAAATGGACAAATGCTTCCAGAGACTACTTCGCTTTCGGCTAGGAGCCAATCACTACCAATTTTGTGCTCTGCCGTTCGGACTCTCTCCAGCCCCCAGAGTGTTCACCAAGTGCATGGCAGTAGTCACAGCTGACATGAGGCTGCAAGGATTCTGGGTATTTCCATATTTGGATGATTGGCTCTTTACTGCCCCCACCAAGCATCAATTGGTAACAGCCTTGCAATGCACTCTTTCCCTGGTGAGACTATTGGGAATAACGATAAATTGGGAGAAATCCAACCTCACTTCGACCCAGTCCATAGAGTTCATAGGAGTAGTTTTCAACACCCACTCCTGCTTAGTATCTCTCCCTCATCACAGATTACAAAGACTGAGACTTTAGCTCCAGGTGGTACTCTGCCAAAAACAAAGCCTCAACACGGGAAATCCTTCAACTCCTAGGATCCATGGCTGCTGCTATACCAATAGTACCTCTCGCAAAACTGCACATGAGAATACTTCAATGGCTTCTGTTATCTCAATGGTTCCCAAATTGTCACCCCCTCTGTTTTCAGATGCTAATAACCAATCATTGCAAACAGGACCTGCTTTGGTGGATGAGGCCAGAGACAGAACTTTGGAGCCACCCCTTCCATCCCTCTCAACACAAGGCCATAGTGACCACGGATGCTTCCCTGATAGGGTGGTGGGGACATTTTCAGGGTATGACAGTCCAAGGCACATGGTCCACAATAGAGGCCAATTTGCATATCAGTTTTCTAGAACTGAGTGCAGTGCTTTTAGTGTTGCAAGCATTCCAATCTGTTCTTCCTTCTGGGACCATTGCAATTCAATCAGACAACATGTCGGTAGTCTGGTATATCAACAAATAAGGAAGAACCAAGTCTTACCCCCTATGTCGAGAGGCCATGTGGGTGATAGCTTCCAACCACTTTCTGATAGCAGCACATATCCCGGGGGATTCCAACGTGATTGCGGACAACCTGAGCAGATGTATTCCCCTGCCTCATGAGTGGTCCCTCAACCCCAGCACAGCGGCAAAAATTTTCAGTCACTGGGGTCAGCCTTGCTGTGACCTATTCGCCTCTCCTTCAAATGCAGCAGCTACTTTGCCCTAATTCCCCCACAGGGGGAGTCCCCGAGGGATGCTCTGATCCACAAGTGGCCCATGGGACTTCTGTACACCTATCCCCCCATTTCTTTGATTCCCCAATCTTTGAAGAAAGCACTTCAGTTGAAAAGCAAAGTGATCCTCATAGTCCCGTATTGGCCTCAACAAGTATGGTTCCCCTTCCTCCGACCTCACCTATTATGCCGACCATGGATTCTGGATCTTTTTCCAGACCTGATCTCTCACCCTCAAGGGTTGAGTCATCCAAACCTGACCAGTCTCAAGCTGACAGCGTGGTTTCTCCACTTCCGCTAATCACTAGGCAGGATAACCTTTCCTCTCCAGTACGTGATATTGTTCTGGCTTCACACAAACCATCCACCAGAAAGCTCTATGTAGACAAATGGAAAAGATTCTCTATTTGGTCAAAGAAAAGAAAATTAGATCCATATTCAGTTCCAGTTACTGTAGTCCTTTGCTACTTATCAAAATTTTTTGAAAATGGAGCTGCAGCCTCTACCATACGAGTTCATCTAGCTGCTATTTCAAACTTTCATATTGGTTTTGGAAACTCTCCCCTGATTACTCATTGGTTATGCAAAACCTTTCTAAAGGAGTGTCTCACATCAGACCTCCAATCAAACAGCTTATTGAACCCATGGAACCTCACTTTACTCCTTCAGTCATTGACTCAACCCCCTTCGAGCCTGCAGTGAAATGTGACATCAAGTTCTCAACAAATTCTTATCATGGAAGTCCCTTTTTTCTGGTCGCCATCACATCACCTAGACATATTTCAGAGCTCCACACTCTATGCATTAATCGCCACTATCTTATTTTTCATAAGGACAGAGTATCACTCCGGACAAACCCTATCTTCTTTCCCAAAGTCATTTCAGATTTCTCTATTAATCAAACTATTGACCTTCCAGTATTTTTCCCAAATTTTACTAACAAAGGGGAATACTGTCTGCATTCATTCAATGTACACATACAATTGAGATTTTATCTGGACAGGACTAAGATGATGCGTAAATCAGACCAGCTAATCATGTCCTTTTCTGGCCCTAAAATGGTAAATTCTGTTTCTAAAGTGACCTTATCTAAATAGCTTAGAGATTGCATACTTTACATTTACCATCATGAGAAAAAGCTGCACCACAGAAAATCAAATCTCACTCTACCAGGTCAATGGCAACTTCTGTAGCTTTCCATTCTAGAGCCTCCATGGACGACATCTGTGCAGCAGCAACATGGGCTTCTCCTCATACGTTTATTACTCATTACAAACTGGATCTGGTCTCCAGGGGAAGAGTGTTCTTTGGCTCTATGGTGCTCAGGAATATTCTTCCATGAGAACCACCCAAGGAACAAAAGGTAGCTGGGGACTCTGTCCCATCAGTGATGAATAGGATGAAGATTAACAACATCAGATAAAGAAGTTATGTCTTACCATAATGTTCCATTTGTGTTGTTGATCTTCATCCAGTCATCATGCCCCACCCTTCGTCCCCCTCCAAAAGCTCCTGGGGGATACTTTGGGTCCAAGTGCTGAGTTAGGGCACTTGCACAGAAACTGCCTCTGCTTTACTGATAAAGGGCAAACTCGATCTGAGGTAACAGGGAGAAGGGTACTATGGGTAAAAGCTTAGCTCAAGAGTTTTTGGCTGGCACGAGCTTGATATAAGGCCGGCTTGGTTCCGAGGATGGAACTGAATTCCCATCAGTGATGAATGGATGAAGATCAACAACACAGATGGAACGTTATGGTAAGACATAACTTCGTATGTTATGTTGTCCATATCTTACCTTCGTTCTTCCTGTTTGGGTTCGGAGCCGATCCTCGGCTCTGACGTGGCCGTATATTATAGCCCGAGAGCTTTTACTGGCTTAAGGCTAGCCCCTATCCCAGCATGCCTAGTGGTAGTTACCCAGATCTCGTTTGCTGCTTGTAGCATCAAGATTGCAGATACTGGCTCAGGCTGTGTTTTTTCTCTTATTATATTTTTGAACAAAATTTTCTAGTTTAGCTTATCTATTTTGTTAACTGTAGTTGTCCTTTGTGTTTATACCTATCCCTATCCCATCTGAGTGACTTGCTTTTGTGTGGATTAACCGTTTTTCTCTCTGGACTTTCCCCTCTTCCAAACCCATTTAAATTAGAGGGTTCTTCTTCCTTTTCTTGCCTTTCCTTTAACTTTTAAGGAGTTACCATTTAAGTTAGAGGCTCTCCTTAGGTGGGGAGTTCACTGTTTAACTTAGAGGCTCTCCCCTTCTCTGTTTTCCTGTCTGTTTAAAAAAAATATATATTTTTTTGTCTGTTATTTCATAGTTTTCTTAGTAGTGGTCTATAGTCTTAGACATAGTGCTGTTCTCTATTATGTCCAAAGATACTGCCAAGGATTCAAGACCTTCGGGTTTCAAAAAGTGCGACTCATACTGCCAAAAGATGTCCCTTATGGACAGGCACACGAGTTGCGTATATTGTTTGGGACCTGTTCACCTGCAGGAATCGTGCTGTATCTGCCATACTTTTAGTTCACGAGTCCTGCAGGAGAGAAGAACCAAGTTAATCTTGAGAGGTTTACTGAAGAGCCCCTTTGATGCTGCTATGGAGGGGACTCAGCCAGCAAAAAAATCGGACAAAGTCAAGCCTTCATTCGCTTCGGCTCCGAGTTTGAACCCATCTAAGGACAAGTGAAAGCCACAAGCTAAGTCGGACCCGACTTTTGGTTCCGACAAGACATCTTCACCTATGGCTCCATCTGTGTTTTCAGAGCCAGTAAGGCCCCATTAGCATTCCAGGTCTCTTGCCTTGGAACTGGTGCTGCCTGATCCACGGTCTCCATTATTACAATCTGTGGTGGGCAGTCACCGGTCTTCAACCCATTCCTCTTGGTCATCCAGAAGCCTCTCGGATGATGATGTGGAGAAGAGTGGTAAAGAAGCTTCTTAGGGCACCAGCATTAGCCAATACTTTTGGGCACATCTCAGACGGAAATGGTGCCAACAGCCCAAACAACACCTGTCTCGATTCCTCCTCTGACTCCTCTGAGTTCAGAGCCGGACTGTATGGAAGTCGTAGTGGTGGAACCGTCGGTTCCAGTAACCTCCTCTGGTCTTTTGGTTCTGACTACTGCTCCGATCTCCTCGATACCCTCTTCTATCAAGGAATCTGGGAGCCAACACTCCCTCGTCGGCTCCGAGGTGGGGAGCAGCATCAGACCCTTGTCCAACCCTACTCTCCCTCTCGGAGCTTCGGTGCAGGTCAGCTTGGTTCCTACATCGGCCTCGGAGCCGTCGCCCTCGGTTCGGAGGAAGTTTCCTACTTCTTCGGAGCAGGAGATTCTTTCGGGTCTACCCTCGGCTCCATTGGCTCCTTTGCCTTCGGTGCATGTGGACTCCCCTGAGTCCTTGGCATCAGACACAGACTTGGATGACTCAGAAAGGTCCCCATGGTCCCCTCTGAAGATGTCTCTTTTTCAGACATCTTAGAAATCATTAGACAGAGGGGTGACTTGAAGTCCCTTAACCCTTCTGAAGATGAGTCAGTGTACCTGAATGCATTCGGTTTCCAACCCTCCACCTCTTGGGTATCTCCTCCTTTTGACCCACTATTGCACATAGTGAGTTGGAAGGCTTAGAGCTCTCCAGACATGATGGAACCAGTTCCACGGAGGGCCAATAAATTCAGTGCAGCCCCTTAAGATAGGCTCTTCTTATCTAAAGGTGTTCCTGTTGATATGCTCTTCTTATCTAAAGGTGTACCTGTTGATGCTATGGTGGTGGCAGCAGCCACCAAGAAGGAACTAGCAGAAACTTTTTCATCTGTCCATCCGCCGAATAAATATTCTTGTACGATGAACAGATATGGGAAGCGTATGTTTTCTTCAGCGACCTTTGCACTCAGGTCACTGAACTATTCGTCCCTCTTTACAAGGCTTAAAAGGGATCTTTTCAAGGAGTTAGGGGATACCTTACAGGATCCTACAGCTGCAGGAGCCTCGGACAAGGTGGCTTCTCAGCTTGCAACCTTGACTTCAGTGGTTAACTCCTTTATGCGGCTCATTTCTTATACAGCTGATGGGGCGAGCAGGGCAGCAGGCACATGGGTAGCCTTACGCAGACACTCTTGGATGTGCCTTTGTCATTTTGTGGAGTCCTTCAAGTCTTCCTTTACCAATACCTCCTTTGACAGCTTGTCCCTGTTCAGGCCTCAGGTAAAAGAGACTCTTACCAGGTGTGAACAGGATGGCAAAACTCTTTCTGCCATGGGAGTACGTTTTTCTGCTCCATCTAGTTCCTATCGTAAAGGCCAGAAGAGCAGGAAAATGTGGTTCTGGAAATCCCAGGGAGCTTCGCCTGACACACATGGAGATTTTTCCCCCAGGGACAGGGGGAAATAATGGAAGACGCCGACCTTGAGGCGGGAGGGGGGACCGCAGAATCAGGGCGACAGAGATACCTTCTCTGGTAGGGCCTTTGAGCGCTCCTGAAGGGAGGCCCGACTGTCTGACTCCAGAGACAGTCGGGGGAGATTTTCCTTGTACCCAAAAGCCTGGCAGATAATCACAGAAGATACATGGGTATTATCCATAATATCAGGATGTTACAATATCCCCTTCTCCCAACTTCCCCTGTCAAAAAGACAGTACTCTATCCCAGATGTTCCACCCAGTCTTCGGGATCAAGCAAACCTAGAGGTTCAAAAGTTGCTAAGAAAAAGAGTCATCCAGGAAGTCCCCGCAGACCAAATCGGATCCGGAACTTATTCAAGGTTCTTTTTAGTTCCAAAGAAAACAGGGGACTGGAGACCCATTTTGCATCTCAGCAGGCTGAACAAGTCAGTCAAGAAAGCAAAGTTCCGAATGGTAACACTGCAGTCAATTCTTCCCTTTCTGGGACAGGGCAATTGGATGTGCTCTATCAATCTCCAGGATGCGTACTACCACATAAAAATGGACAGATGGTCAAGGAGATATCTATGCTTCTGGCTGGGAGCCAGTCACTATCAGTTCAGAGCTCTGCCCTTTGGTCTCACCACAGACTCCAGGGTGTTCGCCAAATGCATGGCAGTAGTTGAGGCTCATCTGAGGCGTCAAGGATTCTAGGTGTTTCCATATCTAGATGACTGGCTTCTTACTGCCACCACTGAGCATCAACTAATCAGGGTAAGGGAATCCACAATCTGCTCTTGTTCTCAACTTGGGATCACCATAAACTATGAAAAATATGCCTTGTTGCCTTGTCAGTATATTACCTTTATAGGGGCAGATTTTGACACAAGGGCCATGATAGCAAAGCTGCCTCAAGAAAGAGTATTAACGATCCATTGCCAAGTTGTCATGCTGTTCACACAAAAGAGAATTCAAGCAAGATTTGTCCTCAAGGTCCTGGTTCTATGGCGGTGGCAATCACTCTGATCCCTATGGCTGGCTTCCACATGACAATTCTACAGTGGCTTCTATTTGCACAATGATCATTCCAGTATTTACCCATGTCACATCAGATTCTGATCATGGAATCCTGCAAAAGGGATCTGGAGTGGTGGCTTCACTCCCCTATGGTGACAATAGGCAGGCCGTTTCGACCCCCCCCAACCTGTAGCCACAGTGACCACGGACACTTCCCAGATAGGGTGAGGGGGCATTATCTGGGACAGACTGTTCAAGGGACTTAGCAGGAACACAAGTACCACTTGCACATCAATGTCTTGGAGATGGGAGAGGTGCTCCTGGCATTGCAAGCACTTCAGGACTCTCTGCCTACAGGGACTATAGCAATTCAGATGGACAATATGTCAGTAGTATGGTACATCAGCAAACAGGGTGGAACCAGGTCTTACCCCTTGTGTTGAGAGGCTCTACAAGTTTGGCATTGGGCGATGTCTTCCCAACGCTTTCTGGTTGCAATGCACATCCCGGGGAAATCCAACATGATAGCGGACAAGCTCAGCTGGGCTTTCTTGATGCCCCATGAGTGGTGCCTAAAGGAGGAAGTTGCGGACTTGATTTTTTGCAGATGGAGCCAGCCATGCTGCAATCTGTTTGCCACCCCCCTCAACAAGAAATGCAGCAACTACTTTGCCCTAGTCCCATCACCGGGACAGTCACCCAGGGATGCACTTGTTCACGATTGGCCCCCGGGACTGGTTTATGTCTTTCCACCTTTTCCCCTGATCCCCAAGATTATTCAGAAAGCACAGTCATCGGGTTGCAAGTTAATCCTCATTGCCTCTTACTGGCCTAATCAGATATGGTTCCCATTACTTTGGCCTCACATGCAAGGGGAGCCTTGGATCCTGGACCCAGTAACAGATCTATTGAGGCATCAGTTGGGGGCTCTCCATCCTTCCATTCAAACTCTGAAGCTCACAGTTTGGTTTCTCCACTTCCGGTCTTAGCCAGGCTTCCCGATGTTTCTCCAGCATTTCAACACATTTTGATTTCCTCCCATAAGCCCACTACTAGGAGACTTTATGCTAGTAAATGGAAGAGGGTCTCTTGTTGGGCAGGCAAAAATCAGGTTGATCCTTTTACTGCTCCCATTTCAAAGATTCTTGAATTTCTTGTTGAAACCTTTAACAAAGGAGCAGCTGCAGCTACTATGCGAGTTCAGTTAGCTGCCATTTCTAATTTCCATATGGAAGAAATGGGTTCCAATATCATGTCCCATAGGTTATGCAAGGCATTCCTAAGAGGTACTACCCTATTAAGACCTCCGATAAGAGAACCTCTCCCCCCCGGAATCTAAATTTAGTTTTAGGCACTCTGATTCTTTCTCCCTTCAAACCATCTGCTTCTTGTCCACTCAAATTTCTGACTTGTAAGACCCTTTTCTTGGTTGCAATTACCTCAGCCAGAAGGGTTTCAGAATTAGAGGCCTTATCTATTCATCCCCTGTACTTGATTTTCCATAAAGATCAGGTTTCTCTCAGAACCAACCCCTCCTTCTTACCCAAGGTATGTTATGACTACAATTTGGATCAATCCATAGAGCTTCTTGTATTCTTCCCCAGTCATGGCGACAAGGCAAAGTATAAGCTTCTTCAATTGGACGTTCATAGACAGTTACATTTCTGTATACACAGGACGAAGGACTTTAGAAAATCTGACCACTTATTCATATCCTTTGCGGGCAATAAAAGAGGTTGTACAGCTTCAAAGGTGACTTTATCAAAGTGGCTTTCAAACACTATAAAACATGTATATGAGTTGCGTAAGCAAAAACTTCCAGGGAAAATTAAAGGGCACTCAACAAGGGCCTTGTCTACCTCTATTGCCTTTCAAGCCAGATTGCCTTTGGATTCGATCTGTGCAGCAGCTACATGGGCTAATCATCATACCTTTATCACTCATTACAAAGTAGATGTGGCCTCTCGGAGCAGGGCATCCTTTGGTTCCATGGTCCTGAAGAGTTTTTTCCAGTGAGCCACCCAAGAATCAGCTGCTGAGAACACTGTTCCAAACAGCACGAATGAAAGTGAGATATGGACAACATAACATAAAGAACTTATGTACTCACCATAATGTTCCATGTTTGTTGTCCTTGATCTTGCCTTCCTTCTTGCATCCCACCCTCCTTCCCCCTTCCTGGAGGATTGAGAGCAGTCCCTTGTTTTATTGGTTATACTGGCTGGGTTTCCTTTATACCATACCTTATGGTTAGTCTCAGTCTACTATTATTACTATTGTGAAGGGGGTCACCCCTTTATATGTAGGTGTCATCGGATATGTAAAGTGGAGTATATCTCTTGTCTATTTGTATGGTCTAGTTTTGAGTTATCACAAATGAGATCTGGGTAACTACTGCTAGCCTTGAGCCAGTAAAAGCTCTTGAGCTATAGTATACGGCCGATTCAGAGCCGAGGATCGGCTCCGAACCCAAACAGCAAGAAAGAAGGCGAGATCAAGGACAACAAACATGGAATGTTATGGTGAGTACATAACTTCTTTTTTTTGGAATGGCCCAGCCAGAGCCCAGACCTAAATCCAGTAGAAAATCTGTGGGATGACCTGAAGAGAGCTTTGCAGAAGAGATGCCCTTGCAATCTGACAGATTTGGAGTGCTTTTGCAAGGAAGAGTGGGCAAATATTGCCAAGTCAAGATGTGCAATGCTGATAGACTCCTATCCAAGAAAACTGAATGCTGTAATTAAATCAAAAGGTGCTTCAACAAAGTATTAGTTTAAGGGTGTGCACACTTATGCAAGCAGCTTATTGTACATTTTTTATTTTTTTATATTTTTTTCACCTAACAGATTTTGTTTGTTTTTCAATTTTATTGTACAGGTTATAGATCACATTAAAGGTGGGAAAAGTTTTGAAATGATTTATTGTGGTCTCATTTTTTTATATCACAAAAACCTAGCATTTTATAGGTGATACCCTTCTCATCAGCCCATTGCATATACATATATATATATATATATATATATATATATATATATATATATATATATATATATATATATATATATATATATACACACCTTGGACACCTGTGGTATAGCTCAGAGGCACATTCAGCTATAAGGCAAAGACGGCAGTTCCTTGCATGAATGGTGACAGCACTCCTAGTATGCTCACCCCTTGCTCACAGGAGAACAAACATGCCATAGTGCTTTTATTCCTATGGAAATTATTAGATCAACAGAGCTAAGATTTCTTCATTCAGGGGATGGAGCAGAGAAAAAAAAAAGAAATTACAAATTTAGTGCTCAAATGTATAAATTGTCTTGCATTTTGAAACAAAGAAAACTGCTATTTGCATTCTGGAAAAATGAGGAGGTGGCTGTGTGTGTGTATGTGTATTCTGCAGTAGAGTGCCATTCCATCCTACATTATTTTTCTGTTTTGTGTTGATTGTTGGGACAGGCTTCAAGTTTCTTACTTCCCTGAACTGAATTAAATGGATAATTAGAGACTGAATGAAACTGAAGAAATGTATTAATGCAATGCCATGCAGTGACTATTGATCAGTACAGCAGTATGTGATATAAATGTCTGTATATTTTTATAAAATGCTGCTTCATATAATAAAGTTTATAATAAAGTGGGAATGTTATCTTTGAAAGAGAAAGTGTATCTCTTCTGAAAGGTATGTCATAGTCTGACATGTGTGACTGCACAATTTGGTCATATGCAGCAGGTGTCTGTCTCATTCTTTTGGCCATTCTGAAAATCAGGTTACACTCTCCAAAAGGATGCATTTACTTTCTCCTATGTTGTCGAAGTTGTTGACAATAGACTCTTCAGACAGGTGGTCAACTTCAATGACCTTTCATTTCAAGATATCTGTACTCATGCGGAAAGTTCTATTCATATTGTCCTAAAGGAAATGAAAGTATTATTCAAAGCTTTGACAGTTTTTATTATTATTATTATGTTGTTGTTAGAAAATGTTTTTTTGTTGAAATTGGCTTTGTGGCTGTCTCTCTCTGTGGTTCTGTCATGTTACTCAACCAATCAGCTCTCACCTACATCCACTGGGAACCAATCATTATGCAATACACAACACTTAAGCAACCTGGACAGCTCACAGTGATGAATAGACATGACAGTAAAGATTCAAGCTCTCCCCTACATCCACTGGGAACCACAATTTATGCAATGCACAACACTTCAGTACCCTGGACAGCTCACAGCGGTGAATAGACAAGACAATGAAGATGCATCATTGACTCTAATAAATCTTGATAAATCTACATAAATATAGGATTACTGTTGTATTTTACTTAAAACCTACATTCCTCAACCACTCTCTTCCTTTTTGGTTTTTAAGTAAAATACAACAGTAATTATGTGTAGATAATTACAGAATCATTGTTATATTTTACTTAAAAACTAAAAAATGAAAAGTAAAAATATATAAAAAAAGATTTTTAATAAAGAATGCCTTTATTGAGTTACTCTAAAAAGTGAAAAATAAGGAAGAAGAGTGAAAGTTTGCAAAAGAAACACAGACAAGCCAATTTCAGAAAAGCATTCAAGGTTGATTTTGTTGATTCCTGCTATAACTTTTGCTACCTTGTGATGTCCCCACTCTGGGCCAACAATCAAGGAGCCTGATTCCTTACCACTGACACTGGAGAGGGATGTTAATTTGCAACAAAAATGGATACACAATGTATTTCCAGATGCAGCTGTCTGCATCAAGCACAATTTCCCTTAAGAGCACATAAGGAACACACACAGCCTGGGGTCTGGGTTTCTCTCTTTGTCTCCCTCTAGGTCCCCAGTAAGACTCCCCATTGGTACAGCTATAGGGTTGAGACCTCAGCCGAGTGTCTAAGCCAAGTCTTCCAGTACCCTCTCTACAAATCCAATGCTTCATGTCCATGCTGCAAGTAGCTGACACACACACACACACACACACTGTGAGATTTGATTTTCACACACACACATACATTGGAAAGGCTGGCACAGATTTACTAGTTATGCCCCCTTCTGCCCAGACTATAAGGTAGTTGCCCTGCCACTAGACACCACTAGACATCTGTCCTGCCAGCTACCTAAGGCTTTTGCAAGGGTACCCAATTATACTGTGTGGCATTAATATTAATACAAATGATAATGTTGACCAAACAGCCAGGGTTTCAGGAGTGGCCACAGTGTCACAAATAGATATAAGTACTCTCAAAGGTTAAAATATTCTCTAAAAGGACCAGTCACAATGAAAAGTTTAAATATATTTAATAATAAATAAAAGAACATGAAAATAATAAATATCTATTTACAGTAAACACCAGAGTTTCAGTCACAGGAAGTATTAAGAAACAACACAGCTGAATAAATTCACACAGATACAGAAAAACAGTACTTAACTAATCTCACTATATTTTCCTGACTAATATAAATAATCATTATTCCCTGGTCACTTATTAGCACGAGGCAAGTTGAAGTGGGTGAGAGATCCATCTATGCCAGGTTCCAAGAAACATACTGATGCTGAGATTTCAGTCTCCTCTAATATTAAAAAAAGTTTCTGTACAGAATGACATCACATACATCTAGTTATCTGACTTCTGGTTCCCATGCAACCCCCATTGGTAGAAGCTGTTAGGATTTAGTACATAGATGACAATAATGCACACACAAAGAGCCTTGCTTAGACCTGCTGCAGGTCCTGGAAATCATAAAACAATTTCAAACCTCCACCCTTTCAGAGTAGCAATTAGTTCACCCCAATGACAATGCAGGAAGCTTCCAAGTACAGACTTTTTGTCTCTAGCTGCATTCAAAACTGTGAGATGCATCTTTATAGCCTAGGCCCAGTAATTTTTATGTTTTTACTATTTCTCAAAGTCAGGTGGATTGAGATTATCCTGTTCTCTTTCAGTATCCTCTGTTACATTATATACATTTAAACAGTTACAATAATGCATGTACTTTTCTTTTCTGCCCAGCAGGGCACACTGTTGATACTTTTTTAAAAACAGGCAGGTTTACAAATGCATTTCCAACAAAAGCATCTGTACAATAACATATAATTCTTTACAAAATTCCAGCTAGCTGTGCTGGCATATGTTACACATCCACTGCCCTACTTCTCCTGGCATAGGTGGACATTACCTCCTATTGTCACATACCTCAATAACAGAATCAGCAAAACCAACCTCAAATGCTTTTCTGAAATCAGCTTTTCTTTTGCAAATTTTTCACTCTTCTCATCCTTGAGTGATATGGCTCTCTTGCAGGTGTTCTTAGGTGCACAGAATAGTGTTTGTGCATCTGCAACTGCCAACAACTGCACTCAGTTGTCCACAAGAGTGTATGGGAGTGTCCAATTGGATATTGATGTCTTCTAAGTACCATACTTAGTTCCATAGGTGGCTCCACTTCATATTTATTTTTACAGAACCAGATTGTGTAGAGTTGCAACTGTCGGAAATAATTCTCAACAGTATGCAGCCCAGTGTGGAATGTGTGGCACTTCCCAGATTTGGTGAGTTTGGTTCTAAGATCAAGTCCAATTAGGTATCCTTAAGCATTCTCATGTAGTAGTAGCATAGCAGACTAGAACATCAGTGTCCACATACACCCTGAATTTGAAGAACAAACCAAAGCACAAAGTCCAGTCAACACACTGCTCTTGCAACCAGTAGCAAATTTCACCCCAAACAATTGCCGCACCCCATACTCTCACCAGGAGATAATTGCTAAACCAGTTCTAAATGCAGAAATCTACACCAGCACAAAGAATACATAAGAGTTTATACATCATCACTAGCTTGTACAGAGACTTCTACTTTCCAAATGTAGTAAAGTTTGGTTCTGAGGTTAAGTCTGATTAGGCATCCTTAGGTGATCTTGTGTAGTAGTAGCCCAGCAGGTTTCCTGAAAGCAGCAAACTAGAAAATTAATTCCACGCTGAAGGGTCATCTGAAGGAAAACCTTGGGAGCATGGATTGGCAACACGGTCAGAACTACATGTGGATTATACCTGTGAAAGTACATGGTTTTAGAGCTGAAAGGTGGTCATGGGAGTAAGATGCAAAAAGTTTGTTTCCTTAAGGGACTGTGTGGATTAGATCTGTTATTGTAAAGTAACCAGGTTACTGTTTATTTTTATTTTGCAGGCTGCAAAACCATATGGACTGACATTTTGGTTTGTGGATTACTAAATAAACCACTGTTTTGCATCTGTCCTGCCATCGTCTTCTTGGACTTAAGAGTACCAACAGAGTCTTTTTCTCTCTCTCTCTTGTCACAGATTAACTTTGAACGTATTCAGATCCTTTCCAAAATCTTTCAGCTGGTGCATGCGAGTTCTGCTCTATACATACACATACATACACCCCCCACACACACACACACACACTTTATCAGGTGCTAAATCTGTTTCAGTCAGTTTTCATCTCAATATATCTTTTTGTGCAGATACTTCTGAGTAATAAATCATGAAGATCAGTAAACTCACATTCTTTAGCTTTAAGTAATTTGCATGCACATCAATAAAGTCTTACTTGGAGACTTTGATTTCTGGTGAAAAATAAATGACAAATATATGGAAGATTTTTCTTGGGGTCACAGTATTGTCTGAATCTAAGTAAGTTTACTGCCCTTTGATTAAGATGAAGTCTGCTAAACACCTTTTATGGTATTGTCTAAAGCAAGATGGAGAAATGTGGCCACTGAAACTTTTCTTTTCTCAGCTATGCTAGATGCAATACAAAAAAGATTAAACATCTGCAACCATTATTTCTAGTTTGCTGCCAAATTTCTTTGAAGTATCAAGGATATTGGAAAGGGGGCAGCCATGGTAGTGCAGCAGTTAGCATTGCTGCCTCACAACAAGAGGTTCTCTGGTTCGATCCTTGGCTGAGGTGCCTTCTGTGTGGAGTCTGCATGTCCTCCCTGTGGTTGCGTGGGTTTCCTCCGGGTGCTCCAGTTTCCTCCCACATCCCAAATACATGCTGTAGGTGGTTTGGACACTCTAAATTGGCCCTAGGCATGAGTGCATGCATGTGTATGCCTTCTGTGGAAGGTTGGGTGCCAGGCTGGCAACTCAACACCATAAAACTCCACTGCCAATTATGAGCAGACAGGTGATCCTCTGTGGCGACCCCTAACCGGGAATAGCCGAAAGGAGACGAAGAAGAAGCAAGTATATTAGAAAATGTAGTAGTTGAATGGCAGCCATTACAAAACATTACTACTACTTAGAAAAAGTAACAGTGATCTGATGGTTGTAGCATATTTTCCTCAAAGGTCCAGGATTCACACTGTATGTGAACAAAGAAGTGATTTTTTTTTCTGAGAAACCTCTGGAACTGCTCTGTTGAATTGTGGCTCTTTTGTTTATTTCATTACTTTTTCTGCCACCTTCACTCATTTTGGCATTACTTCAGTTAATTTCAAATAAAATCTATAAACTGTTATTTTCAGATATTTTCTAGTTGTTTTCAGATATGTAGCATGCTTAGAGGTTTCAGCTGTCTAAAGCAGAGCCTTGCAGAACAGAACATCAACACTAGCTGCAGTCAGATTCAGACAACTTCTGAAAACCATGCAATATCCTTTGGTTTGTTTTGTGTATCACTGGCACCACTGCTGACTACATTAAACACTGAAATAAAAACACATAAGAGAACCATCTGGATGCATCTGAACTATTTACTAACATGGCAGAGTAATGCAAAAAAATAAATAAAATAAAAAAGATCCCATGACATACTGCATATGCTTAGTGTTATGGGCATAGATTATTTAAAGAGACACACACACACACACACACACATATATATATATATATATATATATATATATATATATATATATATATATATATGTGTGTGTGTGTGTGTGTGTGATTATTACATCACTGAGGGATTGCCGTTTAGTAGATATCTTTACAATACTGCACAGTGCTTAGATATGCTTTGTTCTCTAGTTCAACGCAGCATTGCTACAAAGGTACTTACCTTTTTTTGCATTGAACCTTTCTGCATATGCCTCTGCTCCTCTTCACCTTATATAGAAGGAGCTGATCAGTTATGTGGGACAGAAAAAACCCTAGTACACCTCTCTGTTGTTGTTGTTAGCATGCTGTGCTCTTCAGCTTCCTCTTCATGAAGCCCTGCTAATTTAGCAACAGAGCAAGGTATTTCATTCCACCCTCAGAACTCTCATCTAGCGCACAAGGAGGATTTGTTTCTGATTTTTAAAAGTGATTCTTTATCCTTTGGAGTCATTGGTATACATCTTCAGCCAGAAAATCTTGCTTGCCTGTGTTGAAGACATTTTCCTTATGTGCTGAAGAAAATTCAGTTCACCTCTTTACCTGTCCATTTCATAACAATTTTGGGGTACCTGTGACTTGCCTTCTGTTCACATCTGTTGGATTCTTCTGTCAAGGTATACCAGCTGACCACTTCAAATTGCACGCTGGTTTACCATTTTGCCTTCATACCAAACAGGTAGATGTCTCCTTAAAGGAATTTTGCACTTTGTTCCATCTAGCCATCAAAAATATTCTGACAAGGATTTAAATTTTATGTTGGCAAAGTTAGCTTTAGATTCCATTGTACCAACACAAATCAGTGGCTCTAATATTTCTTATATAGGAAGACTTTTTCTAATAATAATTATATCTGGCAGGAAAAAAACGTAAAACGTCAACCTTTGATTTATAGAAAACTCTATATAGTCTTATAAAATAGCAGAGTATCAACAAATACTAGGCTTTTCTTCATGCTTAAGGCATCATCTGACCTGTCAGTGAACCAATCAGTTTGACTTCCTGTATTCCCATCTCACCCAGGTTTGACAACTGCTGCAGATATCTTCATATTGCAGAAGTTTAGACAATCAAAAATGCCAGGAAAACATGTTCATCTTGAAAAGATGCATATATCAGACTTTAACAAAGCAGACTCTGTCAAAATAGACAGTTTACTATATTGTGTCTTGGTAGGATACATAGTGCTGGAAGGGTCTGATGCACACTCCACTGGGACTACTACTATTCTGGTTATATGAGTCAGTGATGTTACCATCAGGATATCCTGGAGGTAGAAATCTAAACTAATGTTTACAATTTAAAAAAAAGTACTAGCTGTGTACCCAGCATGGAAGGAAGGAAGGCAGGCTTGGGCACAGTTATCCTTCAGTGGATACTGGAGTGAGCATCATCCCTGTTTGGTGGGTACTGCTCAGGAATAAATCCGTGTACTAGGGTTTGCTGCTAGATGAATACTTTGAAGGTAGTACAGCTATACAAAATACTCACCAGAACAATAGATCTATGAGGTCAGAAGTTATTTTGACTGTAAGCACTTGCATCATGTAGCCCCCTGACTGCTCATTTGTATAAGTTCTACTCTTTAAGTGGTTATATGAGTTCTTTTATTGATGTATTTGATTAAATACACTTATTTATCCATTGCAGTTAAGTCAGTTGCTTCTATGTGGTCCACTATTGTAAGACCTTAAATGTTAGTGAAGTTTCTCATTCTGAAGAACTGAAATGAATGCTTGCTAGTGCTGGTTATAGGTTCATGTTGATGCATTCTGTCCAGTACAAGTAGCGATACTTGCTCACACGTGGACTATACTGCTAGTGCCAAAGGTCAGTATATGTTGCGTCACATGTCAGAAAGCCTCCATGTTAAGACTTTCTGCCTAGATTATTTCTGCCATTCTTGGAAGTGCTACAATACAAGTCCCAGTGCTTTTGCTGTATGCCACTTAATATGCGTTTTTCAGAAGTCAGGTTTCTCTGTGTTCTTGGGATTAAGTCACACATTTTTCATGTATTTGTGATTTTCATGGACAGGATATCAAGAAACTTACTTAGCAGTGTTTGATACTGATGATTTCTCATCCTATTAGTATCATTAGATGAATTTGCTGTGTGTGGAACCACCGTCGATCACCTCTGTAAGAGTACTGTGTGAACTAATTTCTCCTATGACTGCTTCATTATGAGCAATGCAGCTGTAACCCTGGCTAAGAGCCCAATTCCTCTCTTGGAACTCTTTTTATCTTATTATTCCCTGCCTTATTATGTTTAATAAATGTGATTAGAGAATGGGAGACTAGTGCATCACCACTTTGATTGGAGAACAAACGTTCTCCAGCAGGGTGTTAATGTACTGGTAATGCTCATTGAAATATGAGTCTGCCACTTCACAGCAACATATTAAGTTGCTGTGGTGCTTGGAACCTAACAGCAGCTATCATTTTACTCTCATTAAGTAGCACTTTTGCTGTTTAGCAAGAGTAAAATGAAAAGAAAAACATAAAAGAAAAGTGTGTGTTTATGTCTGTGGGTGAGTGTTTGTTTGTGTCTTTCGGCTTTTCCCGGTTAGGGGTCGCCACAGCGGAACTCCGGTCCGCTAATGATTGGCAGTTGATTTTTACGTACCGGCTTGCCAGGCCTGACGCACAACCTTCAACGAAGGGACGCTCATTCACGCATGTCTCCACGCAGAAGACGCTCTAGCTGAGAATCGAACCGGACAGTGTCTTACTGTGAGGCGACAACACTACCGCAGCACCACCACCGCTGAGTGTATATGTATGAAAGTGAAAGTGATCACGATTGAGACATTATTTTACACTCACTAAGCAGCGCTTTGCTGTTTAGCTAATGTAAAATTAAACAAAACTAACGAAAAGTATGTGTGCTTGCACATGTGTGTATATGTCTGTTTATGTTTCTAACTGCATGTGTGAGTGTATGACTGCTTGCAGGCATCAAAGCGGAAGTGTTTGTGTGAGACAGAGTGAAATCGATCGAGCAGTGGCAGCAGCAGTTAAGAGGTATGCAGACTTCTCAACCTCTTAGGTCAAGAAATCTGGATAAAGCCTAAAATAAAAGGGAGCCAAAGGCTCAAAAATAGGAACATATTTTAAATATTGCTCTTACAAAATTAGAAATTTGCTAGAATAACAGGATTTGTGTTACCATGAAGGATATCAACTCTGAAACTCAAATGTATGATCATTATTTAATGACTTCATTCCCCAATGATTGTCAACAGACCACAAATGTTATGAGTAAGGGACTAAAAAAGTTAAATATCTGGATATTTTTTGATAGTTATATTTTGGATGTAAAATACTTCCTCCAGCACCATTTACATATACCACAACAAGTTTGAAGCATTAAGTGGAGGAACTATTTTACATCCAAAATATAAATAAAAATAATAATATGGTAATAAAATAAGTAAAAAGGAACAAGTTTACAGACTGCCCATTCTCTAATAGCAATGATGCCCCCCTGGTTGTGTGTTATTGTGTAAATAACGCCATTCCTGGGGTGTAGAGGCCCTCCATTTGCAAGGACGGGTCTCATAACACCCCTGGGCATACATTATTTTCACAGTAACACACACCCTGTTGGGCATTATTGATGCTTAAAAAAAATAAATGTCTTCTGTGATGTCAGCAATATGATTCTATGAGGCATTGTGATTCTGTTCTAACATTCTAACAGGATTTGGCTGAAAACATGTATTTGCATTCAGAATTGTTACTAACATTCATTTCAGAAGTGGTAAAAAGTGAAGATACTCAGTTTAGTCCAGTACTCGTCTGTAGTTTGAGACACGACCCACAGCAGATCTAACCAGGTACCCAGTTTGGATTTCATGCTGAATAATTTTACAGCTTCTAAACATTGTTGAAATGAATTATATAGCATGCAGTACATATGAAATGTGTAAGTCTTGTGAGTAGGTGCTTTATTTAGAGTTTACTACCTGTTTCGATTTACCATAGGAAAGTTCTGATCTAGTTATTTGCTTCTTATGGGGGTGGGCATAAAAATGGCAAATATATATAAAGGGACACAAGTAGGAAACATGATGTTTGTAATGGAAACGGTAGTTCTTTTTTAAGCAAGGCTTTGTAGGGTTGTCAATTTTCATTTGAGAAGAAAAAAGGGAAATGGATGGGACAGAATATCAGTGACATTCATAAAGGTTACTGGATTAATGACAACAAAATCAGATAAAAACAAAGGTCACAGATATATAAAGCTAAGATATACGAGGTACAAGGTGGCAAAGTGGTTTGGGGCAGGAAATAAAGTTAGAAACAAAGAGGTTACCACCTTATATATGACATTTGCCTATTGTTAAAATTCACTGTGATCCTTCACATTGGTTCTGTTTTAAAAGGCAGAAAATGTTCTCACACACTGCTAAACTAAACTGGTTGCATTTGAAAACATTCTGTGAGGTATCCATATGTGTTTGGGTATAAAGTCAACAACAGAGATTTAACAGGTGCCCAGTTAATGATTGTTATACTATATTTGGAGGTACAACAGAGATTAACAGGTACCTAGTTAATGGTCTTCATACCGAGTGTTTAGTGTAGTACATCCGTTTATTTGGGGACATGACTTGGAACAGTTTTAACAGGCTACCTCTCTCTATACTGCAGGGCAGTACTGATTTATGAACTTGCATCCGAGGGGGGGAGTCTTTAAATATTGTGTTTAAGTACAATACTTGTAACACAAGTATGTTTTGAAAAAGCAGAAAGCTACATTTCTACTAGTATTCATTTTAGTAATAAACTGAAAACAAAGTGCTGCATTGCTTGACGTGATTTATCTTGAAAAAGTACACATTTCGATAAGAAATACCCAGATTTGAGCGTATGAAAATGCCAGCAATCCTAATAACACTAATGTGTATAAAATAAATCAGTACAGCCTGGTCCCCAGTATTAACTGCAGAGAAAACACTTTTCCTAAGTTACCTTAAAGGGCAGCTCTTGAGTGTAATTAGCAAGTAGTTATGTTTTCAGACCACTTCCTTGTTCTGGATGGAAGACTGATGTTAAACAAGACGTTAAAGGGAAGAATCAGAAGGGACATTTATAACAGGACAGGAGGA
Organism: Protopterus annectens; assembly: GCF_019279795.1. Lineage (NCBI taxonomy): Eukaryota > Metazoa > Chordata > Ceratodontiformes > Protopteridae > Protopterus > Protopterus annectens. The sequence continues at coordinate 431,284,664 of NC_056730.1, forward strand.
TTGGTTTGTAACATAATGTTCTGCAAGGTTGGCAACTTTAATTTGACAAAAAAAATGGGTAAAAGTTTGAGACAGACTACCAGTGGTGCTTTATTGCACAGGGGTTACTTGACTAAATGACAGAGAAATCCGGGAAAAATTTAAAGAAGATAGGTAACTTAAAGGTAAACTATACAAAGTTTGCTGAAGGATGTGAAGTTAAAAACAGAGCAGTTATAGACAGATATAAAGATCTATAAATATATATATATATATATATATATATATATATATATATATATATATATATATATATTCATAGGTGTGTACTAGGCTAATGGCCCTGGAGCCTTTACAAGCCTAGCCCATAACATTACCCTGGCATTGTGTCACCCAACCTTAGTTCCCAGTGCTTCTGTCAAGTAGAGCCACTGGAGTGATCCCTGGGGTGAATTTTCTATTTCCAATCCACTCATCAAGATTTCTCTTGAAGAGGGCCAGTGAGGTGCTCTGTTTGACATGTATGGGGAGTCTATTCCATAGCATGGGCAGTCTCTGGGTTATGAACCTGTCCCTCCAACACGTTCTGTTGATTGTGGTAATGAGGTTGAGGTCTCTGGAACGTGTGGTGTGGAGGGATTGGGATTCCTTTAGATGTAACAGAGCTGGGTCAGACATGGCTTTGTAAGTCAAGCAGAGATCGTCTCTAAGTAGGTGATATGAGACAGAGAATAGTTGGAGTTTTTTGAGTCTGTCCATATAGGACAAGTGTATAAGGCCTAGAATCCTCTTTGTGAGGTACTTTTGCAGCCTCTCCAGTTGTTGCAGGTGTTTAGTGAGGTACATGCCAAATGGGCCATTGTACTTGATGACTGGCCTAATGAGGGAAGAGTAGAGGGAGACAATGACCTCTTTCTTCCAGGATGCAAAACCCTTAGTAATGAGATGTGCCACGTAGAAGGACTTTCTGACCACAGTGGCAATGTGGTGGTCGAAAGAGAGGTTGCTGTCAACCTGTGTTCCCAGATCTCTTAAAACTCCTTCTGTGTTCAGTGGACTACCATCGATGTGGTAATTCATTCATGAGAACTGGGTTTTTCCCAAAAGGGATGACAACACATTTTTTGGCATTGAGCTTAAGGCATTGAGCTTAAGGCCATGGTTCTGACACCAGTCATTGGTCTCAGTGAGGCCTTTCTGTAGGATTTCAACATCACTTGGGGAGTTAATAGCTCCCAACTTGCAATTGCCTGTGAACTTTGTCAGCCAGAGTCCCTTCGTGTTGGACTGGACTTCAGAGAAGTATATACCAAACAAGAGAGGACCCAGGACTGAACCCTGTGGGACTCTGTTAGAAAAATGAATAATAGTAATATGCATGCTTACTGTTTTCGAGGTTTAAAAGGGTTAATACATTTATTCTGTTCACACTGCATGAATCTGCACAGCTATTAGAAACTTAACAAGAAGCATTTAATTTCTGCTAATGTCATGAAAATAATAAGAAGCGTTTCATTTCTGCTAATGTCATGAAAATTATCAAAGGGATATTCATTTCTGCTTATGCCATGAGAAAACATGCAGCTGCTAGAAGCTATTGATAAAGGAAAACAATAGATGCTTGAAAGTTTAAACCGTAGTCAGCATTACTTGTACCAAAGCTAGAAATGTACCTTGAATCTAGACAAAATGTAACACATGTATTAGAACAGTACAATTGAAGAATTGAAAAGTTGAAATGGACTAAAATAAGTCCAAGGCCAGGTTGTTTTTCTCAAAATGTTTTGCAGAACAGCAGGTAATTTAACTTAGTCAGCAATAAGTCTAGCAACATTTTCTGTAGAACATACAGAGAGCTGTGTCTAACTACGTCAGCAATAGAATGGTAACAATTTATGTGTGACAGGAAGAGAACTGTATAAGAATAACATACTAATCACCAATAATTCAGACAAACCTTGTGCCTACATGCTTTGTCTCCTTGCTGCAAGTAATAAAGGGTGCCTTGCTTGAACCTAACGTGAAATGGTCTTTGAAGTTTTTTCCTTTGACAGATTTCACTCGTGACTGGTCAGCAGTCTGACTTGGGGTCAGCTACTTTCACACTGTGGGCTCTATCTGTGAGCCAGTTTGCAACCCATCTAGTGAAATAGGGGTTGATGCCTAGCTTAGTGAGTTTTTCTATGATTCCTGAATGGGGAATGGTATCAAATGTCTTGGCCAGATCAAGGTAGGCTGCGTGAACCAACTTGCCTTCATCCACAGCTCTAATGACTGACACAAAGAAGTCGACCAAGTTGAGCAGGTATGATCTACCCTTCACAAAATCAAACTGTGTGGGATCCAGAGTTTGGAGATTCCCTATATCCTTGTTTATTAGGTCCATGATGATGCGCTCCATAGCTTTGGATATCAGACTCATTAGGCCAAAGGGGTGATAGTTCCCAGGGTCTGTAGTCACTGCTGCAATTCTGTTTTTGTAGCTAACTTTAGAGGATTTGATGAGGGATCTCATCTTTTTGTTGAGGCTTCACCTTATTCCGCATCAGTTTCCTCCTTCTGTTGTAGAGTTTGTTTATGGCAGGAGACCACCAGATTGGCTTCCTATTTTTGGAGGAGATCATCTTGGTTCTACTGGGTATGGTGAGATCCATGCATTTGTGTACATGTACAGTGCATTGGTGTATGATTCAGTGGTCACACAACTGTTCTCCATTTGCATAGGAACTGTGAAGTTAGCCACCTCTGTTTTTAGGAGCCCAAAGTTAGCTCTGGAGAAGTTTTTTATGGTGGTTACCTTTGCGGGGGGTGGGTGGGAGGGATGTGGATTTCCAAGGTGATTAGTTTGTGGTCGGATCTAACCAGAGAGGAGTTGACTATTGGTGTAGAGCAATGGTTGCCCATGTTAGTAATGACCAGGTCAAGGATGTTGCTACCTCTAGTGGGGGTAAGAATGAGCTGGTCTAGGGCATTGGAATTAATGAATTCCAGGAAACGTTGGGCAATTGTATTGGTACATGAGTAGTTTTCCCAGTTAATGGAGGGGTAGTTGAAGTCACCCAGTATGAGAGTGTTAGTTTGGACCCTAATATTCTCCAGGGTGCTTAGGAACATGGAGTGTGAGTCTTGGGACATGGTTGGGGACCTATAGCAGGCTACAACCTGAATCACTGTCTTACCCAATGTTAGCTGCACCTGAAGTATTTCTGATGCATTATGTTGGGCTACCAGTCTGGAGGTGTGCGCATCCTTTATGAATTTGGAAAAACCACCACCTTTGGAGCTTCAGTCCAAGATCTGGGGCGGAAAGGTGTGGAATGAGTTATAGCCTGGTAGTGCAGGGGTGCTTTCTGCTGCCTTGAACCAGGTCTCTCTTACAGCACAAATGTCGATGTTCTCCAATTTAAGGAGTGCTTCAAGTGAGTCCATTTTGAAATTTAGACTTCTAGCATTGAGCAGCATGACCCTCAGATTGCATTTGTTTGTAGCTGTTACGGTGGTAATTTGGTCTTTATAACATCGCCTAAAAAAGGCACTATAGGGGTGGCAAGAGCCTTGGCTAGTATCCAGAAGCCCTGGGATGACAGATGCAGGTCATCTCTGACAAAGCATCGAGGTCTGTCAATCATGTCATCCCAGACAGACAGATAATGGATCCCCTTAGAATGAAACCAGAAACTTAACCAATTGTTGAAATCAATAATTTTCTGCCTGTACTGTGGTATCATTCTGGGTGATGGTAGGATGCTGCTCAGGGCTAGGGTCATACCTGCCTGGGCTACATAATCCGAGAGCTCCTCTATGTCTCTTTTCATGTAGTCCTGGGAGGTATGTCTCAGGCATATCTCTCAACTGTACCAAAATTCTCCATTTTTACCAGTTTTGAGGTCCAAATAAGGGGGTGCCACGATTCCTGAGTGGCACCCCTTAATTTCTGAATTTCCAGGCTTTTTTTATATTTTTTTTTTTTTTTTAGCTGACATCATCACATGCAGAGGCTTGCGCGATGACATCAGCTAGAATAGCCTGTCAGAATTGAGGGATTCACTTGGGCCATAGCGTGCATGCAGTTTCCCCAGCTGCTTATAGCAGCATTTGAATTTTGCGGTTACTGCTCAGGTCTTCCAGGTAAACAGCCAGCTTGTTAATTTGGGAAGTTCTCCAGCTGCTTAAAGCAGCATTTGAATGCTGCGGTTACTGCCTGGCTCCTCCAGGTAAACAGCCGACGTTATTGAGAATTTCCCCAGCTGCTTAAAGCAGCATCGGTTACTGCTCAGCTCCACTCCAGGTAAAACAAAAGTTAACAGCCAACTTGTTATTGAGGAGGAAGTGCCAGTGCTCTTTTACTTTAATGGTGCATAAAAGCAGAATATCCTTTGCGTGTTTTTCACTGTTACTTTAACAGCTTGCAGGAACGTTCAGAAAAGATGTCTTTTATGGCACTTTGCAGAATATCCTTTGCGTGATTTTCACTGTGTAACAGCTTGCATTTCCCTTATTTTAGCTACAGCTGTCAGCCAACTTGTGTGTGTGTGGCATTTCTTTCCCTTATTTTAGGGACAGCGGACAATTACTGGTTGGCTCGGCTCAGCTCCTCCTTAACGGTTAAGGCCAGTCAGAATATGCTTTTCATTTATGGACCACATTTTTTGTGTTAAATTAGAACTATTTGCTCTTTGTATGCTTTCATTTTTTCATTTATTACAGCTGTGTGTTAGAACTATTTGCTCTGTGTGTATGCTTTCATTTATTACAGTTCTGTGTGTGTAGTCAGAATATGCTTTTCATTTATGGGCCACATTTTTTGTGTGTTAACTTAGAACTATTTGCTCTGTGTGTATAATTTCATTTATTACAGGTGTGTGTGTGTGTGTGTGTGTGTGTGTGTGTGTGTGTGTGTGTGTGTGTGTGTGTAAATGCCCCAGTTAGTTACAACTGCTGGTTAGAGTTACTCAGACTCAAACTTGTACCTTAGGTATAAGGAGCAAGAGCCTAAACTCTCTACGCATACCCATACCACCACCACCACCACCCTTTGTGATTCAAGCAGTTAACCATAGTTTGCAACTGTCCAAAGTTTGCAGAATGCTTAGCTCATACTTTTGATCTGTTCCTCTTAAAATTTGTGGTTTTGTGACAAATCAGTGAGAGATTGTGCATATTTAGTGATACTGTTGGACTGTAGAAGTTTGACTAGACTTTTATGATGGAAATTTTCTGAATTGGACAGTTTTATCATTATTGGTTCATACATTTTGTTTCATTGCTTACTGGAAAAAATGTTCAAAACAGTCAATTTAAAATGCGCTCTAACAAATGTGCTGTATTATTATATACAAGGAATATAATTTAATACAATCAATCAAAGAACACATGTATGTTTCGTGTGCAAGAGATCTATGATTAGAAAACAGCCCAAAGGTAATCTTTATCCGCCACTGGCCAGATGCATTTTCTTTGAAAGTGTGCTTCAATGCTGTTTTAATGAATGTGAGTTTCAAGGGCAGAGAAGTTTTAATGCTAAGTCTATTTTCATTGTGAGACTTATGCCTTTGTTTAACAGATGTCTATTAGTGTTTCTGTGTTTGTGCTATAAAATAAAAAATAAAAAATAAAAGTTTTAAATGAAATCCAATCAATCCAAATAATCATCGTAGAAGTTAAGCAGTACACACATTACAGTGTTTATGGCAGATGGGGCGAGATAGCCAAGTAATGGGACATTGGAATGGCTGTGGGAGGGGGGGGGCTGTGTATGGGGGGCCCATTTGACCATGATTTTGTGAAGGGGGAAGGGCAGCAAACTCAGACAGCCCCGGGCGGCACAAACTCAAGCTATGCCACTGATCAGTAGGCCATGGAGAATAACTTTTGGAGGTCCTAGCAAACTGTAATATTCTTTTGCAAAGATTAGAATATTGCCTACCATTAAATGCCTTACTTTTAAATGCCCTACGTTTACTACAAAACCCACATACTACAAGTCACCAAAAACAAAATCCTAAGGTTCATCATCTTCTCCCTCCCCAGTGAACATCATTGCTACACATTTCAAAAGAAAAAAAAATAATTTACTACAGGGTCTGAGCTGTTGCCATATTTTGGTTGTCTGTTGTTCAGTTTGCGCTTGAAAGTTGGTATCCTACAATTCCATCGAAGTGGGCGGGGTTACATAAATATGTATGCAATTTTTATGTTAATCACCGCACAGATTTTACCTATTTTTCATGGGCCTTTGTCCAGATTTTTGATGTTTTCAGGTTGAGAGGTATGGTCTCAGGTCATTCACACCCACACATATAATGACAGAGTCATATTTGTACCTGCTGTTGATGTGTGCATGCATTATGTGGCAGATCCTGGCACCTGACAGGCAGCTGACTGTTACTTTCTCCTTGTTCAACCTAGTGAGTGGGACATCAGTGTGCCTCACTATCAAGTCACCTATGTCTAGCGTGTTGGGCATGCTGTTTTGCCTTAAGGACTTTGGTTGAGTGGCACACTGTTTAGGAGAGTTATGTGTCTCATGATTAGTGTTTGTGTTGTGGTGGTCAAGTGAGTTTCTGCTTTGGAGGTCTCTGCCATTTGGATAGATTTTTTGAGAGCCTCCACAAAGGTGGGTGTGTGGTTTTATGTGAAGGCAGTGCTGGTGTGTGTTCTGGAGGGCTATGTGTTCCATATGGTGTGGTGCAAGTGTTGACCTTCTCCTCTTAACCAGTGATTCAGGTGTTGGCTGGAGAGTGCGTGGCTTCCAGTTTGGATATATAAGTGCATCTCTCACAAGTCTGAGTGTTGGGAGGTAAGAGAAGAGAAGAATACAGGGCATAAGAAATATGTCCTATGCAGGCTGCCTTAAGGTCCTATCCCTGTATTCTGTCTCCTACAAGCTTTTGAGGGGAGATCTATGCCTGGCATAGAGGGCATTATCAGACCCCATTCTGATGGACCTCCTGCATATTCACAAAACAAACAGTACCAGAATTACTCATTCTAAAGACTTAAACCTTGCCTGTGATATAAATTGGGCTTGCTGGAGAGAGAGGTATGTATCCCAGAGACTACCCTGGTTATGTAACAGACTCCCCCATCCATATGAAGCAGATTGCCTCCCTATCCCAATTCAAGTGCAACTTGGACAAGTGGATGGGAAACCGGAAATTCATTTCTGGTTTGGCACCTATGTCTCTAATGCAAACAGGTAACCTGTAAATGGTTCATCTCCCAGGACAATGCTTACACTTATCAAGGGGATCAGAACTTGTCAGAGATTTGGGATGCATAGCTAGACTTAAAAAGGCCCTTGTGGTTGTTAGCCTAGTAAACACCTATGAACCTATGAAAGGCAAATCAGGTGTACGCTCTAAACCTGGCCATGAGAAAGCAACCAAGACCTTTATTAGTAAAGATGCAAACATACCAGCAGAAGAGTTGATTTTGACAAAACTGTGGCAGAAGGGCAAAGTATAAAAACTGGACACAGCAGAGTGTTTGTAGAAAATGATTATTCACTGTACACCAGGCAGAAGAAAAGCAAATTTATACCAGCAGTCAGGGAATGTCGAGAGGCAGATGTGGGATTCAAACTGCTGTATCCATCTGTCTTCAAAGTGTTTTTTCCTGGAGGAGCAAAGTCATTTTTGATGTGGAACAGGCTGAGGAGGAAATAAAAAAAAGTTTATCCAACAAAAAAGTGAGTCAGCTAGCAGAAGGGGACTCTGCATCTCATTCTTTTGATGGTAAGGTCCAAAGAGAGACTTTGCCAGTAAAATATTTTCCAGTGTTCCAAAGCATAATACTTGAGAGACAGGAAAAAAGCACAGGAGTTGACTGAAAGAATCAGAAGTACCTTGAACATGAGCCCACAGTCTGGTGTTGGGAAATGGAGATGAACAGGAAGAAGAAGACCAGCAACTCTGAAATTACTGAATAAATGGAATTCTATAGAGCATCTTATCACATTTGTGAAATATGGTTTTGCAAGAAAAAGTGGATAAAAACACTGGACTTTTGTTGACTTTGTTAAACTTGTGGGTGGATTGTAAAGCATATATCCCACTTATTATCATTAATGTTTAGAAGGACACTAAAAGGGGGAACTAACTGTAAATAAAACTATTTTGTTCTTATTAGAATTTGTATAAAATATTTTGTTTCCTAAACTGCATGTTGTATGCAGTAAAAGTTTTGTGTAGTGTATAGTCAGGGGTATTTTAAATGTGGGAAGCCTTTCAGTGACTTGTATGTGTTAAAGATATTAAAGTAAACAAGTACTTTTTTAGTTGTAAGAAGTATAGGTTTTACAGTATAACAAGAGAACATGGCTGAATAAAAGCAAGTTTAATGTTCATATGCTGTGATCGTGGGCTGCAGGTTTGGGGGTGGGGTGTAAAAGTACATATTATATTATATTAAATTATATTATATTATATTATATTATATTGTTATATTATAGTATAGTATATGTAGAATTAGGGCATTTTCTCTTTATTTTACAAGGCTGAATGTCTGCATTACTACCTTTGGTTTAAACTGTAAACAGGTGTTTTTCTAAGCATGTAGGTTTTAAAAATAAGACAAAATGATGAAAGCCATGAAAATGCTAAGCTTAAAAAAAACTTAAAACTACAAATATATTAGCTTGCTTGTTTTCCAGTGGCAAAGGTTCACTGGAGTGGAGATGTCTGCAGCTGAGGGCAGCTGGCCATTCTTTTCTGAGTGAAATTTACAAAGACCCATTGTTGAATACATTTCCATGGAGACAAGCTGTTTGCAGGTGCAAGCAGTTAATCTAGAGAATTCTGAGTATTCTTTGCTGAGGGAAATGCAAAATGTAAAGGTACAATGGCAAGCAGTTCAGTGAAAAAAAATTATGTTTGAAATTATGGGAAGTGAATAAGAGGTAACAACTACCCTGGGTGCCTTAATACTTTAATGTACTTAATAGAACAGTATACAATTTATTATTTTTTAAGAGAGCCAGTGCACTTTTTCTTAGGACTAAAATGTTATGTTTTCTCAAAGCATACAAACTGTTTTAAATATCTGGGAGGGGAAGAGAGATAATTAAAGAACAGACAGCAATCAGTGTAAGTGGTATCACAGGCTGTGGCATGCACTTTAGCCTGGGTAAACTTAATTTTCGGTTAAATAATGCTTGTAGTTGCAGCCATCAGTTTAGGGCAATCAATCCCTTCTAGAAAGCTAAACTTCACATTTTGAAGATGTACATAGTTTTGTGTGTTTGTTCCAACCTAATAGGGGATGGCAGTGTTTTGTATTTAGTTTTTTGTCTGAGGGTTTTTATTAAAACAAAAAGTCTTAAAATGTGCCATAGGTTCAAATAAAGATAAGAAGAAACAACTATACAAACCATCAACCTACCAAACAGTATATGTATGTAATACAAAAGATTTAAATACACATTCAAAAACAGTTATGTATAATATGAGGGAACAATAGCTTTTCATCATGACGGCTATGCTGCCCATTGTATCTGTAATGTGAATGGCCATACAGTTATAGATAAAAAGGAAAAAAATATTGAAGTATATTAAGACATATAGAGTGCAAATAGCAATGCTGAGGGGACACATTAGGAAAGAAATGAGCATATAAATTTGACTAAGAGAGGATTTCAGAATAGATATTTAGCAGAATATCAGGGACAGAGGAAAAGGGGGAATAATTCTTCTAATGGCTAGAGGGGCTCTTCTAGTAATAGATGAGATAAACAGGTCAAAATTGGTAGATTTGTGGTATTAAGGCACTCTTGGCTTTGCTGGAGGATTGCAATGGCATTTATTTGAAATATATGAAAAACTGCTATTATGGAGCTTAAGAAAATTTTGGGAGGACTAATTAGCTTTCAGCAGGGAATATCATTTATAGGTGGGGAATGGAATTTCATTTGCATTTATGAGAATGTATCAGGTGGACCTAGAAGGGACAATATACCAAAACAGAGTAGATTTCTGAAGAAATTTATGAAAATATGTGGTATGGAAGATGTGAATTCAGTTGCAGGATCTCAGACAGAATGTATTTATTATTCCCCAAGGTACAATAACTGGGTTAGACTGAAGAGAAATTATATTTCACAAGAACATGTACATTTAATTGAAATTTTTGACACATCTAATAACTGTTTCTGACAATGCACCAACAAAAATACACAGTAATGTAAAAATAAGATGCTTGCACTTTCCCACCTACCTGTTAAAAAGAGAGGAATTTATGGAATGGATAGTGGAAGTTATTCAAGAGTTATTAGGGAAGATAGAAATATCTTTAGAAGTTATAGCTAGTGACTGGGATAAAATAAAAATAGAGTTTATAAAGAGAGTTGAAATAAAAGAGAAAGAGATATGGTTAAGAAGTAATAAAAATTACATAGCTAGGCTGACAAAGCTTAAAGTATTACACAATAAGATGAATCTCACAGAACAAGAGGAAGAGCAAATGCAGAGTGCCAAAGAGAAAATAAAGAAGTATCTGGATAATATGCATGAGTTTAGAAAGATTGCAATTAAGGAACTATTTTTGGTAAAAACTCCAACAAAAACTTTTAGCACAATGACTTAGGCAACAGAACGTTTGTTGCCAAATTAGAGAAATATTAACAAAAAAAAATAACCAAAGATCCTGTAGAGGTTTTAGAGATATTTCAGAAATTTTATGAAAATTTGTATAAAGCAGAGAAATGAGAAAATCAAGAAAGAGTACAAATGGAAATATTTAGGGAAGACTTAATTATGCCAAGGTTAGAGGTAGACGAGGCTCAAATACAAACAGTTAAGATAGGAGATGATGACATAAAAACAGTGATATTTAATCTTTATGAAATTTGGAAGCTAAGAGGGAAGAAATTGATAAATATCAGGAAGATTTTGTTTAACAGTATTTTAAAAGGAGTAACACCAACATCTTGGAAGAAAGGTGTGGTGGCTGTTACCTAAAGATGGCAAAGCCCCTTCAGATCCAGCTTCATATAGACTCATGTCAATTTCAAACCATGGTTATAAAGTTTTGATGTTTATACTAGCTAAAAGAATGGCAGAGGTGTTGCCAAAATTGCTAGATATGTTTCAGTGTGGTTTTGTAGAGAGCAGGCAAATATTTGACAACATTAATAGAACAATGATGATACAGAGGGCAGCATAATATAAGAAAGTACCTCTGTTGTTCGTGGGTCTTGTTGCAGAGAGACCATTTGACAGAGTAACCTGGGATTTTATGAGCAGGACATTGGAAGCATTTGCATTCCCTAATACAATAATAAGGTTAATTTGAAGGATATATGAGGGAACAGAGGTAAAAATTAAAGTAGGAAGTTTCCTCTCCACTAGGCAGTGGTGCCCTCTTTCCTCTATGTAATTTGTTTTATTTTTAAAGCCATTGGTAAAGAAAATAAGGGACTCAGAAATACAAAAATATAATTGATATGGCAATCAAGAAAAGTTGACTTTCTTTGCAGATGATGTTATTTTTTATCTGATAAATACAGAAAAGGACATCTCAGTGCTGTGGAACATTTTGAAACAGTTTCAAGTCTTTTCAGGATATAAAATTAATAAAGATAAAACAAACAGTATAGCTGTAAATTACATAGATACACACACACACACACACACACACACACACACACACACACACACACACACACACACACACATTGGTTCAGCAATACCCATATTTATGGGGACATGATACAATGAAGTATTTAGGCATATAGATTAAAAATTCTTCTGTTATGGCAGCTAAGTATATATGGGAAGAAACTAAACAAATAATACAAAACTGAGAAAATTGAAACTCTTATTTATGGATACAGATTGTAAAATACAAGCAGTGAAAATGCTTTTAGTCCCTTTAGTCTTGTATGTGGGCCAGGCTTACTTTCATCAACCTGAGAAGCTGTGGACAATAATCAATAAAACAATTGAATGAATTTATCTGAAGGGAAATAGAGCAAGAGTTAAGTAGGATAAGTTAATTATTCCACTATAACAAGGTAGTTTAGGTTTTCTGGATATGAATGGGGTGTTTTAGAACTACACAGTTAAATCTCATATACATAACACAAGCAGAAGGTTATAATTCAAGATGGAAAGGTTGATGATACAGCAAAAAGTGAGTTTAAGAAATAGAGAGAGTGGAATTTTGGATGCAGATCCTTAAGGAAATTAATAACCATACAGAACATTATATTCATAAAGTAGCAGAAAGTAATCTAAGAACTAAGCCAATATGAAAATTGAGAAAGATGTTGCCACTAGGGATGACTGCAAGTAGGGTTACAGAAAATAGGTAAGAGGGGGCTGGAATTCACTGGAGAAACCTGGCAAAGTAACCAAGATATTGGGAGCAAATAACTCAAGAAGGAAAGCTAATAGAGTGGGATGCGGCCAAGAAGACATGCGGATTGCAAGCTAGGACTGCCTTCCCTACCTGGGCTTGATCTCAGAGTGCAGGCAAACAGAAAGGGATATGAGAATTTTAAGTGAAAGACATGCTCTGGTAGAGTTTTTAGTTGAATCTAGAACAGAAGCAGCTGTTAAAAAAGGATAATTAGTAGGCCATATAAAATATTGCATGATAACTATAAGAATCAATCAGAGGAGGTTAGAAAAGATTGGAAAGGAAAACAAAACAGTGTAAGAAACTTCTTTGTGTGGAAGATTTTCAGTCCATATATTTCTAGTTAATCACTGTATATTAATCAGATCAGACAATAATAGTAGAAGTAGCGAATGTAAACTCGTCTTAAGTCAAAACAAAACAAAACAAAAAGTAATAATAGAAAATATATAATTGTACAGCATTACTAAGTATTCAAAAGTAATCCAAGCAAGGCAGGCAGTCTGTTTCCAGTCGAAAATCCATTATTAAGTACACAGACTAGTGATCCAAGTAAAACAAAAATAGAGTAATGATTTCCTCACAAGCTTCCTAAATATATATATACTTTTTTATCAGGCATGGGAGTGGTTTATTGTGCTGTAAAGCAAAGTGTTACTTAAAAACCTCAGCTTTGGCCGGCTAACATCTAGCTGTATTCAACTGGACGTATAAGAGAATTTAAGTACCTTTATCTGCACTTTTTTTCAAATAATACAGTATTTAAATTGATTTAACTGTGTTGCATGATTATTAACTGAACTGGAAGTTTTGACTCTGCTCTTCAGTTAGGTTTCTCACCCACCCTCCCTGTTTTTGTTTTGGTGTTAATCTTAGTGGCTTTGAAACTGCCCGCCCCTCTTGTAAATTTGTGTTTGGATACTCCTTCTGGGCCCATCTCATTTGCTCACTCAACTGAGTGCAGTGAGATCATATTCTGATTTCAGGCACTCCTACTGTGTACAAAGAGAGCATCTGGGAAAGTGGACCAAAAAAAAAAAAAAAAATGTTAAGCTTGTTTCCTGCCTTTCCTGTTAAGTGGTCTAGACTGTTTGTAGGCTTCTGCACCCCCAAGCTCTTCTGTGTTGGAGGGAAGCCTTCTAGCTTACTTTTGTTTCTTAAAACTAGCCAGTTTTCTAGTTTCAGCACTCAAATCTGTTTCTTTGAACTCAGCACTTGTTCAGAACTCATTATAAGCACTACATAAGCTGCAAATTACTACAGCACTCAACTTTCCTCACTTGTCTAGTGGAAAGCAGTTTTTAGTATTTCATAAATAAGCACTTATCCAGGCATATCTAAGGGTCAGCTCCCAGTGATTTCTCCTGTCTACCTGATGAATCTGGGCATCTTGGGGCAATGCAGCAATTGCCTCATGTACACAGACAACCCTCTCCTCCTACCACCCAACACTACAACCTGTGAGAGATGCACTTATATAGCCAAACTGGAATCAAAGCTCTCTTCACCCAAGACTGGACTAGACAGTCAAGAGGAGAAGGTAAACACTTGCACCACACCACACTCATCACATAGTCCCTCAAAACCTACACCACCAAAACACACACATAGAAACACAAAACACACACCTACATTCACGGAGGCTCTCAATAAAAACCTGCCCAAGCATCAGGGACATCCAAAGCATAAACGCATGCAAACTCCACCCCCCAACACAACCCAAATGACACATAGCCCACAAAACTCAGTGTGCCACTCAACCACAGCCCATAAGGCATAACAACGTACCCAACACTCTAGTCATAGGTGACTCTATAGTCAGGCACACAGATGTTCCACTCACTAGACTAAACAAGGAGAAAGTTACTGTCAGCTGCCTGTCAGGTGCCAGGATCTGCCACATAATGCATGCACTCAGGTCACTCCACAATAAGTACAAATATGACACTGTCATTGTCCATGTTGGTGTGAATGACCTGAGACATACCTCCCTGGACTACATGAAAAGAGACATGGAGGAGCTCTCCGATCTTGTATCCCAGGCAGGTATGACCCTAACCCTGAGTAGCATCCTGCCATCACCCAGAATGATACAATAGTACAAGGACAAAATGATTGACTTCAACAATTGGCTAAGCTTCTGGTGTCATTCTAAGGGGATCCAGTATTTGTCTGCCTGGGACGACATGATTGATAGTCCACAATGCTTTGCCAGAGATGGCCTGCACCTGTCGCCCTTAGGATTCCGGATACTGGCTAAGGCTCTTGCCACCCCTATAGTGCCTTTTTTAGGCAAGGTTCAAATGACAAATTCACCACCGTAACAGGTACAAGCAAGCAAAATCTGAGGGTAATGCTACTCAATGCCAGAAGTCTAAACCTCAAAATGCACTCACTCGAGGCACTCCTTAAAATGGAGAACATTGACATCTGTGCAGTGACAGAGATCTGGTTCAAAGCTCCAGAGAGCACCCTTGCATTACCAGGCTTCAATTCATACCACACCTTTCGGCCACCTAACCCAGAAAGAAGCACTAAAGGCGAAAGCGTGTCCATATTCATTAAGGATATCCACACCTCCAGGCTAGTTGCACAGCATAATGCATCCGAGATTATCCAAGTGCAACTAACTCTGGGCAAGACCGCAATCCAAATTGTAGCTTGCTACAGACCCCCCACCATGCCCCAGGATTCACACTCCTCATTTCTTGATACACTGGAAAGTATTAGGGTACAACCCAACACCCTAATAATGGGCGATTTCAACTACCCCACCATTAACTGGGAAAACTACTCTTGTACCAACTCTTTTGCTCAACGTTTTCTAGAATTCATAAATTCCAACACCTTGGATCAACTTATTCACACCCCCACCAGGGGCAGCAATATCCTAGACCTGGTCATTACCAACATGGGAACCCGGTGTTCCACACCAGAGGTCAATTCCTAGTTGGTCAGATCCGACCACAAACTAATTAGGCTAGACATCCACACCCCATCCCCACCCCCAATTAGGGAAACCATTGTGAAAAACTTCTCCAAAGCCAACTTCACACTTCTTAAGACAGAAGTGGCAAACTTCATGACACCCATGCAGACGGACAATAGAGGTATGACTGCCGAATCCTACACAAATGCACTTTATAAGCACTTACACGAGTGCATGGATCATGCTATCCCTAATAGAACCAAGATGTTATCCTCCAAAAAAGGAAGCCAATCTGGTGGTCCTCTGCCATAAACAAACTCTACAACAGAAGAAAAAAACTGTTGCAAAAAAGAGTAAAATCCCATGAATGCAGGAACTCCCTGGTCAACCTCAGTAAGAAGCTGAGATCCCTCATAAAATCCTCCAAAGCTAGTTATGAAAACAAAATTGCCACTGACTCTAAAGACAACCACAAAACATTCTATAGCTATGTCAAGAATCTAAATGGGAACACTCAGAACTGCTCTGAGTTACAGCACAATGGCACTAAATATACAGAACCAACTGACATTACCAACATCCTAGCAGTTCAGTGCTAACTTTACCCCCCCTCTCACCCCCTAGAGGGCCTATCTCTATACCGGAAGAATGCAAAGTTCCTATAATCATGGCTGCACAGGTAAAAAACACACTCTCCAAAGCCAAGAACACAGCATCCATGGGACCTGACAATATCCCAGGCTGCGTTCTACACGAACTGCAGAATGAACTGGCACCCTACCTAAGTACCATGTTCAGTCATAGCCTCACCTCTGGCTTTGTACCCACTGAATGGCGCACCGCAACGGTTATCCCACTCCACAAAGGGGGAGCCATGATGGACCCCGGGAACTACCGCCCCATTAGCCTGACGAGCCTGGTCTGCAAGGCCATGGAACGTATCATTGTGGAACTCATAAACAAAGACATTGGTAATCTCCAAACTCTGGACTCTACCCAGTTTGGATTTGTAAAAGGCAGATCATGTCTCCTAAACCTGACTGACTTTTTTGAAGCAGTCACCAAAGCCATAGATGAGGGTAAAATGGTTCACACAGCTTATCTAGATCTCGCCAAGGCTTTCGACACCATCCCCCACTCTGGAATTATAGATAAGCTCACTAAACTAGGTATAAATCTCTATGTCACAAGATGGGTTGCCAACTGGCTCATGGACAGAACCCACACTGTGAAAGTAGCGGATTCCAAATCCGACATCAGACCAGTGACAAGTGGAGTACCACAGGGTTCAGTCCTGAGTCCTCTCCTGTTTGGTATCTACTTCTCTGAAGTGCAGGCCAACACAGAAGGTGTTTGGCTAACAAAGTTTGCAGATAACTGCAAACTAGGAGCCATAATCGAAACTCCTAACGATGTGGACAAACTACAAAAGGGCCTCACTGAGACAGATACCCGGTGTCAAAGCCATGGCCTGAAGCTCAATGCCAAAAAGTGTATTGTCATCCCCTTTGGTAAAAACTCTGCACCCATGAACTACCACATAGCTGGTAGTCTACTTAATGCCGAAAATGTGATAAGAGACCTTGGGACACAGGTGGACAGTAGTCTCTCCTTTGATAATTACATCGCCACAGTGGTCAGGAAATCCTTCTACGTGGCTCATCTCATCACAAAAGGATTCACATCCAGAAAAAAATAGGCCATTGTTCCCCTCTACTTATCACTCATTAGACCCATTATAGAGTACAACGCCCCTTTTGGTATGTACCTCACAAGACATCTACAACAACTGGAAAGACCACAGAAATACCTCACAAAGAGGATTACTGGCCTCAAACAGATGCCCTATGCAGACCGTCTCAAAAAACTACAGCTTTACTCCATCACATATCGCCTACTCAGGGGCGATCTCTGCCTAACATACAAAGCTATGTCAAACCCAGAGCTGTTGGACATGCTCCACTTAAAGAAATCCCAATCCCTCCAAGCTACACGCTCTAGGGACCTAAACATTGTCACCACATTAAACAGAACATGCTGGAGGGATGGATTCCTGTCCCAGAGACTTCCCATACTCTGGAACAGACTACCTATATATGTCAAACAGAGCTCCTCATTAGCACTCTTCAAGAAAAATCTTGATGATTGGATGGGAAATGGGAAATTCACCCCGGGGATCACTTCTGTGGCTCTGCTCGACAGGGGCACAGGAAAATAATTTTCTTGGGTGGCGAAAGCCAGGGTACATTTTTTTGGCTAGGCTTGTATGGGCCCTAGGGCCGATAGCCTAGTACCAACCTATGAACCTATTGGTACACATGTTAAATTCACATCCCTTCCCCCATCAGTGTGACATGAAACCCTTTTCTGATTAACATCTTAGGTGAAGCCCCATCATTCATTTATAGGAAGGCCACGACATTAGAAGTTTTGTTGAATTTAAACCTAGACCATGTGAGGAAAAGCACTAAAAGATGTGAAACTAATTGTACATTTTGTATATTTATACAGCAAGGTGATAGTTTTTATTGCCCTTATTTAAAGAAGATCATTAAAACCAGTGCAGGGGGTGACTGTAACACTAAAAAAGTAATTTACAAGGCACAGTGCAATGAATGTGATGCATTCTTTGTGGGCAAGACTGTAAATAAACTCAAGCATAGGATTTCATGTCATCTGTCAGAAATCCGCTCTGGATGTAAAAATTATGCACTAGCCAGACACCTTTCTCTTCATAAAAGATACACAGGTTTTAAGTTCCAGATCCTGGATCGCATAGACATGGGTGATCTTGAAGGAGACATTCCGAATATTCTGGAGAAACATGAACTCATGTGGCAATTAAAGCCAAACTCTTTTAGGAAGCCTGGACTAAACTACTACTGTTCAATTAAAAGTGCACTGGAACTTAGAAAATTGCCACATTGTTTACATGACTAATTGTATTTTATTTTATTTTATTCTACAAATCGGTTTTAAATATCATTTTAAATCAGTTTAAATTTAAGTGTATATTTTGTTTCTATCATCATACATACATTTTTTCTTATTTTTATTTTTTTCTGGTTCTTTGTTCCACTTTATTCAAAATGATGTGTAATAACAATACTAACTAATTATACAATTATATAGGTTTTTAGGGTTCTTGTACACAGACCTGAAGAAGTCTAAAAGGATGAAAGCGATCTTTGTTAACAATAGGTTATGAAAACCGAAATAGATTTTTACATGCAAAATGTATATGTATATATTTATATATATTTTTTGATTGCCAAATGAACTAAGGTTGATATATTTCCAGCCATGTAGTATATTGTCTTGGATAAAATCACAGACTTAATAATCTACTTAATAATTTGGTTAAATAAGAGGTATCACATCATTATATAGTTTTATTTAAAGTACATAAGGGTTATATATTATTATGACAGCTACTAAGTAGGGCAGGACCAGCTCGAATGTCACACTGATGGGGGAAGGGATGTGAATTTAACATGTGTACCAATAACACTTTGTTTTACAGCACAATAAACCACTCCCATGCCTGATAAAAAGTATATATATATATATATTTAGAAAGCTTGTGAGGAAATTATTACTCTATTTTTGCTTTACTTGGATCGCTAGTCTGTGTACTTAATAAAGGATTTTCGACTTGAAACAGACTGCCTGCCTTGCTTGGATTACTTTTGAATACTTAGTAAAGCTGTACAATTATATATTTTCTATTATTACTTTTTGTTTTGTTTTGTTTTGTTTTGACTTAAGACGAGTTTACATTCGCTATTTCTACTACTATTGTCTGATCTGATTAATATACAGTGATTAACTAGAAATATATGGACTGAAAATCTTCCACACAGAGAAGTTTCTTACACTGTTTTGTTTTTGGACCCACTACACTTTAGTGGGTTGTTTTGAGACTTCGGGGATACCACTGAGATTACTTGTTTTTTAAAAGATTGGAAAGGGAGACTGGAAAAACAATTTACAAGAAAACAATGGGAAGACATGTATGACTCCCAAGTATGCAGTAAGTCCAGAAGGTTTGGGATCTTTGTTTGGAAGTGTTTACATAAGTATTTTTATACTCCAAGCAGACTACAAAGAATTTTTCCTCAGGTCGATAGCAAATGATGGAGGTGTAATACAGAAGAAAGAGGTAACTAGGAACATATATTTTTGGAGCGTATTGAGTTTACAGACTTTAAAAATTCCCTACAGAGTACTCTGTCAGAAATATTGGGTGAGCAAATAGCTGTAAGTAAGGAAATTATTCTACTGAGCTGGGATACAGGATCCATAGTTCTCAACCTCTTAGCACAGAAAGTCTGGACTAAACCAAAAATAAAAAGGGAGGCAAAGCCCCAAAATAGGGACACATTTAAAATATTGCTGTTATAAACTTAGAAGGTTGCTAGAATAAAATATATTGTGGTACCATGCATTTTTATGAAGGATATGAAGTCTGAAACCCAAATGCCCATCATTATTTAGTGAATTCAGTCCTCACTGATTTGACACAAAAATAAAAAAAAAATTTTTAATGAGGAACAGACTAAAAATATAAGGTACAAATTTGGACATTCTGTGAAAATCTGGACAGTTGAGAAGTATGACAGGATCTGAATTGCCTAGACATAGTATGGCATTATTAAGTTTATTTAATTCTGTTGACTGCCAAAAAAGCAATTACTAGAAAATGAAAATGAAAGTCTACAACAACTGCATTTGAGGTATTGAATATTATAAAAAGGATACAAGAACTAGAAGAGGAATACTGGGAAAAGGGAAGGAGCAAATTACATATAAATAAATGGAAATTATGAGAACGGTACATGCATAATAATGTTCAGGAGGAGTGAGGTTTAAGGGAAGGCAGGAATTCAGCAATTTTTTGTAATGTTTGACTGATGACAGTAACAAAGAAAATACATATGTAATATATGTTGTATTTAAGTGAGAAAATGTTAAAATGGTTTGTTTTCTTTTCTGGTAATGTATGTTTGCCTATGTCTTAAGTGATAATTCAATAAAGGTGTTTATTTAAAGCATAATGTAAATAGCAGCATCCCTTAAGGTTCTATCCTAGGTCCTCTCCTCTTTGGAATCTACTTCTCTGAGTCACAGAAAAATTCTAACAACTTTTGAAAAGCTAAATTTGCAGATGACTGCAACCTGGAATCATTCAAAGTGCTCTCTCGGATTCATTAATATTCAAATAAGGCACTGGTCACACTAACAAACTCCCACAAGAGTTGATAAAATGACCAAGAGACAGTCAATACTTGATTGGATTCTGACTAATAAACCAACGCTTATTGAGTGACCACTTACTCACATTTATAATAAGACATCACACAACCCAGGAAAAACTCACCATTTTCCAAACTATCAGAAACAAAAAGAACTTCAATCCAACTATCTTTATTAATACCCTAATAGCCTGTAACTGGACTCCTCTCAAGTACCTTAAATTAGATTAAGCTGTTCAATATTTCAGCTCAACCTTCTTAGATAACCTCAACTCCCAGCCCCCCCAAACCATAAGAATTAAATCCAACTACGCCCCCTGGATGAGCAAAGACACTAGATCGCTGCTGAAATCCAGAGATAAAGCCTGGGTCCATTGGCACAAAACTAGATCACTCACAGACAAGCAAACATTTTTTGAACTCCGCAATAAAGCAAAAAAAGTGTGAAAACAGACAAAATTAGATACTACCATGACATGCAAGCCAAATATCAAACTAATCCCAAAAAAAATTTGGTCAGCAAGTAACAATATTGTCCACCCTGGAAAATCTAGCACTCCCTCTCCAACCTTAAAAGATACCACACAATGTTCTGACTCAATTCAACATATTCTTCACTGACTCAGTTATTACATTTGCAAACTCTCAAAACTGTTCATCTTCTAACCCACCTTCTGATCTCCTTACTAACTACAACGGCTTTACTTTCCATCCTGTCCCTATGGACACAATTAAAAAACTTCTCAAGAAATTAAAGCCCACCACTTTAGCTGCTGACAAACTCCCATCTGAATTCTTAAAATTAGCTGCTGATGCTATTGCATACCCAGTATTCATTCTTGCCAACTGCTCTATATCAGAAAATAAAGTCCCAAACATCTGGAAAGTGTCTCACATTATTCCACTCCATAAAGGGGGAAGCTCAAAAGAGCTAACCAACTATTGGCCTATAGCCGTACTCTCACCCCTGTCCAAAATACTGGAAAGGTGTATCCACTCACAAATCATGGATTACCTTACCACCCACAACCTACTTACTAACACCCAACGTGGCTTCAGGCCATACCATAGCACCACAACAGCCCTCATGTCATTCACACATATAGTCAAGAACCACAGAAATAATGGTAACTTTGTGACAACTATCTTTCTAGACCTTTCTAAGGCATTTGATATGGTTAACCACAGCAAACTAATTTCTTTCCTCTCTGAACTGAACCTTAGTAAACCCACCATTGCCTGGTTTCAAAGCTATTTAACAAACAGACAGCAAGCAGTGCAATGGAAGCATGAACTCTCTCCTTTACCACCTGTTACACAAGGCATTCCCAAGGCTCCATCCTTGGTCTGTTACTCTTTTCTATCTTTACTAACAACCTCCACTGGTAGGCCGCGGTGGTGCAGCGGTAGCGTTGTCGCCTCACAGCAAGAGGTTCTCCCGTTCGAATCTCGGCTGGAGCGCCTTCTGTGTGCAGTCTGCATGTCCTCCCTGCAGTTGAGTGGCGTTCAAAAGACATGCGTGAATGGGTGTGCCTTTGTTGAAGGTTGGGCATCGGGCTGGCACCTCGGCACCGTAAAAATCTACTGCCAATCATTAGCGGACCGGAGTTCCGTTGTGGTGACCCGTAACTGGGAAAAAGCCGAAAGAAGAACAACTAACAACCTCCACTCCTCTTCTCTACATGCTTCAGTCATCCAGTATGCTGATGACTCATCACTAATCTGTTCCTCTCCTTCTCTCCAAGAACTTCAACTAAAAACACAGGCATCTTTCCTCTCTGTAGAAGAATGACTTACCAACTCTCAACTAATACTAAACCCTAATAAAAACAGACTTCTCATATTTCCACCAACTAACCTCAACATACATGCACCCATTTTCCATATCACATCACACAACAAAATCACTGTCTCTCCTGTCACCCACACCAAACTACTTGGAGTTGAAATAGACTGTTAACTGAGATTTGACATTCACATTTCACTCACCATTAAAAAAATACAATAAAAAACTAGGGGAGCTATATAGAAACAAGCAATTACTCGCAAACACCACCAAGGCAAAAATTGCATAAACACATCTCCTGTCTACACTACAGTATGCCTCCCCTATCCTCACCAATCTCAGAAAATCAGACATTGCTAAACTTGAAACCTGCTATAACAAAATTCGCCTCCAATAGCTCTCATCTCACACACCACTGCTCGGTCCTAAAAGAGTTAACTGGCTCGAACTCCGCCAACTTCTCCAACCAGTTCATATTAACCCATAAAATACTTTACTACCCAGAGAAAACCCCTGCATTACAAAACCTAATACATCCCTACTCCAGTACTAGGGTCCTACGCTCCAATAACAAACCTCTCCTTCAAGTCACTAAACGCAACAACTCTGCTGGATCTTCCCTCGACTCAAATTTCATAGCCAAAAAGTGAAACACTTTGCCCACTGATATAACTGCAATCTCCTCCTTAACCCAGTTCAAACAATCCCAGAAATCACACTTACAAGCCGACTGGATATGCAACTTGTAACTCTCCAGGCTAGATCTCAGGTCACACAGGGTTACCTCTCCTACATTCCTATCAGGCAGTTACCTTCCCTTCAGCTAGACTCTCTTCCTCTTCCTTTTTACAAACTCATTTTTGTCATAAGCTTAACCCCCAGAGCATTCTCTGCATTGCAATTATACCAGCCTTACTATTTGCCATTTAGCTACACAACCTTAAACGTGTCACCCTCCTGAAAGTATAGTGTATACTAACCCAGCTTAACAGCATTACAGATGCAGTTTTACCCCCCAAACAGAATAGTGTCTCAAAACTCATCTATTTACAAGTGATCTCAACTAAGATGACTACCATTAAATGTCTTGACATATTATGTAAAGTATATTACTTCTGTATCTGGGAAATAATGTAAAAGATAAAAATGTTATGCTTCTGTACCTTTGTAAATGTACTCTATTATGTTTGTTGTATGTGTTTTAACAGATCTACTTTTTTTTTCGTCAAAATTTCATTACTTCGAAAAAGAAAAGTAGATGTCCACTTCAGCAAAAGTGCATTTCAGCGAAAGTGCACTTTTGCTGAAGTCTAGTTGCCGGACGGACTGACTAAAAAAAACACACACACAAAAAACATCTTTTGCAGGGGGGCAAGCCCCCCTGCACCCCCCATGTGAGGGGCTGTGCCTCCCAACCCCCCCTACTTAAATATACCAACTCCGAGATCGCACTACAGTGAAGAAAAGGGAATATTCCATTCTGACCGCTGTACTCGGTTTTCGAAGTTTCAGTACTTCGAACAAGTGGTCTCGCACAAGTGGGTTTCGAAGTACTGAAACTTTGACCAACCAAAGTAGACCTGTTTTATCATATGTACAGCATTTCTCCCCAGGCTTCTGCTGAAAATGGACTTTCCTGGTAACCAAATGTAAAATAAATAAATAATAATTGTGTTCTAATCACAATTTCACCTTAAACAAACAAATACATGTAGTATAGTTAGCTTTGGGGAAAGTGGTGTTTCTGCACAATATCACATAATTGGAATTCATCTTAAGATCCAGGATTTAGGAAATTGTATATCCAATGATCTCTCAGTAAATCACTGTATCTCCAGTATTGTCAAAAATCCTTTTTCCTGTCCTATCTCATTTGTTATGGGTTCTCATCCAGATTCTACTTCATCCCATTTCCCTTTTACTCTGCCCTCAATCAGAATATGATGCTATGTTTGGCAAATCAAACAATAAACTAGTCTCCCATTTAGAAAGATCTCAGTGTATGCTTATATGGATCATTGCCGCATTAGCCTTTCTATATGGAGTTATTTTCTGCTAAGGATATAACAGCTGGCCAGCTTTCAAATCTATCAAGGCACCTTCCATGAAACCTGACTAAAAAGACAGGTTTGGTGGAGGGCCAGTCTGGTGGCATATAGGGAAAAAGCTCTGACCATGGCCTAGCCAACCTGGGTTCGATTAGTGGCTTGGGCAACTGAAAAAGAAGCAGGGAAGGGATGGGTGTGCCAACCATGTAGTATATGTTTATTGATATGAATGGGGGCTATGGTCTAAAGAGGGGAGTTGCCCTTGGACATAAAAAAAAAATGAGTGTTGTTGGTGGGGAAAGGAAAGTGGGTCATAAATGAATTCCCGTAGTTAGAAGCACAGATAAGCTAAGACCCCAGGACACACTTGAGTATCCACAACCAGCCCCACCAAAAAAAAAAAAAAATGGAGTAAGTCCAAGGGGGTTGAAAAGTAGCTAGTAGACCCCACTTAGATGTTCTGTACTGGGGGCTGGACAGGTAACACTGAGGTCTAACGGGACCAAAAAAAAAATCAGGTTTAGGTACCAAGTCCTTTAGAGCTTTTCCGCCACTGAAGAGTGCTCCTCTTGCAGGCTTTTGAGGATTGATGGTCAGCTAACATTGTTCCATTGCTGGACAGATAAGTCTATTCAGGGAAAAAAAACTTTCACTTTACTTTTTTGACAGAAATTTGCTTTTTCTGTAAAATATTTATTTCAAAGCTAGGAAAAAAAGTATTTTTATTGACTGGAAAATGGAAATCAAAGTCTACACCATAACTTTTAATTACTTTAAACAGGAGCATCACTTTTTATTTTTGCAGTAAAAAGTTGTTAAAACTAATTAAAAAAACTTTTTCTGTGGTAAAAGTTGTGATATTTTAATTCTTGGTTCGATTAGTGGCTTGGGCGACTGACAAAACAGGGAAGGGATGGGTGTGCCAACCATGTAGTATATGTTTACTGATATGAATGGGGGGTGTGGTCCAAAGAGGGGAGTTTAAATTGCCTTTTACTGTGTTTTTACAGGGAAATGGCCATTTTTTTACTCTTTACCTGTTTTATGGACTACTGCTGCCAGGCTTTTCCAGGAATCAGGCATCATTTTTTGGCTTAACAGTGCAACAACCTACTGTTAAAGAACTGCTCTTACTCATATAGATTAAAATCTGTGTATTTTTTCATGTGGCCTATAGACTGCTGGAATGGTGATCTGTACCTTAACTTTTGAACTTTGGCAAAGCCTGATCTTTGCTACATCCTTTCCCTACATATTACATGGTATAAAACACAAACAACATTCAACTGTTCCTTTTCTGACTCTCTTTTCTGGCTTTTTCTCCCGTTTCACTATATTTCCTTCATAGGTTCATAGGTTGTTACTAGGCTAATGACCACTAGGACCCTTACAAGCCTAGCCATGTACCCCAAACCATTTGGGTCCCATGAATCATGGATATCTATACACGGGGGCATGTTAGTAGAGAAGTGACTAAGGATTTGTGGGGGGTGCTTTGTTAGGATAATACTTTTATTGTTGATAGCCTCTGTCCATAAGGGACATGGAGGCCAGACTGAGGGTAAATGTATGATTTCCCATCCAATTGCTAAGATTTTGTTTGAAAAGGGTGAGGGAAGAACTCTGTTTTACATGAATGGGTAGCTTATTCCATAATGGGGGATCCTTTGGGACATATATCTGTCTCACCAGCACTTTCTGTTTATGTCACAAGCGAAGTTCAGATCACTGGATTTAATATTTCTGGTACTGCTTGTTTTGTGTATGTACAACAGATTCATTAGGGCTTGGTCTGAGAAATCTCTGTAAGCCAAACAAAGATCCCCTCTCAGCAGCCTGTTAGAGATGGAATACAGAGATAGAGCCATTAGGAGATCAGTGTTATGCATGGTATTCATGCACTGAATTCTCCTGGAGAGGAGCCTTTGTGGGTATTCCAACTGTTGCAAGTGTCTGGTTAGATACATGCCAAAGGGGGCATTATATCTGACAGGTTGTGATAAGGGCCAAGTAGAATAGTAGTATAACTTCCTTGGACCTGGATGCCAGACCCTTACCTAAAAGTTGGTTGACATAGAATGAATTTCTTATACCTTAGCTACATGTTGATCAAAGGCCAGATTGCTGTTTACATATGTTCCCAGATCCCTTACTACTGAGTTGACTGTCCATGTAGTAATTAACCTGAGTTGACGATTTCCAAATGGGCATTATAATGCATTTTTGGCATTGAGTTTTAGGCCATGGCTTTGGCACCATTCATTTGTCTATGAAGAATCTATAATAGCTCCCAGTTTACAATCTTCTGTAAACTTGGTGAGCCAGAGGCCTTGAATGCTAACCCTGACTTCTGAGAAGTAGATGCCAAAGAGGAGCAGCCCCAGCATGAAACCCTGTGATACTCCGCTGGTGACTGGTCTCTTGGTGGAGATGATCTCACTGATCCTGACTTCTTGAGTCCTGTCTATGAGCCAACTGACAATCCAGTGAGTTATTTATGGATTTATGCCTAGCTCGGAGAGCTTGTCAACAATGCTTGAGGGGGTATTATATCAAATGGCCTAGCCAGATCAAGATGCACACTATGCACTGTTTTACCCTCGTCCATTGCCTTGGTGACCTCCTTAAAGAAGTCTACCAGTTTAAGTAGGCGTGACCTTCCTTTAACAAAGCCAGATTGGGATGGGTCCATTGTCTGCAGGTTGCCAATGTCTTTGTTTATCATTTCCATGATAATTCATTCCATGGTTTTGCATATTAGACTTGTTAGACTGATGGGTCTGTAGTTCCATGGGTTAGTTGATGGTACACTGTTGTAAAGGGGAATGACTGTTGCAATTTTTCATTCACTTGGAATGTAGCCTGTTTCAAGGCTGTAGCTGAAGAGTGCCTCAAGTGGTCCTGATAGGTCATGATTTACACTTTTTAGGAGGCAACTGGGGATGTTGTTGGGACCCATGGAGACCGTGTTCTTGGCTTTAGCAAATGCTGTCAGCACCTGGTCCCTACTAATAGCTGGGAAAAGTATGTTGGAGCTGAGGGTGGGAGTCAGGGGTGAAGTCTGAGTTAAATTTATCAGCCAGTAGATTTGCTATATCACCCTGATTGGTGAAGGTGGTACCACGCACCAGCAGTTTAGCACAATGCTGTAAGTTACCTGTAAGATTCTACACATAGTTGAAGAAGGTCCTCTGATTGTCCTTAGCCTGCAAGGCTATCCTGACCTTGTAGTTGGTGTTAATTAGACCTCTTATTTTTAGTTATATAAGAGCATTTGTCTTTAAGGTAATTGCTCTTCCTGATTTTTGGCCACAAGTTTTCTTCTTTTATTATATACCCTATTTAGGTGAGGATTCCACCAGTGCAGTTAGTTTTTTTAGTATTTAGGATTTATTTCTGGTAGGTAGGGTAGCGTCTATGCAGCCATTCAGGTTCCTAGTAGATGACCAAAGATGCATTATATCGAATGTGTCTTGGTCAAAATTAAAACAACAAAAATGCAAAATAGCAAAGTGACTTTTAAGCGAATTCTTTCCCAGGGAACGAATTTGCTTGGCCGCTTCCATTACTTTGCCGTTTTTGGCACTGTAGTGCGATCTCAGAGTTGGTATATTTAAGTAGGGATGTGTGGGGGGTACAGTCCCCCACATTGAGGGGGGGGTGGGGCGAAGCCCCTCACTTTATGTATTATTTCAATTTTTTGGTGCAGTGATTTTTTTCCCTTGGAAAAAAATTGCTGTTCTGAGCTTTTGAGATTGTAAGCTTTCACTTACATGGGTTTGATTATTCATCATTCGCTTTTTTAAGTGTTCGATGATATAATATAGACCCCAGCCATTCACGTTTGTATATGGACTCTGTGAATAATTCTGCATAGGTAGCTGTGGTTTCAGGGTTGGGGGGGGGAGCCTTGATCTTTGACAAACTGACACTTAATAGAATGTAGTTTGCTTTTGAATAGCTCCTAACTGTTACTGGTTTAGCTGGATTTTCTGGGTTGATTTTTACTTCAAATGAGAGAGCTTCATGATCTGGCCTCACTAGTGAGGATGTGAGACAAGGAGCTGCAGTGCTGTCTTGGTGCGTACCAGATCCAGTATGTTTGATCTTTCAATGTGAGTGTGCACTATCTGTTCCAGGGTGCTTGTATTAATAAAGTCCAGGAAGTGTTGTGCCTGTGAATTTGAGGAAGTGTAGGTTTCCCAGTCTATAGTGAAGTAATTAAAGTCACCCATGAATAGGGTGCTTTGTTGGATGGTGAGTGCTTCTAGTTAGTTTAGGTAAGAATCATGAGACTCTAGGGGCATAGGTGGTAACCTCCAGCTAGCCATGATATGGTGGGGGACCTTATCTATGGTGACTTGCACATGGATGAGCTCCATGGTATCATCTTGTTTAACCAACTTGGAGGTATGTTTGCTGTTAACATAGATCGAGACATCTCCACATTTGGCCCCAGTCTGTGGTGTTGTTGCTATAAATGTGTGGAAGCTTTAAACCAAGTCTTGATCATGGCATAGATGTCTACATTGTTCAGGGTGAGGAGGGCTTGAAGGGTGTAGAGTTTTTTGTTTAGGCTCCGCGCATTGAGCAGTGACAACTTAAGGTTGCTTGTAGACTTTTTCACCATGTTGGTACTTTTGTCTTTTTGGCATTGCCTAAAAAGACACTAAGGCAGTGGTTAAAGTTTTAACCAATATTCAAAAGCCTAGGGGAAGAGGTGCAGCCCATCCTTGGCAAAGCAAAGTTGTCTTTTGACCATGTCCTCTCATGCTGACAGATATCTGATCCTGCTGGAGTGACACCAGAAACTAAGCCAATTATTAAAATCAATCATTTTATGTTCATACTGTGGTTATGCTGCGGTGGTGGTGCTGTGGTAGCGTTGTCACCTCACAGTAAGACGTTGTCCTGTTCGATTCTCAGCTAAAGCGTCTTCTGTGTGGAGACATGCGTGAATAGGCGTACCTTCATTGAAGGTTGTGCATCAGGCCTGGCAAGTCGGTACGTAAAAATCTACTGCCAATCATTAGTGGACTGGAGTTCCTCTGTGGCAACCCCTAACCGGGAAAAAGCCGAAAGATACAACAACAAATGTGGCATCATACTTGGCAAAAGTAGAATGTTGCTCAATGCAAGTCTAATCCCTATCTGTAACACATATTCCGAGAGATCCATTATGTCTCTTTTCATATAGTCCAGTGTAGTATGCCTCATGTCATTTATACCCACATGGACTATGACAAAATAATATCGGTCCATGGGGTGCAGTAACTTGAGTGCATGCATGATATTTCAAATCCTGGCTCCAGATAGGCAACTAACTGTTATCTTCTCCTTGTCTAACCTGGTGAGGGGAGCATCTGGATGTCACACAGTGGAGTCCCCAATGACAAGAGTGTTAGGAAAAGCATATGCTTGCCTTATGGACTTTGGGAGACCACTGGCTGTGGGCTTATGTGAAATGATTGGTGTTGCTTTTGGTATGTACTTTAGTAATTGCTGAGGAGCAGTGTTGCCATTAGGTGGCTTTGGAAATCTTTGAGATTTGGCAAAGATGTTTTTAAGCAACTCAGTATAAAGTAGTCTGTGTGTTTGGTGAGCAGTGCGTGAGGAATGCGGTGTGGCTATT
This sequence comes from Protopterus annectens, assembly GCF_019279795.1. Lineage (NCBI taxonomy): Eukaryota > Metazoa > Chordata > Ceratodontiformes > Protopteridae > Protopterus > Protopterus annectens. The sequence goes on from NC_056730.1 coordinate 431,314,650, forward strand.
CCTGACAACCTTGTTTGTATGCGAGATTTTTGCCTCCAGGAAGTTGTGTATTTCCATCTCTGGCATACTGTGTTATTTTCTTTAATTATTAACTGGTTGTATAAGTCAAGATGGAGATCTTCTTATCAACTATTAGCTCACATTAAGCTGTTCTTCCTTGTCATGGCTGGCTAATTTTACAATGGTAGATATAGCCCTGGCTTTGTATTAAAATATGAACCTATAATAAAATAGAACTATGGTAAGATATGCCATGTTTTTTTCTATTTCTGTTTTAGCATATCTCATTGCACAGAATAAGTAACTTATATTTGAAACCTGTACAGCATGGTCTATGTGGCACATGTATATGCCTGGCTGCATGCGACACATTGTGTATAATTCCTTAATAAAACATGAGGTAATTCCCTCTAGCCCCGTCTACATCCCATTAACACAAACCATCCCATTGTACTGCTTAGTTCTAAACACTGCATGTTTCTTTGAGCAGTACGTATTCTCTGAGAGTCACCACCCCAGAGGACTGTACTAAGATTCCATCAGCTATTGTGCTTTCTGCTGAGTTTTTGTAACACCTGTCTTTTATGATCTTGTTTAGAATTCCATTCATCTTAATTATGGTCTTCTTGGGTGCCTTTACTAATGTTTGCCAGGAAGGATGCATTAAACTCTGACATAATGTAAACCACTAATACTTCTTATCAGCTAACCCAATCTGCTACCCATTAGGTTTCACAGTTATTTCTAAGCAAGTCCTTGGGACAAGCTCACCAGTGCATTCAGCAACAACATTGATATGATTTGTTACTTAGTTTCTTATTTGTGGTATAGAAACAATTAAAATATATCTGCTTGTGTTTTACATGTGCCTTTGATTCCTTCCTTAATTTGCTGCCCTGCTCCAAACAGATGACACCTGCAAGCTGACAAACTTCAAGATACTCCAGGCACATTATATCTGTGTCAACATTACTGTTGCCACAGCTGTTTCCCTCTGCAGATGTAGCAGTTAGCCAGAATTTCTTATTGCAGGACTGTTTCTGTTGGTGAATAAGACGATTCATAAATTTTAGCTTGTATTTAACCCACAGAGAGCATGTGATTATGAGGACGGACATGTTACAAAGGAAACATCTTAACTTTTTTAAAACATGACTGCAATTTGATCCATTCCAAAAAAAAGGTAGTAAAAAGTGCAGTTATTTGATATACAGGAGCTGTGTTTCAGAATAAAGGATCACAGGAGTTGAGTTTAATTAAAACTTTGATTTATTTGGAGGGGGTTGTTCTACTATAAAAGAAACTGTAGTGTTTAGCAGTAGCTGAAAATGGTGACTGGCTGTTTTTCTTTTCTTTCCAGGAGACACGTACTGATCTGAGTGCATATGTGACTTCCCCTTCATTTAATGTGCAGTGCTAAGCACTCTTGTGGGAAGTAAAATACTACTGTACAATAGGTTTTATAGACTGCCAGTCTTTCTTATGCAGCTGTCTTGACTACAAAATGATTGAATGTCATTTAAATATAAGCATAATTATTACATATTTGTCTTTTTGTAAGGAAATGCAGCCAGAAACATTATGTTTGCCTTCATAGCTAGACTGCTATTTGTAGTTTACCTGTGAACACATGCTCCTGGTTTCCAAATGACATATTTTGGGTCTGCTTTTTTTCCCCTCCTTTCTGAACTTACTTCTCTGGCACCTCAGACTTTCACTACAATAGAAAAACTCGGCATCTTCGTTATTGCTGCCCCAGTTCCTCACTTTTACCATGCTTTCTATGCCCTTCTATTATGGCTAGCCTTATGCTATGTTTATCCCTATCATAGACAAACAGGTACTTCTCTACAGCTTCCCCCTTGTGTTAGTTTCTCTCTCTCTCTAGAAGATTCTTTCTTGCTATATTTTGGCCTTAGCCTAGAAACTTTTCATGTTTTCTTTCCTGCTTGTACTAGATTCTGAGTGCTGTGACCTTATTGCAGCGTGGTAGTATATGGGCTAGTTGTTACTCTTGTATTACTGCTGAGCACTTTATACATTTGTCCATCTCCAGACTACATACTCATGCTTTGGATGTTGTGCTTACATTTTATTCAAGATTAGTATGAAGCTGAAATTTGTCATGGGAAAAAAAACTGAAAATATTTTAATATTTTGCAATTTTTTTAGGAACTCTTTGAAGAAGAAACAAGATACTTTAAAAGAACATTAAGCAAAGGCATTAGGCAAACCATTGTGCATCATCATGTCGTACAAGAGCTACCTACATTTTATGCTTCGACTAATCTTTGGGTTTCTCATTTTGATCTTTGGAATCTTCACTCTTACTAGAATATGGAAATCGGATTGCAGTGAATGGGAGAAACAGAAATGTGATCAGATCAAAATCATATTTAGTGAATGTGTACTTATCTTCTTCTTTGCGCCTAGTATTTGTTTATGCATCCTAGGGGAAAAAATATTGGGCTTAAGAGAAAGTCAAGAATGTTCATCGATAAGTGAAGAGTTTCAGCTACAGAACCCAGAATTGGAATCATACCTGGATATTAATAGTAAGTGCATCCATTCATGCTACTCTTGTGACTGGCAAACACAGTGATCAGACATGACTTAGCCCATATACTGACAGTACATGGAGGAATAGCAGCAGGGTAAGCTATGGCATGTTTGATTCTTAAATAAATTAATGATATTTGAGATTTAATTTAAAATGGCAACATCTATAGCACATCAGTAACATATTATGAGGAGAGGTGCACCTCTTGTGACTCAATGTTTTTCTTAGCATTCTTGCGCTATTTTCCTAACTAGAAACCTTATCAGTATTTGTCATAACATTACAGCTGATACACTTTAATAATATATAAACTAAAACAAAATAAGGCTAATGTCCTCCATTTCTGTAAACATGTTATTGTAGTACTAAAAATGTTAAAGTCACCTTTCATTGTGACTTCATCACAAATTTGTTTTGATAGAGAATTTTACAGAAATGGAGGACATGAGAAGTTTTGTTTTGTTTGAAGCATTTCTTACCTTTATGAATTACAGTTACATTGTGAGACGTGAGAAGCAGTCCATGGTGATGTCATAGAGTAAGTTCCTGAGGTAACCACCACTTCACATAAACTATAAAATGTTAAATGAGTCTGCTTTTTTGATTTAATTCAATGTTAAGGAACTCTACACAAAACTAATGCATGGTTCCAGATTAGCAATAGCCTTACCTGACCTAAGGTTATTTTGTTTGTGTTTAACCCACTGAGAGTTGTGTTTAAGATTCACTATGTTGTCATTGATAGCTCTTGGATCATGTACCACACATAATAATACATGTCTGCATCAGCCTTTTTGTAGGATATTTTGCCTAAATCAGGTCATGTTTGCAAGGTGTAATAAGTATAGCATAAATTTAGCTTTTGCCTTTTCGCTGGAGGCATGAGAATGTGTTTGCTTAAAGGACAGCATGCCTCTTTCCACAAGCAGAATTCTACTACCACTGCTACTATTATTAATACAACTAAATTGCTTCATACATCAGAGATGCATATATCAATTACGTACTGTCTAGCCAGTTCAGAATGATACAGAGCAAGGCAGGAAAAAGCACAAATTAGGGTGCAACAGTGAAAGAAATGCAGGTGCCTCAGCAGCGCTGCAAGCAACATAGTCATAGCAGTATATTATTAGTAAGTCCATCCGCAGATGGAGACATTAAGATTTAGATTTTTCCTGGCATTTTTAAGGTTAGCTGTTTAAGTCATACTGTACCGTCTCTGTTTTTTCTAGGAGGGTCGATAACATCATTTTCCCCATCACTATTGCATTATTCTGCTGTAGCAGCACCAGTCACCAGACATTTGAGCACACATGATTCTTCTGTATCCAGTGAAGATCCACCATCTTACTGCAGTATATTTAATCATGGGTAATGTGTCTTTTCTTTATTAAGTTGAGGCTATATGTACCTGCCTTATGTGTATGCTTGTTGTACTGAAACCTTGCATACTTTCTACTAATAAAAATGGGGCATACAGAAGACTGAATATGTCAATTAATTTTTGCCTCAACAAAATGAAAATTTAGAAAAGTTCTGTACTTTTATGTACATGTATTATACAGATAGATAGATAGACAGATAGACAGATAGATAGACAGATAGAGATGTGTGTGTGTGTGTGTGTGTGTGTGTGTGTGTATATAGATTTAAATCCATAAAATACTACTTTTGTCGACATGCATAGTTTCGACTCAAATTAATTGAGTTATGCATGTTGACACACTACTATGCATATGCCAAGAATTATTTCCAGGTGCATAGAAAACCTACAAAAAAAACAAAGAAACCATTTTATTTTTGCATTATCCGTATACTACCTGCTAATTATATTTTCTAACTGTGAAATTGCACAGTTTCTGGGGAAGAGGGTATAGTCCCATTCCCAGGGATAGTCAGTCTCACATGCCTGTCGACCATCTGTTTAGACAACCAAATTGGGTTGATTAAACAGATGTTGATGAAAATACCATTTGACAAAGTTCATGCTACCTATATATTTATATATATATATATATATATATATATATATATATATATATATATATATAGATATAGATATATATAGATATATATATATAGATATATATAGATATGGGTACATATCACAAGATCGACAACTTAAAATGTCGACAGTTACTTCACCGACAATTCAAATAACCGACATAGCAAATCACGGACGTTTACCAGGTAAGGGATGTAAATTCGCTACTCATGCCTACCATGGTTGCATGACACTGCCACACTTACTAAACCATGGTAGGCATGAGTAGCGAATTTATATCCCTTACCTGGTAAACGTCCGCGGATTTATGTAGGTGGTTATTTGAATTGTTTTTAAGTTGTCGATCTTATATATATAGATATATAAAATACATATGTAAAATGTAGATATGGGGCTCAGTGCTCCTTTATGTTGATTAACTTCAGTGCAGATCAACATGATGACTGTGAAATAACATTATTTTTACAGTCAGTTAGTGCAAATGACTGAGTTATGAACTGTTAATAGCTACTTACTCTAGTCCATGTCTTGATTCCTCCAGCCTCTATGTGTCTGCTGTGTGAATCTAAGCAAATCATTTAACCAGAAAGTGCTCTGGGGCAATTGGGAAACTGGAGTAGGGTCCACGTCTAATAGCTCTCTATGATTTGCTTTGTTTTTTAGTATACTTATTTTTGCAGAAAATGTTCCTGGACCTGGAAAACTACAGTTTAGAATGCAAAAGTTCTCACTTCCTGATAGTAGCGCCACAAGTGTGAGTTTACCTGTCTGTAAAATAAGGAGTCAAAGCACAGGTGAACTCAAGGGATATTATTCCCTATTACTTACATACATCTAATAGATCCTGGAGTTAGTAGAATAACATAGATCTGGACTGGTCTGCTTGGGTGGGAATCATTGCACAGGGTAATACTAGGTTTACTATCAAAATTTCGAACCGAACTCTGTCGACTGCACTTTGTTCGAACACAGAAATTCGAAAATGGCAATGTCAGACATCAAAAGCCAAACTAGGAACGGGTTTTAACATGGGTCGAGATAGGGACTTGATGTCTGACATTGCCGTTTTCGAATTTCTGTGTTCAAACAAAGTGCAGTCGACGGAGTTCGGTTCGAAATTTTGATAGTAAACCTAATTCTACTCTTGTTTGAGCCCTTCGTGAATGTTTCTACAGAGCTCATCTAGATAAGAAATGCAGAAGGAGCATTTAAGTTGTTATACTGAGCAGATGCATATTTGCAAGCCTTTTGTGTGTTACAGTAGAAGAATTCCTATTGCAGCAGGTGTCCCATTGTATTTTACACAGCATGACAGTCTTTGTGTACCTCGCAGTCTCTGCACATAGAGTTTTATAGGTTCATAGGTTCATAGGTTCATACTAGGCTATCTGCCCTGGGGCAATTATAAGCCTAGCCTGATTCTGTATGGCTTACGCCACCCCTTGATTTGAGTATACTGTGCCCTTTTTAAGGTTTAGTTTACTGTGCCTCTGTCTAATAGTGACACTGGAGTAATCCCTGGGACAAACCTACGATCCCCCATCCACCTATCGAGATTCTTCTTGAAGAGATTCAGTGAGGTGCTCTGCCTCACATGAACTGGAATTCTATTCAGAGCGAAGGGAGCCTCTGGGTTATGAACCTGTCCCTCCAGCAAGTTCTATTTATTTCTGTGCTGAGGTTCAAGTCCCTCGGCGTGTGGCTCTAAGGGATTTAGATTTACTGAGGTGGAGCATGTCCATTAATTCTGGATTTGACATAGCTTTGTATGTCAGGCATAGATCGCCTCAGTAGGCGGTATGCAACTGAGTAGAGCTGGAGTTTTTAACTGAGCAGCATATGGCATCTGTTTGAGACACTTGATCCTCTTGGTGAGATACTTTTGGGGTCTTTCTAATTGCTGCAGGTGTCGGGTAAGGTACATCCCAAAAGGGGCATTGTATTCTATGATGGGCCTGATGAGGGATGAATAAAGGGCACGATTACCTCTCTTGATCTAGATGTGAAACCCTTTGTGATGAGGTGGGCTATGTAGAAGGTCTTTCTAACCACTTTGGCAATGTGGTTTTCAAAGGAGAGATTGCTATCAACTTGGGTCCCCAGGTCTCTAATAACTTTCTCTGTACTTAATGGGTTTCCGCCTATGTGGTAATTTGTGGGCACATTGTTTTGCCAAAGGGTATGACTATACATTTTTGGCATTTAGCTTTAAACCATGGTGCTGGCACCAGTTATCTGTCTCTGTGAGACCTTTTTGAAGGATGTTTGTGTCAGCTGGAGAGTTGATTATGGCCCAGTTTGCAGTCATCTGCGAAATTGGTGAGCGATAGCCCTCCCACAGTTGCCTGTACCTCGGAAAAGTATATACCAAACAAGAGTGGTCCCAGGACAGAACCCTGTGGGATGCCACTTGTGACCGGTTTCGAGTCTGACATGGCTCCAGCAACTCTCACTCTGTGGGTTCTGTCTTTGAGCCAGTTTGTGACCCATCTTGTGACATAGGGGTTTATATTTAAGCTGGATAGCTTATCTATGATGCCCGAGTGGGGTATTGTGTCAAATGCCTTTGCAAGGTCCAGATAGGCTGTGTGGACTACCTTCCCTTCATCTATGGCTTTGGTGACTGTTTTGAAGAAGTCAACCAGGTTCAAAAGGCAGGATTTGCCCTTGACAAAGCCGAACTGGGTAGGATCTAGTGTCTGTAGGTCCCCAATGTCTTTGTTTATGAGCTCCATGATGATCCTCTCCATAGCCTTGCAGACTAAGCTAGTCAGGCTTATGGGCGATAGTTTCCAGGGTCCGTAGAGGCTCCACCTTTGTGGAGTGGGACCACTGTTGCTGTACGCCATTCTGTGGGCACATATCCTGTAGTGAGGCTGAGATTGTATAGCTGTTTTATTTGAGGGATTAGTTCCTCTTGGAGTTCATGTAGGACACAACCTGGGATGCCATCTGGTCCCATGGAAGCAGTGTTTTTTGCTTTGGAGAGGACAGCCTTCACCTGAGCATCAGAGGTGTTTGGGAGGCAGCCCTCTGCCGGGATAGATACTTGCTCTTTTGGGGGGGGGGTGGAGAAGTTTGCACTGAACCTGTCTGCCAGGATATTGGCGATGTCTGTGGGTTCAGTGTATTTTTTGTCATTTAGAATCAACTCAGAACAAGTCTGGGAGTTGCATCCCAGGTTTCTAACATAACTGAAAAAAGCCTTATGATTGTCTTTGGTGTCCTGTGCAATTTTTCTTTCGAAGCTGGCCTTGGAGGATTTTATGAGGGATCGTAATTTTTTGCTAGTACTGATCAGAGATGCCTTCCCTATTAGGGATTTTGCTCTATCATGTAGTAGCTTCCTACTTCTATTGTACAGTTTATTTATGGCAGGGGTCCACCAGACTGGACGCCTGCCTTTGGATGATTGGGTCTTGGTTTTGTTTGGGATAGCATGATCCATGCATTCCTGGAGATGTCCGTAGAATGCGTTTATATAGGATTCTGCAGTTTGGGCCGTAGTTTCCACTGGCCCTGGGGCCTTGAAGGATTCCACTTCAGTTTTGAGAAGTGAGAAGTTCGCTTTTGAGAAGTTTTTCACTGTGGTTTTCTGGGCTGGGGGTGGGGTCGGGATGTGGACATCCAGTGAAATTAATTTATGGTCTGATCTTACCAATGAGGGATATACTTCTGGTGTGGAGCATAGAGTCCCCATGTTGGTAATGATCAGGTCTAGTATGTTGTCCCCTCTTGTGGGAGTAGTGACTAGTTGTTCCATAGCATTTGAGTTTATAATTTCCAGGAACCTTTGGGCTAAGGTGCTGGGGCTTGAGTAATGCTCCCAGTCAATGTTTGGGTAGTTGAAGTCGCCCAATATAATGGTGTTCGGAGAGATCTTCATGTTCTCCAATGTTTTCAGGAAAGCCGAGTGGGATTCCTGACTTTGAGAGGGTGATCTGTAGGATGCTATAAACTGAAAAGCAGTCTTGCCCTCTGTTAGTTGCACATGGATGGTCTCCGATACTTCGTGCAATACCACTAACCTGGAGGTGTGGATATCCTTGATAAATATGGAAACTCCCCCTCCTTTTGTGGTTCGGTCCAGGTTTTGGGGCCGAAAAGCATGATATGAGGTATAGCCTGGTAGTGCTGGGGTGCTCTCTGGAGCCTTGAACCAGGTTTCTGTCACTGCACAGATATCGACGTTCTCCATACTGAGGAGAGCTTCGAGTGCATGCATCTTGAGGTTAAGACTTCTGGCGTTTAGCAGCATTACCCTTAGTTTTTTGTTCCTTGTGCTGTCTATGGGGGTGGGTTTGACTTTTGAGCCTTGCCTAAAAAAGGCACTATGGGGGTGGCAAGAGCCTTTGCCAATATCCGAAAGACCAGTGGTGACAGGTGCAAGCCGTCCCTAGCAAAGCAACGTGGCTTGTCGAGCATGTCATCCCAGGCTGACAGACACTGGATCCCCTTTGAATGACACCAAAATTTTAGCCAATTGTTAAAATCGATCATTTTGTCTTTGTACTGTGGCATCATTCTAGGTGAGGGTAAGATGCTGCTCAATGTCAGGGTCATACCAGCCTGGGCTACATGATCAGAGAGCTCCTCTATGTCTCTTTTCATGTAGTCCAGAGAGGTACGTCTCAGGTCATTCACACCAGCATGTACAATGACTGAGTCATATTTGTATTTGCTTTGGAGTGACCTGAGTGCTTGCGTTATGTGGCAGATCCCAGCACCCGACAGGCAGCTCACCGTGACCTTCTCTTTATTCAGCCTGGTGAGCGGGACATCAGTGTGTCTGACAATAGAGTCACCTATTACAAGAGTATCAGGTGTGTTATTCAGCCTTAAGGGCTGTGGCTGCTTGGCACACTGACTTTGTGGGTTATGTGTTGTGTGTGTTTTGTTTTGAGGTAGCGTTTGCTTGGATGTCTGCTTTGGAGGTCTCTGTTGCTTAGGTAGATTTTTATTTAGAGCCTCCGAGTATGTTTTGTGTATTTATGTGTTTGGTTCGCTGATGTGGTGGGACTATGTGATACTGGAATTGTGTTGTGTGAGGTTACCTTCTCCTCCTGACTGGTTACACCAGTTTTGAGATGAGAGAGCTCAGCCTCCAGTTTGGCTAAATAGTTGCATCTCTCACATATATTTGAACCTGTTTGGAGGAGGAGAGGGTTGTCCGTGTACATGAGACAGTTGTAACATTGCCTCAAAATTCCCAGATTCACCAGCTGGACTGGAGAGGAAACCATTGACTGACCTTTGGACATGCTAGAGTAATATAGGGAAACTGAATTTAAGACGAACCAATAGAGGACAGGGTAATCGTAGAGAGTATAAGAGTAAGTAGTGCTTATGGTTTAATAGTGCTAACTTGTAGGATTACTTAATTGGACCAGTGAAGGGCCTTAGAATGAGAATATGGTGTTTAAATTGAGAGATAGAGCAGTTCTAAGGGAAAAAGTGAAGAGCAGACTTTGTGGAGACAGGAATAGTTTAAACCCAATTAGGCGCTGCCGCTGTTGCGCTATGCACAAAAAAACGCAAAACCAAAAGAGAGTTTTAAGAGAGGAAGATGAAGGAGTTTTGGAATTGACCCAAAATAGCCAATAAAACTACAGTTTCAAGTCAGTAACCACTCCCACAGGGCAGGCAGGCTGCTCAATGTTTTCACTGCCACTGATCAACAGAGAGACTTCCCTTTAGCCCAAGCAAAAATGGCCTCACAGAAACTTACAAACAGTTCAAGAACAGCAAGCCTGTAACTGAACTTTTTAAATCTCAGAAAAGTGGGAAAAAGCAAGATTTTTTGTTTTTGTTTTTCAGAGATAGCAGAGGTTCACGTGTATCAACAAGTTATAACAGTGCAGTAAATGACCCCACACAAGAGTGCTAGGCCAAAGACAGATAAAATGCAAGTTTTGAGAAAAACGATTTTAAAAATAAGTGCAAACAGGAAATTCAGTAAACAGCTCTAGGTTGTGCTCTAAATACAGTTACTAATGCAGAAATCAAGTTTAACAAGCCAGAAAATGCTCAAAATAGGTGGCTATGCAGAAAAACTTAGCAAATAAACAGAGGAAAAATACTTAAAATCTCAAAAGTGGCTCCTTTCTTCTCTCAGCGTTTTCTCCTCTTGGTGGGTGCTTCACCAACAGCCAACAAGCCTGAAAAGATGCCAAAACCATGAGGCAACCAGGTTTTAAGAGAGGACGGTGAAGGAGTTTTGGAATTATGCCTTTCACTATTTTCACAGTCATGTAACTCAAAGTTAACCAAGGCATGCAGCCTATAACAATATGATAGGCAAGATGGACTGTGGACCACTTACCATTTTTGTGGCTTGCCTCTTCACCTTTTCTAGGATCCAGATGTCCTTTTTTAGATTTGGTGACTATAACTGGGTACAAATATCTGACATGGGGCTGGAACAGAGCTGTACAAATAGATTCATCTCCTTCCCTATGAATGTTGTCACCATCATGGAGTTGCAGCCCAGTAGCTTATCTGCTGCACTTACTGTAACAAGCCATTAACAGCAGTTACTCAGACTACGGCAGGAAATAGGAAAACAGGAGCAACCCCTTTCAAGCACTTAATAGTGCTCAGTTCCAGAATTAAGCAGGACTTCACATGATAACCCAGGGGCAAATTTGTGTACTCATCCAGTAATCAAGATGAGCCTAAAAGTTTAGACAAGGCTTTCTTGTGGATTAATGTTTACTGCCTCTTCAGAGTAAATTTTGTATTTTCTTAACCTTTGTGTGAAATATTTGATAAGATTGTTGCCTGTGTTACTTTTGTACAATCCAATTTCATGTTTAATCTTGTTTTCATACATAGTTCAGTATTATATTATATTATATTATATTATATTATATTATATTAAATTATATTAAATTATATTATATTTTTCAGCTTCATTGTTATTTTGTACACCTGATCTGAGACTGAAATTGGTCCTGAAGGATCAGTGCTCCAGTTAAGTCACCAAATTTAAATAAATAAATAAAATAAAATAAAGTAAAATAAATAAATAAACTGATTAATTACTTACTTAATAAAACACTTTGTTTGACCTGTACTGGTAACTTATTTCAGAGGCTGGTAATACAGTGAGTTAAGAACCTGTTCCTACAGCAAGTCTAGCTTATTTGTTGGTGCAGGTTTAGGTCCCTAGTGCAGGTCTTTGTAAAGCCTCTCATGTTGTGAAGAAATAGGTCAAGTAAGATTGGTTCTTTCATGGTTCAAAAATCAAACTTACCGTAGCTGATAGGTTACCATTTTTTTTACTGTTCTGTTCTATTGTTTGGCAAATGGTTGAACTAACTACTCCATATAGGCCTTTTTAAGCCATTACCCAGAGATAAAGTAAACAGATCATATAAACTCATAAAGGAAGCAGTTCTTTTTTATTAATGGGTGACTCTTTTAGAGGTAGCGACTTGACTTCTCCTTGAATGTCTTTCTGTTGTGTATTGGCTTCACATTCATGAATGGAGGATTGGAGAATCCTACATCTATAGCTGAAACTGATTTCCTTTCTCTATGGAAATGCAATCTCAGATATGGTATACATAAGTAGAAATGATATGGGGATTATTGCCCCCCCCCACCTGTCATGGAGCATGCAGGGGGCTTTGTACAAGAGCTTACCACCCCCACAACTGTTTATTTTTCAAATGTATACTGGTCATAGAGTTGGCTTCACCAATTTGACTTCTTATTGAGAAAAAGTACAGTGGTTAAGGAGCTGGTCTTTCAGATTTGGCTACCTGTTGACAAAAGGTACAGTGGCCAATGAGCTAGCTTTCAGTGATTTTAACAACTTAGGACACATTTGCTAGGTAAAACTTAATGAGCTAAAGCTGGATGAATTTGGTATACATTAAACAGCAGCCTCAAAAGGAGCAATGCAGTTCAATGTTAATCTGCTAAAACAAGGAAGTAAACAGTTGATAAACAGTCAATTTCTTGTATATTCTTATAGTTCTGGAAGGAGGAATAGTTTCTGTTGACAGTAGAAAGTATAGCTTCACCTTCTCAGTAGGACGCTACTTCCAAATTTCACAGAAGCAAGACCATTTCATTACTTGGTCAAGCCACGACACATCCACAAAGAAGGTTTCATATAATTCCTGAGACCCCCAGAGAAGCCAGGCTTTCAATGTCTTCAGGTTCCTTTAAATATCCCCAAAACAGTATTCTACAATTTTCTAACTTTGCACAGATTTAGAATGCTTTTTATTTTTCCTTTTTGCTGAAATTCTTATTCAACTTACAATAAACATCATAGTAAAAATTATTTCTCCTAGTAGAAAATTCCAATTATTTTATATTTTGCAACAAAGCAATATGTCAGGAACCATTTCCTCCACTGGCAACTCTTATTCTAACTTTAATTTTATCACAACTTGTTTTTAAATTGTGTGACAGTGAAACACACCCAAAAGTGAGCTTACAAGTTAACGCTTTTGGTGAGAAATCAAATTAGGGCACTACAATACTGACCTTTAGCTACCTGTTCTCCTTGCTTCTATGGCATGTGTACAAACATGCACACTGGGATACTTAGTACACTTTTTGTTGTCATGTTATGTTATTTTACTGTCATGTCTACATATAAATTGTTTTTAGATGAATTTCATAGAAATTGTTTCCATCTTTTCTAAATTTGTTAAGAGTTACAGGCCTATAACTGAAACAAATGCCTGTATTCATCCATCACACATGTGACTGGCAGTCTTTCAGGCGATCACTAATGTGCCAGGACCAAGGTTTGAATTTAAAGAATGAGGCTGCAATATCCTGAGAATTGCTGTTTTTCCTGAAATACAGTGATCTCAGAGCTGATATATATCTAAGTTGTCAGATTGTTTTGGAGGTTACAGTTTCCCCATGCTGAGTCCACAGGGGGTTGTCCCCCTAAAAAATGCTTTAACTGTCACAGTGTTTTATGTAAAGCAATTTTTATTGCAATTACTTGAGGCACCTCAGATATGCCAAACCTCCATCCTATTTATCCCTTTTCAGACATGTAAAATAATTGCTGCCATGTGTACTGTCCCTCACCGTGTTATTGAGGGAGAGAAACAAACCACCTGGGAGAGAGGGATTTGCCTTAAGAGTCATCAAAAATGTCTTGAATATGTTGAGTCAAAGATCACTTGTGAGGCACCTCAGTCATGCCAGCCCCCAACCCACTTATGCTTTTTCAGACATGTAAATAAAAAATGGTTAGTGCTACATGTACTGTTCCTATCCATGTTACTGAAAGTAAAACAAATCACCTGAGATAGAGAGATTTGATTTCATCAGTAAATGTACTGGGTTAAAAAAAAGGGAGGGGCTTCTTACACAACACTTGAATGATACATGTTTATCTTTAAATTTCAGGCTAGAATCAGATACAATAAAATTACAGTTGTGTCAGTTGGCATTGACTTGTTATCTTTCATTGACTAATACTTCTGCAGCAGCTTTCTGTGTATTGTGAAGTGTTCCTATTGTTCATACCAATTTGTATGCAATGCTAGTTGCTGGTATTGATAACTTTCACATCCACTTATGAAGAGGAAAATGTTTACAAAAATTGAGCGTTAATAGATTTCTCTTGGAAAATAATTATATGTTTGATTTCTGACTTAATTTTAGGTTTGCATTCACAGAGGTACAAGGAACCACTGTAGCTCTAGAAAATACAGCACATTTAGTAACATTGCTGAACACGTCCCCTGAAGATGACGTATCCTGTTCTTCTTACATACCAACAAACTACGCAGAAACAGTGCCAGCATCAGTGCACTCAGCTAACCTTGTGCAAGAAAATACACCTTGCTCACTAACAACGCTAAGCGTGTCCAGAGAGGACAGTGTAGCTTACCCCTTTTATGCACCACCAAGTTATGAAGAAGCAGTGTCCACATCAGGGCAGAGAGCAAACTTTGCACAAGAAAATACACAGTACTCAGTGACAATGCCAAGCATGTCTACATTGGACAGCGTACCTTACTCCTTTTATATACCGCCAAGCTACGAAGAAGCAGTGTCCACATCAGTGCAGAGAGCCAGCTTTATGTAAGAAAATACACATTGCTCAGTAGCAATGCCAACCATGTTCCCAGAGAACAGTGTACTGTACCCCTTTTATGTGCCACCAAGCAATGAATAACCTGTGTCTACATCAATGCAGTCACCTCTTTACAAGAAAATACAGAGTTCAATACTTGTACTGAGTATGTCAACAAAGGTGGTGTATCCTTACCTTTCTTCATCTGACCAACCACAGGCTATGAAGAACCAATAAAACTATACACAACAACTACGTGGTTTAAAATAAAGCTGAAATTGTTTATTACAAATATTTTAATCCAAGAGTATTATGAAATACCAGTATGAAAAGCAGAATAAAAATCTAATCATTGCACTGTTACCTCAGTAGCCATCCTTCCAGGTATAACAACAATTAGTGTGTTGTATAAGTATATTAATTGTTCAGACATTCTGATCAAACTAACAAGTAAATATGCGTTATGAGTAGAAGTGCCTTTCTCTTGTGACAACTATTTTCTCAAAGCAGCAGATACTTGAGGGTAATTCATTGTTCATGTCCCGATGGGACAAAATCCCAAACGTAAAAATAAACCATGTCTAATTTTTTTTTTCTTAGTAGTTTTGAGTCCTCTTGGTATAACCCAAGATTATTTAATCCTGTAAAGTAGAAAAAACTTTAAAAGCTTGAGATCAGACTTGTATATGTGATAACCTAGCCATGAATTGGTTCAGATCTTATCTCAGCAATAGGCAACAGGCAGTTCTCTGGGAAAATCAAATTTCTTCCTTGTTACCTGTCACCATCGGTGTCCCTCAGGGCTCCATTCTTGGACCACTTCTTTTCTCTTTATTCATTAATGATCTCTATTTGGCAATTCCTCAAGCAACCTGCATTCAATATGCAGATGACTCCACCCTTATTTGCTCACCTACTTCTCCAACTGAACTTTCTTCCCTTACTCAAAACATCTTCAACACAGTAGAAACATGGTTTACCAGACGTTACCTACTACTTAATGCCAAAAAAACTAAACTTCTTCTCTTTACTCCCACTACTAGGTCCTCCCCCTTAAACTTCACAATCTCTTCAAATAATGCCACTGTCATCTCACCTGACTCTACTACCAAACTGTTAGGAATAACCATTGACAATAATCTCTCTTTTGATCAACATATTAACAACACCATTAAAATAGTCAACAGAAAAATAGGATCCTTATATAGAATTAAGTCTTTCTTAACCACATCAGCTAGAGCCAAGATCGCTCATTCCCATCTAATCTCTACTCTTCTGTATGCCTCACCTGTTTTTACTAACCTTAAGAAAACTAACCTTAACAAACTTGCAACTTGCTACAATAATATTGCCCGATTTGCTACTGGAAATCCCTTTAAAACTCACCACTGTTCTAACCTAAAACAACTAGACTGTCTGGAATTCCAAAACCATCTGTTAATCCCCCAACTCACAATTGCCCATAAATTACTGCACCAACCCAATTATACCCCTATACTCTCAAAAATTTTAATCCCATATAATAATCTCAACTCTTCTAGTAAACTCAGTGCCAGTTTAACAAAGTCTAATAACACAGCTGGTGACTCTCTATTTACTAATACAGCAGGAAGGAGCTGGAATCTGCTACCTAGTGATATAACACTAACTACATCATTGCCACTCTTCAAACAAAAACTCAAAAATTACCTCCAAAGTCACTGGCCATGTCCTTGTAGTAAACCTGACTAATCAACACCTATACCCTGTTTTCTCCTCTTCTACCTTCTTCCTAACATTTAATAATTAGTCATGTAACTAAGACTATCACTAAATCAAACTTTATTCAATGTATTGCTTAAATCCCTCAAGTCTGATGTAAATTATTCTACTTATCTCTTACTAGAGTGCATCTAGTCACCTCTATAAGAAA
Source organism: Protopterus annectens (assembly GCF_019279795.1). Taxonomy (NCBI): domain Eukaryota; kingdom Metazoa; phylum Chordata; order Ceratodontiformes; family Protopteridae; genus Protopterus; species Protopterus annectens. The sequence continues at coordinate 431,331,187 of NC_056730.1, forward strand.
GATTATGTTCTATGTTAACTTTCTGCCTTTAATCCTTTTTACCTTGTAATGATATTTTTCTATTTGAATACATTTTTGTTTTGTTTTTTTTTTTTTTGTGTTTTATTGTTTTTTTTATTTTTGTCTTTGTTTTTGTTTGTATTTGTGTGGAGCTTTTCTCCCCGGGCCTCTACTGAAAATGGATATATATCCAGCTAGACTAGCCCGGTCAACAAATGTAAAATAAATAAAATAAAATAATTTAAGCAGCTGGGATTGCAATGCAACAAATTCATGACATTTGAATGGTATAGAAATGTACTGTAATCCCTCCCATTCAAGGAAGCAGTTCTAGTGAGCCCCCCAGGATGCTCTTTGGTTCCAAGCTGGTCCTAGCCCATAAAATCTGTGTTAGTCTCTGGAATGACAGGAGGGGCCGCAATACTTGGCAATGGACAGGAGTACTGAAATAGAAGTCCATAAAAGTATGAAGAAAGGAGGAACTAAAACAAAATGTTCTGTAACCTTCCTTTAGTCTGTCCTGTGCAGGGTATCGTACAGGAAAAAATGACATCAAGAAAAAGTAGTCACTATGACAGCTGTAACAAGCATTCATTACAAATCATTTCCCTGGGTGATGATTTCCTTTTCTGTAAGGGCATATGGGCATACTGAGCATGACTGACAGGTGACAGGGCTTTGTCTGTCGCGTTCACTTTTTGGAAAGACTTTAGAAGAATGACATGGGCCTCGATGTCACAGCAAACATCAGGCATGATAACATTCCTTATTTGGAAATCTTACTGTATGCCCATGAGGATGGTTTAGGGAGCATACAGGAAGCCAGTTACAGGCCACACATTCCCGACATCTAGTAGCTTACATCAACTAGTTAGACAAGTGAAAGCATCTTCAGGGATTAAAAATCCCATCTGTGCAGAAATAGAAGAGACTAACAAGTGTCCTGTTTTGTGATCAAGTATGGCCAAAAGGTGGATAAAATTGTTTCCCTAATAAAGGACATTTTTAGATTATGTTTGTGGATAAAACTCTGAGTGGGAGTTTTCAGCCTCATTTCAGGGTACCATACAGAAACTTTTAAGAGACTACATGATTTCTTAATCCACTATAAAAAGACCTTATAGCTCAGGTAGTGTATGTATTTGCTTTAGCTCTGCACTTGTTAGCAAGATTAATCAATTAGGACTTTCAGTTCCTTTTGAAATTAAGCACAAAGGCATTGCTACAACTTTATAGACTACATTACAAAATTTGGAATGGGAACCCTAAGCCAGTTCCACGTTAGCACAACAACTGCACTTGATTAGCTGTTTTGATAAGATTTATTTAGTTTGTAAGTGAGAGGGAGTCTGTCCTAACATGGATATGACTTTACTATTCTAAATCGTGGTATATACCCTAAGCATTAGCTAATTTAGAAAGTGTCTGTTGTGAGAAGATCTACTACACTTCACGGGTCTATATCAGAACATCGAAGTATTAAAACTTCGAATGTTCCGATATAGAACACTAGTCAGTGAATGCTAAAAATAGCAAAGCTACAGAACAGCAAATTCTTCCCTCGGGAAAGAATTCAGTTGGACGTTTCTGTGGCTTCGCTATTCTTAGTGCTGTGGTAGAAAGTTACAGGTTGGGTTCAGGTAAGTGTGCGATTGTTTGTACGTTAGGGTTAGGGGCGGGTTAAGTGAGTTAGGGTTAGGGTGCGGGTTAGGCATGTGTGCGATAGTGACAGACTTTAGGGTTAGGGGCGGTTTAAGTGAGTTAGGGTTAGGGCGCGGGTTAGGTGAGTGTGCGATAGTGACAGACCTTAGGTTTAGGGTTTGGGTTAAGGTAAGTGGGTAGATAATAGTGTATGTTTAGTTTAGTGTAGCATTAGATGTAAAAATTTAACTGTATGTGTGTGGTTGCTGTTTGTCTGATGTGCTTGTGTTGTGTGTATGTGTTTCGGAGCAGCAAATTTTTTCCATGGGAAAAAAATTTGCTGTTCTGAATATTCGATATTTTCATGTTTAGATGTTTTGGGGCCGATGAAATAGCATTCGCTATTTTCATCTTTCGATAACGTGATATAAACGCCACTTCACAAAGCTCTAGTATCATATCAAATACTTACTTACTGATAGCTTTGCTCATGCTTTCTGTGCATTCCTTCCCACAACAGTAATTCTGAACAGGAAGTGTTCTTTAATGGCCCAGGATGTAGATCATAAGTCACCTCTCAGGAAATGGTACAAAAATGTGAAGAGGTGCAATACATTCAGCCTGCCTGAATAACTCGAGTATCTAAGTCCATCATTGCATTACGTAATGAGCCTTTATTATCATTCTAGTTGAATTTATCATTCTAGTTGAATCAGGTATTGTCAGAAGCATACAGGACAAATGATTGGTCAAATAAGTTATCATTCTAGTTGAATCAGGTATTGTCAGGAGCATACAGGACAAATGATTGGTCAAATCAGTGAGGAGAGGAGAGGGTCAAGGATATCAGCAGGGTAATTGGAAATTCTCTGATAATCGTATGAGCCACAATGGATGCCTTTCATGAGACCATGACATGATAATCACAGGAGAGGGTTCCATGTATAATTGGTTCTAAGTCCTTATTTATTTCACAGTTTCTAACTTAAGTGGTTCAGCTGACAGTTTAACAGGTAGCACGAATATGCTGCATTTACCCACACTGAAAAACCAGCCTGCTCTTTGTATTTATTTGCTTGTTTGTGTATTCATTTAGTTACCAGTAGTGGGTTGCATAAACCCATTCTGAAATACTGGTGAGGAAATGAAAGTTGTATACAGATTTTATTAATTCTCACACTTGATGATCCAGAGATTTTGGAGTCTTATGGGGATTTTATAGGTTCCTTCAACTGGCATGGAGAACTAGTCACCTACTTTCACCACTAGGGTTCTTTCTAAGAGCCATTTGGCAGTTCAGTGGATCACAAGTATCAGTCCTCAGGTTATAGACTTTGTCTATGATCATTGTATGTAGCATGGTGTCCAATGCCTTTGTGATATTGAGATAACCTATATGAACTGACAACCCCCTAATCTTGTGCAGATGCAACTTCTTTAAAAGCAGATGACCAGGTTTAAAAGGCACGACAAAACTTAAGCCATCCTACAGGTTTATATTTAGGAGAAGTAAATTACACATATCATTCTGAACTAATTCCATCAGTATTATCTACACAGCTTTGTAGATGATATAAGTAACAGTGCTCAATTCTCCATTTTCTTCCTGGTTGTAGTGAGTTTCTGTACAGAGTCCACATTTGCTTCCTGTATCCCTATGGCATTTTTTTCTGAAGAGTATCTTTCTTCTATACCCTAAAAACATGTTGTAGGTGATGTGATATGGTGATATTCCAACTGTCCATAGGTATGTGTGATGTGGAATGTGTGTGTGTGTGTGTGTGTGTGTGTGTGTGTGTGTGTGTGTGTGTGTGTGTGTGTGTGTGTGTGTGTCTGTGTGTGTGAGTATATGGGTTACCACTGAATGATCAAAATGTCAACAATCATATGGCCAAAACCATATCATTGCCATTTGGAATTTCGAACATTAAAAAAAAAATAACTACACATGTTACAAAATAAAAACACATTGCTTGCAGGGGGGGGCAAGCCCCCCTGCACCCCTCCTGGGGGATCCTCCCCCCAGTAACTTAAATATACCAACTCTGAGATCGCACTACAGTGCAGGAATGGAAATCTTTCCATTTTGCACTATAGTGAGATGCTGGTTCCGCATTGTCAAAATTGTAAATGTCGATCATATGGTCTCGGCCATATGAATGTGGACATTTTGCAGTTTCGATAATGTGAAGGGGACCTATATATATATATATATATATATATATATATATATATATATATATATATATATGTGTGTGTGTGTATATATATATATATATATATATATATATATATATATGTGTGTGTGTGTGTGTGTGTGTATGTATATATATATATATATATATATATATATATATATATATATATATATATACACACACACACACGTGTGTGTGTGTGTGTGTGTGTGTGTGTGTGTATATACACACATGCATGTTCCTCATGCAACAGGAGAGTATATTCATGATTACTTTCTCTGCCCTGAATGCAAGGTTAGGTTCTTGCTCCCCTGTGACCTTGAGATGAATAAGGAAGGTAAAGGAGAATGAATGAATTATCAAAATTCTGCTAATGAAGTTTGTTCATGAATTTCTTCATCATACCTAAATCATGGGATATGGTTGATGATGCAGTTATCAAAGAAGGTTTGAAATTATTTGAAGATGTCTCTTGTCATGATGGGAAATAATTTAAGGTATAATCATGGTTGTATTGGTAAGGTTCCTGCTTATTTTGAGGTTGTCACCCTTTATTAAGTTCCTAATGGTGGCTGTAATGCATTTAAAGTTGGCTTGATCTGATTTTTTTTAAGACAGGGTATGTTGTTACAGCATGATACTCAAGCATGTGAAGGTGAGGGTATGTTAAGATGGTACAGTAGAGAGTCAATTATCCAAACTAATTGGGACCTAGGGTAGTTTGGATAATCAAACATATAATTGGACCGTTTAAAAAAAGTCTAAAATCTGTTTTTTTCTGTACGCAGGGAATGCACATTTCACCCATTCAGTGATTCCAGTGGACAATAAAGAATATTTTTCACATATGAGCAGGTTAGAAGCTCAAAAAACACACATAAACAAATATGTATAATGTTTACATATTCAGACTTTTTGATTTTTCCTACCTGAAAACTTTGGAAGGCTGTGTTCGGATAACTGACGTTTCAGATAATCAACGTTCAGATAATCGACTCTACTGTATCTAGTATATTATATCCCTGTATTTTTTTACAAGTTGTTATAAAACTTTATCTATTTAATTTATTTATTTCCATTTATTGAATGAGTCAATCCTAACTGTCCTTTTCAAAGGAAGCCCAGACAGAAAAATCTTCATATAAAAAAAATATTAACATAGTCTAATAAACATATTGACCAATACAGTAAAGTGAATACAGCTTGCGTGAACAGTCCAGGACAGTGCACAGATTAATTGGGTACATTTGCTTAATTACACATACAAAGTAATTGGAGTTATTCAGTAAAACTATGTGTTGAGTCTCATGGGCTGACTCTACTTTGTAAACTCTGAATCTATGAATCTTTCAATCTGTGATGGTTGTGCTGCCTGCTGGAACAGGCTACATTGTTAATCTTAGAGATCTGCAGGGTTTTCAAGGGGTTTCACTAACTCACATCTCCTTGTATATCAGACAATCCTTCCTGAGTGATGAAGTGTTGCTGAGTCTCTGTATCACAGGTTCTTATTAGTATGTTTGGAAGACATAGAAGAAGCACTTTTAATAACCTCTGCATATTTTTTTTTTTACTTTTTTTAATCATCTGCATAGGTTTTAAGCTAAAATGGTTACTTATTGATAACAATATATCCTGAAAGTTTCAGCTTGAACTGTTCAGTATGGATTCACTAGACAATCTCGAAATATTGAAATATCAAATTTCAGTATTTCGAGACTGAATAGTGGAAAACCCACATACCCGAAAACCCAAAACCGCGAATAGCACAATCGCGACCATTTGCACACACAAACCAGCACATAAGCACACACACATACACCTACCTAACTACATTAAAACAAACATAACAACACACACAAACACAACATAACACACAAACACACCTACCCTACCTATAAGCAGGGAGGCAAGCCCCCCTACACCCCCCACACCCCCTACTTATATATTCTAACTCCGAGGTCACACTAAACACACAAAAAACACCACTACACATGTTTACACACACTAAAATCCCTACCCAATACCCTTACACAAACACCACTTACCTGAAACCCCAGATAAATCCACAAACTGCACCACTTGTCACGAAAGCGACACCACAATAGCGGATTCGACATGTCCGCATTCGACATAGTGCAGTTTCTCGTAACTGCACTTTCCACTATTCAGTCTCGACATACTGAAATTCAACATTTCAGTACATCGAGATTGTCTAGTGAATCCTTCAGTACACGTACATCATTTGGGTGTTTGTCAGTGTTGAAGAATGCTGAAATGTTTTCAGTAAGCATATAATAGTTGCTACACTGCCTTAGAAAATCATCTTTAACCATATTGAAGAATGTGAGGTCATGTACTGCCAGCATCTGTTTGAGCTGAAAGGGGGAACTCTGTAAATTGAACAAATGGCCTTTTAACTTGGTGTTACCATTTGTAGAAATTATTGCTAGCTTATTTACAATTACAGTGGGCTCTGACTTGTACAATACTGGCCGAATGACAAGGTAATGAGTAATTAAGAATAACATACTATTACGTACCACTTAATAATTATCACTTATATCTAATCCATGAACAACAAGGCAGCATGAAGCTACAATTCTGTTATAACTAAGACAAATTCACATTTTTTTTAAGAAATCAAGTCACACCTAATTTTTACAGAGACTAGACACACACAACATTTTTATTCCTTAAGTCTCATCTCACCAGACATTTAGCAATGAAATAATAAAGACTGATTTTAGTAAATGTAAAATGAAATAGTGTGTGTGTGTGTGTGTGTGTGTGTGTGTGTGTGTGTGTGTGTGTGTGTGTGTGTGTGTGTGTGTGTGTGTGTGTGTGAGTGTAAGTGTGTGGCACATGCTTGCATGTATACCACACAACTGTCTTTGATAATGTAAAATAAAGTAACTTTTAGCTTTAAACAGTCACTTCAAAATTTAAGAATAAAGCTAAAAATACAAGGCATATTGTAAGATAAGAATTCAAATATAGTTTTGTCAGAATAAATCTTATGCAAATACAGTATTCTCTTTGCATAGGCTTAGAAATGCAGCCAAAATAAAGCAGGCCTAAGTCTTAATTTTATATTTATCATTTTGCATGCAGTTTCCATAAAAAACAGTTTCAATAGAAAGGAATGTTTCAGTGAAGGGTACAAATGAGCTCAATGAAATAACATTAAGGCCAAAGCGCCTCAATAGGCATGCAGAACATATAGGACATTTACAAGGTTTTAGTATTAAGAGGAATACTTGCAAGACAGAAGTAATTTCAAACATTCAGAAGATTGAGACGGAAGTCAGTTCAAATGTCCAGCAGTTCAGATATTCAGAAGTCAGTTCAGAAGTCCAGAAACTACTGAAAACAGTGCAGCTGGTCTTATTTCTGCTATTACAGAGGAAAAGAACAATTCTTTCTTCAGAGCTACAAAACTGTGAGCATTCAGTCTGCAATCTTCAGCTACCATTTGGTTCAGTTCATCAACAAAGTTATTTGATAAAGTTTCAGTAATATAAGTCTTGTTCAGATCTTGTTGGATTACTATATCTATCTCCACTGTGTGCTGCTACTATAGCAATAACAGATGACATTGGTGTGGTATTTGAAGATTTACCTATGATTGGTGTGGTTTAATCACAAGGGTAAATCTTCAGTATACCACACCATGGAGTTGGTTATTGCTATTATACAATGACACTATTTAAGAAAAAAAATACTTACTTTTCTTAAACAATGTCTTTGTATAATGCCTCCGTGGTGCCCTTCCATGTTTTTCTGGTATCCTGGGGCTTTTCTAATGTACTGCGCATGCGTATGGGACTTGCATTCTAATGCTTCCCTTATGAACAATTTTTGAATATCCCTATTGTTCAGGAACCCCAATCTTTCCCCTCTTTCCAAGATCTCTAATAATTCCTCATTAAATCTAGATAATGGATTAATGCTTAGTTCAACATAATAATTTGTCACAATAATTAAATCTTTCACCATATTTTCATAGTCTTTTCCATTCATTATGACCCAATTGCCCCCATTATCAGCTTGCCATAAAACAAACTCATTTAACTTCAAACATCTTTCTTTGTAGCTCATTCCATTCTTCCTTGGACAAATTATAGTTTTTTTCTCCTTTCAGGAATACATCAAATTCATGTTCAATATGACTAAAAACAACATTTTCATACATCTTAATGCTCATAGATAGCTTAGGTGGCATAAAATTACTTTTGTTGGAAGAAAAATATGATACATACAGATGACCATAACCAGTATCAAAATCATTACTTGGTGCAGCTTCAAATTCAAATTTATTCCTTGAAGGCAAAAGGCTAAGATACCAGAATAAAATTATTTGAGAATTTTTCACCCTGGTGTTGTGGTTTTTGGAGCTTTGCTCAGTTTTTGTGTTTCTGCTGATATCCTCTTATTTTTCTCTGCGCCGTCTCTCTCATTCGTTTAAGGTCTTCTGTTTTGTAAATTTATTAAAAAAAAAAAGAAAGAAAAGTAAAATGTTATGAGATATACTAATGGAAAAAAGTCCAGGTGACCAGACCTTTTTCCATTGGTATATTCTTGGATTTACAATGGGGAAGCTGGTTGGGCTGACCAATCAGCGTGCTCATTTTTGAATATTACTGGCCAGTCATTGTATAATACATAATAAACCACGTTTATTAGACCTTTAATAAGTAAAGAATTTTATTCTGAAATGTACAGGAAGATTTGGAACAACCCTTGATATTAAAGCTGAAGACATTAGGTTCAGATCTAAGAAATGGCAACCCTGTGTGGCTTGAGGACAGTGTTGACAATTAAAGTGAGTCCAAAAATCTTGTAACAACCCTGCAAATCTTTATCTGGAAGTATGCATATAAAGGATAATTTCAAGTGTAATTTAAAATATTTGCAGACATAAAAGAGCAGAAGAAAGTTGAAATCAGTAAGGTTACAGAAAAGCATCCTTATGATTTGCAATATAAATTTGTGTTTATATAAAACAGTATTTTCAGCTTCTGATAGCAATATAGTTTCAGGTTTAAAAGGCATGTAAATTGTAGCAGGTTCTAGTATATTGTCTTTAGAAATCAGTGCAAATGCTACAGCACACATATTTCAGAATGCAGAATTATTTTTCAGTAGTGCAAATGTAGATAAGCCTGATGTAAATACGATCAGTGTACATAACGTACTGATTTCAAGACAGAACACAGAAAAGACATTTTCAGTGTCTTAACTGAATGCTATTAGTATAATTTCAAATGCAAAGGCTGTTCAGAAAATAAGAAATTATAGTTTGTTTTCAGAAGCCAGAGCAAATATTGCACTGAAGAAGGAGCAGAGTATAGAGAATAATCAGAGTGCAGAGACTGACAGCAATCCTGCATTAACAGATCAATGTGATACAGTAAATGCCAGTGTAAATGATAAACAGACATCAGGTCAAAATAAAGGAAAAACACATACCATAGCTCAAGTCAATGTTGTTACTAGTCTTATAGAAAAAAAGATTTAAAAAATATCTATAAAGGGTGTGGGACTCCAGCACCAAGCCAAATTATTTACCTGACATTGTTTAAGGTAAGAGAAATGCAGACTGTTTATTTCATTGTTTATTGGAAAGGAATTATGGAATAATGTACTGATTGTAACAGATGCTTCAGTTTCAGTTACAAACCCCTATCATTCAACTCAAGTACAGTTCTAATGTTGTCAGGATTTGAAGGGTGAAATGTTACAACAGTGAACAGTTCTCAGTGTGACAGTACTGTACTAGTTATGGACATAGAGTTAAATGTTGTCTTAAACTTCAGTAACAACATTTTATGGAGAGATAACAATGCTACAGAATGTCGAGTAGTGCAAACAGAAGAACCTTGTAAGCAATTGTGTGCAGTAGATTGTGCAGGTGATGTATAGGATTTAAAAAATCAGTTACTACAGAAATATGCAGATTCATGTTCTAATGACAACATAGATTCTGGTTCAGTTGTCACAGATGAAGTGCAGGCAGAACACAGTAAACCACATTTTCAGAAACAGCATGTCATTCTCATAAAATAGTCTTAAATGTATTACAGACAGGATGGAAAGGGGTAGTATAGTAAAAGAATCAAGTCCATTCAATTCAGCTTTATGGTCAGCAAAGAAAAAGGATACCAGGAACCAAAGTGGAAATGGTTACTATAAAGGCTGTCTTCCGAGATCACCACACCTCCAATAACTCCACCAAATGCAGCAGGGCTCAAACAATTAACATTCCACCGATGATAGTGTGAAAAAACTTTTATTGACAAATACACATAAAGAATTGATTAAAAACCACTAAATTGCTGGATGTTATACAAAATAATAAAAAAGATTTAGTGCTTTCGTCTCCCACCGGAGACCTCATCAGAATCAATGCTTAAAATGATTTTGACTCTTCATATACTACCCATAGTTCCATTAATAGAGTAACTGAATAATTAGTAGTTCAAATTGACTAAAATTAAAATTAAACATATATTCCTGTTTTATAGTATACGTATATGTATTGAAAAACAACGATACCATAGACACATATAAACATGTACATTCAACAATTTGAATGTTGTGCACGTGTATACTCAGTAAAAATAAATATATATATAAATATAAATATTGAATATTAAGCATATCTTGACATATATATGTGCATACATGATGGAATAAATCAAATAAAATAAAATGAAATGATGTTGAAATGGTGTGTAATAAACTGAATGGGGCTGGCTTGCTGCTTAGACATACTGAAAATCCTTCTGTTCGAAGCAATACTTCATCATATCAATACATTAATATGTTACATACTTCAATCTATTGAAAATACTGTTCTTTCCATATATATTCACTTACAAACTCATATACTTAAGAAAAGTATATACCTAAAAAAATCAATAAAAAGTATTGTAAAATATTGTTTAAACATAAATAATTACAAATTAATATTTATATAAATATAAATAACATCCTATGTATATGTAAAACAAAAACTTGATATGCGTATGTAGTACATGAATAAAAAATATATTGTTAGGAAATCAATATAAATGATTAGTATGAATGTTAAAAATATTGTAAATAATATAAATATCATAAATATTATAAATACAATGAATACTGTTAAAAACCATGAGGGTGTTATTAAGTGTTCTAAAAACTATGTAAAACCATAATAAAATAAATTAAATAACAAACTCACTATGGCAGTATGTCTAGATAAATGTTAAAGATAAATGTTAAAATACCGATGGTGAGATGAGTGAGTCATAAAACACACGAAACATGTGCTTAAGAAAAGATGTTACTGTAAACAATGGTGTTACTGTATTAAAAAGATGACACAAGGAACTGAATAATAAATACCTAACATCAAGATCCCAAACTCAGAGGTAACAAAAAATATATATATATAATTATATAATTAAGAATGTATGTGGGTGTATACGAAAATATATAACAATTAATTTTATCAAAAGTGGGTAAATAATAAGAAAAATAATGTTAGAAACTTGTTGCTGAAACCACTGCCTAAAATGTTCACACGCATATTGTTATAGTAAATGTTATTAAAAAAGTGAATGTTGAATTTGGTGTTAATTTCTCTTGGGGACTTCTGCTAATATCTTAAGGGCAGGTGTAATGGAGACGTGGTCATTCAACCCTTTACCAAAACAGGCATCCATTTTCAATTGCCAAATCATTTCCCTGTATTCTAATCTTGTCTCCCAATCGCCACCCCTTTCCAGTTGTTCCACTTTTTCCAACACCCAAAATTTAAAGTCAGCCTGTTGACATGTTATCGAATGTCTATACAATGCATTATTCACATCCTTTTTATTAATATCCCTCATATGTTCATATATTCTCCTCCTTAGATGTCTAACTGTTTTACCCACATAAAATGCCCAACAGTGTTTACAAAATGCTAAATAAATCACCCCCTTTGTATAGCAACTACTATATCTCTTAGATTTCAGGGTGATCCCTAAACTCGGGACCCACACACTTTTCGTGTCTGCAATAAATGAACACTATGAACATCTCCCGCACCTGAATGTACCAATTCTATTGGATACAGTTTCACATACCTCTGTGTTTTTCTTTTTCTCAAAAATGCTCTTTAAATTTTGGTTCCTTCTATAACTATAAGTAAGTCTATCTTGAAAAACTGTCACTCTGGTGGGCATAGTTTTAAAAAACTCCCATGTGTCGTCAACACATTTCTTGAGCCATTTTTTTTTTTTTCAAAATTAAATTTTTATTTTATTTCAATTTCAGTTCACAGGCATATAAAGTGAAATACACAATACAATCCTTATTGTGGACTACTAGTACATGTATAAGCATTCTGATAACAAAATTACAAAGAGACAAAATGAAACTATAATATGAAGAAAGTTCAGATTGATAAACCTTGTTTCACATTAAGCTGTTATGATATAATTTGATGCTGCTCAAATACATTAACTGCCTAACTGATGTTGAGAAGCTAATGAAACATAAGTCAGTACTATCTATTAAAGAACTATTTACAATATTTACACATATTTACATTGGGTTGTCACTCACTAAGGTATAGAAAGATGTGAATTTGAGTTAAGATGTACATGTGTTAGCGAACATCTGTATATCTGGCACTCAGCTCATACCTACTGCTTGTGTATGTTTTATTCTGTCTCCGCTTGATTTGATGAGGGACTAGGAATCAAATTGATTTGAATATAGCAAAGTGTTAAGAATTATATTTTGGCTTAACTTAATCTATGATAGAATTTCTATAAGCTTTCCCCAGTAACTTTTGAAATATGACAGTTTCTTTTTGCTCACAGTTTTTAATTTATTTGCCAGTACATATTTGATAGCTATATTTTTGAATTCTGACCAGGAGATTTTAGCTCTATCAATCCAATTTAGGGCAATGTAAGATTTAAGTAGTGCGCTAAGCGTTACTATAATGTGTTTGGTTTCTAATGTGCAGACATTTGGGAAAATATTTAGAATGGTCATTTCCCATGATAAGGTAGATTTCATATAGCCCGATTTCTCCAATTTCACTCTTAGAGAGCACCATAATTTATAGACGGTTTTACAGGACCAGAAAATGTGGAGAGTATCGGCGATTTCATTGGGGCAAATGGAGCAAAATGGTGAGGAGTTGGGGTTTATTTTATTTAAAAAAGATGGTGTATGATAAGCGTTGTTATTAATCATGATTTGAGTATATATGAGTTTTTTAAAGGGTGTGAGTTTTGTGGTTATGCGTATCGCGGCTAGTTTTTGAGCCATAGACAGATTTACAATTTTGGTCCCCCAGTATTTTGAAAATAATAATTCATTGTGATTTTTAGCTCGTGTGATTAGCTTGTACGTGTTTGATAGCATTTTAGATTTTTGTTGTAGACAGGAAATAAGTTGTTGGTAAAGCTGAGTTTCTTGTATGTTTACCATTATTCCAGATGTTTTTAGATTGACTAAATATAATATTTGTTTAATGATCAGGCGGTATTTGTTGCTGCAGTTAGATGCTCAACAATGTGATCAATAGGTTGTTTTTTTATTTGGTAGAAATCCCATACTGTACAGTTTTTAGTACACATGAATTTTTCTAGATTTAAAATTTTATTATTTAATTTAAATTCAGGGTTCATGTGTATCGGTTATGCCATAATTAGACAGTTGTTTATATTTAAGGAGGAGATAAGGAATTGAACACTTGTTACTTTGTTGATTATTATCGGATATATGTTAAGATTTCTTAGGATTTTACTACTAAGGAAAGGAATAGCTTTGGGGTTAACAGTAGAGGTCTTAAGATGTTGGTAATATATTTTTATCCATAGAGGGTACCATGAATTATCAGATGTGTTGAGTTGGGTCAAACGCACAATGTGATTGGCATTAGTAATGTGATAGTATTTCTGAAAATCAGGAAGTGTCAGTCCTCCTTTTTCCTTGGGTAATGTTAGTTTTTTATAGCTAATTCTGACGTTTTTCGGGTGCCATAAAAATTTACTCAGTGTAGTTTCCATTTTATGGAAGAAGTTGTTTGTCACATGTTGACTAATGGCCTGGAATTGGAACAAGATTTTAGGAAGTATGTTCATTTTTATGACTGATGCTTTGGAGAGTAGTGAGAGGTTAAGTTTTTCCCATCTAGCCAGGTCCTTTGTTATTTTAACCCAAACTTTGTATAAATTTTCTTTTATCATTTCCTTGTGTGGGTGAGAGAAGGTAACACCTAAATATTTCAGTGAGTATTCTATTTTGATTCTTGAGTCTGGAAAAAATATCTCCTTGTGATTGAGGGGATTTAGCGTGAAAATTTTAGATTTATTTATGTTCATAGCATAGTTTGAGACTGCGGAGAACTCGTCAATGGATTTTAGAATTTTTACCAAATCGGTGGAAGGATGTTGGAAGTAAATGTTGAGGTCGTCCGTGTATGCTGTGTATTTAATTGGTATTTGTGAGATATATATAGAGTGAATGAAAGTTTTTTGACTAAATTTTAACAGCAGAGCTTCTAAGTAGATGTTGAAAAGATAAGGGGATAGCGGGCAACCTTGCCTAGTTCCATTTATTATATGTATAGGACATGAGGTCTTTTTGTTTATGTATAATGTTGTAGTGGCTCTATTATATAAGACTTTGATCATGTTTATGTATTCCTCGGGTAAAGCAAACCATTTTAATATATTGAACATGAAGTTTAGATTAACTCTATCAAAGGCTTTTTGTGTGTCCACAGAGAGAGCGTACTTTGGGGAGGTGTCTTTGAGTGTCATATTTATTATTGCTTCTATTGTTAATGTATTGTCCCATACTTGCCTATTGTTTATAAAGCCTAATTGTTCGTCGGATGTGATATAGGAAATTACTTTATTCATTCTGTTGGCCAATATTAATGCTAGTATTTTTATTTCCACATTGATTAGTGTGATTGGGCGATTTTCGCTGGTACCATTACCAGGTGTATTTGGTTTTGAGATAAAGATCGTTTTGGAGTTGTTAATGTATAGATCAGTGATTCCAAATTTTATTATATGATTGTATACTTTGAGTAGGATTGGGGTTAAATGTTTCGTGAATGTTTTGTAAAATTCTGGGGTGTAGCCATCAGGGCCTGGTGACTTGCCTGTTTTCAGTTTACTGATAGCTAGAGATATTTCTTTTTCAGTTATTGATGTTTTTAGAGTATTTATCTGTATATCTGTATATCTGTTATCTTTGGGAATTCCAAGTCATCTAAAAAATTATTGATTTCTGTTTCATTTTCCGTGGGGTGTGGGCCATATACCTCTTGATAAACTTTTTCAAATATTTTTATAATTTCCTCTTCAGAGTTGAATGACTTACTTTTGTGTATAATCTGTTTTATTGTGGAAGAGGGGTGTTTTATGTTTATTATTCTGGCAAGAATTCTTGAGGGGGTTTGGGCCCATTCGGCATATTTATGTAGGAGTCTAATATCGGTAAAAGAGAAGTGATTCATTTGGGTTTCTTGTATTTGTTTTTGTACCGAGATTATTTGTTTCTCTAGATCCGGGTCATATTTGATTTGCATTTGTAACTCCAGCTTTTTTAGTTTAGATTCTAGATTTTCCATATGAGAATCAGCTTGTCTTTTAATGTTTGATGCTTTTTGTATTAGTATACCTCTAATTGTTGCTTTGGTTGCTGCCCATTGCACATCCAAGGTGATATTTGTTACTTCTAAGTTATTGTTAGTTTGTGTAAGGATTTCTTTTATTTCCTGAGATAAAACCTTGTTTTTTAAAAGGTTTTGGTTCAGGGACCAATTTATTTTATACTGTTTGTCCGTATTTGGTTTGTTTACATTTATTGCTAGTCTGATTTTTGCGTGGTCAGACAAGGTTCTTGGATCTGTTTGAAAATTGATATCAAATTTTTTGAAGTGTGTTGATATTAGGAAGAAATCAATTCTGGACCAAGTTTTATGAGGGGTTGAGAAGAATGTAAATTTACTGGTTCCATATTTGTGTCTAAAGATTTCAAAGGGATCAAATAAGCTGAAGTCTTCTATTAGATCATTTATGAGATTTGTTAGATCGGTGGACTGTTTATTTTGTTTACTTGTTCTATCAAGTTCAGGTCTAGTAATCATATTCCAATCTCCTCCTATTAGGTATATATGTTTTGGAAATTTATCCAGGATTGAGTATAAGTTATAAATGAACTCATTCTGTTACATACGTGGACCGTATACATTCAATAATAATATGTTCCTATTGAAAGGAGGGAAAGAGCACTCTAGATAACACCACCTGCCATTATGGTCGTGATCACTTGCTTTTATAATACCCTTAAAAGAATTCTTAACTATTATCGCTACCCCTTTAGATGCAGTTTCGCTTCCAGCGGCTATGATTGATTTTATCCATTTCTTTTTTGCTTCTTTTTCCCATTGAGCTGTATTCATATGTGTTTCCTGAAGAAGCATTACGTCTGCTTCTGATTTGTACATTAAATGCAAGACTAACTTTCTTTTCTTAATGTTCTGGAGACCTTTAACATTCCATGATTCCAGGATTATCATTTTGTCATTATTGCCATTTTATTACCTTTATAGTTTGAGTGTTCCTGCGTCATACGAAATGAATATTAATGTTGCTGTGCGAGTTATGTGTGTTTTTATATATATAATGGAGAGTATAGTGAGTGACTTTTGAAGTTGTATGAGTTAATGAGTGACAACCCACCCCTTGCAGACCCCCCTGTGCCTATCCACGAAGCAACTTTCGCCTGTAAGAGGTACTGTGAAAAAATATATCATCCTAACTATTTTACAAATGTTGCTTATTATTCTAAGATCCATCAGACACTAGCACGAAGCTATCTTCCCTGCCTGCTTTGGTTATTGCATATTATTCTATTTTATGTTAGAGCTATAGGTTTGGTGAAAGAGAGGAAGAGAAGAAAGTTTGTACATCTCGAAGAGTGGTGCCTAGACCACTTGATCAGTAAGGGAAAGTAGGAGAGATTACTGTTTAGATATTCCATCCCACCTTGTTCAGTCTATTATAACTTTTTTTTTTTTTTTATCCTTGAACCCAAGTAAACCAAATCATAATGTCGTAAGATTCCTTAAGGTACCCAGTATCAGCAAGTGTCCTTTCAGAAAGTCATGTGATTGTCAGATAAACTATTTATAACTGTTGTTTTAATTTTACTCGTCAGAGCTTGGTTTGCCACCTGTATTTATATTTCCGGGGGTTTAGTCTCGTCAAGCTATAAGAATGCTTTTGCCTTCACTTTGTATTATGAGCGGAATGAGGTCTTATTCTAAGTGCCAGAGTCAATTTTTATTCCTGTGTCTTAGATGATATGAGATTGTATATTCATCTCATCAAACAGATTATGTATTACCCAGGTAGTATGAACTTGAAAATGGGTGTGAGGTTTCCTTAGTGGGACTAGTTGTTGGGTCCATAAGTTCAAGGGTAATCTATTGAAGATCGCTAGAAATTGTATATGTTGCTCTTTAATCTTAGGGCCCATGGGAATAGGCTGATTTAATTTACTGGAATGAATGCATTTATGCTAAAGTCGTATCCCAAGAAAAAGGGTATTTTCAATGAACAGGGTAAAAGTGAGGTCTGTTTGCGAAGATCACTTTCAACAAACCAATTTAACAATCTTGTTTTTACTGGGGGGGGACTACCTGCTTCTCTCTCAATTGGGGAATCAAGCCCCCACCTTAAACTATATTAAATCCAAGGTTTCATAACAGTGGGAAAAGAACAGACTCCACTATTGGCTAATGTAATGTATTTCCGGTTATTTTATTGGTTTACATACGCTGCTCAGCGCGAAAGCCCCATGAGATTAATCTACAAGAGTAACTTGTGAGTGTACCCTGGGAAATCTAAATGAAATCAGTAGAAAATGTAAGCTTTGATTCACTTAACACCCATAACCAATTCTGTGCTATTGTCTATTACAATTATTGTGCGCATCTAAGGCATATTCACAAAAACTTATAAGAGATTTTTTAAGGGGCCCAATGACATTTAACAGCGGATGTAAAAAATATATTTGACTTTTTGCTGGACTTATAAAAACTGGTTCACACAAAAGGTGCAAACTAATGATGCTGATGTTAAGTCAAAAAGTTAAAGCTAAAACCCAGACCGGCTACTTATAGCAAAAATGCTTTCCAGTTTCTTAGCTGCTGAACAAAATGTGCCAGACCATTACTTCAAAATATACTGGGAAACTCTACATACTTTCACTAAAAAACAAGTGGTAATGCAACAATGCAACTATCATTTGTCTCCATCTGTCAGAGGAGAAATATTACTGACAAAAAAAAAAGACAGAGTTAAGCAGTCAGCTTTTCATTAAAAGCAAATTAGCTTGATTCTGCAGTGTAAGTAGGCAATTGTGCTGCCCCATATATATAAGAAAAGTGTCACTTGCTTGAAAAGAGGTCCAGCCATTGAAGATCTTATTCCTCACGATGATTTGTTTATAATTTTTCCTTTGCATGACCTTTGTTATCTGTTTACTTTCAGCCAAGCCACGCCTCACTGGTAGCAAGGTTGTATTGTTTGATCATCAGGCTTGTCTGAGGAGAGGCGTTGTTTTTTTTTTTTCTTTGAAAGCTTCGTGTTTTACGAAGGAAGAGAGGGCTACAATGACCAGGCAGGACTATCTGCATGCAGTTCAACTTTAGGATTAATGAAAATGTGCGCATTCAGGGTTAGAGGGCTACAGCATTTCGGTCAGGTAAGCGTTGTTTAGCAGGCGTACTGTTAGAATGTTCGATTGAGTACAATTGCGTTTATCTATCGTTATCTTCATTGTTGTAAGGTTCAATTGTTTGGTGTTTCAATTATGTTTGAAGAGTGTATGCATAGCATGGGACTGCGATCCATGGCGTTAGGTTTTATGTTAGCGTTGCCATGTTTGCCTTTTTAACCTTTGAAGCTATTAGGTTGTGTTATCCACTTGCGTTTCAAGTTTTAAAGTTATTTAGCTGGAACTGGAAAGAATAGCTTATTAGGGAGTCTGATCACTTCATGTTTACTTATGGCTAATCGTGTAAATGTTGACAGAGTCATTTTATTTTATTTTCTTTGGTTAAAATGGCTAGGTTCTGCAGTCGACTGTTTAGATGGAAAAAAAAAGTCAGCGTGGACAGTGTCATTTACAGGCGTCCCTTCTGTGGTGTTTAAAGTACATTGTAGTCATCTCCTTCCGTTTTTTTAATGTCGACTCTTTTATTTTCACAATGTTTTTGCTGTGATGGTGTTGATCCGGATCTGTTGTTGTTAGACTGAGGGACCAATAGATTGGAAGTGATTCTGCGAGGTCAGAGGGTAACTTTTGAGTTTTTCGCATTTGATACTAGGCCCAAGAATGGAATTTTAAAATGCTGAGTGAGATTACGGATTAGACTGGGTTCAGGTGTTATTTTTTACCTTAATACATCAGCAGTGTGTTTCGGGGGTCCATTATTGATCAAGGTAGATCTGGTAAATATGATTTAGGCTGAAATTGAAGGTATTTCCTTAAAAATGCTTGTAAATGTTGATTTGGCTTCTTGTACAGTTTTTATTGAATAATTGACACTATTTTGTTGGAAGCAGAGGGTGGCCGGGTATTTCATTTGAAATTTAATGTTCTTATTTATCAGGTAGTTGCAAAAGGGAGATAATGCTTGCCTGGATTGTTTGATTGGAAGTGGTAAATCTTGTGCTATGGTTATTTTATATCCATTCCATGTGATATTCTTCTTTTTTTTGGCACTTACAATTATAGACTGTGCATGATCAGCATATAGGATTCTGGCATAGACGTGTCTCGGCATATCAGGTGATTGGGCTTTCCTGAGTGCTCTATGTATTCTCTCTATTTCAATCTTTTTAGAAAAGTCTCTATTTTCCAGCACAATGTCAATGATTTCTTTTGCAATTCCAGGTAGCTGTATTTGGTCATAATTCTCTGGTATTCCTCTGATTAATATGTTGTTTCGTCTAGCTCTTGCTTCCAGGTCAATGATTTTCTGTTTCATTTCTACGATGGTAGAGTCTCTGTCTAAGGCCTCTTTTTGTAAACCTTGTATTTTCAACTCATTATCCATTATTTTGGCTTCATTTTGCTCTATTCTTGCAGTCATATGATCCAGGTTGTTTCCAAATGCTGTTAACTTTGTAGAAAATGATTGTATTTCTGATTTAAGGGGGAGTGGAGCACCTCTGAGTTCTTCTAGTGTGAGAGGTTGTTCATTTTTAGCTCTTTGTGGCTGTTTAGCTGCATCAGCTTGTAGTTTATTTGTTTTCTGTCTTTTTGAAGAGGCCTCTTTTTCTGGAGAGTTAACTAGAGAGAATCTAGTCTTAGTAGTTTGTTGCTCCATTTGTTCCATTTTGGCTAGATTGAATATTTCTTTGTTTGTTTGTTTAGGCAGAACTTGAAGAATAGTAGGCCCAAGCACATGTAACCAGGATCACCACTGTGCTACTTTATTTTGAAGAATTGTTAATCCTGATGTTTTTTTTTCAGAAACTGAGGAACTGGTAAGTAACTTTATGAGTCCTCTTGCGTTCCTTGAAGGTTTTTAGCACTGAGCGAATTAGTAGCAGCAAGTGATTTGTTTGGATTAATCTGTAATATTGAGAGCAGGCAGAATTGTGTGCTTCCTATCTGGTGGCCATCTTAGTTTTTTTCTTCTTGTTGAGCCATTTTATACCCTTAAAATAAGTTAAAGTTAAAAATGGGGTAGTAACTAGCTTGTTGTTCAGATTTCTCCTACCCTCATCGACCTCTGCTGTATTAGTCACATCTTCCCTGTATAATAGAGGTCTATAATAGGGTTCTCTTTTATCAATTACATATCGTTTCACCTTCGTGATAACATCCACAGGGTACCCCTCATTGTTTATTGGAAAGGAATTATGGAATAATGTACTGATTGTAACAGATGCTTCAGTTTCAGTTACAAACCCCTGTCATTCAACTCAAGTACAGTTCTAATGTTGTCAGGATTTGAAGGGTGAAATGTTACAACAGTGAACAGTTCTCAGTGTGACAGTACTGTACTAGTTATGGACATAGATAAATGTTGTCTTAAACTTCAGTAACAACATTTTATGGAGAGATAATGCTACAGAATGTCGAGTAGTGCAAACAGAAGAACCTTGTAAGCAACTGTGTGCAGGTGATGTATAAGATTTAAAAAATCAGTTACTACAGAAATATGCAGATTCATGTTCTAAAGACAAGATAGATTCTGGTTCAGTTGTCACAGATGAAGTGCAGGCAGAACACTGTAAACCACATTTTCAGAAACAGCATGTCATTCTCATAAAATATTCTTAAATGTATTACAGACAGGAAGGAAAGGGGTAGTATAGTAAAAGAATCAAGTCCATTCAATTCAGCTTTATGGTCAGCAAAGAAAAAGGATGCCAGTTACAGGCTAGTGCTAATTTGAAATTAGTAAATATGTGCACCATTCTGGTAGCACATGTTATGTTTGGTACACTAGAAATGACAGTCAAATAAAATCTGTGGAATAAATGGTTTACAGTTACTGATCTGGCAGATGAATTTTTTGCTATTGTTTTGTTTCATCACACATTATTACAAGTGTTAATACCACTGAATTATGGTAATAAATTGTTGCAATCCATAAATGATATCTTAATACAGACAGAAGTAGAAAAAGAGGATATACAGATATTAAATAATATTCTGAGGAAAATTCACAAACTTGTAAAGGACTGACAAGTAAAGCTACAGAATCAGATAATTTCAATTCTAGTAGTAAATATGTATATGAAAATGGTTCAAGGATTTTATACATTTCACGAAGAAACTGCAACTTTCCAGAGTAATGGACTTATGTGATTGAGTTAACAAATTACAAGTCTGCTCAGTGAGCTGAACTGAAGACAATATTGTATGCTACAAAACATTACTAGTGACAGTTTTGTACGCTGTAGCAGTTCTTATTATTTATCTGGAGATTTGGGCTACAAGAAAAATTGTGGACAGTGACAATAAATCCTTGCAGCAGTCAGAAGTACTGAAAGAGCTAAATGATATCAGCTGAATGAATAAGATCATTTAAGGCAGTCAGCAGAGAAACTACACACTAAAAAAATTATTTTGTATGAATTACTATCTGAGGGTCACAAAGTAAAAGTAGTCATAGATGTGTTAAAAAATCCATTGGTTAAGGTTAATTTAATAAAGGTGCAGTGATGTAAGAAATGTTGAAAAATTAGTTCATTGTCAGGTTATTACTTTAGTTTCATTAGCGTTTATGACAGGGAGAAAAATGCTACTGAGTTTTCTATTTGATTCAGTAATACGACAGCCTTTCTATTTCATTATAGTTTGTTATCAGTTTGTTTGCAGACCTACACAAATGTATTTATTAATAAAGTACAGTTGTGTAAAATCTTACCATAATGGTAGATGTCCTTGCCTTCACTGCTGTAGTATTCCTTAGTAATGGGGATTCCCTGCCATGAAGCCCTCTGTCCAACCAGTTTACAAAAGATTTCCATTGCTTTAAGGTACACTGAATGTCACCTGCTTACTCCTTGAGTAAGGTAGGGCATAAAGGTGATGTTCAGGCATACCATCCTCAGAACAGATTGCCTCAGTAGGAACAGAAGTCCAAGGAAAACCAAGGAGAATCTGCACAGCCAGGAAGGAAGAGAGACTAGGGAGATGGAGGGAGGGAGTGAATACTGCAGCAGTGAAGGCAAGGACATCTACCATTATGGTAAGATTTTACACAACTGTACTATGTCCTTACATTCACTGCTGCAGTATTCCTTACTAATGGGAGAGTGCAAAAGCTTAAGAAGAAACCTGGGAGGAGGAAGCAGCAGAGCCTCCAAGAAGCCATGAAGAATGGCAGCAGCAAAACCAGCTCTAGCTCTGGAGATACCATCCAACTAGTAATGTTTGGTAAAGGTATGCACAGAAGTCCAGGTAGCAGCTTCAAGAATAGAATTAGCATCTAAGCCTTTGAAAAAAGCACCAGAAGAAGCCACAGCTCTAGTGGAATGAGCCTTTATAGAAGAAGGAAGGTTCTCACCATGAAAAGAGGAAATAGCCTCTGAAATCCAAGTGGAAATAGTTTGCTAGGAAACAGCCAAACATAAAGACCTAGGATGAAAGGAAACAAATAACTGGTCAGACTTCCTGATAGCTTTAGTTTTATCTAAATAAAATCTGAGCTGTCTATGCACATCTAAGGTATGTAGCACCTTCTCAATGTCAGATTGCAGAGGGAAAAAAGGTAGGCAAATTAATAGACTGATTAAGTGACAACTCATTAACCACCTTGGGCATAAAAGAAGGATTAGTACGCAAGGACACCCTGTCCTCATGAAATATCAAAAAAGGTGGACAAGCCATAAAGGCTTGCAACTCAGATAACCGTCTGGCAGAAGTAAGAGCTAACAAAAGAATTGTCTTCCAAGAACAATGTTGCAAGGAAGCTGAAACAGCAGGCTCAAAAGGAGCCTGAGTCAATTTTTCCAGAACAAAATTAAGAACCCAGGGAGGAGGAACAGGCTTCCTGGGAGGTCTAATATTAAGGACACCTTTAAGAAACTGCTTAGCCTCAAATCTAGAAGCTAATGGGAGTTAAAGGCAGACTAGCAGAAAGAGCTGATAAGTAGGCCTTAATAGAAAAATAAGCCAAACCAGCACTGAGCAACTCACACAAATAAGAAAAAAACAAAGGAACATCCACAGAAAGTGGGTCCAGGTCATGAGAAAGACACCAAATAGAAAACCTCTTCCAATTAGACAAGTAGGATTTCCTAGTAGTAAGTTTCTTGGCCTCCTGCAGGACCTGCAGCATGTCCTCAGAAAATAAAGGTGCCTATGAGGAATCCAAACCCTATCACCCACAGTGTCAATTGAAGCATGGACAGGTGGGGATGGATGAGAGATCCCTCGTCTTATGTGAGGAGATCCACCCTGTGAGGTAACTTGTGATGATTGCCCCTGGTGAGATGCAGATGTAGAGGGAACCAGTGCTGTTGCAGCCAAAAAGGAGTCACCAACAAGATTTTGGGAGCATCCCGTTGAATCTTGAACAGGACTCTTGGAATGAGAGGAAGGGGAGGGAATGAAAAAAGAAACATCCCCTTCCAAGAAAATGAGAGGGGGTCCACCTTCCTGACCAGAGGACCTGGGACTCTGGCAAAAAACAGAGGAAGTTAGTTGTTCAAAGGTCAGGCAAAGAGATCTACTTGAGGAGCACCCGAATGGTGAACAATGTCCAGAAACACATCCCTGTAAAACATTCATTTGTGGGATTTAGTGAAGGACCTGCTCAGATTGTCTGCCACAACGTTCCAATCTGAAGGAATGTAAACTACCTGAAGTGTCACACGATATTAGATAGCCCGATCCTATACCAGAAGTGCCAGCCGGCAAAGACAATAGGATCTCGTACCTCCATGTTTGTTGATATACCACATGACTATGGTATTGTCTGTGAATACCTTGAGAGGCCCTGCAGAGAAGAGTGGATGAAAGGCCTGAAGAGCCAGCAGAAGAGCCCTCAACTCTCTAATGTTGATGTGCTCCTTCCGCTGATGAGGCGATGACACTCCCTGAAACTTCAGGGAGCCAAATGTTGCTCCCCATCCCACATCTGAAGTGTTTGTGAACAGATCCTGAGAGGGAAGTGGAGGCTGAAACAGGAGCCCTGGATTCAGAGACAACAGCTGAATCCATGACAGAAGTTTGACCTTGAGACACGAGAGAAGAGGAACAGGAAAATCTAGAGGATGCGCATGGAACTTCCTCATGTGGAGTCTGGCCAGAGGAAGCATTGGAATGGTGGATGCCATGAACCCCAGAGCTCTCAGAAACTCCCTGGCTGAAATGGAGGCCAGGGGAAGAAGAGTTTGAAAGAAAGAAATGAGAGTTAATGCCTTTGGAGGAGGCAGGTATGCCAGCATTGGCACTGTTTGAAATCTGCAACCCACAAAGACATGATCTTGAGAAGGAGTCAGGGAAGACTTGTTGAAGTTTATTGAGAACCTCAGGCTCTGAAGAAGAGAAATGGAAAAATGAAGAATTTGTAAAAGGACCTCTGGAGAAGACGCCTGAATCAGCAAGTCGTCCAAATAAGAAAAGATTTAGATCCCTTGAAGCCTGCAAAAGGCAATCACAGGAGCAAGGCATTTGGTGAACACCCTTGGGGAAGTAGAAAGGCCAAAGGGCAAAGCACAGAACTGAAAATGCCAGGAAGCAAAAGAGAAATGCAAAAATCTCCTGAAAAGAGGATGGATCAGAATATGGAGATAAGCATTCTTGAGGTCCAGAGACACCAGAAAGGCCTGACCTGAGGAAGCAAGAGAGGAAAAAGAGACTGAAGGGACAACATCCAAAAGGAAGGTACCTTCAGAAAGGTGTTCAGATGGGAAAGATCTAGAATAGCTCTCCAAGTACCTTCTTTTCTGGGCACTAGAAACATCCTGGAATAAACCCTTTTCCCCCTTTGGGACACAGGCACTTCTTGAATAGTACCCTTAGACAAGAGGTCCTGAAGAACCTCTGGGAAAAAACGAAGCTGTTCCTGAGGAGGAATGCTCATAAAAGGAGGATGGGAAATCCAGACCATGAAGTACCCTTGACGAATGATTGACAAAAACCCAAGAATCCTGGGTGATCCAGAGCCAAACAGAAAGAGAAAGAGAAAGGCAAAGAGACAGAGGAATGTGGCTGGGAATCAGTGGATAGTCAGACATTACCTGGTTTGTCAGGAAAGGAAGGCTTAAGACTCCCTGCAGTCTGAGTGGCTTTAGCAGGAGGAATCTGTTTACTACACTTTTTACCTTTAGAAGGAGGGCGAGACTGCCTATGAACAAAGGCTGTCTTAGAATGGTAGTTCCATTGAAATGTAGGCACAGGAGAAACACAGACATGCTTAAGCTCCTATAATGCCTTCCCCTTGTCCTGAAGAGACTTAAATAAACCAGCAGCTGCTTCACCAAACAAGAGTATTATCCAGAGGAGCATCCAGCAACTTAGCCTTAATATCATCAAAGGTTGAAGCTGAAGCCATGAATATCTCCTCAGAACCGAGACAAAATCAACAGCCCTTGAAGAGGCATCTGCAGCATCATAACTACATTTGATAGAATGATGAACTACCTGAGAGGAAGTCCCAAGCAAGGAAAGAGCAGAAGATTTATCCTCAGAGTCTAGAAGATCAGAAAGAATCTGACAGGCCTGAGAAAGAAGAGCCAAGACATACCTAGAAACATGGGTCTGATAATTAATTGCCCTAAAAGCCAAGGTAGAGGAAGTATAAACTTTCTTACCCAGCCTATCCATGATCCTACTGTCCTTGTCAGAAGGTAGTAATGTGGATGAAGAAAGCAATTGAGATGGCTTATCAGGGGCTACAGACACCACAGAGGGGTCGGCAGCAGGACTTTTAAACAAAAAGGAACAATCCTCAGGCACCCTGTAAAACCTATCAGACTTCCTGAGAGCAGGGGACAGAGAATCTGGTGCTATAGAGGCAGTGGAAAAAACATCCAATAAAGCAGGCAAGACAGGAGGAATGGCCACAGGTTTAGGAGATTTCATTTGCAGTAACTCATAGTACCTCTTATGGATATCGAAACCTGGGCAAAATCCCACTTAAAAAAGTCCATCATCCTAGAGATCATGTCCCCAAAGGAAATTTCCTCAGAGGGATTTTCAAGAGTATGAGAATCCTCCTCCTCAAACCCGTAGTCTAAAGGAGAAGGAATCTGGGCAGTATAAGCAAGGGAGTCATCATCAGAATCCACCTCAGAAGAATGGAATTCTCTGGGCTTTGTAAGGGAAGAGGCGGACCAAGGCGGAGCAGGAACTGAAACCCCTTGAGGAGGCCACAATGACAGTAAAGCATTAAATAACCACTGAGTAAAGGCCTGCCACTCACTTTGTGGATCCCTAGGAGCAGAAGAGACACGGTTAGTTTTCTGTTTCTTCTTCAAAGGGACTGCCATCCTAGAAACTTGAAAAGGCCCAGACTCAGGATGGCATTCCACAACTGCAGTAGGAACCTCTTCCCAAAAGAGAAACTACGGAACCCCATTAGACCTCTCAGAAACAGCCAACCGTGGTTCCCTCTGAATGCCCAAAACAGATGCCTGCAAAGCCTCATCAG
Organism: Protopterus annectens; assembly: GCF_019279795.1. Lineage (NCBI taxonomy): Eukaryota > Metazoa > Chordata > Ceratodontiformes > Protopteridae > Protopterus > Protopterus annectens. Next base: position 431,358,223 of record NC_056730.1, read on the forward strand.
ACGTACTGCCTGCCAGATCCTCACTGGCCTCCAACCCAGACGCGGTAGAGGAATCTGACAAAACAACCGGATGAGCCTCCAGGTGCAAATAACCTCAGGAGAAACACCCGGCATAGGCTGGACAGCAGAAGATTCCAATCTTACCTTATGCACCTTGTTCTTCCCAGACGGCTGACCCTTAGGGCAGGAAGTTCCATCCATAGTACCCGCAGCAAGAAACTTAAGTTGCTCATTCTCAAGGTACAAGGAAAAAGAAGAAAGCCTACTGCAAAGAGTTTTGGGGACAAAAGCCTGACAAATTGAACAAGACGTATGGACATGAGCAGCACCAAGGCAAAAAAGACATTTATTGTGACGGCCTTTATGGGGAATCAGTTTCCCACACTGGCATTTACCTTTCCTGGATGACATTAACGCCAAACAGAAAAACAGTAAAAAAAAAAAAGGATGCATGCAAAAGACTGGCGGTTAAAACTGCATTTGGACTGGCGGCAAAAAAGTTCTAAGGATGGTACACCTGAACGTCACCTTTATGCCCTACCTTATGCACGGAGTAAGCAGGTGACATTCAGAGTACCTTAAAGCAATGGAAATATTTTGTAAACTGGCCGGACGGAAGGCTTCATGGCAGAGAATCCCCATTAGTAAGGAATACCGCAGCGATGAATGTAAGGACATCATAGGATCAGTTCAGGCAGGATAAATGTTTATAAAGTCAGGGCAACAAGTAATGCTAAATACATCTAGCTTGGTTTATAGTTGTTAAAGCTGCACGTTATTTTTAAGATTTTTTTTTTTTTTTTTTTTTGTATTTTAGAGGTATTATACTGGAAGGGCAATTTTCTCACAGAAACTGTTTTTTTTTTAATTAGGAAAAAAATTGCAATTACAGGTTTATTAAAGGTTCAAGATATTCTGCCAACAGTCTTGTCCTAGGAAAGGGGAGTGAAGGTCTGGAGGCCAAATCATATGTACTTGAAAACAGACAATAAATGACACTAGGGAGGCTTTTCCAGTACCTCAGCAGTGGCTGGGACAATGCAGAGTAAGGCTTAAAACTGCCAAGAGCTGTGGAGTTCAAATCAAGTATGAAGATGACTAGAATGTTGTTGTGTTTTCGGCTTTTCCTGGTAAGGGATCGCCACAGCGGAACCCCGGTCCGCTAATGATTGGTAGTTGATTTTTACATGCCGGGTTACCAGCCCTGATGCACAACCTTCAACGAAGGTATGCCCATTCACGCATGTCTCCAGGCAGAAGACGCTCTAGCTGTGAATCGAACTGGACAGCATCTTACTGTGAGGCGACAACTCTACCGCAGCACCACCACTGTGATGAAGACCCTTAAGAGTGTGTGAACCAACTTATTGTTGAAATGTAGTTAACTGCATAGATTACTCTGTGCATGAGCAATATGCTAATTTAATTTATGTAAATTTGTTTCAGTTATTTAAAGAAAGGTATTCTTTAGATTTAAGACATGTATATAGTATAAAGGCAGATGAGTATTTATGCAGATTAGTTTAGTGTTAAAGCAACTGTATTAAAGATATAGATGCAGAAGTGTATTCATGCAAATTAGTGACATCACAACAGGAAGTATTTCAAGGTGAATTTCAATTTCAAGTTATGTTTTCAGATCATTGCATAATAGTACTAGATTTCAGTTTATGCTTTTATCTGGGCTCAGATCCCACCGGCAGAAAAAGGTATTACTTTAATGTTAGTTTAGTTCGTTTCTGGAATATAACATTCATACATAGCTAATTTAGATGTTCAGTATATTGTGCATTACTTTGGCATCAGTGTCAGCTAGTTTCCACAATATAACATTCATACACAGCTATTTCAGATGTTCAGTATATTGTGCATTACTTTGATGTCAGTGTCAGCTAGTTTCCACAATATAACATTCATACACAGCTGTTTCAGACGTTCACTGTAAATAGGTCTTACTTTAGCATCAGTTTCAGTCAGATTTCAGAACGTAAACTTCATAGTCAGTTATTTTAAATCTTCAGCATAATACATTTGTAACAGGATTGCTAAACAGTTTCTACAATATGCATAAACAGTATGCATATATAATCAGAACAGACTTTGCTGAATTACACTACAGCTCACATTATTCAGTTATTAGTTTTAAAGGTAAAGTGGCACAGTTATTTGTAACAGGCTTATCAAGAAAAGTTATATAATTATCCAAAGAGTAAGTAATAATAGCTATTTTATTTATTCAAATCATGACAAGTTAAGTTTAATCTTTTACAGAATAAAGTGCACATTACATAATGATTATTGTACATTATACAATGACCCCCCCCCATTAATATTCCAAAACGTGCACGCTGATTGGCCAGCGTGCCCATTGTAAATCCCACAATATACCAACGGAAAAAGGTCCAGTCGCCCGGACTTTTTTCCGTTGGTATAAAGTGCTCAAAACATTTTTTTAACAAATAAAAAAAAAAAAAAAAGGAAAAACAGAGCAACGGAGACTTTCTTTTCTCTGTTGCTTCCGTTTCAAAGCATTGATGTACTGGGTAGGCATGGGACGCAAGTCCCATATGCATGCTCAGTACATCAAAACAAGGAAGCGGTGTACCACAACCAGTGGAAGAACAGTAATGCGTCGTTATACAAAGACAATATTTAAGAAAAGTAAGTATTTTTTTTCTTAAATAATGTCATTGTATAATAGCAATAACTAACTCCCTCGTGATTAAACCACACCAACCGGGGGTAAATCTTCAATATACCACACCACATCGTCAGTTATTGCTTAATTAGACAGAAAATTAAAAAGATACTGGTAAGGTATACAAATTATGTTTAAGATACAGATTTAAAATGCAGAAAATATTAGTTCTAGTAAATGTACTTCTGTTATTACAACACAGAGATTTAAAAGGTAAATATGCAGGATTATTAATTAACATTTTAACAAATCTAGGTAAAGATTTACAAAAACAAGTTAATGCTGTATATGGCAATTATGCTACAAGATACATATAGGTGTTGAAAAAGGATTTTATTGATGACTATCATCAGAGTAGTATAGATCTTGCAACACAGAATATGTAATAACAGTTACAAAATGTTAAAAAAATTGCTCAATTAAATTAAATCATAATGTTAAAAGACTTCAATCCAGAAGATTTTGAGATAATTCACAGGTCATAAATGCTTAAGTGGCATCTAGTGGTCAAATTTAAATCTGCAAGCTTATTTATCGAATAAAAAATATTTTACAGTTGCTATATTAGTTGTAGTGATCATTATAGTATCTTTTGTAGACTATATTAATGTATTTATAAAGTAAATACAGAAGCAAATCCCAGTTCAGGGATTTCAGGGAAAGTTGCAAGATAAGGACTCACATAAAGACTGTTTTGTCAGATTGAATCATACATAAATAAATAAATACAGTATTATTTTTGCATAGGCCTAGAACGCAGCCATATTAAAGCAGGCCTGCATCTTCATTTTATGTCATATTTTATATGCTGTTTCAGTAAGTACAGTTTCAATAGAAAGGACTGCTTCAGTGAAATATGCAAATGAGCTCAGAGAAATAAGTTTAAGGACAAAGCACTGATAAAGATGAGACATGCTAGCAGAATGTGCCCAACATTTTGTTACAAAAACAGGTCAGAGACAAACACCTGCAATGTTATCTTATTTAATTAGTACATAGTACAAGGTTTGGGAGTCAAGTTAAGGAGGCATGTAGAACTTGTAGGAAATTTGCAAAGTTTTAGTATTAAGATAAATAATTGCAAGACAGAAGTCAGTTCAGATACTCAGAAGACTGAGAAAGAAGTCAGTTCAAATGTCCAGCAGTTCAGATATTCAGAAATCAGTTCAGAAGTCCAGAAACTACAGAAAACAGTGCAGTTGGTCTTATTTCTGCTATTACAGAGGAAAAGAACAATTCATTCTTCAGAGCTAAAGAAATCTGAGTATTCAGTCTGTAACCTTCACCTACCATTTGATTCAGTTCATCAACAGTGTTATTTGATACCATTTCAGTAATATAAGACTTATTTAGATCTTGTTGGATTACTATATCTACCTCCAGTGTGTGCCGCTACTACATAATAAACCATCTTTATCAGACCTTTAAGGAGTAAAATACTTTTATTCTGAAAGGTACAAGAAGATTTGGCACAACTCCTGGTATTAAAGATGAAGACATCTGGTTCAGACCTAAAACCCATTTGACTTCAGAAACTGTACAACTTTAAATTCTAAGTGTCATGATATGCTTGCAGATATCATTTACAATATCTTTGCAGATGCTATTAACTATAAATCAGAAAAAAAACCCCACAAATCTAATTCACTTTATACTGAACTAATCTGTAATACACCAGAATCTGAACTGTAGGCCAATAGTTAAGTAAAATACTGTAAATCAACAAACTAAAAAACATCAGGGGGCTGGATTCATTAATAGCTGCACTAAGTACTGTTATTGTGTTGGTGGAGTGGTGCACCATGTACATGATAGCAAGTTATTTGGTATTCATTAAACAGCTGTACACATTATGCTGAGCCTTAAAATAAAGTGAAATGGCAGAATATGCTAATAAAAGTATAAAGAGACAAATTACATGCTAATAACCATCCAACATAGTGGACAAAGGAAGTTATAAAGCAATCATGTACACTTAGTGCTCACTTTTGCCCTGAACTCAACAACCCTCTGGAATACAGGCACAATTACACTTAGGAAAAATGTTAGAGGTTGCTGATGCTATTGTTATGCTGTATATGCAACAGACTTTAAATAAAGGTGCTGCTGCTGCCAGATCTTGTGCAAGAAGAAGGGAGTTTAGACCCCATTTGACGTATCATGGACTGCATGACACCGAAATTGCAAAGTGATACAGGGTAGAGGGGGAAACATTAGAGGAACTATGTAACCTCTGCCGCTCCTACCTAGGACCCCAGGAAAATCATTGAGAACCTATCTCAATGGAAACAAAAGTATATGTAACATTACATATCATAGCTACTGGTACTTTCCAGAGACCCACATGGGATATATTAGGTTATCACAGGCATCAACCTCTAGAATATTATATCAGTTTTTAAATGCACTACTACAGTATGCAAGGGATCACATCTGTTTCCCATGCACCCTACCACAGAGGCCAAGAACCATGCAGGAAGTTTATGTAATAGTACACATCCCTGAAGTGTTGAGGACCACAGATTGTATACACATAGAAATAAAAGCCATAACCAGCGAAAAGGGAAGGAGGCACATCTTCAGAAAAGGATACCACTCTATAAACTGTCAGGTTGTCTGTAATGCCCAAGGGATCATCTACAACATCTGTACAGGTAACCCAGGCACTTTACGTTACTCAGACATACAGCACACCTGTGAACTGTACACAAGGTTTGCTGGGGTGACTTTCCACAAAAGCATGTAGTGGGGTGTTCAGGTTTTGCACTGAAGCCCTGTCTCATGACACGCATGAGAAACCCGCACAACGCCACTGAGTAAAGGTACAACAAGGCCCATGGTCAAACTAGGAATATCATTGAATGGGTGTGTGGCTTGCTCAAATCAAGGTTTCCTGCAATATGACCTAGGCATCTCTGCCGAAATACTCACAGTCTGTGCCATGTCACACAATATAATTTCAGGAAACAGCTTCAACAAGGATAGCAAGGTGGAGGACCACTGGCAGGGCCAGCAGCAGCGGATACAGATTAGGAGTTTGAGGGAGAACCATTAGCTGCAAATGGTGCTAGCAGACAGAGGCATGCACAGCATGTCCTAGCTCTGGCTCAGAGGCAAAGGATAGCGTACAAACTCACCACCTAGGTCAAAGCCTAAGATCCCATGCACATACAAATGTGAAAACTGTTGCCTGTCAAACTCTACAACCTTTACTTAACCATGTAATGGCTGTGTTCTGATAGCCTCAGACAGGGACAAGCTCCAAGGACACAATTTGTACTTGCACAAATGACAAGGTTAGTGTAGAACCTGTATGAAAACAAATGTTATACAACTGAGTACTTTCATATGAAATTATGTATATGCCCCTTAGCAGAACATTTGACTGAGGTGTACACTTATGTCAGTAATAGCTTATATGACTGATGTTTGCAACATATAGCTATCTATTCTACTCAGTAGCCATCATAAATTTCACTTGACCACTGTCTATAAACCCTTTAACAGGTCAATTATACTATCATTTGCACAAGTATAGCAATAAACAATATTGAAATTCCTATTGCTTTGACTGCTTTAGTTACAATATTAACTGAAGTACAGTGAGTTTCAACATTATATAAACAATCTTTCACAAATGAGTAGGGACAAGAAATCAGAACATTTTCTTCTCCAATACATATCGATAAATGCAAGTTTGTGAGTAAGAAAGCAGTAGATACCAACTGTGTGCATCACACATATATGCAAACCTAAGTCACAAAGACATGAGCAAATGGCAGGGCACAGTCATCATCATCATTTGCACAGGGTGTTTGGGGGTGGCAGAAAGGCAAGACTGACAACAAAGAAGTGAGTGTGTGTGTGACTAAGAAGTACATGTATTTATTAATGTATACAGCAGTCAGGGCCAGTAACAAGAGACATATAGCACTCAACAGTCCTCTTTAGATAGCTTGCATATGTGTGAGGTGGTATGGGCAAGTTTTTTTTCAATGTGCACATGTTTGTCTGCATGAACACAATCAAGCACTGTGCTAGCACTATGTCCTAGCACCTAGAGCAGGTATGAGCCATGCATAGTAGAGTAGTCAGTTCAGTGTCATCACCCTGACCATGAGAACCACGTCTGCTAGGAGTTGCACTGCTACTTCCACAGCCCTGGCTAGAAGTTGGGGTGTTACCTGAATATGAGTGATGTCTGCTGGATGATCTCTCATCAAAACTACATCCAGGACCATGAGCCTGAGGTCTACCATGTCTGGATGTGGATACTGCCATCACTGATGGAGCAGTGAAAGTAGTGCCACTGTGGGAGTGAGATCTGGCATGGCCATGTCTGCTAACATCAGAATATGTAGCAGCTCTCTGGTCATGTGGATGCCCACTCTCCCCAAAGAGATGTTCCATCACAGACACTGCCTGATCCAGTGCATCATTCATTCTCTCCAAGGACTCACCCACATGGTTCAGGAAGCCACATTCATCAGAATACATGATGTTCAGTACTCTACTCATAGTATCTCTTTTGAGGCCCTGGTAGAACATGCCTCTGCCTCTACTATAGCCCTACACATACATCTGGTGGCACCTAATTACATACCAGCATCAGGAGGAGGGTGGATAGCAGATCTCCTTGAGCACCCCTACCAATCGTCCTATGTGGCACCTTGACCTCACAATGACTACAGGGAAAAATCAACCATCTCTGCAACTGTAGTAACCACACTACCTTGATGAACTGTGTCACCCCCAACCTGTCTTATATTAGAGGGCTGTGTAGCATGGGTATGTGTAGAGACACTGATTGCATCCAAAATATGGGAAGCAGATTTGGGAGCTGCAACCTCAGTGTCAGACTGGCCCTCTGCACCCCCAGACTGTGCCACTTCATTGCCGCTGTCATCATCAGAGGTGGTAGGAATTACACAGTGCCACTCTCAGGATCACCTATGATAACAAGCAATAAACACAGCAAAGAGAGAAATAGGGAATGAAAATAATCAAAACGTTGCTATATGAAAGTTATGTTAAACTGTAATAGATGCTAAAGCAACACAGATATTAGTCTCCGCTGTAACGCTACCTTATATGTACTAATAACAATAAAAAAGTGTGTTTACCATGTGCAGGTGGTCTTGCAGACTGCAATCCAGATGCCCCTGTTTGTAAGTAAGAGACAGGAAAGAAGGCTGATAAGTATCACAATGCAAATGAAACAAGAAACGGAGAACAATCCTTGTGCAGATTAAGAATCATCTCATACAAAAATGTACTGACTAGATGAATCCCCCAAACATCCTCTTCTATTTCTCTTGTACTGTGTTATCTACCTCACACTTAATAACTGATCTAGATATATCAGACATATAATATATATGCATATAAAAATATATAGAATAACACATTATTTTTATTTTTCATAAATAAATGTTACCTATAGCCCTTGTGACTTGTTCTTACCAGTGTGTTGTATTAGCAAAATCATCTATACTTCTTGCTAATGACATTTACTATGAATGATGTCAAAATTAGTTCTAAAGTGTGAGAACAGATATTTATGAAGAGGATGAATGTTGCCTTTACCTGAACCAGTCATGAAGTGTAACACAAGTTATGATGTTGTTTGCCATTGATGAGAGTGGTATTCATATTTAATTTTTACTTTCATTATAATTTCATATTATTTGTGATTTTGTTGCCTCTTGCATTTGTATACTGCTGAAGAATGCACAAATGTGTTTCACTGCTGAAGGAAAAAAGTGAAAAATTTAATTTGGGCTGCCTTCTGTAGTGCAGGCATGCCTGGCAATGGTGCATGGCCATCAGCACTCTGAATAGTACTTAGTGAATAAATTCCACATCTCAGATTCCTTTGGCACAAGGTATAAGTGAAGTGAACTGGCAGAAATAAAACAGGTAATGCAAGGTTCAAATACAGTTAATTATTAATTTTATAGAGAGGGTATGACTACATATTTACACACATTCATTTTATCACTCAACTGTTCTTAGTATTGCTAACAGCATGTGAGATGTTGTCTGTCCACTTTCACATTATTCGTCATTAACTGCAAGTCTGATAATGTGTTCCAAAAAGTACATTTCAGATGTTACAAGGTGATGTGAAAAAGATGAATGTGTCACTAGATTGCACTTCTTGCTCTGGTCATTGCTATATTTAAGGGTCAACATTTTTCTCTGTCAGTTTTTATTTCTAATGCCTTTTGCATCTGCACTCCACTCTGCAGTGCACCAACATGGTTCACTGCCTAAGTAAAAAAGTGAAAATTTTAATTTGGGTTGCTTTCTGTAGTGCAAACATGCCTGGCAGCAATGTGCTTTTATCAGCACTCTGGACAGTATTGAGTGGAGAAATTCCACCTGTCATTTACCTATCTCTGTGGCACAAAGTGCAAGAACAGTGAGTTTATATAAAGAACACAGTTGATTAATGGTTCAAATTCAGCTAAAAGATATTTTTACAAAGGGTGTCAGAATCCCATTTCTCACAACATTTTGTTTAGGAATGTAAAACTAAAGACAAGCATGTTTATTGCAAGCAATTTATCAGTAATACTCGCATAACTAAACTTTTCTATTTACCATGTATCATTAATGCTTCAAACATAACCTCAAGATAATGTGTGTACAATTCCATAAACATGACGATGATGATATTTAATTTAAATGTACTTGCATATGTATAATGGGCACACTAGTTTTGTTATAATCATCATGACGTATCACATATCCTATATGTTTAGAACAGTTTGTGAAGCATGTATGTATGTATGTAACATTCAGGTGATGCAGTGGTGCAGCAGTTAACATTGTCACCTCAGAGCAAGAGGTTCTCCGGTTGGATTCTCGGCCTGGGTTCCTTCTATGTAGAGTCTGCATGTCCCCCCTGTATTCATATGGGTTTCCACTGGATGCTCTGGTTTCCTCCCATATTCCAAAGGCATGTATGTGGAGCATTTCATCCCAGGCCTCCGCTGAAAATAGGCTCTGTCCTAGTTGGACTTTCCCGGTCAACAAATGTTAAATAAATAAATAAATAAATAAAATAAACATTCCCCAACCTGTATTACTCAGGTCATGCAACTCCATCCATCTAGAATATATTTACAAATAGAAATAATTCCTTTTACATTGGAATACATTCCCAGGACTATATAAAATCACACACATACAGGCTCTTAGAAGTATATCTCCATCCATTCTGAAATTAGTTGTTGTTGTGTCTTTCAGCTTTTCCCGGTTAGGGGTCGCCACAGTGGAACTCCGGTCCGCTAATGATTGGCAGTAGATTTTTACGTGCCGAGTTGCCAACCCTGATGCACAACCTTCAATGAAGGTATGTCCATTCATGCATGTCGCCACACAGAAGACGCTTTAGCTAAGAATTGAACAGGACAACGTCTTACTGTGAGGCGACAATGCTACCGCAGCACCATAGCTCTAATTACCCTGCTTAAAAGGAAGCTGTCTTGTGGCAATGAGACTTAATAAGCTAAATTTCAATATTTAAAAAAACAAATGAACCCAGAGGAATTAACTGTGTCACCAAACCAAAAAATATGTATACAGCAGAAAAACGGTAGGACACAGAAACGTGGCCAAAAAAGCATGCTGAAATATAAAAAAATAAATGTATAAGTTTATTATAACAAATCAGAACGGTAAGCGCTTTCACACATTAATCTGTGTTTCATCAGACCACACAACAGATAAAAACAGACACCTTAAATACCAAAATAATTAGTGAGCAAATTCAAAAAGCCAATAGGGAATCTACATTAATTTAATATTAAAATTACTCAATGAGAACCCTTGCCTTAAGAGCAGGCTTCAACAAAATCCTGCCATTTAAGCCAGGATACTTGTCAGACTGCAATTTCAAAATCCAATAAAGTTCTCGACTTTCAGTAAAATTAACAAAGTCACCTTTACATTCACTCACAGTAATAACTTCAATCACTCTAAATCCAAATAAATGTTTATCACCACACTCTGAAAAATGTTTAGCAAGTGCAGTTTGTGTATCACCAATGTTAGCACAGTATACATGTTCCCTGATCTGTTCCATCAATGATCTATTAGTTTTCCCATGTAAAAACATGTGCATGCTAAATATATCATGTTCCTACTAAAATAATTTGCATTGACCTTGGTGTCACTGGATGCATGAAAGAATTAGATGCATCAGTAAAAGAACAGAAGTTACAGTTCTGTCATCGGTACATCCCCATTGAATCTTTAGTACGTTTTATATTCGCATGATCCTTATAGCAAAGCTGCCTCTTCAATGACTTTTTATTTTTAAAAACAAAAAGCCTATCACCCACTATTGTTTTAACCTGGTCATCAATATGTAAAATAGACCAGTTCATTCTAATGATGTTCGAGATGTCACTGACATCACTAGTATAATAGAGGGAAATAGGAACATATTGTTTTCTGGACACATCATCCCTATTCACAGCTCTGGTAACATGCAGTCTGTTAGAGAAATGGGGTCATGCTTTATTCTTCCTGAGACTAACAGTCTCATTAAGGATACCATTCACTTCTTTCTCTCTATGCCCCCTGTCCTGAAACTTCTGTCTCAACAAAGAAATATCCCCCCGAAAAGCATCATCATTGCTAATTAACCTGGACATTTGCATGCTCTGGTCTTTTACAATATTTTGAAAACAAAGCCAGGATGCATGCTATCATGTTGCAGCAAAGTATTTCTTCTACAGGGCTTCCTACAGAGTGTGGTTTTAAACTTATGCTGAGGGTCCTTATGAATACAAACATCTAAAAAATCCATCAAATCGCTTGAAAATTTATAAGTAAACCTCAAAAAAGGAGCACTGGAGTCTAAATAATTGACAAATGAAGAAAGTTGTGACTCTGTTTCCCCCCCAAACTAAAAACAAACCATCTACAAACCTTCTATAAAATTTTAAATACATAGAAAAATTATTCGTCTGCAGAATATGTTGATTCTCACTGGGTCATAACCATGTTGGTGTAGCTGTTGGCACATGACATAGCCATAGGTACACCAGCTTTCTGTAGATGTAGCTCACCCTCAAATATAAAAACATTATTTTCTAGAACTATCTCTATAAACATACATATTAAATATATAAAACTGACACCATAACCACTAGACATCAGGAGATAGCCCTTAACCATACTTACGCCTTGTAAATGGGAAATCACGGTAAAAAGAGAAGTAACATCTAACTTTACTAAAAAATCTCCTTCCACCAGACCACACCTGTTCACATAATCAAACAAATCCTCCAAAAAGTGCTGAGTATCCCTCAAAACTTGTTCCTGTCTATCTAGCACTGGTCCCAATTATTTTTCAATAAATATGGAGAAAGGCTCAGTGCGCCAACCACTGCCAGATACTATTGGTCTAAAAGGAGGGTTTAAGACATTCTTATGTAGTTTAGGCAGCCCTTGAAAGACAGGTATTAATGGATGTTCAACTTTTAAATATTTAAATGACTCAAGAGTAATCAATTGAAAATTCAGTCAAACAGAGCAGCATAAACTCTCTCATTCAAAGTCTCCACATATTCAAAATTAACTTTTCATAAACATTAACATCAAGTAGCATATGTGAAATACTTTCATAATAAAAATCATGATCCATTACTACTATTGCTCTGCCTTTATCTGCAGATTTAATAACCAGTTCATTATCTCTCTGCAGTTCTTCCAGGGCCTCCCTCTCAGCTCTATTCAAATTATGAAAATTCTTTTAAGTTTCCCATCATTATAGGCATTATATAAATCACCCTCACACTTCTTACAAAACGTTTCAACTATAGGGTGCAAGTTAGGTTGAAATAAACTAGGTTTCCTAAAACTGGAATATTTACTGTTGTTAGGAAAAAGCATTCTTAGCATAACTTTACGTGCAAACAGTTTCAGGTCAATTATAGTCTCACTAAGGTCTGAGCCTTGAGCCAGAATAAAAGATAATCCTCGTCGCAGCAGTAACACCTGAGAATCAGTCAAGACCTTGCTGGAAATATTATAAATTATCATGTCCTGGTCTCTTCCCACATTCGTTTGATTGTTCTTGTTTGAAGATCCTCCGACTCTCGTTGTCTTTTTGTCCCTCGGCTCTGAGAGCATGATTGATGCATACAATCCTTCTGCCTGATAGGCAGAGGCAGGGAGAGGGTAACAGAACCCTGCTCGGTGTTGGTTACTTTCTTCCGTACATCTGGTGGTTTCATTGGTACAGCAGCAGCTAAAGGAGAGCCAACAGAGCTAATAGATAGTAGAGGTGTATGTACAGACATCAAGCTATTGTTTGACACCTTCTGTGACTCAGTAGCAGTACTTACATTATCACGTACTGCTGTTATACCCTCAGAAGGAGCCGAAAAAGAAGATTTCAGCCACTAAAACACATGGCCCAGTTTAAAATCAATAATATCTCTATTCAGCTTCTTACATTTCTGTATTCTGAGACATTGCTCATAGGAAGAAACACTGTCCATAACATTATCCAACTTTATCAAAATCTTATCATGATAACTACTATGTAGCGCAACCATTAATTCAGCCTCAACAGGTTTAAAAAAGTCAATTAATAAACAGATGTACTTGAAACTTAATTCAAGGTTTAGCTGTTGCCACTTACATAGAAGTTCAGTATAGACATCACCATAGGTGGGCATATTCAAAATTCAAGCCCACACAGGATGACACGATGGAAAAGGCAGGCTTCAAGATGTAAACCCTGCCACTGTAAGCGTTTTAACTTAAAAAGATCATTCTCCAAGTCCCTTACAGCTGTCACAAGTTCATTATCTCTCCGTAGTTCTTCCAGGGCCTCCTTCTCAGCTCTGTTCAAATTATGAAAACTCATTTTAAGTTTTCCATTATTATAGGCATTATATAAATCATTCTCACACTTCTTACAAAATGTTTCAACTGTAGGGTGCAAGTTAGGTTGAAACAAACTAGGATTCCTAAAATTGGAATATTCACTGTTGTTAGGAAAAAGCATTCTTAGCGTAACTTTGTGTGCAAACAGTTTCAGGTCAATTATAGTCTCACTAAAGTCTGAGCCTTGAGCCAGAATAAAATATAATCCTTGTCGCAGCAGTGACACCTGAGAATCAGTCAAGGACTTGCTGGAAATATTATAAATTACCATGTCCTAGTTTGTAATTCTTGGCGTTTGGAAGGATAAATAAGATGAATTGTGACATATTTTGATGTTAGGACTTAGATACTGTTAAAATTGTGTTTTATCATCTGGGAATCAAACTAATGGAATAAAGAATGCAACAGTAAGAATGTTGTTTATATTGTGATATGTGATTGCTGCCCTGCCTATTATGTAGGCAAGACCAATATGACACTTAAAGACAGAATTTTTCATCATATGTCAGAAATCAGAAATAACGTCTTAACAAATGCCCTAGTTTGTCATTTAAAAGATAACAACACCCATAAATTTAAGATTATGGTTTTTACTCGGTTGAATGATAGTAAGAGGGGGCTACATATGCAACAAAACTGAAGTGGAAGAAATGCGTTGGATTATCGAATTGAGACAGATCGACCACCAGGACTTAATGCTGTGATTCCGCTAGGGCTTGGCAAAAAGGAAATAAGAACATTGATACTATTAATATCTTCAGATCTGTCCCAAAGTGAAGCATATAGACTGATCACACTGGGTCAGTCTGATGAATTTACAGCCATAGCTGCTTGCCACTGAAAAAGCTTAGGATTGAACCCACCTTTTGCTTGGTCATTTTGATGATTCTAGGAAGATGATTGGTTGTTAAGGAGTGAAAACAAAGATTGTATTGGCTATTAGCTACTGCTGTTCTGATATTGGACTCATGGAGTTACTCATAGGTACTGTGAATGAGATTGATTTTGTGATCTGACTAGACTATAAAGATATTGAGTTTTTGAAATGACAATTTAAATACAGGCAGATTATTTTGTGATCTTCCACAATCAGCTAGACCAGTACATCACCTAGGTGATGACTGGCTTAGCTGCAAAGCATGTTTTGTGTAACAATATACAAGGTTTTTCTTTAAAGAAATTGTTTTAGATGTCTGACAATGGCTGTAACATTATTAGACAGGAAGCCATGGCTTCAGTCAAATTTAATATTTTTGCTTGTCATGCTGTAGGCTTTATGATTGTCAATTTTGGACACACAATTACGGTGAAGCATGGAATAGTTGTTGATTGGCTAGTTTCTTTTTTTAAAATAGACAGTTGGTGACATATCTTCCAACCGTCCCAAATTACTCAGTTTCTACTAAGTTTTGGGGTCCAAATAATGGGGTCCCATGATTCCCGAGTGGCACCCCTTAATTTCTGAATTTCCTGGCAGTTTAGTTTTAATTTTTTGTTCTGGTTTTCGGAGCTGATGTCATCACATGTGCAATGATGTCAGCTCCATGAAACAGTCTGCCAGCCTGTCGGAATTGAGCTAGCTGCCTAGCTCATGCATACAAGCCACAACAAGGAAATGATGGTTTCCGGGCGGGAACAGAACATTATACTGCCGTATGTTATGCTGCTGCTGGGCTGTCTGCGAGAGAAATGAATGTTATGCTGCTGACTGAGAGGAGGTATTTGTTGCCTGCTGTATGTTATTCTGCTGACTGTGAGAGAGCTGAGAGGAGGTATTTGCTGCCTGCCGTACGTTATGCTGCTGGGCTGGCTGCAAGAGAAACAGAACGTTATGCAGCTGCCTACAAGAGGAGGTATTTGCTGTACATATCTGTTGAGGTGAAACTTATACTGCTAGCTAGGAGAGGCAGTTTGGAAGGCTGTGTGTGTGAATGTTATGCTGCTAGCTAGGAGAGGCAGTTTGGAAGGCTGTGTGTGTGAATGTTATGCTGCTAGCTAGGAGAGGCAGTTTGGAAGTGTGTGTGTGTGTGTGTGTGTGTGTGTGTGTGTGTGTGTGTGTGTGTGTGTGTGTGTGTGTGTGTGTGTGTGTGTGTGTGTGTAAAATGCCCCAGGTGAATATACCTGGTGGCTAGAAGTACCCAGGCTCAAACCCTTACCTTGGGTACAGGTAAGAACAGCCTAAAGTCCCTACCCACCACCACTTCCAGATTTATTCATCATATTTTTGTTCTGTGGTTTTCTAGATTTTTGTGGCAAATCATTGAAGGATTGAATTCACTAATGACAGGCATTTAAATTTCAGACTTCATATTCTTCAGAAAATAAATGGTAACACAAAACTTTTTATACTAGCAATTTTCTAAATTTATAAGATCAGTGTTTGAAATTTGTCCCTATTTTTGGGGCTGTATTCCTCCATAATTGGCTTTGTCCAGGTTTTTTTGTGCTAAGAGGTTGAGAGCTATGATGAGAAGTGAGAACTGAATTCTGTATTCTCCATTATTGGGTTTGTCCAGTTTTTTTGTGCTAAGAGGTTTAGAACTATGGTGAGAAGTGAGAACTGAATTCACTAAATGATAGCCATTTAAGTTTCAGTCTTCCTATCCTTCAGGAAAGTGTTGATTTGACATAGTGGTATGTTGCTCTGACTGTAGTGCACAGGGTCCTGGGTTCAAGACTTGGCAGTGAAATGCATAGTGGTAACACAATATTTTATTCTAGCACCTTTCCAAAATTATACAAGCAATGTTTAAAATGTGTCCCTGGTTTTTCGGCTTTGCCCTCCCCCCAAATAAATGTTGGCTTTTTCCAGATTTCTTGTGCTGCAAAGTTGAGAGATACAGTTAAGTGTCGAGTGGCTTTTACAAGGAGCTGAGAGAATCAGGGGAAGACAAGTTTAGTGTTGCTTATGCTGAGTCTGCTTGCATTGTTAATAGCATAACAGGTTAAATACTTGCTTTTGATGTAGAAGGCTGTGGGTTCTACTCCCACAGTACGTAGATGCATTGCTGATACTGTACTGTGTTGTACTTTTAAAGGGGGTGGGTGTAACAAGTTAAGGGTGTAGCTATAGATACAACAGAAGTGAGAAAATGTCATGCACGAGGACATTTGTTCCTCAGTGGGAAGAGCAAAAAATATCGTTAACCCAAATTCAGGAACAAAAAATCAGAATTAGTATGTTCTGTGCTGCATTATAATAAAATATTTTTAAACAAGTACAGTACATTTTCTAGCATTCAAGATAAAGCAGACATTTGTCCACTGCAGACAGTGGAGAAGCAAGAGTGGTCAGTTAACAACACCTGGATTACAATGATAGTTTTGATGCTTCATGATGAATGTAGGAGAGGGTCTATCAGTACTTGGACTAAAAATTGGAAGTCTTAAAACATGGAGTTCGCCTAGTTTATTTTGTTGTGCATTTACAGCTGTTGAGTTGGTCTGATAACACAAATCAGAGTAAGTCAAGCAAAAAACTGAAATTGAAAATAAGTTCGAGAAGCTGTGCAAGATGCCCATGACTTACACTACTGTCATTGTATTTATATATATAAAAATGTGTGTGTGTGTGTGTGTGTGTGTGTGTGTGTGTATGTGTAAGTAGACCTTTATGATGGAAATGTTCTAAATTGGGCAGTTTTATCATTATTGGTTCATGCATTTTGTTTCATTGCCTACTGGAAAAATGTTCAAACAATAAATTTAAAATGTTCTCTAAGTCTAACAAGTGTGCTATATTATACAAGGAATATAATTTAATAAAGTCAGAAAGGTGTATCAAAGAACACATTCTTGTTTTGTGTGCAAGGGGCCTATGATTTGAAAACAATCCAAAGGTAATCTTTATCCACCACTTGCCAGATGCATTTTCTTTAGATGTGGTGTGGGTTTCAATGCTGTTTCAATTAATGTGAGTTTTAAGGGCAGGGAAGTTTTAATGCTAAGTCTATTTTCATTGTGAGACAGTATTGCTTTGTTTAGCAGATGTCTATTAGTGTTTGCACATTGTGCTATAAAATGTAAAAATAAAATCCAAGTAATCATTGTAGAAGTAAAGCAGTATGCACACATTAGCGTTTATGGTAAATAGAGAGAAATAGCCAGGTAATGGGACATTGGAATGGCTGCAGGGGGACTCTAGTGCCATATTTTGGTTGTCTGTTCTTCAGTTTGCGTTTGAAACTTGGTATCCCACAATTCCGTTGGAGTGGGTGGGTTACATAATTATAAGTCTGGATTTGTCTATGAGTCAGTCCGTGGTGGCATATTCGTTATTACTCCTCCTACATTTTTGTTCTAAAGAAGTGGGTCTCCTACCACCATCCTGAAAAGTCATGTATTCTTTTCCCTGAATACTACCCCTCTGCTTGCCCCTCATTTTCATCTCTGTCCTATCGCCCCCTTTTTTTGTACATTTAATCTGGTAAAAAAAGAATCACACCCAACACACATGGCCAAAAACTGACCAGGAAAAGCTTTCACTTTTAGTCTTCAGCATTTGTGCAGAGGTTAGCATAGTGTACCAATGCTGAGTGATGGTGAATGTTGTTTAATTTCCTGTGGCAAAAGCTGAAGATTTAATTTCAGCTGAAGACTTTTGTGCAAATGTGCTTAGATTTGCTATGCTATGAGAATACAGAGTAAAAGCAGACTAAAGGCAGCATTGTGAAACAGGTACTTTAACAGTTCTTAGGTTCCTGGATGTAACAAACTAGAAGTTCCTGTCTAGCATGTAGAGATAATTCCCTTGTTGGTAGACTGATGTTTTTGCATACTGTCATGGGTTAGATTACAGCTAAATGTCAAATCATTATTTAATGACATTTCACATTCCTATCATATACTTAACTGTAAACATCTGCATTTCTTTCCCTTTATATTTCCTTAACATACAATATGAATAGTGCAGCAAGATATCATTTGCAAAAATATTGCAACCCCATCAGGGACACTTAGTAAGCCAGCCTTATCCTGTTTGTGTCTTGATGTTGGTTACACTCTCCTACCACTTCTTTCTCCCTAGCAAGAACTTTTATTGCACACAGCATGACCGCTTAATAATGAGGTAATAAGTAAAATAACACATCATACAGATGATCCTACATGTCACACAAAAATCGTTGTTGCTATTCCTCTCTCTGTCCATCTCTATCTCTCTCTCTGTCTCTGTTCACCCCTTCTGCATCAGTAGGTTGTCACTGTCCTTCAACTGTATTATTTACATGGTGCAAAGTAATAATTTCTGTGTGGCATGATGAGCTTGTGCTCACATGTATAGATAGATTTTTGACTACTTTCAAGGGCTCTAACTCAGGCATTAGCTAAGTGTTATTGACTGTACACTAGTTTATGTGTAGCTGTTAGCTACATATTGTTATGAAGTCACCATTATCCTGCTTCTATCATAAGTTGCTTTATCGCTGCTTCCTTGTCCCCCTGTCTATGTATCTTCATCCTTATGTGTCAGTAGTCTTCCTGCTCTGATTTGTGCAAGGTCTGGTGCCAAGCACCAACTACAACTCAGGATAAATGGAAATACACAGCTTATGGCAAAATGTGAGTTTTTGCCTTCATCTACATTGTTCTGATGCCCTTCATGGTGCTGTGCTTAGCTATGTATAGTCAGATTAATCTTATGTTGAACAAGCTGAAGAGTTTAATGTATAGATTTTAGTTGTCAAGAGGGCAATAAAGATTAATACATGCAATCTCGTTTTCTGCAATCTGCAGTCACATGGAAACTTTGTGAATATTGACTTTCTAAGTGGTGTATTTAGATAGTTCTCAGCTATTAAGTATTTCTTGGAATGCTCTCAAGGCTCAAATCCAGATGTATGCAAAAATGTATTTGAATGTTTTGTATGACTCCTGTGGCTGTACATGTTAGCTACATCTTTCCTTAAATATCATTTTCTCACTGCTATATTAATGTACTTGCTCTCTATTGTAATAGAAGCCTTTCTTGTACAAATCTTGCTAGAATAATTATGATGGTAAAATAAACAGTAACACAACACAAATATGTACAGAAATGAAGCATACACTAATGTGTTATGTCTGTGTTGTATCTTCCTGTCACCAACTGTCCACCTCTTCCCACCACTTCTGTGTCATCCAATAAACAACTTTGATTCCAAAGTGTTTCCAGAAAGCATGTTCCCACCAGAAATAACCTGTTTGGTCTGTCATGTGTTTCACAATACACCAGTAACATTCATATAAGGATTGACTAAATGCAACTGTCATGAAAAATGTGTAATCATTACACATGAAACATGACCATAGCACATATCTGTTCTGTATTCCAGCTGGTTCACATATGATTGTATGCATATAATGCTTCTTTGCACAAAAGTCGGCAAAGCGCATCATAGAGTACTGCTAATTCCCATTCTGAGTTTAACACCTCAAGATATGATTATACATGCACTAATACTTTGCCATCAGCAGCACAATTGAGCTTGGCAGTGCTGCTCTTCAGGAAGACAGTTCAAAAAAGTACATCAAATAATTCTTTGTTTAGGTTGTATAGTGTTTGTATGTCTGTATTGAATTTTAACAACAAGTTATCTTAATTTCAGAGTGATATTGGCTCAATTAATTCAGTTGGTTAATGTAAGTCTGCTCTCCAGTGGTTACACTTGCAACTGTGCTGCAATGTTGGTTAACCTGTTCACACATAACCCATCACTATTACTCTGCAGTACACTGTGCTATGCAGGAAGTGTTTGTCTTGTCAATGCACATTGTGCAGGCATGAAACAAGACAAGTGCGCAATCATCCCCAAATGAAGTGGCAGGAATGTTTGATTGATAACCTACTGGTTTACAACTGTGATTTTCTTTGGCATCCCATTCTGTGAAATAGGTACATGTACCTCACAGTAATGCAATATACATGAAGGGCAGTATATAAATCTTAGTAGAATAATATGTCATTACATGGGGCAATTACAGTGCTATTACATTTGCAGTTGTCCCAAAACTTGTGATACATAGCACCATCTGTCCCAAACAGTGGACTTTTATCAATTACAACTGAGTTTTTTCACATCATTGAATTCAGACTTCTCCTGTGGCACTTACGGACAAGACTGCTCTCTAGATTGTGTACGTAGATAAGTAGGAGGTTTGATGCTCAACATGGGAAACATGTGTGTGTTTGGGGGGTATAGTGGCAGATATGTAATACTTGGTGCTGTGTCCACTTCCCCTGAGGAGAATACATTTACCTTTGCACACAGCTCCCTTATCCCACTTTTGACAGAAGCATCCTCTCTCCTCAGAATGATGAGATCATCCTGCCAAAAGTACACTCTCTCCCCTTAAGATCAGACTTCTCCTATGGAACCTTCAGATAATACTGTACTCTCTAGAGTGTGTAACTAGATAGGTATGAGGTTTAATGCTCAATATGGGAAACCTGTGTATGTGTGTGTGTGTGTGTGTGTGTGTGTGTGTGTGTGCGTGTGTGTGCGTGTGTGTGTGTATGTGTGTGTGTGTGTGTGTGAGGGTATAGTGACAGGTAAGTAACACTTGGTGCTATGTCCACTTCCCCTGAGGAGAATGCATTTAACTTTGTATATAGCTCCCTTATCCCACTTTTAACAGAAACATCCCTTTTCCAACTCAGTGATGATGCCATCCTGTCAAAAATGCACTCTCTCCTTAAGAGTCAGACATTTTCTGTGGCACTTATGAATAATAATGAATTGCTCTTTAGATTGTCTAACTAGATAGGTAGAAAGTTACTGTGGTCTATTGATTGTGTAACTAGATAGGTAGGCAGTTTGATGGTCATTGTGGGAATCTTGTGTGTATGATGTGTGTATGATGGGGGGTTGTATAGAGTCAGGTGAGCATGTCCTCCAACACAGCTGTGCTCAATAACTTCCACTTTGGAAACATGTTTTAAATTGCTAGATGACTCCACTATCACTTTATCCCAACTTTCACAACAACATTTTCTCTGCAACACACTGACGAGGTTGTTCTTTCTAAAGTGCACTCTCACTCTCACGCTCACACTGTGGAAGCTAGACTTTTCCTGTGGCACAGGGAAATCTCTGGAATGTGTAACTATTTAGGTAGGTGGTTCAATATAGCACTGACTACCATGCCTAGTTAGACCTCATAATACACTGGAATGCTTTCAGTCACATTCCACTCAAGTGTCTTGTTTTGCCTAGAACTGTAATCCACCATCAATATATTGAGTCCTAACCATAGCAGTTTTCAACAAAGAAGTGGTGATGTCATCCCCCCAAAGATGCTGTGTGACTCACTTGTAGTTAGACTTCGATTGTGGAGTGTGCATTTAATGCAATGACCTGTAAGCTATGTAACTGGAAAGGTAGGATGTTCAAATCTCATAGTGGGGAACCTGTCTGTGTGGGGTCAGGTAGGTATAGGTTCCACAACAGCTGAAGTCAATCCACTTCCATGTGCGGAAACCTTTAGATAGGCAGATGAGTCTCTATTCCTTTATCCCATTTTTCATGACAACATATTCTCTGCTACATATTGATTAGGTTATTCTTTCTTAAGTGGACTCTCACAAAAGTCAGAGTTTTCCTGTGGCACTTGTGTTTCTTATACTGTTCTCTAGAATGCATAACTGGATAGCTATGGGGTTCAAATACAACAGTGATTACCTTCTAAGAGTGTGTGTTACTATAAATGGATTCAGGATTGGTTTACACACATTTGTAGTGGTACCATTTACATCCCCTGATAGCTGTAAAAGTCATTTTAACAGACACATCTCCTTGGCAATACATTGCTGATGTTATTCCTTCATAGATGCTGTGTACCTCACTTGTACTCAGAATTCTCCTGTGGCACTGGCTGCTGATACTGTGCTCTATAGATTGTGTAACTAGATAGGTAGGTGGTTCAAGTCCATCCTTTCATAAATAGTGTGACTGTGATAACTGTCATATTCAGTTGGCTACCTCACAACCACCATTATGTACACTTCCAGTTATGAGATGCATTCATAGTGTTTAACTAGCAAATTCTAGCATCTCCAGGAAAACTACATTTTTGTCAGCAGAATAATTACATAATGCTTACATAACTGAAGTATCTCATACTTGTAGTGTGACTTCTCATGAGGTGTGTAACTTTGATACTGTGCTTTGTACATTGTGTACTTATTTAGGAAGGAGGTTTGAGTCCAGATGTGAGTGTATCTTTCCCTCTCTGAATGTATAGACTACTCTTTAAATATATATATATATATATATATATATATATATATATATATATATATATATATATATAATGTGTAGCTGTACAGTGTTATTGTGCCCTCAACCACTTTTTAGCATAAACCTCCATCTAATAAACAATGATGCCATCCATTCAACTGTGCTCTGTTACAGTTGAACAGCAAAATGCTGTGTGGTGCTTGCAATTCAGGCACTAATGTCTAGCATGTGATCTTAGGTAGTTGGTTCAAATCCAACCATTACTGCTCAGACTATATTGTGTTGATGTTATTGTGACTGTACATGTTGCTAACACTGTTGTCAGACACATCTGCTTTGTACACAGATAGATGTTGATTCCTCTTGCAAAAAGCTCTGATAATGTCTCACATAGCAGTGCTTTTATTCATTATAATGATGACATGTGATTACATTTTCATTACTTAACATTTGTAGTAAGCATTTTCCTCTGGCATGAGGGAATGAAACAATATTCTGTATGTTGTTGCCTTAGTACAACTACAGGCACATATATCCCTTGCAGCAATAACATGATGTAATGCCTTGAAATATCGACACATCTCATAACTGTAGTGACCCTACTATTGTGGCACATTAATTATTTACAGTATCATGTATTTTCTGTAGTCAAATACTCAGGTGTTCAAAATCCACAGTCAGTGACTGTTGTTGGGCCTTATACTGTAATGCATGAATGGCATCCACCACAGTTATAATGCACTCATTTACAGTGGGAGAGGCCTCCCCCATCCATTTCATCTCAAAGAGATTGCTTGTGACACAATCATATGATGCGATGATTTAACATAGGTGAAGTGTCACACTTGTGTTAAGACTTCCAGCGTGATGCTTATGTTTCATCCACATGTCATTAGTCAGTACACTTATGTAGCTTGTTGTTCAATTCCTGAAAAGGGCAAGACTATATGAATGTACTAACATTATACAAAAGCCGTTATATCTAGTCATTCATATTGATTTTTATGCTGGACAATGATATATAGTTATATGCTGTGATTGTATGGCAGTGAAATGGTTATTTGGGGCATGTTGTACTGTGAGTGATCCTGTGGTATGTGCATTGAGTACTGGTTCATATAGCATACCTACATGAACAGAATGTGGTTCAGCTCTGGGCCAATAAGAGTACTATGTAATGAAAACAGCTTCCTTGGCAGAAAAGCATTGATATGGTGCTGCAGACTGTTGTTTGGACAGTAACATGCATAGCTCCTTTTCATCATTCTGAGTAAATCAGATTGTTGACATTATATTTGTAACTCCTTTCTTACTTCACACATTGAGTTCAGTTATTTGTGACAGCCTCTATTGCCATCTCCTATGGTCCACACAGTCAATAAAGAGGTCAGTACTGAGTCTAGTATCATAGGCAGGGGTGGTTTTAATCTGATAACATTTGTCTGTCTGTCAGACAGCTGTGTCAAACAGCAGTGGCTAAAACCAGAAAACAGATATGGCACAGTCAGAGAGCCATGTTTTCAGACCTTGTCCTACAAGGTAGGGCATCCATACTCCTTATGATAGGAAAGTGCTGTAAGCCCTTCAAGGGTGTTCTTCATGATACAACCAATATGCGTAGTTCTGTGATTCCATTATTGATATGCAGCTCTCTGATATCTATCCTGGCATGTGTTTGAAAATGACAAGATGTGAATGTTCATTGTCATTCATTACTCACAGGCTTTACTTATCTCTGAAATAATTATGTCCTGTATTACATGTCTTCATCCAAACATTTATTTATTACTGCAGTTCTTTTCTTCACTCTGTACAGCCTAATGGCAGATGAGAGCTTCCGTAAAATTTTTCTTACTGCATGGAATATTGCCAGATCATTAGTAAGTGTGACTGGGCCTCTGTTATGATACTTTTTTGTGCTGGTGCTGTTGAATTGCTGTTATGTTACTGTTTCCTGTAATTCCTTGTGAGCATGGCCAGTATACTGATATATGAGATGTGTGCCATTTACCAATGGAAAACTTAAAATCATGAAATGCCATCAGATCTGTGCTGTCACTTGTCACTTATGTATGTTGAATGCTATTATGTTACCATTTAGCATTTACAAGACTATACAGTACATTCTTGTCTATTACATTTTTATAGGTGATCCGCCCCTTTCCTTTGGGTGAAAATGAGTTATTTGCAAAACCATGTCCCTTTCTGATGTGCACGACACAACAGCTGTATGGTTCATTTCTTCTTGTGTATACATGCTGGAGTATACAGCAGCAGTAGTGTTGAAGAGCATACATAAGTTCTCTTTATATACATCTCAAATGCAATAACTGCAGTGAATGTATTTATCCCATAAGGTATCTACTGTCCTTGCTAAGTGTTATCTCAACTCAGAATTTCATTAACATGTATATCACATTAACTCCCATTTGTTAGATTGTAGCTTTATCTCCCTCTCACATCTTTTGTTAGCGTGTTAGTTTTTATTTATATGTGTATGTGAAGTATTGTCATTGAGATTAATTATCATTACATCAGCATGACAGTATTTGTGTTACAAATGCTTCTTTGACAATTCGGCACATTTGTCTGCAGTATCTGTGTACAATTCCCCCATTTCACTTTCCTTTCTTCAGAATTCTTTCACTGCACTTGCCCTTAGTTCATGATCCCATATTAGGTTTGCCTATAGGCAAGTGGATTGGTTATATTCTGTCCTTGTTCTTGCAAACACCTTGAATGACCACAGACCCTACTGCTGGCCATGAAAAAGTGCTTTCAAACATGTAGGCATGATGAGCAGCATGTATATTTGATTACCACTGCTGTTTGTCATACTAACATGCTTAAATTGTGTAGGGTTAGAGCAACGTCTGCTTGATTATTAATGAATCCCAGGGTAGGTTGTTAACATGCAGTTAATTTTTTGTGTCTTTCGGCTTTTCTCGGTTAGGGGTCGCCACAGCGGAACTCTGGTCCGCTAATGATTGGTAGTGGATTTTTACATACCGGGTTACCAGCCCTGATGCACAACCTTCAACGAAGGCACACCCCATTCACGTATACCTCCACACAGAAGACGCTCTAACTGAGAATCGAACGGGACAACGTCTTGCTATGAGGTGACAGCGCTACCACAGCACGACCACCGCAGTATTGTTAACATGCAGTTAATATTTTAGTTAAAATAAAAAGTGATATAGCTAAAATATGTGTTTTAAACACAGTTTCAAATGTAAAAATAAGGAATAAAATTTGCATTCTTCAGATTCAAATCACTTTTGGAATAAAGTAGATCACAAGTTGCCAGGATATGAACTACAATGTCACTATATGAAGAGGTTCCACGCTTTATTAGGCCCAACTTCTTCACTGTCACCCATTCACACTACCTTCTGAGATCCTAATTTAGTGGCTCAATCTTTTGCCTACTACCTGGATGAAATGCATGCCACTATCTTAGCAGTTCACCTCACAGCCACTTCTCCAACTCATTTTTGTTTAATACTAGCATAGGTTCATAGGTTCATAGAAGGTTACTATACTAACGGCACTAGAGCCCTTACAAGATATTTATCCTGAGTCACCCCAACTGTCAGTGCTTAGGTGAGTGAAGTTTGCAGAGGTAAGGGTCTATGGTAGTTAATAAATACCGACTTCCTCTGCCCAGGAGGGACATGGGTGCCACCCCAGGGTTGAATTTGCTGTCACCCATCCATCCATTAATCTAGGATGCATTTAAAGAGGGTCAGGGAGGGGCTCTGTTTCATGTGAATTGGAAGCTTGTTCCAGAGAAGTGGCAGTCTCTGGGAGATGTATCTATCTTTCCAGCATGACTTGTTCATGCCAGAGGCTAGGTTAAGATTCCTGGAGCAAGTGACTCTTGTGCAGTTTAATTTGTGAATGTGTAGCATTTCCATCAGGGCTTGTGTCAGACACTGCCCTCTAAGCCAGGCACAGGTCATCCCTTAGCAACCTGTAGGAGACAGAATACAGTGACAGGGCTTTCAGTCTTTCTGCATAAGACTTGTTTTGTGTACCCTGTAATTTATTGGTGAGAAACCTCTGTGGTCTCTCCAAATGTTGCAGGTGTTTGGTGAAGTACATGTAAAAGGGAGCATTGTGCTCAATTATTGGTCTGATGAAGGTCGAGTATAATGGAATTATATCATCCTTAGATGTATATGTGATGCCTTTATTTTTAAAATGTGCCACATAGAAGGATTTCCTTACTACTGTGGATACATGATGGTCAAAGTTCAGATTGCTATCAACCTGAGTTCCCAGATCACATATCACTGGGTCTACACTTAGGGGGTGCTGTCTATTATGCAATTAGAAGGGATGTCAGCTTTCCCAAAGGGAATAATAATACATTTTTTTGCATTTAGATTTAATCTGTAGCTTCGGCACCAATCATTTGTCTTCATTAACTCTGTCTGCAGTACATTAACATTGTTGGGGGACTCAGTGATTGCTCCCAATTTGCAATCATCAGTGAACTTGGTTAGCCACAGACCATTCAAGATTGCCTGTACTCCTGCAAAATAAATTTTGAATAAAAAGGGGCCCAGCACAGAACCCTGTGGTATGCCACTGATGACTGGTCTTTTGCTAGAGGTAAAGTCCCCCACTTTGACAACATGTGTCCTGTCAGTGAGACAGTTGGCTACCCATCTGGTAATGTAGGGGTTAATTCCCAATTGGAAAAGTTTTTCTATAATGCCTGAGTTGGGGATTGTGTCAAATGCCTTGGCTAGGTCAAGATAGGTGGTATTCACTGTCTATCCCTCCTCCAGAGCCTTGGTGACTTTCTCAAAGAAATCAACCATGTTTAACAGGCATGATCTACCTTTAACGAATCTGAACTGGGTTGGATCCAGAGTTTGGAGATTATCTATGTCCTTGTCAATAAGGTCCATAATGATTCTTTCCATGGCCTTGAAGATGAGGCTAGTCAGACATATGGGCCTGTAACTCCCAGGGTTGGTTGACCTACTTCTTTGACAACCACAAAAAAACTGGTAAAGCAAAAGCCTATAATACCTTCCTCTCCATCTCAATAACCTTCATTTCCATTTGTTCAATATCAATGGACAACTCACTTCACTTTGGAAAACTATGAAATGTATTCCAGTTCCTAAAGATGGACATTAGTCAATAGTTTCCAGATATTAACCTATGTCACTGCTATCTAATTTAGACAAATCAGTAGAAAAACTGATATACAAGCAAATATGGATAAATGAATAAATTGCTCACATCATGGATTTAGAATAGATTACAGCAGCTCAGCTGCCATTATGTCCCTGGTTCCATCTACAGCAATATGGAAGATGGTCAACTGACCGGCACCCACTTTATCTTTAACTAAAAATTGTATCTAATTGTCATGGCCTTTAGTAGCTTCTGAACTGGAGCTTTATAGACCCGATAAAATCTCTATTGTGTGTCTCTTAAATGTCCTGCACAGTAGGAGTTGGGAAGTCTTAGGCAAACAAATTCTCCAACCCATCCCATTTTCACTGAAAGTAAAACTCTTGCCGATATTGGGCTCATTACTATTCCCAGACTTTATAAGCTCCTTCCAGACCCACCAAGCAGTTTAGCACAAAGGATTAAGGCTATGAACTGCTAATGACATACACCCTATTGATTTGGGTTTGATTTCCCCAGTCTCCATTTGCTTAGAATAAGACCTTAAGTTCAACGTTCATTTTAATAAGACCAAAAGCTTTGCACTCTGATACCACATCTAGAAGGAGCAAATTGCATGCTGATTGGTCAGTCCTTCTAGTATTTGGGGATTTCCTGAAACAATATAGTCTACAAATATGTGGATTTTGTTCCGAATCCACAGGGTCTCAAGTTCTCCTGCTCACTGAGTCACTGCACTTAGGTAAGGTGCAAGAAAATATGTTTGCTTTTTAGAAGCATATTACAGGTTATGTTTCCCACTACAGAAGCCTATCATAACTTTGCTAAAGTAATGTTAATTTCTGATACAGAATATAATAAATGCTCCCTTGTTGACCCAGTTTGAAACATGCACATCCAAATTTCAAACTTTATTCAATAAAATATGTAGGTTTATAATACTCTCTTCAAGGAGTCTAATGTTTCCTGACATTAGGGGAAAGCTATTTGACATCTGACCTACTTGAGAGCTACTTATGTCTGGCAGGGCTATGAGCTGTTAACAGGCTGTTTCCTATAGTCCAAGGTTAGAGTCCCTTAGCCACAATTTGCCTAATGGTGTGACTCAGAGCAAGTAACTTAAACAGACAGTGCTCCTGGAATGAGTCTGAAAAAGGTGCATGGAGATAAGTGTTTTTATCCTGGTTAACAAATACAAATAAATTAAGAAATGCTCTGTCCGCTTGCACACTTGTTTGTAAATTTATATCTTGTGTCTTATGAAAACACTTTTTAAAACCCTTTTTATAGGTTTATGTGCACCGACATCATAGACTCACAATCACTAAGCATACTTCACCACTCATTACTTACTGACAAAAGGGTATTTTCATTCAGGGGTCCAAACTGTGGAAGTCCTACTTTTATACCCTGAGAATCTTTTCACCTTGATCTCCTTTTGGGCTCCCTTAAAAAATAATTTATTCATAAAGGCTAGCTTGAACCTCTATAATAGAATAAAGTGCAGTTGTGCAGTCAACTTACCATAAATGTAGGTGTCAGAGTGTGGTTTGTGTGGCAGTTATTTTTTCAGGGGTTTCAGCTACAGGTAGAGGTCTGGACTGGCCAGACTTTCAGGCTGGTACACATCATCTTCATCACAGATGTTTCTATACTCCAGGTTTAAATGCTGACATATAATTGATTATCTCTGGTTCTTTCTTGCACTCTAGCTGACTAGGTTGGAAATGCACAAATGGAGAACCCAGTACTCCCAGAAAAACCCTGGATGAAGACACACAGCTGAAACTTTTACCCTACTAGTACTCTCAATAAAATGAGATGCAGGGGCAAAGCCAAGAGATCATAAATAAGGTGTGGATGTGGTATTTGCCACGCTAGTCCAAATTCAGATGGGATGGTTGGGGGACCCTAACTGCAAAAGTGACTACACTTGAACATCTACAATTATGGTAAGGTGACTCTACAATGTTGATCAGACAATTCACTGCTGCAGATTTTACTTCAGTGAAGATTAATTTATCCGCCAATAATAGGAGATAGGGCAAGGATTCAATAGGAGGATCAGAGCAGCATGGCCTTCAAGATAGCAATGGTGAACCATGTCCTAGTCCTGGAAATGAGGTCCAGTTTGTTTGTGTTTTAAAAAGTTATGACAGTGGACCAAATGTCTGCCTACAGAATGTTTTGAGTACTTACCCTTTTCAAACAGGCTGTGTTGATGCCTGTCCTTTGCAGAGTCAGACCTATTTGTTTGTTTATATTTACTGATAATACACTGATCCACATGGAGATTTTTTTAGACTTAGCACAGACTTTGCCCTGTATATTTTTTATAAAGTATTTATAGCAAAAATAGATACAATTAGCTATGCACTTGTAAACTGCATGTTAGATATAGGTATGCCTTTTTTATTCTCAGTAAAAGCTACAAAGAGCTGATACATCTTTCTAAAATTTTTAGTTCTGCCCAAATAGTATCTCTACTGCCTGTGGACATCATGGGAGCACACATTTTCTACTCTCCAAACCTTATTCTGTGGAGAAGGTAAAAATGCAGGCACATCAATAGACTGGATAATTCAGAGTTGGGCCAAAAGGATATCCCCTTCAATAATATGCAGGTCTCTCCTTTGGCACCAGACGGAAATTTGCCTTTTCAATTTAGCTAGGTATGATTTTCTATTACTCAATCTCCTAGTCTCCCTCATAATATTAAGCTCATCTCTGGAATAATGATGTCTAATAAGAAGAAGGTTTAAGTCCTTCAGGCTACCAAGCTCAGGCTGGACAGGTTGCAATGTATTAGGGACCCCTCACACTGCATCAAGGTCCATCTGCTAATGCAACAGAATGCAACAGGATTGGCTTTTTCATGGTTATTTTAATCAGGTGGAAGAACCAGCACTTTCTTAGCTAAAAAGGAGTACTCAGTATCCACTGTAGTCACTGCTTTCTTACTTTCTGTATTAATATGTGGAGCAAGAGACTGGGAGGGAAGCATTTAGATGCATACCTGTTCAGTCCAGAGAGAAGACATCCACTGCTGAAGTTTTCTTCTGGTATGTTCTGGAGCAGAATTTATTCAGGTGATTGTTGCATGGAGATGCAAGAGCCTTGTGTCTAGAAAGTACAGCTGCATAAGTCCTACTTACCTGTAACAATAGATATTTGAATTTAACACTGCCTCTGTGGCATATGGATTCTGTGCCTGTACAGCCAACCCACACTGGCAGCTTTCCAGAGCTCAGAATCCTCTCCTCTGACTCTGTGTGATAGGGGATTTGCTAATCCCCTCTTATCAGGTGAAGCCTATCCCCTATCAGAGACATTCAGTTATTCAGGCTTTTATTGATAAGTAGGATGAACAAAGAAAGATCAAAAGCAAGAAACACCTGAAACCAACCAATTTGCAGCCATAAAACACCAACACAAATAACCAAAACCAACCAACAACAAAACAAGACTGGATACCATTGAACAATATACAAACTAAGGGAGGTGTTGGTTGGGTACTACCACCAAGGCAGTGTGAAATTCGAATAATTACTGTTACAGGTAAGTAGGACTTATACAACTGTACTACATTCATCATTCATACTGCTTCAGTGACATATGGGTAGATTTCTAAAGCTTACCCTGCCTGAGAGGAGGAAGGATGAAGATTCAGGAGTCCCTTGAGAATGGTCCTGACAAAGCCTGCTCTGGAACTTGGGAAAGAATACAATTTGCAGTGCTTTGAAAGGTAAGAACAGAGGATCAAGTTGCTGCCTCTAGAATGCTTCTAGAGTAAACTCCTTTCCAGTATGCCACCAAAGAAGATACGGTTCTTGTGGAATGTGCCTTAACCCTGCCTGGAATAGATTTGCCATGGTGGAAGTAATAAAAAACAATTGCAGAAGACAATCAGTGAGTAATCATTTGCTTAGAGTCAGGTTGACCCTTCTTATCCCCAACTCCCAGAATAGGAAATAAACAACTGTTCAGCTTTCCTGAAGGGCTTATTTATGTCAAGGTAGTACCTGAGGTGCCTGTGCACATCCAAGGAAAGCAGAATCTTCTCTCATTAGTATTTAAGTTCCAGAAAGAAGACTAGGAGATGGACGGCTTGATTCAGGGCAAATTCAGAAACAACTTTGTATTGAAAGGATTAGCGCATAGAACAACCCTATTCTTGTTGAAAAGCAGATAAGGTTGACCCACCATGAGAGCTTGCAGCTCAGGGACTCACCTTGAAAAACAGTTTTCCAAGTGATGAACCTCAAATCAGCCTGAAAGGCATGTTAAAAAAAAGAAAAAATTTTTCAAGAGCAAAGTTGAGATTCCGAGGAAGAGGAATTTGCTTTTGAGGGGGGATCCCAAGTGCAACACTCCTTTCATAAACTATTTGATCACAACAAAAAGTCAAAAGAGGAGGATCCATGGGCAGAAAAGCTGAGATGACTGCAAGGTGCACCTTGATAGATGCATAAGATAAGCCATTATTGAATAGCTCACATAAATATTTGAAAACCACTGGGGTAAACTCCATACTGGGCTCTCTGATATCGGTTAGGCACCACCTAGAAAAATTCTTCCACTTATAAACATAAGATTTTCAAGTTGCAAGTTTTCTTGCCTCCTTCAATACCTGCTGCAAATCTTCATGGAGCAAGTGCCTAAAGGATATCAAGATAGAAGCATCCAGGCTGTCAGGAGCAATTCCTCCAGGTTGGGATGCACCAGTCACTGCTGACACTGCGTAAGCAGATCCAGTCTGCGAGGAAGCTTGTAATAATTGCCTTTGGTCAGTTCCATTAAAATGGAGAATCAGTTTAGCCAAGGCCAAAAAGGGTTCATCACAATGATCTTTGGTATTTTTTTTCTGAATATTCAGAAGTATCTTGGGTATCGGTGGAAACGGTAGAAGTGCATAAAAGAACATTCCCTTCCAAGGCAATGAGAATTCTTCTGTCCTCCAAGCACTGTCGCAAGAATGTCTCAAACAGAATTTTTGAAAGGAGAGGATCAGATCAATTTAAAGTGTTTCTCACATCTGGATCAAATCCAGGCAGACCTGTGTCCCAAGTTTCCACTCATGAAGGTTCATTCTGGATCTACTTAGTCTGTCTTTCACTATATTTTGCATTGATGGGATTATGACACCTGAAGCAAAAGAGAATGCTGTAAGGCTAGTCCACAGGCCATCATTGCTAGCTGGCAAAGAGGGTATGACCTTGTACCCCCTTATTTGTTCAGGTACCACATGACTGTGGTGTTATCTATGACCAATAAAAGGGGACCTGGAGACCATAAAGAGAAAACCAAATATTTTTTTTTCCTTTTAAACTGTAGCAAGCAGTTGCCTCAGTTTACTTTAGACCACACATGGAGTGCTATAGAGCACAGGTTTGACCACAATAGCAATACTGGCTTTTAAAAGTTAGTATGCACTCAAGAGCTATCAGGCTTGGATGGTCAAGGTTGTATCCCCTAATAATTTTTACCTGGGACAATAGCCCTCTTCATACACACCCTTTCCAGCCAGTTATGCTACTGTCTCTACCACCACTCTAACTCTCATTATGAAAAATCCAGCACTGGTACCTGGAACTCCAAGGAGAAGCAGGTGTTGGGGCCAACATTTTTTTTAAGTACCATTGAATCTTTCTCGTATGGAGTCTGGCCTGTGGAATCATGAGGATCATTAATACCAGGAGGTCTAGAATTTTGAGAAACCCTCTTGTAGAAGCTGTTTCTTGAAGAGAAAAATCCCTGAAAATGTTCTGAGCAGTCAGGATGATGTGTTCTGGTAGAGAGGTCATACCTTTTTCTGCGTCCATCAGACACCACAGGAAGACAATTCTTTGTGAATGTGTGAGACAAGACATCTATAGGTTCAACTTGAAGTTGGGAACAATTGGCATGTGATGATGAGCATCCATCTGATGCAATGTCACCATGAAATGGTGATATGGAAGAAGGGGTGGGATCATCTTCAGGTTATTTGGAATTGGGTACTTCGTCTCTAAAACTGGTCCCCATTATAGCTCTTTTTGTGGTATCAAAAAGATTCAGGTATAAAATCCTTTTCCTTTTTGTGGTATGGGAACTGGTTCTATAACCCGTTTGCAACTTGTGAAAGAGTACCAGAGAGAACAAGCATGTCCAGTTTGGAGGGTGCAGGGGTATTTCCCTGAAGGGAGGAGGATGTGCTGTCCACTGCCAAGAGTGTCCTCACTGAATTATTCTCAGCATCTACTTATCTGAGACTATTTGAGGCTAGGCTGCTGGGTTGAGCTAAAAAGCCCTAGGGAAGGTGAAAGGGGAGGAAGGACAGGAGAAAGGGACAGGATGGCCTGAGTCTTGGCATAGTCATTGTTTAGCAGAGGGAAACATTTTGGGGGTGAAGGAACCTGTTTTATTTAGTTTGGAAGCATTATCCTCCTGCCATTTCCTATTGGTAACTTGGCTTTTGTTAGGCTGGGATTTTTGTTTATTCTGCCCTTTGAAATTGGATGCCTTCTTAGGGTAGAACCTGGGAAAATGAAACTTTGTAGATACCCCATGCATTAATTTACCTCTATCATCCCATTGTTTGAAAATCTGGATAGAAATAGGATCAAACGCAAATTCAGAATTGAAAGGAGCATTCAAAATCTCATTTTTTCAAATTCTCAGGAAAAAAATCTGGTTGTGTAAGCAAGCAAACCTTTTCACTACAACAAAAGCAACTGTATTTCTAGAAGTAGTGTCCATACCTTCCAAGACACTCCTTAAAGTGTGTTTCGAAACTGGAGTCACATTAGAAACAATCTCATTCATATAATACTTCTGCTCAGCTGGCAAAGATACAGCAAAGTCATCTAAACCGTAAGCACATTGCAAAATAAATCGTCACATGAAGCCCTGATAATTTAAAATTCTAAAGACTAAATTACTAGACTGAACCATTTTTCCCTGAGATTCTAACTAGTTTCCCATTTTATCCAGAGGTGCAGGGTTAGTAGGTGCCAAGTATCTTTTGTTAGAGCTAGAAACTGGAGAAATCACAGCTTGGTCAGCTAACAAAGGAGCAAAGAGAGCTGCAAGCTTAGAGTACACTTTAAATTTCCTCATAGCTTTTTAGCAACCGGTTCACTAGTCAAAGGGGTTTTATGCACAGTTTTATAGCTTGGTAAAAGAGGAAGAGCAGCCAAAACATTTGGAATCTGAACTTCAATATGATCATAAACGTTGTCAGTCACTGGCATAGCTCCAGATTACTTCCAGTCAAATACATTTCTAAACCTACCTAGCATCTGTTGAAAGGTCTACACCCATCTCAGTTTTTGAAGCTGTTCACCTTCTAAAGAATTACATTGGACAGACTCAGAAGGTTCACTTCTGTTTTCATCAGAGTCCCCATCAATATGTACGTCATTAGACTAATATCTAGAGAAGGTAGCCCCATACGTATTCTGAATGGAAGCATAGGCTTCACGATTAGCTGACTGTAAAACATTCTTAGTTAAGAAAACCACATCAGCTCAATGTATGGTAGTAACCTGATTGTATGTCATGTAGTGAAGATTCTGTTTCTTTTTAATATGAACTACACTAAAGAACAAAATATCTGGGGTCAGAATATTATATCTAGCAAGGTGTCTCTTACCTTGTGTCCTGCTCCTAAAGGGTTTGGTTTTCTTGTTCCTGAACCAGGTCCTGGAACAGCTCTAGAGGATGTGTCCGACTCCCGTACCATAGAAGATTCTGGGCTCACACCAGATGGTGACTGACAGGGAAAAAGGTAAGTCATCTGCAGGCTGGCTTGAGGCAACAACAGAGTCATAAACCATAGGCTGAGTCATGTTTGTTTTTTTTGAGATTTTTCTTGTTAGATGCAACTGGATTTGATGGAAGGTAGCCTTATCAGGATCCATCAAGTCGGGGAAAAACACCAGCCAGAATAATACACTGACACTATTAAGGGTTGACTAAGGCAGCAATAATAAAAAAATATAAAGTATGAGCCCCACAGCAAATAGGACTAAACTGTATAAAATATATCAGAAACAGCACTAAGTCTTGTTCTACAATCTTCTTGGAGTTGTAAACAGCACACACAGCCACAGTACCAAGTAAAATTCACTTGTCCAAATAGTGACAAAAAATCAAATATATATTCTTAAATCAAATAGAAACCTTTTATAACAGCATAATTAAGCCTTCACTTAGAGATTCCCTTGTCAGAAATTAAAAAAAAAGAATCTCCACAGAAATGCAAATAATATGTAGCAAAAATGAACTTTAATGATAAAACAGCTACAGCAGTGTTAGACCAGTATTAAATATTATAAAAATGAAGATAAAAGTAAAAAATGCAATATTTTCCTTTCAGAACTTCAGAATGAAGAAATAAATAACAGAAACAAGGGGCCTTTTGGCACTCTGCCAAAAGACAGTCCCTAATATTCAGCTGACAGTACGGAACTTCAGTTTCCCAGTGCAAGTCATAAAACACTTTATATATGGATTCACTTCTTAATTTCGAAATACCAGAATTCCAAGGTTCAGAATATCGAGCTCAGAACCGCAGGTATTATGGTATCTAAGGATTATTGATCCCTTAGGTTTTTCAAATACCACTGCAGTTTTCTCATGTGTAACTTGGCTGAGATACCATGAGGATGGTGGAGGCCATGTGACCTAGTAGTAGACAAAGGACCTACTTGGCCATCCATTATGGCTTTTCTCTTAAATTTGAAGAATTGTGCCATAGTTTTCACTTTCTCCAAATGGAAGAAGGCCTTGGACACTGTTGTGTCCAAGAAGTCAGCAATAAAGATGACACTATGGAAGGGATTCAAGTGAAGGGTTTGTAAGTTCAGAGCAAAACCTGCAAGGAATATTTTATACCCCCATCAATTCTGGCAGTCACCCATTTAAGGGTATATAAGGATGCCTTTGGTTCTACAGCATGCTACTACTGGAACCAGGCATATTATAAATATATGTGGTGCAGTAGCTAGAAATTAGAAATGGTACCCTGCCACCATCTTTGTCCTTTGAAAATGAAGTTAGGCATCCTTTAGGTCCAGAATTACCATGAATGCATGGGGGTTCATGTGTGAAGTAGTGTCTGAAATGTCAGCATCTTGATCTTTGGTATTTTTAGGAACTTGCTTAGTCTCAAAAAATCTAGAATGGGGTTTCACTGTCTTTCTTTCCATGGACCAAGAAGAGCCTGGAGTAAAATCCTTTCCCTTACTGTCATAAGTGAACTTTTTCTGTGGTAAACTGGGGTAATATTTCTTCAAAGGTGGTTCGTATGAGATGCTTTTAACCTGTTGGGACTTTTGTGGTCTTTTTTTTTTTCAAACACCTTTATTGAATTATCACTTGTGACATAGGCAAATTTACGTTCATATAAAAGTAATCAAGCTAGATTAGCATAACAAACGTTATAATTCACATATATTGCTATACATCATATAACCTAAGCAATATTACATAAATTATTTAATTCCTGCCTTTTTTAAAACAAGAAACAAAACTATCACTTACTACATAGGCAATCATACATTTATATAAATGAAAATGAACCACACCGACACAATCCTAGTTTCAAGCATTTTACATCACAAACCATACTGACACACTCCCAGTTGCAAACATTATACATCACTTATAATCTACCCAATCTTTCTCACTCAGACATTACATAGCTCATTCAACTCCTGCCGCCTTTTAGACCTCATTCCTCTCTTGTATGTATTGTTCCCACAATTCCTATTTTCCTATGTAGTTTGCTCTTACCCTTTTCTAAAGATCTCAATTCCCGTTGTTTTATTTCTGTTACTATATTCACTTACTTCCAGTATAGTTGGTCTAGATTTTGATTTCCATTTTCTAGCAATTGCTTTTTTGGCAGCCACCATTATTAGACACAGCAAGGCCTTACGGCAATTCGGATTCTGTATCATAACTCAGAAAAATCAACTCCTTTGTCAGACCAATTTGCCCACCCAGCATCTCCAACAGTACATCCCGCAGGGAATCCTTAAAGTCTGCCAACTCACCACCCTCCCAGAAAATATATTCCCAATTATCTCTTTCTT
Source organism: Protopterus annectens (assembly GCF_019279795.1). Taxonomy (NCBI): domain Eukaryota; kingdom Metazoa; phylum Chordata; order Ceratodontiformes; family Protopteridae; genus Protopterus; species Protopterus annectens. The sequence goes on from NC_056730.1 coordinate 431,396,283, forward strand.
CCCCATTCACACCTCCGACATTTACTTTCTTCCTGAAGAAAAATTCTCTGGAGTCTACGTGGGGTATAAAATATCTATGTAAACATTTCTAGGCAAAAATCTTAAATCTTCTAGATTTTGTTGCATATTTGGGAGACATACATATATCCTCCCATTGTTCCTTTCTAACCTCCTCTGTTTGATTCTTATAGTTAACATGCAATATTTTATATGCTCTACTAATTATTCCTTTTTTAATAGCAGCTTCTGTTCTAGATTCTATTAAAAACTCTATTAGTGGTGGTCTTTCATTTAGGACCCTCCCTGTTTCTTTCTCTTGGCCTATACTCTGATATCGATCCCTGATAGGGAAGGCAATTTCTACCCTGCAGTCCAAATAAATTCTTGGCATCTTCCCATTCTATCATATTTCACTCTCTAGTTATTTGCTCCCAATACCTCGGTTCCTTTTCCAGTTTTCTTCAATAAATTCCTCTTGTCTATTATGTATATCCCTAATTGCAGTCATCCCTATCAGCAGAATCTCCTTTCTCCATTCCTGTGTTGGCTTAGTTCTTAGAATACTTACTGCTAATTTCTTCTGTATGATTGTTATTCTCCTTGTTTCTTAAGCCTCTCCCCTGTTTCATCATCACCCTTTTCCACTTTGAATTACAATTTTCTGCTTGTAATATGTATAGGAGCCTTAACTGTATAGCTCTGAAATACCCCTTCAAATTAAGTAATCCCAATCTGCCCTGTTCTATTGGAAGAATCATCTTATCCCACTTGACTCTTGCCATCTTTCCCTCCCTGATAAAGTCCGTCAGCTCTTTATTAATTGCAAACCTCTGGTTGATAGAAATATGTCTGACCTGTGTATAAGATTAAAGGGACTAAAAACGTTTTAACTGCTTGCCTGTAACTATACATATCCATATAACAAAGCTTCCATTTTCTCGGTTTTTGTATTATCTTTTGTTTAGTCTCTTCCCACATATCCTAAGCTGAAACACTAGAATCATTTTTAATCCATACTCCTAAATATTTCATTTTATCATGTCCCCATAAATATGGGTATTTCTGAACCAGTTCATGTGAAGGTACATAATTTACTGCTATTGCCTTTGTTTTAGCTTCATTAATTTTGTATCCTGAAAAGATATGTAACTGTCTCAAAATGTTCCACAACACTGTGATGTCTTTTTGTGGTTTTGTCAGTTACAAAATAATATCTGCAAATAAAGCCAGCTTTTCTTGACTACCATACCAATTATATCTTTGAATTTCTGAGTCCCTTATTTTCTTTGCCAATGGTTGTAAATATAATGCAAATAATAAAGGGGAAAGAGGACACTCTTGCCTGGTTCCTCAGCTCAAGCAGAAATTATCCAAGGGGACCCCACCCATTTTGATTGTCACCTTCGATCCCTCATATATTCACCTAATCAACCTTATATTTTTTCATGAAATGCAAATGCTTCCATTGCCCTGCTCATAAAGTCCCAGCTTACTCTGTCAAATGCTTTCTCTGCATCAAGGCCCACCAACAACAATGGTATTTTCTTACATCCTGCTTCCCTCTGGATCATCAATGTTCTGTTAATGTTGTCAAATGTTTGCCCCCTTCCACAAAACCACATTGATCCATATCTATCAGTTTTGGCATTACTTTTGCCATTATTTTAGCCATTATAGACATGAACACTTTATAATCATGGTTTAGTGTTGAAATCAGCCAGTATGAAGCTGGATCTGATGGATCTTTACCGCTGGATCTGATGGATCTTTACCCTCTTTAGGTATTACAGCTACCACTGCTTTCTTCCAGGATGGTGGTACTTCTCCTACTCTTAAGATACTATTAAACAAAGCCTTCCAGGTCTTTATCAGTTTTTTCCTTATAGCTTCCAAACTTCCACAGGAATGCTATCTATTCCTGGAGACTTTTCTGTAGATTGGTTATGCATCACAATTTTTATCTCATCTCCTCCTATCCTAACCGTTAGTAATTGAGCCTCATCTACCTCTAAACTTGGCATATTTAATTCTTTCATAAACATTTCCATTTGTATCTTTTCTTGATTTTCGTATTTCCCTGCTTTATAGAGACTCTCACAGAATTTCCGAAATATTTCCAATACCTCTACAAGATCTCTTGTTACCTTCTTTGTTATAGGCTCCCTAAGTTTGGTGACAGCCCTTTCTACTTTCTGTTACCTGAGTAATTGTGCTTAACATTTTTGTGCTCTAGGGTTATTATCAAAAAACAGTTGCTTAACAACATTTTTTTTTAATCCCATCCATATTATTGAGGTAATCCCTTATTTTCTACCTAGCATTCTGCAGTTGATTCTCTTCTTGTTCTGTGAGATTCTCCCTATTCTGCTATACTAAATAATTCTTGTTACTTCTTAACCAAAGCTCCCTTTCTTTTATTTCCACCCTATTTTTAAACTCCACCTTAATTTTATCCCATTCCCTACCTATATTTTCAGAAGAAATTTCTATCCTCTCTAAGAGCTCCTGAATAATCTCTACTACCCATTCCTTAAATTCCTCTCTTTTCAACAGATAGGTGAGAAAGTGCCAATGTCTCATTTTTATTTCATTACTCTGTGTTTTTATTTTAGCTATTATTGGCGCATGATCTGAAATAATTATTGGGTGGGTATCAAGACCTTCAATAAAATGCAGATGTTCCTGTGAAATATAAATTCTTTCTAGCCTAGCCCAGTTTTTATATCTTGGGGAATAATATGTCAATTCATTCCAAACTCCTATTACTGAATTCACATCTTTCATGCCAAATATTTTCATAAATTTTTTCAAAAATCTACCCTCCTTTGTTATACTTTCCCTTCTGCCCCCCACACACATCTTCAATGTTGCAAATCACATTCCAGTCCCCCCTATAAGTAATATTCCTTGCTGAAACTGATTATTTTTCCCACAGTTTTCTTAAGCTCCATTATAGCAGTTTTAGGTGGAATATAAATACATGCCAGTGTAATCCTCCTCCCTTGCCAGTAGCCCCTTAGCACTAAAAATCTACAATTATTATATTTTTTGTCCTCTTCTATCACTATTAGAGCTCCTCTTCTAATGAGTATAAGTACTCCTATTTTCCTTTGTCCCAGGTATTCCTCTGAATAACCATCCTGAAAACCTTTCTTTATCAAATTCACATGTTCATTTCTGTGTGTCTCCTATAACATAACTGTTTGCACTCTACAATTTTAATAAAGTTCACTACTCTTTCTTTTTTGTATTTATCTGTGAGACCATTGACATTTAAAGACATTACAGAAATCATCATTGCATTAAGAAGTTATTATTACCATATTTTATGTATAACACTTTATTTGTTAAATGTCTCTTTCCAGCTTTTGAGTTACATGCATACACTGTTTGACAGGTTGAACATTTATGCAGTTGTTTTTCATCATATCCATTTAAGCCTATGTCACATCTTACAAAATTTTTTATTTTATTGAAAGCCCTCAAACAAAAAAAAAGCACCCCCAATACCCCCTAAAACCTATTAACGTAATACTAACTCGCAAAACTATGTACATCTTCAAATACAAAGTTTTACCCTTCTAATAGGAACAAAAGTCCCAAACTGACAGCTACACTCATAGACTTGAGATAACCTAAAAGAAAGGTTAAACATGTTAAGATGTATGGTGCAGCCAGTGCTTCTACTAAGTGCTAATTGGTTTTGTCTTTTCTTTATATCTCTCCAAGCTAGAAAAACTCCTGAATGCTATCAGAGAACATTATCTCTTGGCCAATTTCTCTTCTCAGTTTTTTTCTTCAGTCATTCACTTTCCACCAGACTGTAGCCAGTTTCTCTTTATCAAATTGTCTCCTTGAAGATGTGAGAACTAGGCAGACAGTTTCTCTTTATCAGATTTCCATGGAAACATGAAGACCAGCTGCAGAATTGTTACTGAGCATACATGAATTTACTAGAAAAAGCCTCATAATATTCAATATTTTTTTTCATTTACTTGCTTACTCTTAAAACTTGTTACTAAATCAAATCGAGTTATTTCCCCATGCAAAAATGAGAAAAAGCACATTAATATTTATTTTGTCATGCTCTTTAATCAGGCTTTTTTCCTTGCATTGCCTACATTTCTTAAAACTGAACAAGAAGAAAGAGAGAAGTGAGAAAGAAAAAAAAGTAGAACATCAACACCTGCTTAGAATCCCCATTACACTTAAAAATAACCGGGAAAACTTTACTTTATAGCATGCAAAGAAAACCATACACCACAAAAAAGAATGCTTTACTTACAGTTAACTTTCTCCCTTGTCGTCCCCTCCCCAAAACATTTTTTGAACATTAATGACATGAAGTAGGGTATATGCTTTAGAGTCCCCCTACAAGTCCAACAAATTCTGAAAAAGTGCAATATTTCCAGATTTTCTTCATCTGTTCTATTTCACACATATAATTATTGCATTGCAATCCCATATTAAGTTACTGGTTTTATTACTGCTCATCTTCTTCTCCCAAATCCTGTCTCTGTTTCATTTCCAATGTACTCTTGATTCTTCTAGTCAAATCTCATGCTCCTTTCCTTCACTCCAACATTTTCTGTTGAAACATTGGAAAAGGTTTCACAGGTACAGTCTCTCTGTGGTCTTTATTACCAGAACAAGAAGAAGCAGAATATCTTTCTGTTTCACTGGTCACTTTTTGTTGGACAAACATTTGTATTTCCTCATTAGCATGTACCTCTTCAAAAAATTATTTTGTCTCTCCAGGGAAGAATATTTTGAAGACAACTGGGTACAGCAGTTCGAATCTCACACCTGTGTCTCAACATTCCCTGAATAGTGGAATAAATTTGTTTCTCTTCTACTTGGTGTACAGTGAGTAATCATTCTCCACAAACACTCTGCTGTCTCCCACTTTTAGTATTTTGTCCCTCTGCCACAGTTTTGTCAAAATCATCTCCTTCTGCTGGTTGGATTGCATCTTTACTATTAAAGGTCTGGGTTGCTTTCTCATGGCCAGGTTTGGAGCATACACACAATGTGCCCTTTCAACTGAGTCCAGTTGCTTATTTGTGTTTTCATAAAATTAATGCAGTCTGTTCCTTCCATCTTCTCTGGTATAGTTGCAAATCTCAGGTTTTCCCTATATGCTCTGTCCTCTAATTATATTATTTTTTAAACATCTCTTCCTGAACATCAGCCAACCTTTTCTTCATTTTAACCTCTGATTTTTACTGCTTTATCGCCTCATCTGAATATTTGTTTAAAGCTTCTTAAATTTTACAGCTTTTTGTTGTTTGTGTTGATATACTCCATCAGTGTTTCATTTATTTTAACCAGGTCTGTGTTCAGTTGTCTTATATAATCCTGTAGGTTAATCAAATTAATGTCTGGAGGTTGCACTCATTTTGCTGAACAGCTGCAGAACTTTCCCCAGTCAGTGTTTCTTCCTCGTTTTTTTATAGCTGATTTTTTCCAGATCCTCTGTATTTCTTTTTTCCTGGCATGCAGGCATTACACTTACTAGCCAGTTCCTGAAATGTACCCATAAACATAAGTCTACTGGCCTTCTCTGCTGAATTTCAGTTTTCACACTGGGAGAGTTAGAATTATTCTGTTACTCAATGTGTAGCTATCTTGGAAGTCCCTTGTATCATGCTCTTTTGACCAGACTTTTCTTCTTTTTACATTGCAGTGCCTACATTTCTTAAAACTGAACAAAGATAAAGAGAAAAGAAGGGGAACAAACATGGGCATCTCTCTACTTTAATATCCCCATTGCACTTGAAAATAACTGAGAAAGCTTTACTTTATATTATGCATTATAAAAATACCATTTAAAGAACATTTTGTTTTAATCACAGTTAACTGTCTCCCTCCTCTTACCCTCTCCTAAGTGATCTTCCAAACATTATTGACATGAAGTAGGGCATATGCTTTAGAGTCCCCACCAGTTTAGCAAAGTCAAAAAAGATCAATATTTACAGATTTTCTTGTTCTGTTGTGTTTCACAAGTATTACTAATGCTGTGTAATCCCACATCTATTTGTCAATTTCTGAGTTGCTGGTCTTATTCCTGTTTATCTCCATCTCCCAAATCCAGTCTCTGCTTCATTTTCAAACTACTCTTGGTTCTTCAAGTCAACTCTTGTGCTTTTTTATGTCTCTCAAACATTTTCTGTTGAAACATTGGAAAAGGGTTTCACTGACACAGTCTCTCTGTAGTCTTTATTATCAGAAGAACAAGAAGCAGAATCTTGTTCAATTTCGCAGCTCACTTTTTGGACAAAGTTTTGTATTTCCTCCTTAGTGTGTTCTGCATCAAGAAATGATTTTGACCCTCCAGGAAAGAATATTCTAAAAATAGATGGGTACAGTTCTTTAAATCTCACATCTGCTTCTCAACATTCCCTGATTAGTGGACTAAATTTACTCCTCTTCTGCCTGGTGTACAGTGAGTAATCATTTTCTACAAACACTCTACTGTCTCCCACTTTTAGTACTTTGTCCTTCTGTCACAGTTCTGTTTGAATCAACTCCTTCTGCTGGTAGCCTTGCATCTTTGCTATTAAAGGTTTAGGTTTTATTCTCATGGCCAGGTTTGGAGCTTACACAGCTGCGTATTTGTGCTTTCATAAAATTAATACATTCTGTCCCATCCAGCTTCGCTGGTACAGCAGAAAGTTTTAGGTTTTCCCCTACATGATCTGTCCTCTAATTCTATTATTTTTAAGCATCTCTTCTTGAGCACTCTTATATTCAGCCAGCCTTTTCTTCATTTCAACTTCTGATTTTTGCAGTTGTTTTACCTCATCTGAATATCTGTTTAAAGCTTCTTCCATTTTTTCCAGCCTTTTGTTCCTTCTGTTGATATACTTCCATCAGTGTTTCATTTATTTTAATCAGCTCTGAGTACATTTGACATTGTTTTCTGCTAGGTTACTGGAAGTCATGTCTTGCACCAAAATTGGAGCTTGCACTGCTTTTTTTGCTGAACAGCTGCAGAATTCTTGACAGTCAATGTTTTTCCTCACCTTTTGTGATTGATTTTCTTTCAGGTTCTCTGGATTTCTTTTTTGCTGGTATCCAGGTAGTGCACTTACTAATCAGTTACTGAAATTTTCCCAAAAACAAGAGTTTTTTTTAACAAGAAACATCTTTACTGAATTAGCACTTATGACATAGGCAATCATACATTTATATAAATGAAAACAAACCATTTGACATAATTTTAGTTACAAACATTACACATAATCTTCTATACAGTCATTGTTGTTCAAACATTACCTAGCTTATTCATTTCCTGCCTTCATTTAATCCTCATTCCTCCTCCAAAACATTATTTTGCATGTATTGCTCCCACAATTTCTATTTTTTTCCTATGTAATTTACTCCTATCCTTTTCTAAAGATCTAATTTCCAATTATTTTCTCTTTTACTATATTCACCACTTCTAGCATGGTTGGTTTAGAATTTGATTTCCATTTTCTATTAATTGCTTTTTTGGCAGCCACCAGAATTAACCACAGGAAGGCCTTACTATACCTAGGCAAGTCTGAGTCTGTATCACAGCTCAAAAAATAATTTCCTTAGTTACACAAATGTGTTCATCCAGTATTTTTGCTAGAGTAGTCTGCAGGGAATTTTTAAAGTTTGCCAACTTATTACACTCCAAAAAACATGTTCCCAGTTACCTCTTTCTTTCCCATCACATCTCCAACATTTTCAATCTACCTGAGAAAAAATTCTTTGCAGTCTGCCCGGGGTATAAAAATACCTATACAAACACTTCCAAGTAAAGTCCTAAATGTTCTAGACTTTGTTGCATATTTGGGAGCCATACATATATCCTCCCATTGTTTCTCTGTGAATTGCTTATCCAGTTTCTCTTCCCAATCATTTTTAACTTCCTTTGATTGATTCCTATAGTTTTCATGCAATATTTTACATGCCCTACTAATTACCCCTTTTTTAACAACAGCTTCTTTTCTGGATTTTACTAAAAACTCTACCAGTTTTGGTCTTTCAGTTAGGGTCCCCCCTATTCCTTTCTCTTTGCCTATACTCTGATATCAATCCTTGATATGGAAGGCAATCTCTAGCCTGCAGTCCAAATGTATTCTTGGCCTCTTCCCAGTCTATTACATTTTCCTCAATAATTATTTGCTCTCAGTACCTTGGTTCCTTTGCCAGTTTTCTCCAGTAAATTCCAGCCTACTCTTACCTATTCTCTGTACCCCTAATTGGAGTCATTAATATCAGTAGAATCTCCTTTCTCCAGTCCCGCATTAGCTTAGTTCTTAAAATAGTTTCTGCTACTTTGTGAATATTCTGCCTGGTTATTGTTAACCTCCTTAAGGATTTTCATGCAAAATCCCAGTCTCTCCTTATTGCTTGAGTTCCCCCAGTTTCATCATCATCACTTTCCACTTTGAATTATTGTTTTCTGATTGTACTGTGTATAGGAGTTTTATCTGTATAGCTCTGAAATATCCCTTCAATTCAAGTAATCCCAAGCCATCTGGTTCTGTTAATAGGATTAGCTTACCCACTTACCCACTTACCCACTTACCCACTTGACTCTTGCCCTCTTCCTCTTCCAGACAAAATCCTTCAACTCCTTATTAATTGCTATCCTCAACTTCTTGTCTGGTTGATAAACGTATGCCTGACCTGTGTATATAACTAAAGGGACTAAAAACATTTTCTCTGCTTGTATCTTGCTATCCATATCCATAAACCAAAGCTTCCAGTTTCTCATAATTATTTTTAACCCATACTCCTAAGTACTTTGTTTTATCACATCCTCATAAATATGGGTGCTGCTGAACCTATTCTAATGTGTGGGTAAGTAATATACACCTATTGCCTTTATTTTTACCTTCACTAATTTTGTATCCCACAAAGACTCGAAACTGTGTCAGAATGTTCCACAACACTGAAATATCCATTTCTGTTTTTTTCAGGTACAAAATAATATCATCTCCAAATAAAGCCAACTTTTCTTGGTTACCGTACAAATTACATCCTTAACATTTCTGTGTCCCTTGTTTTCTTTGCCAATGGTTCTAAGGGGAAAGAAAACACCCCTGCCTGGTTCCTTTGTTCAAACAGAAATTTGCCTCTTATCCCTCATATACCCTTGTAATTAACCTTATTATTGTGTTAGAGAATGCAGATGCTTCCATTGCCCTAGTCAGAAAATCACAGCTTACTCTGTTGAATGCTTTCTCTACATCAGGACCCACCAACAACAGTGGCATTTTCTTATATTTTTCTTCCCTGTGGATCATCTTTGCTCTATTAATGTTGTTAACTCTTTCTCTCTCTTCCACAAAACCACATTGATCCATCTCTATCAATTTAACATCACCTTTGCCAATCTTTTAGCCAACTGGAAGCCATGCACTCTCCAGCCATGACCGGAATAGCTGGTTAAGAGGAGACATACCACATGGAACACATAGCCCTCCAGAACACACATCAGCACTGCCTTCACAAAAAAAACACAAACCACACACCCACCTTCATGGAGACTCTCAATAAAAATCTACCCAAACAGCAGAAACCTCCAAGGCAGAAACACACTCAACCACCACAACACAACACTAATCATGAGACACATAACTCTCCTAAATAGTGTGCCACTCAACTAAAGCCCCTAAGGCAAAACAGCATACTCAGTACACTAGTCATAGGTGACTCGATAGTGAGGAACACTGATGTCCCACTCACTAGGTTGAATAAGGAGAAAGTAACAGTCAGCTGCCTGTCAGGTGCCAGGATCCGCCACATAACACACGCACTCAGGTCCCTCAACAACAGGTACAAATATGACTCTGTCATTGTACATGTGGATGTGAATGATCTGAGACATACCTCCCTGGACTACATGAAAAGAGACATGGAGGATCTCTCAGATTATGTAGCCCAGGTGGGTATGACCCTAGCCCTGAGCAGCATCCTACCATCACCCAGAATGATACCACAGTACAAGCAGAAAATGATTGATTTCGGCAATTGGCTAAGTTCCTGGTGTCATTCTAAGGGGATCCAGTATCTGTCTGCCTGGGATGACATGATTGACAGACCTGGATGCTTTGCCAGAGATGGTCTTGATCTGTCACCCCTGGGCTTCTGGATATTGGCCAAGGTTCTTGCCACCCCTATAGTGCCTTTTTTAGGTGGTGTTCCAAAGACCAAATTGCCACCATAATGGCTAAAAACAAATGCAATCTGAGGGTCATGCTGCTCAATGCTAGGAGTCTAAATCTCAAAATGCACTCATTCGAAGCATTCCTTAAAATGGAGAACATTGACATTTGTTCTGTAACAGAGACCTGGTTCAAGGCAGCAGAAAGCACCCCTGCACTACCAGGCTATAACTCATTCCACACCTTTTGGCCCCAGAACTTGGACCAAAGCTCCAAAGGTGGTGGTATTTCCATATTCAGAAAGGATGTGCACAACTCCGGACTAGTAGCCCAACATAATGCATCAGAGATACTTCAGGTGCAGCTAAGACAGGGTAAGACAACAATTCAGTTCGTAGCCTGTTATAAGTCTGCAACCATGTCCCAAGACTCACACTCCATGTTCCTAAGCACCCTGGAGAATATTAGGGTTCAACCTAACACTCTCATACTGGGCAACTTCAACTACCCCTCCATTAACTGGGAAAACTACTTATGTATCAATACACTTTCCCAACGTTTCCTGGAATTCATTAATTCTAATGCCCTGGACCAGCTTGTTCTTACCCCCACTAGAGGTAGCAATATCCTTGACCTGGTCATTACTAACATGGGTGACCATTGCTCTACACCAATAGTGAACTCCTCCCTGGTTAGATCCGACCACAAACTAATCACCTTGGAAATCCCCCCCACAAAGGTAACCACCATGAAAAACTTCTCCAAATCTAACTTTGGGCTCCTAAAAACAGAGGTGGCTAACTTCACAGTACCCATGCAAATGGGGAGTAGTTGCATGACCGCCGAATCATACACCAATGCACTGTATGAACACGTACACAAATGCATGGATCTCACCATACCCAATAGAACCAAGACGCTCTCCTCCAAAAAAAGGAAGCCAATCTGGTGGTCCCCTGCCATAAACAAACTATACAACAGAAGTAGGAAACTGATGCAGAATAAGGTGAAGTCCCAAGACTGGAAAAACTCCTTTATCAGCCTCAACAACAAGTTGAGATCCCTCATCAAATCATCTAAAGCTAGCTATGAAAACAGAATTGCAGCAGATAGTAAAGACAACCACAAGGCCTTCTATAGTTATGTATAGAATCTCCATGGCAATACCCAGATTTGCTCTGAGTTACTGCACAATGATACCTCCTATACTGAGCCAACAGACAACAGATATTGCCAAAATACTGGCCGACAGATTCATTGCCAACTTTACCCCTCCCCCCAAAGGACCAATCAGAATACCAGTAGATTGCCAGTCACCCAGTATTACTGCTGCACAGGTTAAAACAACACTGTCCAAGGCCAAGAATACAGCTTCTGTGGGACCTGACAATATCCCTGGCTGTGTTCTACATGAACTACAGAATGAACTGGCACCTCACCTGTGTGCCCTGTTCAATCACAGCCTCACCTCAGGCTTTGTCCCTACCGAATGGTGCATTGCTACAGTCATCCCTCTCCACAAAAGAGGAGTGACTACAAACCCTGGGAACTATCGCCCCATTAGTCTGACAAGTCTGATATGCAAAGCTATAGAATACATCATCATAGACATAATAAACAAGGATATAGGGAATCTCCAAACTGTGGATCCCACACAGTTTGGTTTTGTGAAGGGTATCTCATGCTTGCTCAACTTGGTTGACTTCTTTGGGTCAGTCACCAGAGCTGTAGATGAAGGCAAAATGGTTCATACAGCCTACCTTGATCTGGCTAAGGCCTTTGATGCCATTCCCCACTCAGGAATCATAGAAAAACTAACTAAGCTAGGAATCAACCCTATATCACTAGGTGGGCTGCAAACTGGCTCACAGATAGAACCCACAGTGTGAAAGTACCTGACTCCAAATCAGACTGCTGACCAGTCAAGAGTGGAGTCCCACAGGGATCGGTTCTGGGTCCTCTCCTGTTTGGTATCTACTTCTCAGAAGTCCAGGCCAACATGAAGGGACTCTGGCTGACAAAGTTCACAGACAAATGCAATGCAAGTTGGGAGCCATTATTAACTCCCCAAGTGAAGTTGACATCCTACAGAAAGGCCTCAGTGAAACTAACTACTGGTGTCAGAACCATGGCCTTATGCTCAATGCCAAAAAATGTGTCATCATCCACTTTGAGAAAAACCCAGTTCCCATGAATTACCACATCGATGGTAGTCCACTGAACACAGAAGGTGTTATAAGAGATCTGGGAACACAAGTTGACAGCAACCTCTCTTTTGACCACCACATTGCCACTGTGGTCAGAAAGTCTTTCTATGTGGCACATCTCATTACTAAGGGCTTTGCATCCAGTAACGAAAGAGGTTATTGTCTCCCTCTACTCTTCTCTCATTGGGCCAATCATTGAGTACAATGCCCTATTTGGCATGTACCTCACTAGACAGCTGCAACAACTGGAGAGGCCACAAAAGTACCTCACAATGAGGATCCTAGGCCTTAAACACTTGTCATATATGGACAGATTCAAAAAACTCCAACTATATTCTGTCTCATATTGCCTACTTAGAGGCGCTCTCTGCTTGACTTGCAAAACCATGTCTGACACAGCTCTGTTAGAAATGCTACATCTAAAGAAATCCCAATCCTTCCGCACCACATGCTCCAGAGACCTCAATCTCATTACCACAATCAACAGAACGTGCTGGAGGGGACAGGTTCATAACCCAGAGACTGCCCGTGCTATGGAATAGACTTCCCATACATGTCAAACAGAGCACCTCACTGGCCCTCTTTAAGAGAAATCTTGATGAGTGAATGGGAAATAGAAAATTCACCCTGGGGATCACTCCAGTGGCTCTACTCGACAGAGGCACTGGGAACTGTGGCACGATGCCAGGGTAATCTTATGGCCATTAGCCTAGTTCTTTAGGTATTACAGCCACCATGGAATAGACTTCCCATACATGTCAAACAGAGCACCTCACTGGCCCTCTTTAAGAGAAATCTTGATGAGTGAATGGGAAATAGAAAATTCACCCTGGGGATCACTCCAGTGGCTCTACTCGACAGAGGCACTGGGAACTAAGGCCGGGTGGCACGATGCCAGGGTAATCCTATGGGCTAGACTTGTAAAGGCTCCAAGGCCATTAGCCTAGTACACACCTATGAACCTATTATAGACATAACATTTTATCTTCATGGTTTATAATCAAAATGGGCATATATGAAGCTGGATCAGATGGGTCTTTACCATCTTTAGGTATTACAGCCACCGCAGCTTTCTTCCATGATGTTGGTTTCTCCTCCTTTGAAAATACTGTTAAACAAACCTTTCCAGATCCTTATTACTTTCTTCCCTCCTAGCTTCCAAACTTCCACAGGAATGCCATCTGTTCCTGGGGACTTTCCTGTGGATTGGTTATACTTCACTGTTTTTATCTCATCTCCTCCTATCCTAATTGTAAGTAATTGATCCTCGTCTACCTATAACTTTGGCATATTTAATTCTTCCTAAACACTTCCAATTGTATTTTTCTTGATTTCTGTATTTCTCTGCTTTATATAGACTTTCATAAGGTTTCCAAAATATTTGTAATACCTCTGCAGGATCTCTGGTTATTTTCCTTGTTATAGGCTCCCTAAGCTTGGCAACAACATTTTCTACTTTTTCTTGCCTGAGCTGTTGTGCTAAAAGCTTTTGTGCTCTGGAGTTATTATCAAAAACAGTCACTTGACAGCAATCTTTCTAAACTCATGAATATTATCCAGGTAGTCCCTTATTTTCTCTTTACTATTCTGCAGTTGTGCTTCTTCTTTGTCTGTGAGATTCCCCCCCTATTCTGCAGTGCTTTAACCTTTGTCAGTCCGTCTAAATAATTCTTGTCACTTCTTAACCATATCTCTTTTTCTTTTATTTCTACCCTATTTTAAACTCCACTTTCATTTTATCCAACTCTCTAACTATATTTTTGAAGAAATGTCTATTTTCCCTAATTAGTGGAATCCAAAATTAAACAAGTTGTACAACAAAAGAAAAAAGTCATAGCTAATATTAAGAAGTGTAACACCAAAAGTGATCAAATGTCACTCATAAACAACTAAGAGGACTATTTAAGTTCAACAAAGCAAATTTTGGGGTAAAGATAACATGTCCCAGACCAAAGACAACCATTAGGCCTTCTTTAGCTATGTCCAAAACTTCAAAGGCAGCACACAGTAGTCTGACAAACTAGTGGTACATGGAACCATGTTCATGGAACTGGGAGATATAGCAAATCTGGGTGACAAATTCAGCTCCATTTTTACCCTCTCTCAGCCTGAACCACCTACCCTGCCAGGAAATACTATCTAACATAATCTTTCCAACTATTAGTAGGGAGCATGTCTTAAAGGAGCTCTCTAAGACCAAGAATACAGCTTTGCTGGGCTCTGATAATATCCCAGGATGCTGCCTAAACAGCCTGAAATATGACTTATTAGGTCTACTGATGTCATTCAACCATAACCTCTGAACAGGCTTCATGTCATGCAAATAGAGGACAACAATGGTTATCCCTCTGCATAAGGGCCGGCCATCAGCTGATCCTGGGAATTACATACTTATTAGTCTGACTAGTCACTTTATGAAAAGTAATGGAAAAAATTATTATGGAAGGAATTAACAATGAGAGGAAACCTTTAGACATAAGACCCAACCCAGTCTGGTTTCATCAAAGTCAGGTCATGCCTACTAACCCTGGTGGAACTCTTTGAGAAGGTCAGCAAGGTAATGGATAAAAGCAAAATGGTGGATACCTTGACAGAGCTAGGACATTTGATACAAACTCCCACTCTGATATTGTAAACAAACTCAAGGAATCAGCCATAAATGCCCATGTAAGTCTCTACATAACCAGCTGGCTCATAGATAGGAGCTAGGAGATTAGGATTGGAGAGATCACCTCCACAAAGAGGTCGGTCATCAGTGTAGTTGTCCAGAGATCTGTGCTGAGTCAGCTCTTCCTTGAAATCTATTTCTGGGAAGTCAAGGCCAATGTCAAGGGCCTCTGCCTTACCAAGTTTGCAGATGATTGCAGGCTGGGAACAATCATAGAAACACTCCCAAGAAACTAACATTTTACAGGAAGGTCAACCACAGAGAAATGACTGGTGCCAAAGACAAAGCTTAAAACTCAATGCTAAGAAATGCATAGTAGCACCTTTTGGGAAGTCAACCAACTTGGGAAACTACCTCATCAATAAAACACCCCTAAAAGTAGACACAGCTGTCAGGCATTTGGGAACTCATATAGATAGCAGCCTGGCTTTGGACCAAAATGTGTCTAAGGTAGGAAGAAAATAATTTTGTGTCACTAAGCTTATTAGTAATTGCATGGCATCTAGATTCATGGAAGCCATCATACCACTGTAGTTGGCTCTCAACAGATCCACCATTCACTTTAACCATCCCATTGGTATGTACCTGACCAGGTACATGCAACAACTGGAACATCCACAGAGGTTCCTCACAAAAAAATACAGGGTGTAAACAAAATGCCCTATGCAGATTGTCTCAAAGCCCTATCCCTATACTCAGCTTCCTACAGATTGCTGATAGGCAATTTATATCTGTCATAAGGCATCATCCTTGAATCCTACTCTGATGGTCCTTTTGAATATCCACAAAATGAACAGCATTAGAACTAATAAATCCAAGGATTTAAACTTTGCTTGTGGTTTAAATTGGACATGTTGGAGGGACAGGTTTGTATCTCAGAGAATTCTGATTCTGTGGAATAGGCTTCCCATCCAAGTGAAGCAGGCCCCTTTCCCAACATTATTCAAGCATAACCTGGACCAGTGAATAGGAATTTGGAAATTCACATCTGGTCTGACACATATGTCTCTGATGGACAGAGGCAGCCATTAAATCTGGCTCTAGCATACACTCCTTAATATAAACTTTAAGGCAGAATAGCCTGTGGGATACATTTTGCTTGTACGGCTTGGCTTATAAAGGCCCCAGTGATTGTTAACCTAGTATATACTTATGAACCTATCTTTACTAAAATTCCATCCACAGAAAATGTAAAGAAGTAAAATATATCCATAATAATAACCTTCAAAACTTGCAAAACTATAATGAACTGCATCAACAATCATTAATAATTGCAGTCAACTATATAGAGAAGCTAAGGTAAAGGATCTTAAATACAAGCCTTTTAATGCAAACCTTGAAGTTCTATCTTACAAATATATGATGTCCAAACTGTAGAAACTTTAAAGAAAAATACAGTTCACTTAAAAGTTTTGCATGTGTGCTCCTGAACCACTCACAGCCTGGCAATATTTTGCTGTATTCCCTTGAAATGTCATCCAGAATATGGTTACAGAATCTAAATATAAGGACTGAAATTGTATCATTTGTCTTATTGAATGTATTGCACTTCTACATATATTGTATCCAGTTCCACAGATACATGTAGTCCAAAATTGTGTGCCTTCTAATAATGTGATATGATAACCTATTGTTGACATGGTTGCAAAGAGGAGCTGACCCACATGTCTTGGCCTTTAGGACCACACCTACATGGCAGTATAATGTATTCCCTGTCCACATCTACAACAGGGGCCTAGTCCTGTATTAAGTGACAGCTATTACATGTGTTTGTTTAAAATGTTTGAAGGCTAGAACAGGAATATTTTTCAACTGTTGCCACATTACTAAGGTACATTTCCATGTCTTTTCTTGTGTTTTAATTTGAAAAAAAAATCTACCTATTTCCTTTAGCTGCATTTAAAGGCATATTTCTTACATGATGATGCTATTCTATATAACTTGGAGCTCATACTTCATTTATGAGGCCCTTAAAAAGTTATTTGATCCTAACATCTGGAGATGGAATACCTTTAATCATGTTTCTAAGCTGTAAATACTGCCATCTTCTTAAATTACTCCTCCCTCCTCTATGGCTGCATCCCCAGAGCTTAATGCAGAGCTGTTCCTTAACTCGTATGAGATCACTCCAAAAAAACAGATGCTATTTTCAATCCAGATTACACATTTAATTACATCTTGTTCTACTTTCTAGATCAAAATGTTCAATATTCTATCCTATGGCATGAACCTTCTTTTAGATCAAAGACTGACATCTGATCAAGTTGCAACTGTGTGTGTGTGTGTGTGTGTGTGTGTGTGTGTGTGTGTGTGTGTGTGTGTGTGTGTGTGTGTGTTTGTGAAATGCCCTAGTTAAGGATGGCAGGTTAGTCAATTAACTTACTTAGGCTCAAGCCTTGTACCTTGGTTACAGGAGACAAGAGCTAGAATCATCTAAACCATCTACCAGACTTCTCAAGGATTTAGAAGTTTCAGTGGAAACAAGAGTCTGAATCCTCTACACCAACTGCCAAACTGATAACAGGAATTACGAGTTTCAGTGCATTTTTGAGGAACTGTGAGTTTCAAGGGAAGAGAAGTTTACTGCTGCTCATGCTAAGTCTGTTTTCAATGTGCAACTGTTTTGCTTAGCAAATGTCAGTCAGTATTTGTGGTGTAGAAATTGAAAGCAGTGTTAGTAGCACAGCTGGTAGAATACGTGCCTTTGATGTAGATGGCTATGGGTTCTACTCTCCCACTAGGTGGATGGATTGTTGATACTGAAGTGCACTTTAGTGGGGGGATGGGGGTGCAGCACTTCTGAGTGTGTTCTCCTTTGGATGAGGTAATTATGAACTTGTTAATGGTTTGCCAGCTATTCCATGTTGCATTTTTACCAGCTTGCCAACTTTTTTAATGTAACATAGGCAATTAATTCTTCAAGGGCAGCAGACACTGATTTTGTAGACAAAACACTGAAATGTAAAGTTGTTTGTCAGTAACAACCTCTTCATTAGTTACAAATCTCTTTAATGTTCAGTTATTCAGATGACTTTTACTTCTCCAAAGATCATGCATATTAACTGATATTGGTGGACTCTAATGACAGAAGTTTGAATGGCCTTTCATGGTTGAAATGTATTGAAATGGGTAGTGCTGTCATTATTGGTTCATACATTTTGCTTCATTGCTTACTGGAAAAATGTTCAAAACTACCAATTTAAAAACACATTCTAACAAGTGGTGCTGTATTATACAAATAATATAATCTAATACAATTTAATATTATTAGAAAGATGAATTAAAGAACACATGAATGTATACATGGTCCTAAAGATGTGTGCAAGGAGCCTGCAGTTTGAAAACAGCCCAAAGGTAAACTTAATCCAACACTGGCCAGATGAAGTTTCTTTCAGTGTGGGTTTCAATGGCATTTCAATGAATGTGAGCTTCAAGGGCAAAGATGTTTATTGTTTATGAATAATACCCCAGAAACCACTTTGATTTATTCACCTCTAGCGCCTCGGCTAAAAGTATCCATTGAAGGCTTTTAGCTGAGGCACTAGAGGTGAATAAATCAAAGTTCATTGGTTTCTGTGTCTGTGGTATTATTCATTTTATTTATCTCGAGTGGTTCATTTAAGTTTACTGTTCATGTTGTCTGTTTTCATTGTGAGTCTGTATTGTCTGTTTAGCAAATGGCTATCAGAGTTTGTGCATTAAAATTTGAAATAAAACTTTTAAATTAAATCCAAATATCTGTAATCATTGTAGAAGAAACAAAGAAAATAGTATGATACTGACAGGTTGAACGGTGTTTATGGTAACTGGGGAGAAATAGCTAAGTAATGGGACACTGGAATGGCTGCAGGGGTTGCTGGGTGTGTGTGTGGGGGGGTTGCTGTGGGGGGCGGCATGATCCATTACCCTGCCTAGAGCCTTATTTGACCATGATCCAACTCTGGGCTCATGTGTTAAAATTTGTTCTGACTGATTATGAAAGTATGGGGAAAGTGATGTCTGCAGTTTCCTACTGTGTGGAAAAAACAGCTTTAAATAATTTAGTTACTTCTATTGTACAAGTCACTACTCATTGTTTATAGTGTGTGAGTGTGTGTGTGTGTGTGTGTGTGTGTGTGTGTGTGTGTGTGTGTGTGTGTGTGTGTGTGTGTGTGACTCAGTTCCAGGGCTATGGCCACTGGTGCTGTTTTGAAGAGGTTTGCATGGCTACATTCTCAGGACCGCCCAGATAATGTTAAAAATGAGATTTTCAATTCTACTTTGGATAGCGGTTTAGTTTTTGACACCTCTGCTACAGAGGTGACCAAAAAGTGTGATGAAAGAGGTAACCTGATACCAGGAATTTCTAAGACTTTACAGCCCCCCTCCTTTCCAAACTTTCTAAGGGATTCTCTAACACTTCATCTAATTTTAGCAAAAAGCAAAATAAACAGTCTCAACAAAATGCAGATAAACAGATATTTAAGAAGAAATGGCAAGGGGGTTACAAAAATAATTCTCTAATCTCCCAAAATCAAGGAGAGTCCAACAATTCAGAATGACTATTTAAAGGACCTTGCCCCCCAGCAGCCACATTTTCCTTGCAGAAAGTCTGAATTTCCAGTTTTCTCTTCGACAATGGTTAGTTTCAGACAGAGTGGTTCTGAAGATCATTCATCAAGGTTACACATGACAGTGGGACGAAATTCCTCCTTCCAGGAAGTAATCCCTTATTCACCAGACCAGACTTTTTTATTTCCACCTATCCTTCATTGCATGCTGTCCCAGGGTGTGATAAAACCAGTTCCTCCTTCCAAGTTGGGGAAATGTTTTTATTCTTGGAAGTTTTTAGTGCCATAGAAAGAAAATGCTTGGAGACCTGTTTTGGATCTTTCTTTCCTAAACCTGTTTGTGATGGTGCCAAAATTTAAAATGGTGTCACTTCACAACCTATTACCTCTCATTTTCTTCATTCAAGTTTCCTGGTAACACTAGACTTAAAAGATAATTTTCATTGCATTCCTATTCATCCAGACTTCAGGCATTTTTTAAGGTTTTTGTGTGTATGGATCACATTATCAGTTCTCTGCCTTACCCTTTAGACTATTCACTGCAACAAGAGTGCTCACAAAGTGTCTAACTCCATTTGTAGCTCATTGCAGGCTACTGGGTATTCAAATTTTTCCATATTTAGAAGATTTGCTTATCTTTGCAGAGTCTTTTTCAAAGTGTTAAATACACAAGTTACACAAGCTGGGGTTACAAAAGAACATTCAAAAGTCTTTTTTGACTTCTTCACACATTATTTTGTTCCTGGGGTGTCAGCTAGATACCTCAGTTCAAAGAACTTTTCTTCTACTGAAAAAAATAAAACTTTATATAGTTCTGTTCTTAAAATTTTCCACTCAGACTTCAATCACTGCAAGGGAATACTTCAGGATTTTGGGTTGCATGACATTTATGATTCTTATAATACCTCTGGCAAGATTCGACATGTAAAGGTACAATGGCATTGGTTCATAGGTTCATAGGTAGGTACTAGGCTATTGGCCCTAGGGCCTATATAAGCCTAGCCAAAAATGTACCCTGGCTTTTGCCACCCAAGAAAATTATTTTCCTGTGTCCCTGTCGAGCAGAGCCACAGAAGTGATCCCCGGGGTGAATTTCCTATCTCCCATCCAATCACCAAGATTTTTCTTGAAGAGTTCTAATGAGGAGCTCTGTTTGACATAGATAGGTAGTCTGTTCCAAAGTATGGGAAGTCTCTGGGACAGGAATCTATCCCTCCAGCATGTTCTGTTTATTGTGGTGACAAGGTTTAGGTCCCTAAGAGCGTTTAGCTCGGAGGGATTGGGATTTCTTTAAGTGGAGACTGTCCAACAGTTCTGGGTTTGACATAGCTTTGTATGTTAGGCAGAGATCACCTCTGAGTAGGTGATATGTGACGGAGTAAAGCTTTTAGACGGTCTGCGTAGGGCATCTGTTTGAGGCCAGTAATTCTCTTTGTGAGGTATTTCTGTGGTCTTTCCAGTTGTTGTAGATGTCTTGTGAGGTACATACCAAAAGGGGCGTTGTACTCTGCAATGGGTCTAATGAGTGATGACTAGAGGGGAACAATGACCTCTTTTTTTCTGGATGAGAAACCTTTTGTGATGAGGTGTGCCATGTAGAAGGATTACCTTACCACTGTGGCGATGTGATTTTCAATGGAGAGACTACAGTCCACCTGTGTCCCAAGGTCTCTTATCACATTTTTAGCATTAAGTAGACTACCAGCTATGTGGTAGTTCATGGGTACAGAGTTTTTATCAAAGGGGATGACAATACACTTTTTGGCATTGAGCTTCAGGCCATGGCTTTTACACCAGGCATCTGTCTCAGCGAGGCCCTTTTGTAGTATGTCCACATCGTTAGGAGTTTCGATTATGGCTCCTAGTATGCAGTCATCTGTAAACTTTGTTAGCCAAAGACCTTCTGTGTTAGCCTGTACTTCAGAGAAGTAGATACCAAACAGGAGAGGACCCAGGATTGAACCCTGTGGTACTCCACTTGTCACTGGTCTGAAGTTGGATTTGGAGTCTGCTACTTTCACAGTGTGGGTTCTGTCCATGAGCCAGTTGGCAACCCATTATGTGACATAGGAATTTATACCTAGTTTAGTGAGCTTATCTATAATTCCAGAGTGGGGGATGGTGTTGAACACCTTGGCGAGATCTAGATAAGCTGTGTGAACCACCTTACCCTCATCTATGGCTTTGGTGACTGCTTCAAAGAAGTCAATCAGTTTTAGGAGACATGATCTGCCTTTTAAAAATCTGGACTGGTAGGGTCCAGAGTTTGAAGATTACCAATGTCTTTGTTTATGAGTTCCATGAATTCCATGGCCTTGCAGACCAGGCTTGTCAGGCTAATGGGGCGGTAGTTCCCGGGGTCTGTCGTGGCTTTCCCTTTGTGGAGTGGGATAACCATCGTGGTGCACCATTCAGTGGGCACAAAGCCTGATGTGAGGCTATGACTGAACATGGTGCTTAGGTAGGGTGCCAGTTCATTCTGTAGTTCATATAGAATGCAGCCTGGGATATTGTCAGGTCTCATGGATGCTGTGTTTTTGGCTTTGGAGAGTGTGTTTTTTACCTGTGTAGCCGTGATTACAGGAACTTTGCATTCTTCCAGTATAGAGATGGGCCCTCTAGGGGGTGAGAGGGGGGTAAAGTTAGCACTGAACCTATCTGCCAGGATGTTGGCAATATCAGTTGGTTCTGTATATTTAGTGCCATTGTGCTGTAACTCAGAGCAGATCTGAGTGTTGCCATTGGGATTCTTGACATAGCTATAGAATGCTTTGTGGTTGTCTTTAGAGTCAGTGGCAATTTTGTTTTTGTAACTAGCTTTGGAGGATTTTATGAGGGATCTCAGCTTCTTACTGAGGTTGACCAGGGAGTTCCTCCAGTCATGGGATTTTACATTTTTTGCAACAGTTTCTTTCTTTTGTTGTAGAGTTTGTTTATGGCAGAGGACCACCAGATCGGCTTCCTTTTTTTGGAGGATAGCATCTTGGTTCTATTAGGGATAGCATGATCCATGCATTCGTGTTAGTGCTTATAAAATGCATTTGTGAAGGATTCAGCAGTCGTACCTCTATTGTCTGTCTGCATGGGTGTCATGAAGTTTGCCACTTCTGTCCTAAGTCGTACCTCTATTGTCCGTCTGCATGGGTGTCATGAAGTTTGCCACGTCTGTCCTAAGAAGTGTGAAGTTGGCTTTGGAGAAGTTTTTTACAGTGGTTTCCCTAATTGGGGGTGGGGGCAGGATGTGGATGTCTAGGGTGATTAGCTTGTGGTCAGATCTGACCAATGGGGAATTGACCTCTGGTGTGGAACACCGATTGCCCATGTTGGTAATGACCAGGTCTAGGATATTTCTGCCCCTGGTGGGGGTGTGAATAAGTTGATCCAAGGCATTGGAATTTATGAATTCCAGAAAACGTTGAGCAAAATAGTTGGTACATGAGGAGTTTTCCCAGTTAATGGTGGGGTAGTTGAAATCACCCATTATTAGGGTGTTAGATTGTACCCTAATACTTTCCAGTGTATCAAGAAATGAGGAGTGGGAATCCTGGGGCATGGTGGGGGGTCTGTAGCAAGCTACAATTTGGATTGCGGTCTTTCCCAGAGTTAGTTGCACTTGGATAATCTTGGATGCATTATGCTGTGCAACTAGCCTGGAGGTGTGGATATCCTTAATGAATATGGACACGTCTCCACCTTTAGTGCTTCGTTCTGGGTTAGGTGACTGAAAGGTGTGGTATGAATTATAGCCTGGTAATGCAGGGGTGCTCTCTGGAGCTTTGAACCAGGTCTCTGTCACTGCACAGATGTCGATGTTCTCCATTTTAAGGAGTGCCTCGAGTGAGTGCATTTTGAGGTTTAGACTTCTAGCATTGAGTAGCATTACCCTCAGATTTTGCTTGCATGTACCTGTTATGGTGGTGAATTTGTCATTTGAACCTTGCCTAAAAAAGGCACTATAGGGGTGGCAAGAGCCTTAGCCAATATCCAGAATCCCAAGGGCGACAGGTGCAAGCCATCTCTGGTAAAGCATTGTGGTCTGTCGATCATTACAGATGGCACCAACATCCTTTGTCTTTTCAAATCCCACTGCTGGGGTTTGTCAGAAGAGAAATCACTTGGTGGAGACAGCAAATATCCTTAAATCTGAGTCTCCCCTTTTTCCCCCTCCATTCCAAAATGGTCAGACGCCTTGGACTTTGCTTGGGGAGCAGCTTCAGGAAGGATAAAACTGCAAGGTACGTGGGACACCAAGGAAAGATGAAAGCACGTAAATAAAAGAGATGCTTGTCCTGATCAAGGGCCTCAACTCTCTCCATCAGCTGGAACCTCTTCAAGTTGTTGCAGTCTATACCACAGTCATGTGGTACATTAATAAGCAAGGGGGAACCAGGTTGGCCCTCCTCTGCAGACTAGCCATGTTAGCTTGGGATATCACTTCACAACATAATCTCACTCTACAGGCATCATACATTCCATCAGATCAAAGATGTGTTGCAGGCAAACTGAGCAGGACAAGAGCAGACCCTCACAAATGGAAACTAGATCTGAGGGTCTTCCAGTATTTGATTCATCTGTGGGGAGTTACTCAAGTAGACTTATTTGCCTCCTCTCTGACCAATCAACCTGCAAGAATTTTCTCCAAGACTCATAGGTTTAAAGGTTCATAGGTGTGTACTAGGCTAATAGCCCTGGTGCCTTTACAAGCCTAGCCCATAGGATTACCCTGGCATCATGCCACCTGACCTTAGTTCCCAGTGCCTCTGTTGAGTAGAGCCACTGGAGTGATCCCCAGGGTGAATTTTCCATTTCCCATTCACTCATCAAGATTTCTCTTGAAGAGGGCCAGAGAACTGCTCTGCTTGACATGTATGGGAAGTCTATTGCATAGCATGGGCAGTCTCTGGGTTATGAACCTGTCCCTCCAGAATGTTCTGTTGAATGTGGTAATGAGGTTGAGGTCTCTGGAGCATGTGGTGCGGAGGGATTGGTATTTCTTTAGATGTAGCATTTCTAACAGAACTGGGTCAGACATGGCTTTGTAAGTCAAGCAGAGATCACCTCTAAGTAGGCAATATGACACAGAGAATAGTTGGTGTTTTTTTGAGTCTGTCCATATAGGACAAGTGTTTAAGGCCTAGGATCCTCTTTGTGAGGTACTTTTGCAGTCTCTCCAGTTGTTGCAGGTGTCTAGTGAGGTACATGCCAAATGGGGCATTGTACTCTATGATTGGCCTAATGAGGGAAGAGTAGAGGGAGACAATGACCTTTTTCTTCCTGGATGCAAAACCCTTAGTAATGAGATGTGCCACATAGAAGGACTTTCTGACCACAGTGGAAATGTGGTGGTCAAAAGAGAGGTTGCTGTCAACCTATGTTCCCAGATCTCTTATAATGCCTTCTGTGTTCAGTGGACTATCATCGATGTGATAATTCAAGGGGAACCAGGTTTTTCCCAAGAGGGATGATTAAACTTTTTTTTGGCATTGAGCTTAAGGCCATGGTTCTGACACCAGTTGTTGGTCTCATTGAGGCCTTTCTGTAGGATGTCAACATCACTTGGGGAGTTAATAATAGCTCCTAACTTGCAACCATCTGCGAACTTTGTCAGCCAGAGTCTGTTCGGGTTGGCCTGGACTTCAAAGAAGTAGATACCAAGCAGGACAGGACCCAGGACTGAACCCTGTGGGACTCCACTCATGACTGGTTGGCAGTCTGACTTGAAGTGAGCTACTTTCACACAGTGGGTTCTGTCTGTGAGCCAGTTTGCAACCCTCCTGGTGATATAGGGTTGATGCCAAGCTTAGTGAGCTTTTCTATGATTCCTGAGTGGGGGATAGTATCAAAAGCCTTGGCCAGATCAAGGTAGGCTGTATGAACCACCTTGCCTTCATCCAGAGCTCTGGTGGCGGACTCAGAGAAGTCGACCAAGTTGAGCAGGCATGATCTACCCTTCACAAAACCAAACTGTGTAGGATCCAGAGTTTGGAGATTCCCTATACCCTTGTTTATTAGGTCCATGATGATGCGCTCTATAGCTTTGCATATCAAAGTCATCAGGCTAATGGGGCGATAGTTCCCAGGGTCTGTAGTCACTCTTCCTTCGTGGAGAGGGATGACTGTAGCAGTGCGCCATTCAGTAGGGACAAAGCCTGAAGTGAGGCTGTGACTGAACAGGGCACACAGGTGAGGTGCCAGTTCACTCTGTAGTTCATATAGAGCACAGCCAGGGATATTGTCAGGTCCCATAGAAGCTGTATTCTTGGCCTTGGATAGTGCTGTTTTAACCTGTGCAGCAGTAATACTGGGTGCCTGGCAATCTACTGGTATTGTGATTGGTCATTTGGGGGAGGGGTAAAGTTGGCACTGAATCTGTCAGCCAGTATACTGGCAATATCTGTTGGCTCAGTATAGGAGGTACCATTGTGCAGTAGCTCAGAGCAAATCTGGGTATTGCCATGGAAATTCTTTATATAACTATAGAAGGCCTTGTGGTTGTCTTTACTATCTGCTGCAATTATGTTTTCATAGCTAGCTTTACAGGATTTGATGAGGGATCACAACTTTTTGTTGAGGCTGATAAGGGAGTTGTTCCAGTCTTGGGACTTCACCTTATTCTACATCAGTTTCCTCCTTCTTTTGTAGAGTTTGCTTATGGCAGGGGCCCACCAGATTGGCTTCCTTTTTTTTGGAGGAGAGCATCTTGGTTCTATTGGGTATGGCGAGATCCATGCATTTGTGTATGTGTTCGTACAGTGCATTGGTGTATGATTCAATGGTCATGCAACCATTCTCCGTTTGTATGGGTGCTGTGACGTTAGCCACCTCTATTTTTAGGAGCCCAAAGTTAGCTTTGGAGAAGTTTTTCATGGTGGTTACCTTTGCTGGTGGGTGGGAGAGATGTGGATTTACCAGGTGATTAGTTTGTGGTCAGATCTAACCAGGGAGGAGTTGACTATTGGTGTAGAGCAATGTTCGCCCATGTTAGTAATGACCAGGTCAAGGATGTTGCTACCTCTAGTGTGGGTAAGAACGAGCTGGTCTAGGGCATTGGAATTAATGAATTCCAGGAAATGTTGGGCAAAACTCCATCCAGGAAGGCCTGGAAGACATGTGCCTTTTCTTTTCCTTGAACAGGAATGTTCCTATATGTTTTTCTACCCTTTCACTGATATCCAGGGTACTTCTGAAGATTCAGAAGGAATCTCCCAAGATCATTGTGGGTCACTCCCTTCTGGCTCAGGCAGTCATGGTTCTTGATTCTTTTGGAAATGGCCAGGTGCAATTGCCATAAGCTTCTTTGCAGACTGGATCTACTCACACAAGAACACAGGTGTCTGATAATTCCCAAGCCAACTTTGTGTGACCATCTGGATAACAGAGTCTTAATTCCGTTTAGGCACCTGTTTACTGACACATGCAACAGGCACTAATGGAGGTAAGAAAGTTTGTTACTAGAAAATCATAAATTGGGAAAGATTTTTTAGTTGGTGCCAACAGCATAACCAGCACCCATTCAGATCTAGTTGTTCTCTGGTTTTACAATCTTATGGCCTTTTTTACTCCTCCACCAAGATTTATTTATTGGCCATTTCAGCATGTCTGCCCATGTATCCTCGTCTTTCAATGCATTCTCTCTCATGAAAATGTTTTTGAAAGACATTTTGCATAAGAGGCCTGCAAGAAAAACAGAGACCCCTCCTTGCTCCATTTGAACCAGCTAACCTGGTTGACTTGAGGTTTTTAACAAGGAAAACAGTTTTACTGATTGCTTTGACCTCCGCAAGAAGGGTATCTAAGTTGCAAGCTCTTATGGTGAGTTAATCCTATCTTATCTTTCACAGAGACAGGATTTCTTTGAGAACTAATCCTTCTTTTATGCCTAAAGTGGTATCCAAGTTTACTTTAAGCCAAATTATCCATCTCTCTATTTCCTTTTCTAAACCTAAAAATGAGGGAGAAAGGATAACCCATACCTTGGATGCCCACAGACAATTCAGGTACTATCTTGATAGGACTAAATCTTTCAGATCTTTGGATCAATTGTTTATTTCTTGACAAGGTAAGAAGAAGGGACAACCTGTGTCAAAACAGACAATTTTCAAATGGTTTTCTAAGACTTTTTTGTTATACTCTACAACCAAACTATTCCAGGCAGTGTCAAGGCTCACTCCATTAGGGTCTTGGCTTCTTCTATGGCTTTTTGGCAATGGATGGATTCTAGAAGTATTCTTGAAACTAAAACATGGTTCTCTGTACCTAGTGTTTTAAAGCACTATAAGCTTTATTCCTTCTCTAGGTCTAAACCAGGCCTTGCTAGGACATTCTTCAGGGCTTCTAGACTCTTTTCCTTCCACCTCTTGAATGTAGTAAGCTTGAGTAATCTACCCATATAGCTACTGCTACTGCAGCAGTGATCAATATGATGAGCATAGTACAGTTATGTAAACAAACTTACCATAACAGTAGATTTTTGAATGATCACTGGTTCAGTAGCCACTCCCTCCTTTCATTCCTCATGTTTTTGGTGTGTTGTTTATGCCAAGGTATGGGCATTTTTTTTTGTTATTCCTAGCAGTGCCCTTTCAGGGCTCAGCCTTTCTCTCTCTGTTGGCATGAAAGCTCTGAAGGTCTTGGTGCCCAGACCTTTTTTTTTTTAGTTATCTCAGCTTGAGCTGACTGATGGTTTAGGTGCATGGAAGGGCCCCTGAAGCTTTGGAAGCTGGATGGATGTTATGTCCTATGCTATGCAGGATATAACCCATATAGCTAAAGCTACTGCAGCAATGATCATTCAAACATCTACTGTTGTAGTAAGTTCACTTACACAATTGTACTTTCTCTTAGCAGCATCCAGAGCTGAATATGTTAATGGTGGGGTGGACTGTGGTGCAGGTCCGCCAAGAAACTTGAATTGTTTCATTCATTTTTTTAATTAGAAATGTGACATTTTGTCATGGAGTATTCCTAAATGTAGCTTGCACAATTAGAAGAAATGAAGCATAATGATACACACCTAGGAGGTGCACAACTAACTCATTTACAGTGTATATGTCTGTATAGTTCAGACTGGCTTTATTATTTCATCGTACTTTAGCTCATGGAGCAGACATAAGCTGGGTTGTTAGCATACGTTACATTCGGTGAATATTGTCATTCTCAGTTTAGTGATCTAAAATTTAAAACACATCTGCTTCTTTGCATCATGTCATGAATGTAACAAATGCTACCAGACAACCTATACAAGGCAGGTGACTCAGAAGAGATACAAGGGGCATTCATTTCACAAAATGGTGGTTAATGACTGGAACTGCCTTCCTGAAGATGCAGCAGGGTGGAAACAGTGACATAATTCAATAATACATTTTCACTTGCATTGAATGATAGACTTACACTTATTTTCTTCTGCACACATTAATTTATGAGGTTTGCTTTATATATTCAAATATATATATAGAAAGAGAGAGAGGGAGACACACACACACACACACACACACACACACACACACACACACACACACACACACACACACACACACACACACACACACACACACACACACACACACACACAGCTCTACAGATTTCTGTTGAGCTGTAACATCATCAAACTTTAGTTCAGTGCAGACAAAATAGTGAAACATCCGTATAAAGCATGGGGCACAGGCACTAACATGGATCCTGCTGGGGCTGCATGTTTAGCACCTGTTAGTGATATATCAGGAGTTGAAGAATTTTTTCACTGAGCTGTATTTTGAAAATCCTGCAACTCAATAAAACAAATGAACCCTGTGTATGTATATGAATATTTATATCTATATCTATATCTATATCTATATCTATATCTATATCTATATCAATATCTATATGAGAGAGAGAGAGAGATACATATAGTTATATTTTCTTAATTTATTTAGTTTGTCTGTGAGATTTGTTTTCCTGTTATATTTAATGCTTAGGTATGAAGATTTAAGGACTTGGCTGACAAGTGAATATGTTAAAGGGGAGAGAGTATTCAGTGTAAGTTCTAAAATGACAAGTGACTATATTTTGGTGCATAGAGACTGGCTAGGCTAATTGTAAAGGAGTCTAGTTTTGGATATTAAGATGGTCACCAGTGGATTTTATAAGATACACTGACACTACAGGAGATGGAGATTTCTGGTAAATGTACTATACAAATCACAGTAACTTTGTTACATTTTCTTTTTCAGTTTAATTTAATTTAATTTATTTAATTTAAAGTTCTAGTTTGGGTAGATTATTGATCACAGATGAACAATTTCAGTCTCAGCCCTGAGATGTGATCAGCCCTAACAGTGACGGTATTGCTTATAGGGAAAGGATGGGTAGGAATGCTGAGGATATATTTTCATCGATTTTATTTGTTTTGCTGTAGAAGTTAGCGCATATATTTCAGCTAGCTTTTTATTTCAATTTTATTTCTCTTCTGTGGTTTTGGTTCAACAGTTCTTTCCTACTGGGATGCATTTTGTAATGTACTGTTTGGGCTACCTGTTGAAATATCTGCACTCAAAATGCCTTGTGCTGACATACAGAAATAAAAAAGATTGAATTGGCGTGGGAAGAGCAAATCTCAAACATCATTTTTCTGCTTTAAACTTATGTTTACCAGAGGGCAAGCTACCCTTGCAGCCCCTTGAACTTATATATACTAACTCCGAGATCGCCATACCTTGGAGAAGTGGGAATATTCTGAGAAATGGTCATTTTGGACCTAATATATGTAAATCCATTTTTTAGTCCATTCAATCTCTGTGTTTTGAGGCTGTCTTTATTTTTATTTTTTTTTTATTTTGCATTTGTTAACCAGGAAAGTCAGACTGGACGCAGGTCCATTTTCAGCAGAGGCCCGAGGAGAAAAGCTCCAATCTTTTATTCTTCAGTTTAGCATATCCTGACATTCCAAATGGCTACCTTCAGTGCTGTGATTTGTTTTTCATGGGAAAACTGATTATTTCTGTCTGGGTTGAGATTCCTTTCTTGATTTTAGTGCAACACAGTTATAATTTTTGTGGTGAATATTTTTATATTTATTATTAATTTCCTGTTGAAATGTGTTTTATGCGCTTTTATAAACCATTTTAAATGTTAGGCTAAGGGTTGCAGTTTGCACTTTTCTGTAAGTTCAGTCTTGTATTTGAGGTGTTGCATTTGCTATTTGCATGTGTTTAAATGTGATATGTCTGCTTTTTTGTAGTATACAGTGCTTAACACAATTGTTTTTTGTTTATTTATTATCTGTTTTTGGTTTGCGTTATGGCTTTAGTGAGGTTGTGGCATTATGCTTAGCTAAACTGTTAGAGTTAGATTGTGAGGTCTTACTACTGTGATCTCTTATCATCAAATGAATTAGTTCTGGTAGCTGATGATGTGGGTAAAGTGGCAATATTTTGATGACACAAGTAAAGTAGTCAGACATATTAGGAATAATTGTGGCTTTGTTAAGTCGACAAATTATTAATTGACCACAAAATATCTAAAATCTTGAGATATCAGAACTCAAAACAGTGACACTACCAAAGTCATAAAATACACAAAAAGATCTTCTTGCGGGGATCAAGATCCCCTGCAACTCCTGATGTGTAGATAATCCTCCATATGTCCAAACTGTTTATATGTGTACTAACTCCAGGACTGGATAACACACCTTCTCACTCTTCTCCAAGCTTCACAATGATTAAATCAAATTGACAATCTTCTAGTTATGATATTTCAAACGCTGTTCAACTGGACATTGGCAAACAGTAGGGATAACAAAGTGGTAATGAATGTTTGATGAGATAGATAAAGCATATATCAACAAGATATCTTGTACTTTACTTAGCATCTACAAGTCAAATTGCATTAGAAATATTTGATTAAGAAACCTAAACCTCCTTTCCAACATTAACAGAACAGTTTGAAGGAACAGGTATATCTTGCAGATGATACCACTGTTCTAGAACAGGCTCCCCATCCACATAAAACAAAGCTTATACCTAACCATATTCAAGCTTAAGTTGGATCAGTAGATGGGAAATAGGAAATTTACACCAGGTCTCCTCCCTGCACTACTAATGGACAGAGGTAGATCCTAAAAGCTTTGTCCCAATCCATGGGTCCCCTCCAAATATCTATGTTTTGATCCAGTAATTATCACTGGTGTAATATATAAATACAGATTTTGGAAAGGGTTAGGTGAATCTAAACTCCAATAGAATAGGTTAATTTTAAGCACTAAACTAGATAACTAGCAATAATTGTATGTATTTTATTTAAATTTGTTAACTTGGGTAGAGCACTGATCACAAATGAACAAATTCAGTCTCAGCTGAGGAATGTGATCAGCCCTGATGGTGTCTGTACTGCTTATAGAGAAAGGATGTGTATGTTATTCCAGTTCTTTATACAGTACATAGGTTCATAGATTCATAGGCTCATAGATTAGTACTAGGCTAACTGCCCTTGCGAGCCATTTTTAAGCCTAGCCAATTATCTGAGATTTAAAAAAGTTCAAGTTACAGGCTTGCTGTTCTTGAACTGTTTTGTAAGTTTCTGTGAGGCCATTTTTGCTTGGGCTAAAGGAAAGTCTCTCTGTTGATCAGTGGCAGTGATAAACATTGAGCTGCTTCCCTGCCCCCCGTGGGAGTGGTTACTGACTTGAAACTGTAGTTTTATTGGCCAAAATGGGTCATTTCCAAAACTCCTTCATCTTCCTCTCTTAAAACCTAGTTGCCTCATGGTTTTGGTGTCTTTTCAGGCTTGTTGGCTGTTGGTGAAGCACCCACCAAGAGGAGAAAATGCTGAGAGAAGAAAGGAGCCACTTTTGAGATTTTAAGTATTTTTCCTCTGTTTATTTGATAAGTTTTTCTGCATAGCTGCCTAGTTTGAGCATTTTCTGGCTTGTTAAACTTGATTTCTGCATTAGTAGCTGTATTTAGAGCACAACCAAAAGCTGTTTACTGAATTTCCTGTTTGCACTTAATTTTAAAATCGTTTTTTTCTCAAAACTTGCATATTTTCTGTCTTTGACCTAGCACTTTTGTGTGGGGTCATTTACTGCACTGTTATAACTTGATATTACTTGTGAACTTCTGCTATCTCTGAAAAAACAAAAACAATATAAAAATCTTGCTTTTTTCCCACTTTTCTGAGATTTCAAAAAGTTCAAGTTACAGGCTTGCTGTTCTTGAACTGTTTTGTAAGTTTCTATGAGGCCATTTTTGCTTGGGCTAGAGGAAAGTCTCTCTGTTGATCAGTGGCACTGAAAACATTGAGCTGCTTCCCAGCCCCCCGTGGGAGTGGTTACTGACTTGAAACTGTAGTTTTATTGGCCGTTTTGGGTCAATTCCTGGCTCTTTCCAGCCCCTGCTATCAAGCACGCTTTAGAGTGCTTTAGCCTTGAGTTGCCACTAAAGCAGCATTGGGCAGCGCCGGTTTAAGAAGGTTAAACTATTTCTGGCTCCATAAAGTCTGTTCTTCATTTTTTCCCTTAGAACTGCTCTACTAGTAATCTAAACAGTATATCCCTTAACTAAAAAGTGCAGCACTTGTTCCTAAAAGCTTTTACTTGTCTTAAAAGCATCTTCTTTTCAGGTTTAGCACTTCTGTATTATACAAAGTCCCTCACTAGCAAAACCCCCCCAGGAGTACCCACTTCCTTACTAAGTCCTCTCTTATTCAGTTACACCCCTAACTTCTAAATTTCTCTAGCATGTCGAAGGGCCAGATGCTGGCGTCCTCTCCTGTCCAGTTGGTGAATTTGGGAATATTGAGGCAATGTTACAATTGCCTCATATACACTGACAACCCTCTCATCCTCCCACATAACACAAATACTTGTGAGAGATGCAGCTATTTAGCCAAACTGGAGGCTGAGCTCTCTCAACTCAGGACTGGCAAGACCAGACAGGAGGAGAAGGCAACTACACACACCACAAAACCAGTCTCACATAAAGCTATCACAACAATGAATCAAACACATAAACACACAAAGTCATACTCGGAGGCTCTGAACAAAAATTTACCTAAACAGCAAAGGCCTCCAAAGCAGACATCCAAGCAACTGCCACCTCATGACACACCACAGGCAACACATAAACCACAAAATCAGTGTGCAAAGCAGTCACAGCCCTTAAGGCCAAATACACCAAACATACTTGTCATAGGTGACTCCATAGTCAGACACACTGACGTCCCACTCACCAGGCTGAACAAGGAGAGGGTCACAGTAAGCTGCCTATCGGGTGCTAGAATCCGCCACATAACACAAGCACTTGGGTCACTCCACAGCAAGTACAAATATGACACAGTCATTGTCCATGCTGGTGTGAACGACCTGAGACGTACCTCCCTGGACTACATGAAAAGAGACATAGAGGAGCTCTCTGATTATGTAGCCCAGGCAGGTATGACCCTGACCCTGAGCAGTATCCTTCCTTCACCAAGAATGATGCCACAACATAGAGACAAGATGATCAGCTTTAACAATTGGCTTAATTTCTGGTGTCATTCAAAGGGGATCCAGTGTCTGTCTGCCTGGGATGACATGCTTGACAAGCCACACTGCTTCGCAAGGGACGGCTTGCACCTGTCACCCCTGGGATTCTGGATATTGGCTAAGGTGCTTGCCACCCCCATAGTGCCTTTTTTAGGCAAGGCTCAAATTCTAAACCTACCACCCTAGAAAACAAAAATGGGAAGAAACTAAGGGTAATGCTGCTCAATGCCAGAAGTCTAAATCTAAAAATGCACGCACTCGAGGCCCTTCTCAGTATGGAGAACATCGATGTCTGTGCTGTGACTGAAACCTGGTTCAAGGCTCCTGAGAGCACCCCGGCACTATCAGGTTTTACCTCATATCATGCGTTCTGGCCACAAAACCCGGACCACACCACAAAAGGAGGGGGTGTATCCATATTCATCAAGGATACCCACACCTCCAGGTTGGTGGCAACGCATCTAAGCATTGGAAACCATCCAGGTGCAATTAACCATAGGCAAAACTGCTCTACAATTTGTAGCATGCTACAGGCCACCCTCTCAAACTCAGGAACCCCACACAGCCTTCCTGAAGACACTGGAGGGTGTAAATGTATCTCCAAACACCATTATATTGGGTGACTTCAACTACCCGAATATAGACTGGGAGCATTACTCAAGCCCCAACTTTCTAGCCCAAAGGTTCCTGGAGTTCATAAATTCAAATGCCATGGAACAACTAGTCACCGTTCCCACAAGAGGAGAAAATATACTAGATCTCATCATCACAAACATGGGGACAAAATGCTCCACACCGGAAGTATATCCCTCATTGGTGAGATCAGATCACAAACTTATCTCACTGGAAATCCACATCCCGCCCCCACCCCAAACAAAAAAGACCACAGTGAAGAACTTCTCTAAAGCAAACTTCACACTACTAAAGACTGGTGTGGTATCCTTCAAGGCCCCCTGAGCCAGTGGAAACCACAACCCAAGCTGCGGAAGCCCTTACAAATGCCTTCTACGAACACCTCCAGGACTGCATGGATCAGGCAATCCCTAATAAAACCAAGACTCTTTCCACCAAGGGCAAATGTCCAGTCTGGTGGACCCCAGCCATAAGCAAACTTTACAATAAGAGGAGAAAGCTGTTACATGATAGAGCAAAATCCATAAAAGAGAAGACACCCTTGATCATTATTAGTAAAAAAATACGAGCACTCATAAAATCATCCAAGGCCAACTTTGAGAGAAAAATTGCAATAGATTCAAAAGACAGTCATAAGGCCTTCTTCAGCTATGTTAGAAACCTGGGTGGAAACTCCCAGATATGCGCAGAATTAGTCCAAAATGATACAAAAATCACTGAACCCACAGACATTGCCAACATACTGGCAGACAGGTTCAGTGCAAACTTCACCCCCCTCTCCCCCCCAAAAGGAGAGATAACTATCCCAGCGGAGTGTAGCCTCCCAGACATCTCAAATGCGCAGGTGAAAGCTGCTCTCTAAAGCTAAAAACACAGCATCAATGGGACCGGATGGTGTCCCCGGCTGTGTGCTACACGAACTCAACGAGGAACTAAACCCGCATATAAGGCAGCTGTTTAATCTTAGCCTTACCACAGGATACGTGCCCAAGGAGTGGCGTATGGCAACTGTGGTCCCACTCCACAAAGGCGGTACCTCTACGGACCCTGGTAATTACCGCCCCATAAGCTTAACAAGCCTGGTCTGCAAAGCTATGGAGAGGATCATAATGGAACTCATAAACAAAGACATAGGGGACTTGCAGACATTGGACCTGACCCAGTTTGGCTTTGTCAAGGGCAGATCATGCCTTTTGAACTTGGTCGACTTCTTCGAAACAGTCACCAAGGCCATTGATGAGGGAAAGGCAGTCCATACAGCCTACCTTGACCTTGCAAAAGCTTTCGACACAATACCCCACTCGGGTATTATAGAGAAACTTACCAGCTTAAATGTAAACCCATATGTCACAAGATGGGTTGCAAACTGGCTAAAGGACAGAACCCACAGGGTTAGAGTTGCTGGCGCCATGTCAGACTCCAAGCCGGTCACAAGTGGTGTCCCACAGGGCTCAGTCCTTGGACCCCTGTTGTTTGGCATCTACTTCTCAGAAGTACAGGCAAACATAGGAGGACTATGGCTGACAAAGTTTGCAGATGACTGCAAACTGGGCGCCATAGTGGAAAGTACATCGGACACAGATATCCTTCAGAGGGGTCTCATGGAAACTGATAACTGGTGCCAGAGCCATGGCCTGAAGTTAAATGCCAAAAAATGTATAGTCATACCCTTCAGGAAAAACAAGGTAACCCCAAGTTACCATATAGGTGGCAATCCATTAAGCACAGAAGAGGTTATCAGGGACCTGGGGACCTAGGTTGACAGTGGCCTTTCTTTTGACACTCACATTGCTAAAGTGGTTAGAAAGACCTTCTACATTGCCCACCTGATCATGAAGGGATTCACATCCAGATCAAGTGAGGTCATTGTTCCCCTGTACTCTTCACTTATCAGACCAATGATCGAGTACAATGCCCCATTCGGGATGTATCTCACCCGACACCTGCAGCAATTGGAGAGACCCCAAAGGTTCTTCACCAAAAGGATAAAGGGACTCCAAAATCTGTCATATGCTGCCAGACTGAAGAAACTCCAGCTCTATTCAGTCGCATACCGCCTGCTCAGAGATGACCTGTGCCTGACATACAAGGCCATGTCCAACCCAGAATTAATGGACATGCTCCACCTCAAAAAATCCAAATCTACCAGATCCACTAGAGCAAGTGACTTAAACCTTAGCACGGATATAAATAGGACATGCTGGAGGGATAGATTTGTCACCCAGAGACTCCCTATGCTGTGGAATAAAATCCCGGTCCATGTGAGGCAGAGCACCTCGCTGGCTCTGTTCAAGAGAAATCTTGACAGGTGGATGGGAGATCGTAGGTTTACCCCGGGAATCATCTCTGTGTCACTGCTAGACAGAGGCACAACAAACTAATGGGCACAGTATTCTTTAACATAAGGGGTGGCGTAAGCCACAAAACTTTGGGCTAGGCTTATAAATGCCTTAGGGCAGATAGCCTAGTATAAACCTATGAACCTATCCTTTGTGAGACTCAAACCCTGCACCTTGTGTTTGTAAGGCAAACACTTTAACCATTAGGCCACCCTCTCAACCCTCTCAACATAGTCAGAATAAATGAATTAATTAATAAATAATAATTAAATACAAACATAAAGTGTATGTAGTATACAAACACACTCACATGCATATATGTCAACTTTGTGAGAGTAGAAAATCTATTGTGTGTGCTCTTGCATCAAGTTATATGCTACATAAAAGCTACAACAAAATCTTTGATTAAGCAAGCTTTAACAGAAGTCACAAGAAACAGACAAAACAATGCCACTTCCACAAAACAGCAGGCAAATCCAAAAGGACAAGTGAAGGCAGGAATAAATCCAAAATGTTTATTAACTCAAACATGGATTAAGTGCTTTCGTAACCAGTACTTCATCGGAATCAATGCAGCATAAAATACACCTTCCTTATATACCCCTCCCCCTAAATCACGTGATGCATTACATATTACTCAAGTACACTTACATTTGACAATTAAAATCCCAAAGAAAACTCTTAAAAACAAACCCATGAAGACATTGGTTAACATAACAAACTGAACTAACATAGAAAAAATCTATTTAAAAATATATTCCATAGATGTGTTGCATGAATATAAAAAAATGTTTTCATCAGGTGTGTTGACAGTGCTCAATCCAGTGAGTTGTTCATGCTTTCCAAGGAGTTACCCACACATTTCAGGGAGTCACACTTGTCAGAATGTGATATTTAGTGGTTGCACTATCTCTTCAGAGGCTATGGTGGAATGGGCTGTGCCTCCATTATGGTCCTACACATATGTCATCTGGTAGTGCCTAATGACACACCAGCATGAGGAGGAGGCCTCCTCCAAGCACTCCTACTAACCCTCCTGTGTAGCATGATGCCCTCACAATGGCTATGGAAGAAGCCACTAGCTCTGCAACTGAAGTAACCACACTACCCTGATCAACTGTGTCACTTTTAACCTGTCCTATATCTGAGGTCTCTGTGTCATAGATAAGTGTAGGCATACTGACAGTGTCTGAAATATGGGCAGGGGATGTGGGAGCCACAACTTCAGTATCAGAGTAACCGTCTTCATCCACAGACTATACCTCTTCATCACCACTGTCATCATCAGGGGCTACTAATAGGAGTTCCACAATGCCACTCTTAGGATCACCTATGATAACAAACAATAAACATAACAAGCAGAGAGACAGAGAATAAAATTGATCAAATATTTTCCTTAAATGAAATGAATGTTAAACTCTAACAGATGCTAAAGCAAGACAAATTTTAAACTTATACAGACCTGAATGTACCTTATATACAGTAATAACAATAACCAAATGTGTGCTTACCATATGCAGGTGGGCTAGCAGCCTGCAAATCAGATATCCCTGTATGTGAGGAAGGGAAAAAAAAGAAGGCTGATAAGTATCACAATACAAATGAAACAAGAGAAAGATAACAATCCCCTTTACATGTGCAGATTTAAAATGTTCTCATTCAAAAAGGTAGTGAACAGATGGATTTCCCCTCAAGCAACCTCTTCTATTTCTCTATAACTGTGCTGTCTGTCTCACACAGGCTATATATTTATCAGAGATTTATGATATACACATATAAATATATAACAATGACACTTGCATTTTGCATACCTGGAAGGTCTGCTTGAAACACTGTGGGTCTGTCTTCCACATCAGCACCAATATCATGGATTCTGTAGGAACCCTCTGATGAGCTATCTGGATCTCTGACAGTGGACAGGAACTTCTCTGTTTCAGTTAATGGTGGTTTTGTAGCAGGACCACCTGCCATAGCCACATGTTCCTGGGGATTTGCAGAGGTTATCATATAACTTGCCTGGTGTTGTATCTGGGAGTAAGTTCTCCCATGCCCTCCAACAGCACTGATGTGGTCTACTGTCTTCTGCCATATCCTGGCTTAGGCAGATTGGTCATCTTTACCTCTCCATAACAGAAAAGCTCCATGGTGATATAAGGCCTGGATAATGACCACATTTTCTGCATCAATGTATGGTGGCTTGCAAGGTACAGATTTAATCGTGGGAGCCATATCCCTGCATGGGATGAAGCAGAAAACAGATACATAATTAAGTATATAATACACAGACAGGGTGGCTGTGAACTCAGTAATGTGTGAATGCTGGATCTACCATGCACACAACAATTTAAAAGTTGATGTTCCCTGTGGGTCTGTAATCAAGGAGCCTCAATCCTCACCACTGACACCACCGGGAAGCATTCACTTAGAACAAAAATGGATACACACAATATTTTCAGATGCAGCTCTCTGCAGCAAGCACAATTTCCCTTAAGAGCACACAGGGAACATATTCCAGTCCTGGGGCTTGATTGTCTCTCTCTCTCTCTCCAGGCCCCAAACAAGAATCCACACTGACCACTAAGGAGCTCTGTGTCCCTGTTCCAAGTAGGTGACACACACGTTCTTTGAGATTTGATTTACACACACACACACACACACACACACACACACACACACACACACACACACACACACACACACACACACACACACACACACCTGGGAAAGGCTGGTACAGATTATCAGCCCTACCACTTTTGCCCAGGCTATAAGGTAGTTCCACTGCCACCAGCCAACTACTCTAAGGCTTTTAACAGGGCATCCAATTATACTGAGTGAAATTAATACGAATATCAATGGTAATGTTGACCAAACAGTAAGTCTTTCAGGAGTGTGATGTCACAGCATCAGTAAATAAATATAAGTACTCTCAAATGTTAAATATTTCCTAAAAATACCAGCCACAATAAAAAGTTTAAATATATGTAATAATAAGTAACAAAAGAACATGAAAATACTGAATATCTATTTACAATAAATGCCAGAGTTTCAATCACAGGAAATATTGAAAAATAACTCAGATGGAAAGATTCACACAGATACAGAAAAACAATACTTAACTAATCTCAAAATATTTTTCTGACTGATCTAAAGAAGTACTGTTTCCTACTTACTTAATAGAGCAAGGCAAGGTGATGTCTGTGAGTGGTCTTTCTTGTCAGGTTCACAAACAGACTGCCCTGAGACTTCTGTCTCATTTAGTATTAAAGCATAATTTCAGTGCTGGATTACAGAATGACATCACATCTGGTCACATCTCTGTGGTTCTCACACTATTTCCTTTACTAGAAGCTGAGTCAGGACCTTGCACATATGTGTCACGATACATACACATAGAGCTTTGCTAAGCTGTGTTACAGCATCTGGAAGCTATAAAACCATTTCAGCACTTCCACCCTTCCAGGGTAGCAATTAGTTCACCACTAAGGACAATACAGCAGGATTCCTAGTCCTTGTTTTCACAGACATTGCATCTCTGGCTGCATTCAGACCTGTGAGATCCAATCTTTATGCTTATGCCAAGTAATTTAATTTCAAGTTATTTTTCAAAGTTGGCTGGACTGAGATTAACCTCTTCTCTTCCAGTATCCTCTGTTGCAATACATTCATTTCAACAGTTACAATACAGTCTGACATACAGGTGTATTTCTTTTCTGACCGCAGGACCCACTGTTTGTACATTTTTTTAACACAAGTAACATTACAAATACATTTTCAACACAAGCACCAGTACAAATCAGTTTGATATACAAATGACATAGAATTCTTTACAAAACTCCAGCTAGCTATGTTGGCATATGTTACACATCCATGTGAAGCAGAGTTCCTCCCTAATACAAGGTTTAGTTCCCTCCGAGCTACACACTCTAGGGACCTAAACCTTGCCACCACAATAAACAAAACATAATGGAGGGATAGATTCCTGTCCCAGAGACTTCCCATCCTCTGGAACAAACTACCTATCTATATCAAACAACGCTCCTCATTAGCACTCTTCAAGAAAAATCTTGATGATTGGATGGGAGATAAGAAATTCACCCTGGGGATCACTTCTGTGGCTCTGCTCAACAGGGGCACAGGAAAATCATTTTCTTGGATAGTGAAACCCAGGGTACCTTTTTGGCTAGGCTTATATAGGTCCTAGGGCCAATAGCGTAGTACCTACATATGAACCTATGAATACAATTCAAGTGCAACTTGGACAATTTGATGGAAAACCAGAAATTCATCCCTGGTTTGGCACCTATGTCTCTGATGCAAACAGGTAACCTGTAAATGGTTCATCTCCCAGGCCCATGCTTATACTTATCAAGGGTATCAGAATTCATCAGAGATTTGGGGTCTATATTAGAACACCAAAGTTTTAAAACTTTGAATGTTCTAATATCGACCCCTATTCAGCGAATGCTTAAAATATCAAACATGCAGAACAGCAAATTTTTTCCCAGGGAAAAATTTTGCTGTTCCAAAACACATACACACAACACAAGCACACCAAAAAAACAGCAATCCACACACATTCACTTAAAATCCTACATCTAACCCTACACTAAACTGTACATACACTATCTATCTACTTACCTTAACCCAAACCCTAACCCTAAGGTCCATCACTATCGCACACTCACCTCACCAACGCCCTAACCCTAACTCACTTACCCTGCCCTACCCTAACATCTGTCACAATCGCACACTTACCCGACCTGCACCCTAACCCTAACTCACCTAACCCATGCCCTAACCCTCATGTCCACACAATCACACACTTACCTGAAACCGACCTGTAACTTTCCACCACAGTGCTGAAAATAGCAAAGCCACAGAAATGGCCAACCAAATTCTTCCCTAGGAAAAAATTCGGTGTTCTGCAGCTTCGCTATTTTCAGCATTCGCTGAATAGGTGTCAATATTAGAACATTTAAAGTTTAAAGACTTCGATGTTCTAATATAGACCCGAGATTTGGGATGCATCCACTGCCCTACTCCTTCTGGCATAGCTGGCACTACCTCACATCATCACACTCCCTATGACAATGCACAATTTAGGATCCCCCAAATCAAATATCAACAATCTTTAACAGTTCTTTAATGTAAATAACACAAGTTTAACTGTGTAATACATCACAGCATTGACAATAAAAATTCAGAATGTAGCATTAGCAATGTAAGACAACTATTGCAAGTGCCACCTCCACTTCTGTTGAGGGCAGTTGGGTAGAATTCCATAAATGTTACAAGGGTATTAGCTACATGATTACCTTTATATAGTGCATAATCAGCACTGTGAGTATGCAAATGATGTGTTAAACCATTAGCATTCCTGAATACTATGAACTGCACTAAGTGTAGGGAAAGTAAACATGGAGTAAGGAGCTACACAATCACATGCACATGCCCTAGCATAGCAAGGATAAGCATTGAGAAGTGTTACCTGCATTTAT
Organism: Protopterus annectens; assembly: GCF_019279795.1. Taxonomy (NCBI): domain Eukaryota; kingdom Metazoa; phylum Chordata; order Ceratodontiformes; family Protopteridae; genus Protopterus; species Protopterus annectens. The sequence goes on from NC_056730.1 coordinate 431,438,826, forward strand.
CTATGACTACTTTAGCTGCAGGAACAATTAGTGTTTCACAGTCTCCCCTCTCTTATGCACACTTACTGAGGGAATGTCATGGAGAGGAAACTATTAAACAGGTTACACAGACTACAAAAAACCAAGGACCAAGAATTCAAATGGATAAAAAAATAGTTCCAAGTGAATCATCAACATTGACAAAATTGCAGCAAAAGTTTTTAGTGTTTTCATCAGTTTATAGTGAATGCCATCTTCAGAATACATTTAAAACTACCAAACATCATTTAAAAATGTGTAAAATTTTGCACATGACATAACACAACCAATCAAAATAACATAGTCATTAAAGAGCACCCCAAAGCCTCTTTCTAAATTAAATTAAGTAAGAATGTAGTTTTAAATAACTACCTATACTGAAACAGTCATTAAGGCCAGGCGGTGCTTGACAAAGTTGGTTATAGACCCCATATAGTTTATAGAAGGGGTCCCATGATTAAAAATATACTTGAATCGGGTAACCAAAAAATTACTGGTAAGACAGGTGTGAGGATGTGTGTTTTTTGTTTACAGTGTACACATATATTGAACACTGAAAGGATTAAAATTAACCATACAATTATTTGACCTAATGGAAGTTATAATTGTAATTCAGTAGGAGAAGTTTATGCTGCTTTATATTCCAGTATAGTGGTTTTTATATAGGTAAAACAAAAAGAAAATTAAGAGAGAGAATTTACGAGCATGTCAGAGATATGAGAAATAGAAATATTAAAATGCTTTATAAAACATCTAGAGAGTTTTTCCATGCACAATTTTAAATTTGTTTTGGAAGGTTTGAAAAAAGACCTGTGTGGTGGCCCATGGGCTTACATGGAATTTCGGGAGCTTTGTTGGCAAATAAAGTTGAATGCCCAGGCACCACCTGGCCATAATGACTGTTTCAGTATAGGTAGTTATTTAAAACTACATTCTTATTTAATTTAATTCAGAAAGAGGCTTTGGCGGGTAGTCTTTAATGATTACATTATTTTTATTGGTTGTGTTATGTCATGTGCAAATTTTTACACAGACTAGATACTGTACAATTGTATATTCATATACTAAAGGGTTTATAGAAACAAGCCGACAAAGCACTACTGTCAAGATCATAACATTTTCTTTATAACACAGATCATTGTCAGATACACTGCACTCCCTCAGTTGACTCAAATTACAAAATGTCCACCAGATAGTCTTTTACAGCCACTTTTATCTATCTTCAAAACTTTGTCCTTGATGAAGCATTCTTTTCCTGTATTGAAGCATTCTTTGTCTGCATCCTTATCTTATCCAGAGAAAACCAGTTTTCAGCAGGCCAAAATGTTTTTTCATTAATAGGATAGTCTGTAACATTTTCTGCTGTGTTAGCCATTTCTGTTTAGCAGGTTATTCAATTGAATATCTGTATACATTCAATTGTTTATGATATTTCAACAAGCCTCCATTGTTAATGCCATTTGTTACAAAAACATTCAGAAGTATAATACTTTTTGTTTCACACAAGCACATTATGTTAAGCTAATCATATTTGTTTACTACATATTTCTTTTCTGTACTTGCAGATGCTGTGTTCTAAAAATATCACACTTTTACTATGATAGAAAGCAGTTTTACCAAACCTCTGTTACTGTGAAGGCAAAACAATATTACCAAATTATATATATTTTTCTATCAAATACATGTTATTGCTATGAGGGAAGCCTGTTTTACTTTATATAATTCTATCAAGTCCCCTGTTTTATTTTGAAAACAAACAAAAAAATCAATCAAAATTTAAATCAAACTTAAACTTTTACAGAAAAATCCTGTGTCCATTTATGTTACTTTATTTACCATCTACATTAGTTACAATAGATACCCAATTGACAGTCTTTTTAATATAAAGTTTAACACACATGCAAGTTATTATGATCAACAAAATAATGACTACTACAGCAATTAAAGCTGTGATAATGGATTTCCACCATTCTGAAAATAACCTATTTAACCTATTACACCAGTCACTGTTCCATGCAGTCTCAGAGAATTTACTACATAAACAATGTCACTGTAAATATATACTGGATGTAAATTCTGCAAAACATATTTTACAGCTTCTAGCTCAGCCCTTTGTGCTGACATGTATCCTGGTATTTTAACCATAATTGGTTTGTCTCCCTTTTGTAATGCCACTATTGCAAACCCAGTGAAGTACTTCCCATCCTTCAGGAAATGTGCACCATCAAATACACTGTAATAATGCAGCAGTCATAATCTGCCTTTAAAGTTGACTTATCTGGTTTCTCCAAATCTGCCATGCAGTCATTCACTTTCCCTTCATATCCAATAAAATTAGATAAGTAGTACTTGTCCTCTGTCTGTATTTGTACATTCTTCATACCGAAAGTAGTTGTCCATTTTGAAAAAAACAGTCTGACTAATCCCTTCAGTGATTTTGTTTATCTCACTGTCATTTAGTAAAGTCTTGATTGTCAAATATGGAGTTTGAACTATAGCGCCCGAGAACATTGTCAAATACTCTGTCTTATTCCCCAATAAATGGTCAAAAGCTGTTTAATACAACAGTGATATCCTGTTTCTACAGGACTCATTCTCCTGCTACAAAAAGTTACCAGTCTTAACTTAGTGTCCATTCTCTGAGATGCCTCTTGTGGCCAAGACTGTAATAACATCACTGACGCTGTGTTCTTCCCTGCTACTGCATGCAAAACAAAAGGTAATTTACTGGTGGGAGCTATCAGCTCCATTGCCTGTGGCATATTTTGCTTTAACAGTTTAAATGCCTCTTCCTAAGTGTAACTCCATTGTAGAGTCAACTCTTCTATTTGATCTGACATTTTATAGAGAGGAGCTGCATAGTCCTCTATAAATTCCCTATTGTAGTTCATGATTCCCATGAATTTATGCAAATCTGAAATTGTCAAAGACTTTGGCAGTTTCAGAATGCCCCTCACACTTTCCTGACAAAGAGTCATCCCCATCAGTCTGACAATGGTTCCTAGAATTTTTACTTCTTGTGACAAAAACTGTATTTTGTCTTATTTACTTTGAACCATGCCTCTTGCAATGGTCTCAGAACTTTTTTTCAGTTGTGATGTGTGTTCTTCCATAGTCTCTGACTGTATCAGAATGTCATCAGTATAATGAATAACCTTGTCATCTTTACTCACATTCTGTAAGAATGTCCCTGTTATCTGATGAAAATGACAGGAATGTTCTAAAAACCTTGAGGTAATCCAGTCATGACATACTGTTGATTTTCAAAGGTAAAAGCAAACCTTGACCATGCCCTTTTCTGAAGTGGTACTCCATTTGCTAAATCTATTATTGTAATGTAATCCCTTGCAACTCCCACTGTAATTGGAACTTCTAACTTCCCACAGTCTGTTTTTGTTTCTTCCCATAAGGTCTGAAATTCTTTCTCTATAGTATTCCAAATATCTCTATGTTCATCTGTCAGGGGCACTACCCTGTTTCCCTTGCTCTCTACTAAGCTAACTTGTATTGTCATGCATTTTTGGTTAACACTCATTTCACTTTCATTTCTTACATTGCCTTCACTGTTATATTGCTACAGTTTAGCATTCCCTCTTGCCTTGCTATTAAATGGTTGACCCTCTGTGTTATCATCCTGCAACTTTTGCTTTTGATTTTCCTTCCTGACTTATTTTTCTTCTGAGTCCCTTGCAAATGCTCCTTTTTCTATCTGTCTATTTTTCCATTTTCTGTAGATACACATTCTGGCTTGATGTGTCCTACTTTTCTACAGAAACACTCAGTACATCCCTGTTCTCATCCCCCACCTTTCTCTACCTCTCCCATGTCTTACTGCACCTACTATTTCAAATCCATTTTCATCAGTACTAACAGAAAAAAATGTTATGCTTAAAAATATCTCTGTTATTACTCATTATTCTCCCTCTCATTAGCTTATGAACATGTTGCTCTAATGTGTCAGCAGTTTCCTCATAAATACACAATGTCACCTAGTAGTCCTTTCATTTGTTCCAAAAATGCATGTATTAGCCTCTTTTGCATTTCTGGGTCATTCATTTCCCTGTCATCCATTCTGTAAACAATTTGAAAATCCAATTTAAAATGCTCTGCATGTTCAAGCATCCTCTCAGAAACTGTAATATTAAAATACTTTAATAACTTTGTAGTCAAAGTTTGACAGTGGGGAAATGCCAAGAGTATAGCTTTCATTCTGTCTAACATAGAGTCAAGCTTGCATTCATTAGAAACAATGAAAGTCTTATAACGGTTTGAAATGAATTCCAAGAAACATCTTTGCAGTGAATCATTCCATGCAATGTCAGCTATATACAAAAGCTAATCTTCAAATGTCAACATATTGTAAAAAATACCTTTCGTGTCATTCCAATGAGGAATGGTTTGTAACAAATGAGACTGTTGGCAGAGATCAAGTGGAGAACCTGTCACTACCTGCACATTCGGAGTGTCAATGTTATCTGAACTAACATGTTCTGTCGTGTGTCTCTGTAAATCTGCATTTGCAGTTGTATAGTCATGTAGCAGTTTCTGTAATTCCACTATCTTAATGAGTACTTCTGCTTCCTTTGCCATGGCATTCAAAAGTTTCTGTTGTGCATCCTGCGACTCATGTGTAAGTGCTTCTGTGCCAGTGTTCCCACCCATATTTTCCTGTGTATCCATAGCCGTATGTGTAGCAACATCAGCCCTAGTCATAGGTTCATAGGTGTTTACTAGGCTAACAATCACAAGGGCCTTTTTAAGCCTAGCCATGCATCTCAAATCTCTGACAAGTTTTGATACCTTTGATAAGTGAAAGTGTGGGCCTGGGAGATGAACCATTTACAGGTTACCCACAAAAACTCCAGCTTTACTCCGTAGCATATCGCCTACTCAGAGGTGATCTCTGCCTAACATATAAAGCTATGTCAAACCCAGAGCTGTTGGACATGCTACACCTAAAGAAATCCCAATCCTTCCGAGCTACACGCTCTAGGGACCTAAACCTTGTCACCACAATAAACAGGACATGATGGAGGGATAGATTCCTATCCCAGAGACTTCCCATACTCTGGAACAGGCTACCCATCTATGTCAAGCAAAGTTCTTCATTAGCACTCTTCAAGAAAAATCTTGATGAGTGGATGGGAAATAGGAAATACACCATGGGGATCACTTCTGTGTCTCTGCTCATCAATGGCACAGGAAAATAACTTTCTTGGGTGGCGTAAGCCAGGGAACCTTGTTGGCTAGGCTTGCATAGGCCCTTGGGCCGATAGCCTAGTACCTACCTATGAACCTATGAACATAGGTGCCAAACCAGAGAAATTTCCAGTTTCCCATCCAATTGCCCAAGTTGTACTTGAATTGGGTTAGGGAGGAACTCTGCTTCACATGGATGGGGAGCCTGTTACATAGACAGGGTAGTCTCTGGGATACATACCTATCTCTACAGCAGGTCCTATTTATATCACAGGCAAAGTTTAAGTCTTTAGAATGGGTAATTCTGGTGCTGTTTGTTTTGAAGATATGCAGGAGGTCCATCAGAATGGAGTCTAACAATGCCCTGTATGCCAGGCATAGCTCTCCCCTCAAAAGCCTGTAGGAGACAGAATACAGGGATAGGGCCTTGAGGCAGTCTGCATATGATATATTACACTCTGTATTCTTTTAGTGAGGAACCTCTGTGGACATTCCACTTGTTGGGTATGCCTGGTTAGGTACATACCAAAGGGGGTATTGTACTCAATGACAGGTCTGATGAATGCCGAATACAGTGGAACAATGACTTTCTTGGACTTAGATGCCATATCTTTGTTTATAAGTTGCGCAACACAGAATGATTTTCTCACCACTGTCGGCATGTGATGATCAAAGGCTACATTACTATCTATGCGTCTCCCTAAGTCCCTTACTACTGGGTCAACTCTAAGGGGTGGATGACTTCTCAAAGGATACTATTATGCATTTCTTGGCATTTAGTTTTAGTCCATGGCTCTGACACCAGTTGTTTGTCTGTGTCAGCCCCTCCTGGAGAACATTTGTGTCAGTGTGTGATTCAATGCAGCTCCTAATTTGCAATCATCTGCAAATTTAGTCAACCAGAGACTACTGACATTGGCCTTGAGGTCTGACAAGTAAATGCCAAAAAGGTGTGGTCCAATTATTGATCCCTGAGGGACACCACTTGTGACTATCCTCTTTGTAGAGGTGTACTCTCTTTCTGGGTCCTGTCAGTGAGCCAGTTGGCTATTCACTGGGTGACATCCGGGTTTGTACCTAACGTCTTGAGTTTGTCAACAATGCCCAAGGTGGGTATTGTGTCAAATGCCTTGGCCAGGTCAAGGTAGGCAGTGTGAACGATTTTGCCCTCATCCATTGCTTTGGTGACCTTATCAAAGAAGCCTACCAAACTGAGTAGACATGATTTGCCCTTGACAAAACCAGACTGGGTTGGTCAAGTGTCTGGAGGTTTACCATATCTTTACTGATCATCTTCATAATAATTCTTTCCATGGCTTTACATATTAGACTAGTGAGACTTATGGGTCTGTAGTTTCCAGGGTCTGTAGATGGCTCACCTTTGTGCATAGGGATGGCTTTTGCTTTTCGCCATTCATGAGGCATGAAGCCTGTTTGGAGGGCAGTTAAATAGTAATTCCAGAGGGCCTGATAGGTCATGTTTCATGCTATTTAGAAAGCATCCTTGGATATTGTCTGGGCCCATTGATGCAGTGTTCCTGGTATTAGAGAGAGCATTAAGGACCTGTTCCCTAGTGAGAGTATGGGAGGTGCATTTGATAATATTTCCTGAGGGAAGGTTGAGGGGGAGAGAGGAGTAAATTTATCAGCCAGGGGGTTTGCTGTATTTTCTGGCTCAGTATAGGTGGCTCCATTTACAATGAGCTCTGCACAGAATTGTGTATTGCCTTTGAGGTTGTGGACATAAGTAAAAATAATGTTTTGTGGTTGTCCTTGGCCTGGAAGGCCAAACTTACCTCAAATCTGGCATTAGTAGACTTTATTTGTCCTCTGAGTTGTTTGTTTAGTTTGATGAGAGTGCTTTTATCCTGCTGGGTGCTGCATCTCCTAATTTTTGCCATGATTTTCTTCCTCCTGTTATACAGCCAATTGATTTTGTAATTCCACCAGGGTGGCTTGTGTTTTGAGTTAGCTCTGTACTTCTACCTGGTGGGTACAGCTGCCTCTGTGCAGCTATTAACATGCTTATACAGTGTTTCTGTGAACAGTTCTGCATAGGCAGAAGTGTTCTGAGAATTTATGGGGGCTTGAAATTTTGCCAGGTTCTCACTTAATAGCAGGAGGTTAGCCTTACAGTAGTTCCTGAATATTCCAGGTTTAGCTGGGGTCCAGGTTTTATTTTTACTTCAAAGGAGACCATTTTGTGGTCTGACCTTACCATGGAAGGCATTACAGTAGGGGGTGTGCAGCAGTCTCCCATATTAGTGAGGATCAGATCCAGTATGGTTTCACCCCCTGGTTGGCGTATTGACTATCTGGTCCAGGGAGTTTGTGTTTACACAATCCAGGAATCTCTATGCCTGTACATTTGGTGTCATATAGGATTCCCAGTTAATAGTGGGGTAATTAAAGTCACCCATGAATAAGGTAATTGGTGGATGGTTAGTGTTTCTAATAAGTTTAAATACATGGTATGGGTTTCCTGGATCATAGAGGGGGACCTATAGCTTGGAAGGAAGTGGTATTGGATTTTACCTATGGTGATTTGAACATGAGGCAGCTCAAGTACATTGTCCTGTTTGATCAGCCTTGAAATATATTTATTTTTTTATGTAAATAGAGATACTTCCACCTTTAGTCCCAGCCTCTAACGTAGCTGGCCTAAATGTGTGGAAGGCATTATAACCTTGCACTGTTGGTATGCTCTCCATGGCTTTAAACCATGTCTTGGTGATTGCACAGACATCAGCATTCTCTAGGGTAAAGAGAGCTTCTAAGGAATGGAGTTTTTTTTGGATTTCTAGCATTGAGCAGTAATACCTTTAGAGTTCCTTGGTTTTGAATTGCTATGTCAGAAGTACTTTCAATTTGGCATTGCCTAAAAAAGTCACTATGATGGAAGACAATGTTTTAGCTAATGTTTGAAAGCCTAGAGGGGAGAGGTGTAGACCATTCCTGGCAAAGCAGCATGGTCTGTTGACCATCTCCTTCCATGCTGACAAATATTGCACCCCCTTAGAATGACAGCAGAAACTAAGCCAATTATTAAAGTCAATCATCTTTTGTTCATATTGTGGCATCATCCTTGGAGAAGGTAAAATGCTGCTCAATGCTAGGTTCATACCAGCCTGAGACACATATTCCGAGAGCTCCATGATATCTCTCTTCATATAGTCTAGGGAGGTATATCTCAGATCATTTACTTCCACGTGGATTATGACTGAGTCATATTGGTAATTGTGGTCCAATGACCTGAGTGCATGCATAATGTGGCAGATCCTAGCCCCTGATAAGCAACAGACCGTAACTTTCTCCTTACTCAGCCTGGTGAGAGGGACATCAGTGTGTCTCACAATAAGTCTCCAATAACTAGAATGTTGGATTGTGTGGTGGCTTGCCTTATGGGCTTAGAGGTAGAAGCTCCATGAGATGTAGCTCTATGTGTTGATGTGGGTGTTGTTTTGAAAGAGTGCATTTGAGGCTGCTGAGGGTATTTGTTATGTATATTTCATCTAGGAGGTAGTTGTGGTTTATGAAGGTTACATATAATTGCCTCAGCATATGTGAGTCTACATGTCTGGTTTGAATTGTGCATGATGGGTGCAGCGTGTAAACTTCTGACAACCTTACTGACATTAGGAATAGTTTTATGTAAGAGCTTTGCCTCCAGTGACATTGTATAAATACATCTCTCACATACCATATCAGTTTGTTTGAGAATTAACTGGTTCTCAGTAAACATGAGACAATTTCTACATTGCTCAGGATGCCCATATCCATCAAGCCAGTAATGGAGACAGTAGGAAAGTTCATATCCATGGCACAGACCCTTTTTTATTGATTAGACAGTTGGAGTGAGAATATTACTCACTGTCAGGAGTATCCGGTTTGCAACTATGTGTACAGTACTTGTCACTGCAAACTAGTTGTCCTGTGTGCAACTAGGTATTGGAGGAATTTCAATTGTGCTTTTACAGGAAAATGCCACTCAAGATATTTGAGTCTGTACAGAGCACTGCCAAACACTTGAGGAGAAACTAATACGTAGACTGTGAAAATTTAAGGATGAAGTATTTAGGCAAATATTCTGAAGTTAGAAGCAAGTCAAGAACTTATTGAAAACAAAAAATTAGCTTGTTAAGAATGATGAAAAGAGGGAAGTCGCATGAATGGCTACTGCCTGGCTACTACTAATGCTGGCCTCACCAGAGCTTCAATCTGTTGGGTACAATGCTCCTTTGCATCTTCTGTCACCAGAACACCAGAAGCAAAATGTGAGCACCAATCTCAAGAAGAGAAGCAGGCCATGGCCTATTTGGTGATCCACAGTCTTGTCCCAGATGATGCAAGGGTCTGTAGGCTTGTAGCCTTTTTCTGGTGGATGCCTCAATTAGCAACCAGACCAATCAGGTACATTAAGCACAGGCACTCACTCTCCAAACAAAAAGTTAGGAATCAATGCACTCCGCTCCTTCTGTTACCAGGATCAGAATACAAGCACAGATTCCAAGCTGCCACCTATAAAGCAGTTATTAGGCTTTCTGGTGATCAGCAGTCTCCAGGAAATAATGTCCCTATACTCCTTCTCTCACCAGGAGAAAACAGAAGCACTAAACTCAGGAAGACTACTGAGAGGCAGAATGTGGGTTCTCCAATAACTGGTGGTCTTGCAATAGATGCTTAATGGTAAGATGAAAAAAAATGGTTTATCCTAAACACTGCAGTATGCACTAAGCAGTTAGATATGAAAGTGGGTAACTTAAGTTTTAGCTGTCTAGAAAGTTAAGTTTTAGTGGAGAGCCACTATTTTTAAAAGAGCAATATAGATTGAAAGGGGATGGGCACTTTTGTATTTTGGTACTAAGAAATACAGTATGGTGGCTAATAAATGTAAATAATTGAAGGAGAGTGATTTCACAGAATGATAATCTTGTCTTTACACCAACCAGTGAAAGGAGAGAGGGAATGAGATATATGGTCAAATTAACATAAGGGGCAGGCAACTAGAAAGACAGTGGTGTTTAAGAACACAACAGTAACAGGGTGGGACAGTGGGAAAAATTCTGTCTGACTCACAAGAGACAGAGCTGTGGTCTCTTTTCAAGTTTTAATATGCAGTTAAAAGCAGAATACAAGGAAAACACAGTGTAAAGAAAACAAACCACTGTATACAAAATAGAAAAAGACAATAAAGTAATACAAAATACAAGAAATAAAAAGCAAACTAACCTTTCCCTCACAACAAGCTGTGGCGCAATCTGAGTGAGCCTTTCCAGTAAAGCTCTGAAATATTTTATTTTACCTCTTAAATAGAAGGTTTAGTTCATAGCTCCACCCCAAGTTTACAGATAATTAACCTTAACTGACCTGTTCTAACATATGTGTGACTCCTTAATTGACCTGTTCTAATTTCTGTCTGACTCGCAAGAGACAGAGCTGTGGTATCTTTTTAGGTTTTAATATGCAGTTAAAGCAGAATACAAGTAAAACACAGTGTAAAGAAAACAAATCACAGTATACAAAACAGAAAAAGGCAATAAAGTAATACAAAATACAAGAAATAAAAAGCAAATGAACCTTTCCCTCACAGCAAGCTGTTGCAGAGTCTTGGTGAGCCGTTCCAGTAAATAGCCCTCCTAATCTGTATGTCATGTTTTTTTAACATTTACATGTGTTTTTCATTAAGCTCTGCTAACTTATCATCCAGATGTTTGTCTGATAATTCTTTATCTTTGTTAAAAGTATTCCACTGCCAGCAGTAGGTCTGAAACATTTCAGCTCTCTCTCTACAACCTGTAAGCTTTTAGCATGATCTAAAAATGACTGTAATTCTCTGTAAAAGGTAGAAACTGGCATTTCAAAATTACTTTTGACTTCATCTGACAATTTTGACTTGTCCTGCATAGTCTTTACTGATAATTCCTGTAACACAATTTTATGACATGATAAACAAAAACAAGGATATCTGTTTCCACAGTTAAAGTATTCAACTTGAGTTTTCATAGGTTCATAGGTTGATACTAGGCTATCTGCCCTAGGGCATTTATAAGCCTAGCCAGAGTGTGTTTGGCTTTCGCCACCCTTCTTAGATTAGTTGACTGTGCCTCTGTATAGTAGGTCACAGAAGATAGCCCATTTAAGGTTAGTTTACCGTGCCTCTGTCTAGCAGTGACACAGAAGAGATCCCAGGGGTAAATTTATGATCTCCCATCCAAACGTCAAGATTCTTCTTGAAGAGGGTCATTGAGGGGCTCTGTCTGACATGGATTGGGATTTTGTTCCACAGTTAGTTTTGTACATACTGATCAAAACAGTGAGTTAATTTACACATATAAACTTTCGCACTTCTATTTATACCAAACAATGCTGTATTACATTTAACATCCCTACTGGCTTGTTTATACCACTGATGTAATAATGTCCAAACTTTATCAGGAATCTGGTTTAAGTCTATGGCCACAGAATGTGTGCATTTAGCACTTATGTCCTTGAGAATATCTGTGTTATTTCGGAAAGAAGCTTACCATTTTCAGAAATGGCTAACAGGTGATTAGGCTGTAGATCAAAACTGCAAACTAGAAACTCCCTCTCTGTCACAAATGCTGGTGAACGTCTCAGAGGAGATGCAAAGACAAAAATCTCTGTTTCATCCACTTGGAAGTTCCTGATACTGCCGAGCTGTTCAGTACTGACTGTATGGAGGTTGGTGCCAACAAAATATTAACTTTTGCTTGTCCAAGTACTTTTATGAATATTTAAAAGGTCTGGATTAAATCTGATATGCCTCATACAAAGACTAATTTAGGACAGCAACATTCCTAACATGCTGCCTTTAATGACCACAGTTATTGCCCCATAGTAAGAAATGTTGTTCATATTCAAGAGAGTACTTCAGGCATTGATTCAGATAACATATGCAATAAAACAGAGATAGAATTGCTAAGAAGAAAGTATAGATAAGGGCATGAGGCACCATAAAGAAAAAGAGGAATACTGAAAACAATACAGAGAAGTCACACACAGCTGCTAAAAATAATTATTTATTTAGGTAGTAAGTGCTTTTATGTCTTTCTCAGACACGTCATCAGACACATTAAAACATTGCTAACTATTCCATTTTAATACAAACTTCACTTATCTAGCCAATCACAGCTTAACAGAATGTAAATTCCAATCAAAAACTGCTTACAATGATGGTGGATATTGCATTACAATTTAAAAAAGCAAACCAATCAATGAACATGTGTATCATAAATCTTACAAACATTTGGATTAATTTACACCTCATTCAAAAAACTTCATTAAAAAAATGTATACTCTCTACCCTTACTTATACATTCCATTGCATCTGGGTTGTAATATTTTGAAAGAACCACTAGATGTCACCAAAAACTTACTAACTTCTCTACTTTACATAACATGAACAGCTTGGGTATTATCCCTACAGTCATGCAAAAGAATAAAAATAAAAAGTATTTAGCCCAAATGCAAAAATAAAAATATATGTATATAAAAAAAAATAGCAAAACTTCAAACGCACCTACAAAACTTCATTTATCAGTTGAAAATAATATTTAAAACTTCTGTTGATTTACAAATCTATTGAATTAATTTATTTCATATGTATATTGCTTCAATAGAAGCATGGAGGTTACATATATATTAAAAATAAATACACAATACGTGCTCATCTGTAAATACTCATCTGTATAAAACAAAGTACATATATAGGCTCATAGATTAGTACTAAGCTAACTGCCCTTGCAAGTCATTTTAAGCCTAGCCAATTATCTCTTATGAGACACAAACCCCACACCTTGTGTTTGTAAGGCAAACACCTTAACCATTAGGCCACCCTCCCAACTATATATATAAACATATATATATATATATATATATATATTAGCACTAAAAACTGTCCTCAGAGATAAGAAGATCAGGAATACAAATGACTAAAACACTTCATAATATAAAAGCTTTCGTCCTTTTAATAGTATCAAGAACTTTATCAAACAACAGTAAGATGAAAACCATAGTATATATACCCTAGTGGGTGTTACCAAAAAAGAGTAGACTACTGAAACCAGACAGTATATAAATAATGTAAATCTCAGAGCCAATAAAATACTGGAAATTATACTAAATTCCAAGGGTGAGCAGTGTTTACATAAACAAGAGCTGTAGCAGTACAACTACTGAAGCAAAAGCAAATGTTAATATATGCTTAAACATAAAAGTTAAATAACTAAAAGATTACATATCATCTAAGAACATATTTTGAAGGACCTTTTTTGAAAAACATTATAAAAAGCAGTCTCGCAATAGTAAGACAGTGTTTGGGTAAGAGGGGAAACGTTAGTTGCCACCTGAGAACACATTTAATATTTAGGCTTTCATTCAAACCAGGCGGTGCATCTGAATTGAATCTAAGCTGCCAACTTAATTCTTTACTTCAAGTAGTGTATTGATGTCACCAAAGAAGGAATCTATCTTCTGTAATATAAGAAAAGTGTAACTTGCAAAATTATCACATAATAAACTATGCTTAGCAAGGGCATTTTTAGAATCATGCCTTCTAATTGCTGCCAAATGTTCTTTTATTCTAGCAGAAAACATTCTAGAGGTTTTGCCAATATAGAATGCAGGACAAGAATTGCACACTGCTGCATAAATAACATTCATAGATTTGCAATCTAAATGACTATGAAACTGGATTCTGAAATTATTGTGTTTAAAGACATAAGCACTGCCCTTGAAAATGTATGGACAAGTGACACAAGTGCCACAAGGAAACATACCAACTGTATTGTCTGAAGAAGTGGAAGCATCTAAAATAAAGTGAGAGTCTCTGTTATCAAAAGCTGTTCTAAGAGACTTGGTTCTCTTGTGTAAAAACTGGAGTCATTCCTAATTTATTAGACACCTCTTGACTATTTGTCAAAATATCCCGGTTATTGAGAATAATATTCCTAATGGGAACAGCATCCCTACAAATAGGGATAGGAAAAGCAACTGACCAGTCTCATACAGGGGTCTCAGGAGAGGGAGATACTATACTGGATGAGGGAATATTATTGGGATCTGAAGGAACAGTACCAAGCAAGGAATTTGTAACAGACGGGGAAGGAGCTACAAGTTCTGTGTGTCTTCTAGGTGTAAAGCCCTTAGAAATAATGGGGGGAAATTTAGATGCCCTGGCCTCAGAAACTTCAGTAATGATCCTATCTAGTAGAAGTGGAGGGTAATTTCTTTCCACCAGCAACAATTTTAGGATATTGCATTCAGTAACAAAGTTAACATCATCACTAACAAGACGGGAAATACGAATAAACTGACCTCTTGCCATATTGACTTTCATGAACCGAGGATGCATACTAGTGAAATCTAAGTAGTTGTTTCTAAAAGTCTTTTTTCTATGAATAGTGGACTTCCATAACAAATTGGAGGAATCTAAAGAAATGCAAGTATCCAGGAAAATCAGCTTGTTTTCCACAGGAAGCAAGTTTGAATTTAAGGAAAGGGATAGAGTCAGCAATAGAGTTAAGAAAGTTATGCAAGTCAGATTCACCACCTTCCCAATCAAAAAACACATCATCTATGTATCTTCTATAAGTTTTAACAAATTTAAAATCAGGTAGCTGTACAAGGGAATTCATTTCCCAAGCTGCCAAAACCAAATTAGCAAAGGCAGGGGCCATCTTTGACCCCATAGCCACTCCACGGACTTGTTGGTAAATTACTTCATTAAAATGAAAAAAGTTTCCTTCAAGTACTAGGGAAACCAAAGTGCAAATAGTAGATATTCTGTTTTGACTAAATCCTGTAGATTGTGTTAAATAGGACTGTAAAAATTCAATACCTTCCTTGTGTGGAATATTTGTATAGAGAGCCTCTATATCAAGAGTGACTAACAAACTATTAGAGGAAGTGGGAGGGTGCTGAAAAAGTAAATTAAGGAAGTCCCATGAGTCACGTAAATAAAACTGAGACCTTTGCACTATGGGATTCAAAGTCCAGTCCAAGAATTCTGAGACTTTTTCAGTCTTTGTTTTATGATTAGAGACAATATGACAGAAAGGAGGGTTAGTTTGATCCTTGTGTAATTTAGGGATACCTAGTTGTGGGTACTGTACTTGCATGAATTTATATATATATATATATATATATATATATATATATATATACACACATATGTATATATATATATATATATATATTATATATATATATATATATATATATATATATATATATACACACTTCTATCTATGTGGCAAAATGCATACATGTATTAAGTTTAGAGAAAGAGTACAGATGATGTAGGGTTCAAAACCTGTTCACAGATCATTTACTGTGGAAGGTCATACTAAATCTTGACTTTCACTTTGATGTATGAATGTGTAGCTGTAGGAAACTCAAGTCATTTCAGTATTGACTAAAAGTGACAGACAGATAAGTCATTTGAAATTATGTTACTATTAATTGTGTGTGCTGTGTGAACAATGAAAGCATTTTTTCTGTTCCATGTGCCCTCCTCTACTCCCATGGCATTAGGTAAAGTTCTGTTATTATGAGACATACATGATAGCACTGCTGTGGCAAGGAGATGTGAGAAGGCTGAATGTATCAGTGTAATGCAGTAGCAGATCTGCTCATTGCTAGATATACACTGTGATTCATTTCATGTTTCTTCCAGTTAGTCCAAAAAAATGTGTGAATGTTTCCGATAAATATTGCCTTCTGCATTTGCACATCACATTGCAGTGCAAAATTAACTTTTAAGGCTTAAGGAAAAAAGTGAAAATTTAGCTTAGGCTGCCTTCTGTAATGCAAACCAGGCAATATGTGGCTTTCAGAACTCTGGATAGTACTCACTGAAGAAAGTACACCTGTTAGATATACCTGGTGCCACAGAGAAAGTTAAGTGCAATGAGATTAAAGAAAAAGGATTGCTGATGCATAGTTTGAATCTGCTTAAATGATAATTTCACATAGAGTGGTCTAAATATATATTTAATTATATTGTGTAATAGTGTTGTGTTGTTGTTTAAAAATCAGTCAGTATTGCTAACAACATGCTACCTGTTGTGTATCCACTTTCACATTATTTGTAATTAGCTACTAATCCGATCATATGTTCCACAAATTAAATTTCTGATGTTGCAATGAGATGTTGGAAGGATGAATGTGTCACTTCAAGGTAGTTCTTGCTTTGGACATTGCTACATATACCCATTGATTGCATTTAAATTACTGTCAGCTTTTTTCTCTATCACACATTTTCTATTAATGCCTTTTCCATTTCCTCTCTGCTCAACAGCATGCAAAAATAGTTCACTGCCTAAGGAAAAAAAGTGAACAATTGAGTTTAGGTGGCTTTACATAAAAGAAATATGCCTGGTGTCAATACATGGCCCTCTGCACCATAGATAGTACTTATTGTAGAGAATGCACCTGACAGATGCCAATTCTTTGGCACAGGCTATAAATGAAGTTAATTGAGTGAAATAAGTCATAGGAGGCATAGTTTGAATCCTGTATCAAGATCACATTGCACTTATTCACTGTGTATATAATTTATTTTGTTTTTAATTCTTTTTAATCTGCATTTGCTCTCTGCTTGGCAATGTGCAAACATGGTTCACTGCCTAAGGAAAAAATTGAAAATTTAGTTTAGGTTGCATTATGGAGCACAAACATGTCTGGCAGCATTTCACAGATGGCAGCACTCTGGATAGTAGTCAGGTAAGAAAGTACATTTTTCATGTTACTTTCACTGTGGCACAAGGTATAACTGAAGTGAATTTAGAGAAATAAGGCACGTTATGCATTGTTTGAATCCTGTTTGGAAAGTACATTGCAATTATTCATGATATATATATATATATATATATATATATATATATATATATATATATATATATATATATATATATATATATATATATATATATATATATATAATATATATTTATTTATTTTAATTTGCATTTGCTGTCCACTTGGCAGCACACAAACACAGTTCCCTATCTAAAGAAAAAAGTGAAAAATGTATTTTAGGCTGCCTTATGTAGTGCAAACACACCCGGCAATGGTGTGCTTTCTTCATCACTCTGGACAGTACTGAGTAGATAAGTTCCATCCATCACATGCTTAACTCTGTGACACAAAGTGTAATTGCAGTGAGCTTAGATAAAGAACACAGTTGTGTAAGGGTTTGAATCTTGCTAAAAGATACTTTTACAAAGGGTGTAAAAATCCCATTTTTCACAAGATTTTAAGACTGTAACACTAAAGAAAAATGATAATGTTAGACACGTTTCTTGCAAGCAATGTATCAGTAATAAGATATAGAAATAGGCAACAAAGTCCCACCAGAGGAATAAATGCACCACCAGTTAGTAGCACCACAAAAACAGCAGCAGTAATATAAATCCAAAGGTACTGGTAGAGCAAACCAAGGCAAAATAGAAGCATAAATGTTTATTGTGTAAGGGCTTTCACAGCTACCATTGCCGCTTCTTCAGACATTTAAAATCACATTAACATTTATTTAATTTAAACAGGTATCAACCAATGAGAAAGCAAATGCAATAAATCAAACAATTAATATATATGCAAAACAAAACTGAATTAAAAAGTATAATATATAAATATATATATAAATATGTGCACATCATGTTAAATAGCACACTGAATACATATTTACAACATCAATACTCACATATAAATACACATAAACAATTTCCTATCTAAAAACTCTGTTGTTTAAAACTGGTTGTATACATATTTTATCATTTAAGTCTTTGCCTTTATTACTCCTCATCCTTATTATCCATTTCAGTTCTAATGTTTCTACCTTATTCTCAATGTCCCCTCTCGAGGATCTTCATATATTACTTCAAGGACCACAAACTTAAAATTATGTTCAACACTATGTGTGTTGACATGTTTGGCTAAAGCATTAGTGCATATAGAATTGTTGCTACTATAAATGTGCTCTCTAATTCTAACAAGAAGTCTGTGGTCCGTCTTACCAATGTAAAAAATATAGCAGACTCTACATACAGTTAAATAAACTATATGCATAGTATCACAATTAGCTCTAACATGAAACTTCAAAAGTAACTCAAAGGAAGTATCTACAAATTTACACCAATTGCATTTAAGGAATGGAAAAGCACCATAGAGGGTATTCAACTCAATATTTCCAACAGAAATTTTAGGATAACATAACATTCTCTTTACATTTTTCTTATTTTTATACACAAACCTAGGTTTATTCCCTACAACAGAGGTGACATCTTTATCTGTGGTCAATATCTGCCAGTTATTCTTTATAACATTCTCAATCTGCCTTATATTGCTAGAGTGAGTTACTGGGACCCTCAAATAATTTTCTTTTTTCTTCTTTATTATTCTTTATTATTTGTCTATTCCATGGACCTTCAGAATAGTAGGGTTTACCCTCCTTCCCACTCAAAGAGAAAAGCACATGGACTAACAAACAGAGACTAGAAAACATTTAGGCAAAAGCTAGACCAGACATAAACAAGCAAATGCACTAGACAGCACCAGGGCAATTGCAGAAAGAACAAAGTCCCCAAATCCTATCAAATTACTAAGAATAAAACAAGAGGAGAGAAATAAGTTTTGGAGGCAAGAGAGGGCTAGGGTTGAAATAGGGTGAAATACAGGTTTCAGTCTGGGTTAGCACAAGGACAGATCCACTTAGTTTTTAGATGTTCTTTTGTTTGGTTTTTGAATTGAGAAGCAGATGCTAGTGTAGATAGTTCAGGAGGAGCTGATTCCATTTTTTCCTATAGTGTTTGAGAAAGAGTCACCAGCTTTGTTGTTTGATTTAGTTAAGGAGACAAGTAGTTTATTTGCAGAACGTAGTGTAGCCAGGTTTTTATATGGAGAGATCAGATTAGAGAGGATGGGGGTATTGTTTGGGTGGTATAAGATCTTTTGTGTCATAAGTAACTGTTGACAGAGTATATGGTTCTGTAATTCTAGCCATCCTAGTTGTTTAAGGTTAAGGCAGTGGTGTGTTTTAAAGGGAGAGCATGTGATGAATCTAGCAATACTATTATTAACGATCTCCACTTGAACATACCCCACGCCACTTGCATTCAATATGCAGATGACTCTACCTTAATCTGTACTACCAATAATATACCCTCACTCCAATCTCTAACCCAAACTGTATTCCAAGAAGTAGAAAACTGGTTCATGCAACATCGTCTTCTCCTGAATCCAAAGAAAACATAACTACTACTTTTTACACCAACTCATAAGTCACCCACTCCATTCTTCTCTATAACCTCCAATAATGCTACTAATATAGCACCAGATACTACCACCGCTTACTAGGTGTCACAATCGACAATCATCTTAACTTTGATGACCATATTAACTCCACCATAAAGACTGTTAACAGAAAACTTGGTACCCTCTACAGAATCAAACCCTTCCTTACACCCTCAACCAGGCAAACTATCGCACAAACTCACCTCATTTCTACCCTTTTCTATGCCTCTGCTATATATACCAACCTTTCAAAAAACAACATCTCCAAACTATCTACCTGCTATAATAGTATTGCTAGATTCATCACATGCTCTCCCTTTAAGAGTTGGTGTAAAAAGTAGTAGTTATGTTTTCTTTGGATTCAGGAGAAGACGATGTTGCATGAACCAGTTTTCTACTTCTTGGAATACAGTTTGGGTTAGAGATTGGAGTGAGGGTATATTATTGGTAGTACAGATTAAGGTAGAGTCATCTGCATATTGAATGCAAGTGGCGTGGGGTATGTTCAAGTGGAGATCGTTAATAAATATGGAAAAAAGAAGTGGACCTAAGATTGAGCCTTGAGGGACTCCAATATTAACAGGAAGTAAGGAAGACAAATTGTTATCCCAGAGTACAGCTTGCTGTCTATTTTGAAGATAACATCTGAACCATTGTAATGCTTGTAGGTCGAGAGAAAGGTGCTTTAGTTTTTCAAGAAGTAGGGTATGATTAACCATATCAAAGGCTTTTGACAGGTCTAAGAATAGTGCAGAGGAAAAGGAGTTATTATTGCGGTTTTTGTTTATAGTGTCAGTGAAGGAGAGAAGAGCAGTAGTAGTACTATGAAATGGTCTAAAGCCATGTTGGCAGTTGGCTAGTAGGTTGTTTTGTAGAAGGTGGTTAAGAATTTGTTTGTGAATACATTTTCCATTATTTTGGCTAATGGGGAGAGTAAGGCAATAGGTCGGTAGTTAGAGAGGTCAATTGAAGTTCCACCTTTGTGTAGAGGGATAATATGTGATATTTTCCATAAGGTAGGGATTTTGCCTTCAGTGATGGTTCTGTTAATCAGGATAGATATGGGGTAGTCAATGGCTTGTGCAGCAATCTGTAGGTATTCAGATGGGAGATGGTCAGCGGATGGGGTACAAGGTTTTAGTTTGGTAAGAAGTTTGTAAATAAGAGATGTTGGAACAGGGTGTAACTGAAAGGTTGGGAAGAAGTATTAGAGGTATTCAATTGTGAAGCAGGTAAAGGTGGTAGAGAGTTTGCTAGAGATTGAATGGCTTCTGTAAAGTATTTATTAAAGGCATCAGGGATTAGGTTGGAATTATTTTGGCTGAAACCTACAGGGTGGGAGTAGTAGTGTTTCCTGGCTGAAGAAGTTTATTAATTCCTGACCAGAATTTTGGTGCATGTTGTGAAGTTTGTTGGAGGTTTAGGTAGAAGTCTTTTTATCCCTAAGGGTATCTCTCTTGGTAGCATTTCTTAATTGTTTGAAGAGAAGGTGATCAGATGGGCATTTGGTAGTTCTCCATTTAGCCCAAATTTTGTTTCTAAGTAGCATTTTCTGCCTAGTTTGTTTAGTTACCCAAGGGGCAGATTTGGTTCTTATTCTAATGGAGCGGTATGGAGAATGGTGATTTAGTATTTGAATAAAGTTAGTATTAAAGTAGGTTACAGCCTCATTAAGTTCCAGATATGTTAGTGGTGACCAATTACATGCTTTTAGTTCATTTATAAAACTGTCAGGATTAAAGTGTTTTTTTGAGCGTGAGGTTATAAGATTAGGAGTAGTTGGAATGTGAACCTTAACCTTAACCTTATTATTATAATTATTATTATTATATCAATTTGTTCCATCAATGCATTCATTTCATTTTCATTATTCCTGATAATTGCTCCCGAGAAAGTTCACATGCCCGACACACCACAATCCCAACACTTAACAAAACAAAAAGTTCACTGTTACACACAACACAAAAGAAACACAAGCACACCAACAACATAAAAACCTACACTACACCTTACACAAAACTATCTATGCACTAACCCTAACCCAAACCCTAATCCTAAGGTCCATAACTATCGCACACTCACCTTACCTGCTCCCTAACCCTAATGTCCGTAACTATCCCACACTCACCTTACCTGCTCCCTAACCCTAAGGTCCCTAACTATCCCACACTCACCTTACCCGCTCCCTAACCCTAAGGTCCCTAACTATCGCACACTCACCTTACCCGCACCCTAACCCTACGTCCCTCATTATAGCACAATTACCTTACCTGCACGCTAACCCTAAGTCCCTCACTATCACACACTTATCGGGTCACACTCACAAGTTACCCCTGTTGGTGTTTTTGCTGTCAGGATTACGACTTGTCAGTCATCTGCTTCATCGTTCTTCTGGCATCGGTGTTTTGAGTGTCGATCTTCCATACTGTCGGTCTAACATACGGAACCCATATGTATATATATAAATGTATATATATATATATATATATATATATATATATATATATATATATATATATATATATAAATAAAATATATACACACACACACACACACACACACACACACACACATACATATATACCGTCCCAACCGCAAAGGTGGTGGTGTTGCTATTCTTTTTAAGAATCATCTGAACATCACTACCCTTCCAGACTCTCCAACTCAAGATAACAAGATAGAAGTCATCATTGCTAAACCTCAATTAAATTCCAAAAAATCCCTTTATATCATCTGCATGTACCTGCCTCCTGGTAACAACATACCTATCCTTGAGAATTATCTCAGTTGGGTATCGGCTACTTATCCTCAAGAAACCATTATACTAGGCGACCTTAACATAGACTGGAATAGCATTAATGCTGAAAACCCTTCATTTCATATCAACCTTCATAGTTTTACCCAAACTATTACTTCAACTACTAGGCTAAATAAACATAGTAATAGAGAAAGCATTCTAGACTGGATACTTATAAACAGAGTCGAACATAACTACAGAACAGGAACCCTGCATGATGATGTTAGTGATCACTCTTTAACTTTCATAACTAGGGAAAAGACTGATTGTACTATCCCCCACATTACAAGAAAAGTACGCACCATCAAAAATTTTAATCCCGACCTGTTTCAGACTGAACTTGGGTTATGTAACTGGAACCCCTTAAAAATGCTTCCTCTTGAAAATGCAGTAATCTACTTTAATACAACTTTTTCATCCATTCTTGATAAATATGCTCCTGAACGTAGTATTAGAATGAAATCTAATTCAGCCCCTTGGCTCTCCCATGAGACAAAAAAACTTATTCTTACTAGAAATAAAGCCTGGGCCTCATGGAGATCCCACAGAAATAACCCTGACTTTCTACACTTCCATCAGCTTAGAAATTTAACTAAAAAGGCAGTAATATCTGACAAAAAGAAATTCTACCTTGAACTACAGCAAAATCATCTTAATAATTCTAAACTCTTCTGGTCCTCAGTCAATAAACTCCTCTCCCCAGGAACCTCTAAAACACCTTACCCAATTAATGCTGACCCTGACTCCCCTCAACAAACTGCAGATGCTTTTAACTCTTTCTTCACTGAAACTATACAAGCTCTAGCTAAACAACTAAATGCCAACAACTTCTGCCTACCAAGTAACCTAACTAACTCCTCCTTTAAATTCTCTCTACAACCTATCTCTACATCTTACATTTATAGACTCCTTCTCAAACTAAAACCTTGCACCCCCTCTGCTGACAAGCTCCCTTCACTATTTCTTCAAAAGGCTGCCAAGGTCATCGCATATCCTATATCTATTCTCATAAATAGGACCATCAAAGAAGAAATCATCCCTGATATCTGGAAGGCCTCTCATATCATCCCACTTCATAAAGGTGGAAACACCACTGACTATTCTAACTATAGACCTATTGCTCTCCTCTCACCCTTGGCAAAAATTATGGAAAAATGTATTCATCATCAACTTGTACAATATCTCTCTCTTCACAACATTATAGCAGACTGTCAACATGGTTTTAGACCACATCATAGTACTACTACTGCCTTGCTTTCCTTTGTAGACACTATTAATCAGAACCGTAACAACAACTTACTATCTTCTGCCCTCTTCATTGACCTCTCTAAAGCATTTGATATGGTCAACCACACTTTATTACTTAAGACTCTTGAATCTCTCTCTTTTGATTCCTCAACCATTACATGGTTTAATTCCTATCTCACAAATAGAAAACAGGCAGTTCTATGGGATAACCACATTTCCTCTTTTTTGCCTGTTTCTATCGGAGTTCCTCAAGGCTCTATCCTTGGCCCACTTCTCTTTTCCCTCTTCATTAATGATCTTCAAACAATAATCCCTCAAGCTACATGCATTCAATATGCTGATGATTCTACACTCATCTGCTCAGCATCTTCCACTTCAGAACTGATCTCTCTTACCCAAAATGTCTTTAATACCGTGGAAACATGGTTCTCCAGTCGTCTCCTCTTACTAAATGCAAAAATAACTAAGCTTCTTCTCTTTACCCCCACTTCCAGGACCTCCCCCTTAAACTTTAATATCTCCTCCAACAG